>NW_022681457.1:39047100-39690017 GCF_009764315.1 Trachypithecus francoisi | reverse complement strand
ACTACATTCAAACCAGTTTCAGACACTGAATAGAATTAAATATGTCTTCTGTCCATAAGGAGTTTAAGGTTTAGCACAACAGAATGGATATGTACATAAATAATTATACTGTCAAAAGTAATCAATGTCACAAAGGAAACCATTAAACCTCCCCACCCACCTTTAATTAATTAATTAATTAATTTATGAGACAGAGTCTCACTCTGTTGCCCAGGCTGGAGTGCAGTGGCCCAATCTTGGTTTACTGCAGCTTCCTCCTCCTGGGTTCAAGCTACTCCTATCTTAGCCTCCCAAGTAGCTGGGACCACAGGTGCACACCACCACATCCAGCTAATTTTTGTATCCCATCTTCATATTTCATATAGGACTTCCACTCCAATCTCCAAGAAGCAGCTATTCTGGTTTTACATTTTAAGTTGCTCCCTTCACCTCTTCATTTGCTCCTCCCCATGGGAAGAGTAACTTGGCTAATGCTGAGAACCTGCATACAATTAACCAGGGAGAGGCAAATAAGATAAAATTAATGTTCACTAGTTCTTGGTGTACACTAGTTCACTCTCCTGAGACTTTCTAGAGAAAGGTCAGGGTCTGCAAACCCTTCATCACTTTTGCTCTAGATCTCACTCCTTCTGAGCTGGACAAAGTGTTGGCAGAAATTGTAAGGCAGGCAGGGAATCTCTAAGCAGCTAGCTGGGTAAGTATGTTGTTATTTTGCTCTGTATTCTCTTCTCCAGACATTTTATTTTATTTTTATTTTATTTTATTTTATTTATTTTATTTTTTTATTTTTCTTATTTTTTTGAGACAGGGTCTCACTCTGTAACCCAAGCTGGAGTGTGGCAGTATGATCATAGCTCACTGCAGCCTCGATCTCCAGGACTCAAGCAACCCTCCCCACTCAGCCTCCCAAGTAGCTGGGATTACAGGCGTAAGCCAACACACCCAGCTTCCAGAGAACTTTTTTGAGGGGAAAGGAAGAAGTTGTAAAAAGCCTTAACACATTGTCCAATCCGGCTATTAAGAAAAAAAGTTTAGGTCCAGTGTGGTGGCACACACCTGTAATCACAGTTACTCGGGAGGCTGAGGCAAGAGAATCACTTGAACCCAGGAGGCAGAGGTTGCAGTGAGCTGAGATCATGCCACTGCACTCCAGCCTGGGTGACAAGAGCAAAACTCCATCTCAAAAAAAAAAAAAAAAAAAGCCGAGTGCAGTGGCACACACCTGTAAGCCCAGCACTTTGGGAAGCTGAGGTGGAGGATCACGAGGTCAGAAGTTCAAGACCAGCCTGAGCAACATGGTGAAACCCTGTCTCTACTAAAAATACAAAAATTAGCCAGGCATGGTGGCAGGTGCCTGTAATCCCAGCTACTCAGGAGGCTGAGGAAGGAGAACTGCCTGAACTCAGGAGGCAGAGTTTGCAGGAAGCCAAGAAGGTGCCACTGCACTCCAGCCTGGGCAACAGAACAAGACTCCATCTCCAAAAAAAAAAAGGCTCTTTTTTGCATTCTCAATTTATTCAGAATCCTGACTTGGCATGGTGGCTCATGCCTATAATCCTAGCACTTTGGGATGCCAAGGAAGAAGGACTGCCTGAGCCCACGAGTTCGAGACCAGCCTGGCAACATAGTGAGATCCTGTCTCTATAAAAAATTAAAAAATTAGCTAGGCATGGTAGTGCACGCTTATAGTCCCAGGTACTCAGGAAACTGAAATGGGAGGACCACTTGGACCCAGGAAGTTGAAGCTGTGGTGAGCCGTGATCACACCACTAAATTCTAGCCCAAGCAACAGAGCAAGACCCTGTCTCAAATAATAATAATAATTAATAAAAATAGGATATACCAGCAAGAGGCAGTATATCCATCATCATTTTTTGACAAGGTCAGAGACAAGGGAAAGTCAGTAATCTCAGCTACATCTAGAATAATTATTTTTTGCAAACCTTTCAGATGATTTCTAACCCAGAAAAAAGGTAGATTTATAAATAGCAGCTTTTTATACTTCCCCAAAAAATAACTTTAAACATGGCTTACCTTGTTTCATTAAATACAAATTTATATTACTATGAGAAAAATCAACTTAATTCCCAGAAAAAAATGAAGGTTGTCTGCAGAACTGACTAACAATATTATTGTAAAACAACTTATGAACATATGACATCCTCCTATCTATAACCATGAAATTTTTAAACCAGCTTAGAACAGGCCTCTTTAAACTGCTAGACTATATTACAATAATGAATAGGTAAGTGTTTACCATGTGCCTATGCTAAATATTTATGTTATCTCACTTAATCCTCACAGTTCGAACTTGATCCTAATATAGTCCTACACATTACAGATGAAGAAGCTGAGTCTAAGCAAAGTCAAGTCTTGCTTAATGTCTTGGTAGAGCCAGGATTTGAACCCATGCTTGCTTGACTCTAAAGCCCATGTTCTTAATTACTAAGTTATACTATGTATAACTGAAATCATATTGGAGGTTTTGGTTAAGCCTTCAAAAGTTACAAAAAAATACAGTTTAACAATTACAAATTAATCTCTGAAAATAGAAGCTACAAATAAACATAAACATAACACTTCCAGATGCTTTTAGCTAGAACTTGTACACTAATGGAAATTTACACTAATGTTATTTCATGTCTTCTCTGCATAACTTCCATGTTCTTTCTCATTCTGAGTTACAGTAGCAGGTGTATACAAAGCCCGCCAGCAAGTGCTGACTTATATTTAGCTCCCAGGGCTACAAGTAGCAACACAGAATGGCATCTGAGTCCCAGGCATCCAACATGTAGATAAAACGTGCTGCCCTCTACTGATTTCAACATCTCACATTCAACACTAAACGTTCTTATAAGTGAATAAGGAAAACATTTTTTTCAGTTTTAGAGAACTAACTCAAATCTTCATTTCATTTGTTTGTGATTGCACAACTTCTATATTCCTATAAGAGAAACAGAACAGTGCCGGGCATGGTGGCTCATGCTTGTAATCCCAGCACTTTGGGAGGCTGAGGCGGGCAGATCACTTGAGGCCAGAAGTTCGAGACCAGCCTGGCTAACATGGTGAAACCCCGCCTCAACTAAAAATACAAAAATTAGCTGGGTGTGGTGGTGCATGACTCTAGTCCCCAGCGCACCTGTAGTCTGGGAGGCTGAGGCAAGGGAATCACTTGAACCCTGGAGGCGGAGGTTGCAGTGAGCCAAGATCAATCATGCCACTGCACTCCAGCCTGGGCATCACAGCAATACCCTGTGTCAAAAAAAAAAAAAAAAAGGAATAGAACAAATAACTATTGTTTAAGACTGTATTAAACTCTTGGTGCACTAGTGCTCAGAAATGCATGCAATAATTATTCATTAATTCAGGATGGTTAAGGAAATGCAGCATGGACCACGGCAAACAATAAATTACAGAATATGGAGTGGGTTATATTTTACATGAGGAATTCATTCCTTAAAACATAATTCAAACCCTGCCTAATGCAAAGCTATTTTCTTATCGTAAGAAAAACTGTAAAGATGGCTTGAAATACATCTACTGTGCTATATTTCTTTTTGCAGGCATACTTTTAAACAATATTATAATAAAATCTGTGTTTAAGTATGCTTTTAAAACACAAAATATTACTAGTAAACCATTTTGTATCAGTATCACTTCCTTCCCAAATATCAAAAATATTTCGTATTTTAATTTTTTTTAGAGAGAGTCTCACCGTTTCTCAGGCTGAAGTACAATGGCCCAGTCGTAACTCACTGCAGCCTTGAATGCCTAAGTTCAAGGGATTCTCCTGCCTCAGCCTCCTGACTAGCTAGAACTACATGCACACACCACTACTCCTGGCTAATTCTTAAATTTTTTCATAGAGATGGGGATCTCGCTATGTTGTCCAGACTGGTCTTGAACTCCTGGCCTCAAGCAACCCTCCTACCTCAGCCTCCCAAGTGCTGGGATTACAGGCAGGCATGAGCTACCACACCCAGCCTGTTTTCTATTTTAACACAGATGACAGCACAGCTTAGGAATGCATTTGAATGTTTGCAATTTTAGAGCCAGGTTGCCAGAAGTTTTTCATTTTAAAAATAAAATACTCCGGCCGGGCGCGGTGGCTCAAGCCTGTAATCCCAGCACTTTGGGAGGCTGAGACGGGCGGATCACGAGGTCAGGAGATCGAGACCATCCTGGCGAACACGGTGAAACCCCGTCTCTACTAAAAATACAAAAACTAGCCGGGCGAGGCGGCGGGCGCCTGTAGTCCCAGCTACTCGGGAGGCTGAGGCAGGAGAATGGCGTAAACCCGGGAGGCGGAGCTTGCAGTGAGCTGAGATCCGGCCACTGCACTCCAGTCCGGGCGACAAAGCGAGACTCCGCCTCAAAAAAAAAAAAAAAAAAATACTCCTACTTTAATACTGCTCTTTCATTTTCTCAGCATTAGTTCTAATATTTCCATGCCTGCTGCTAAATTAACAGAAATGTCAGATCTTCTTTTCAGTATTTATCGTATTTAATGGCCTCCTGGATGGCAATGTTACAGAATAGAAAATAGATTTAAAATTTAACCAAAGTAAAAACAACAACACATCCAAATCACCTGCAGAAGTTCCCGTGCATATAAACAACAGTATGGTTCACAGGCTATTCACAAAGGACAGTTAATATTTCTGGTTACCAGCTGAGGTGTCACAACCAATGTGGCAACAGAGAAACAGAGTCTATAATTAAACAGGCCCACCATCTTTGAAACTAAGTGATTCTTTAAAGAATTTTTCGGCCGGGCGCGGTGGCTCAAGCCTGTAATCCCAGCACTTTGGGAGGCCGAGACGGGCGGATCACGAGGTCAGGAGATCGAGACCATCCTGGCTAACACAGTGAAACCCCGTCTCTACTAAAAATACAAAAAAAAAAAAAAAAAAACTAGCCGGGCGAGATGGCGGGCGCCTGTAGTCCCAGCTACTTGGGAGGCTGAGGCAGGAGAATGGCGTGAACCCGGGAGGCGGAGCTTGCAGTGAGCTGAGATCGGCCACTGCACTCCAGCCCGGGCGACAGAGCAAGACTCCGCCTCAAAAAAAAAAAAAAAAAAAAAAAAAAGAATTTTTCAAAAATTGTGCCCAGTCTAGACAACAAAGTGAGACACTGTCTCCACAGCGGCATGCACCTGCAGTCCTAGCTACTCAGGAGGCTGAAGCAGAGGGATTGCTTGAGCCCAGGAGTTTGAGGCTGCAGTGAGCTATGACCGTGGCAATGCATTGAAGCCTAGGAGACAAAGCAAGACTCTGTCTCTAAAAACCAAAAAACCCAAAACGAAAATTTGGGATTTGCATTCAATTTAGTATGAAATGCTATTTTGCACTATTTCAAATTCACAAAAATCTACTTACTTAAGCTTAGCTAACACCATCCATAGTGTATTTTCAACTCCTTTATTGAAGCATAATTTACATACCACAAAATTCTCCCCCTTTAAGTGTGCAGTGTGTTTTAGTTTTAAATGTATAGAGCTGTGCAATAGTCACCATACTCCAGTGTTAGAACCATATGTTTTTCAAAATATATGTTATTAACTTCATCTACCAAAAGTAAACCCAAATAATTCACAATACTGATAACTCAGAAGTTTTTTGGATCTGCTATTAAAAAAAAAAAAAAAGAAAGAAAAGGAGAATAGACATTTATTTTCAATAAATACATTGTTATCTACAAAGAAAAATGCTGGAAGAATCATGCTGGGCTGGGCGTGGTGGCTCACGCTTGGGAGGCGAGGCAAGAGGATCACAAGGTCAGAAGTTCAAGACCAGCCTGGTCAACATGGTGAAACCCCGTCACTACTAAAAATACAAACATTAGCCTGGCATGGTGGCACGCACCTGTAATACCAGCTACTTGGGAGGTTGAGGCAGGAGAATTAATTGCTTGAACCCAAGAGGTGGAGGTTGCAGTGAGCTGATACTGTGCCACTGCACTCCAGCCTGGGTGACAGATCAAGACTCTGTCTCAGAGAAAAAAAAAAAAAAATGCTGAAAGGATTTAAACAGTCCCCCTATAATCTCATCCATAATGTTAAGTTGGCAAACTACTCTTCTATAAATAGTACAAATGTATAATAAGTAGAGTCCTTATTTAAATTTTGAATTCCAAATTAGTAAAATAAATTTGCTAAGGCTCTTCTGAAGTAAATAAAATCTGACACATCGGCTTTCCAATACTAAAATGATTTGCAAGTGAGTATAAAACCAGCTGTGAACATTTGATGGCAAATCCCTAGTTGCAAAAAACTCAGCCTCAGCAATATTTCCAAATAATGTTAATATTAGTCTCTTTTTCAAAAAAATTCTGTATTTTCCTAAATTCCCAGTTAACATTTTGTTATGATATACAAAAAAGTATCCCATGATCTCTCTCACTCTTTTCTTCTCTAGAGACAGGATCTCACTCTGTCACCCAGGCTGGAGTACAGAGGCACCATCATAGCTCACTACAGCCTCCAACTTCTGAGCTCAAGTGAACCTCCTGTCTCAGCCTCCTGAGGAACTAGGACTACAGGTGTGAGCTACTGTGCCCGGCTCCATGGTCTCTTCATAATCAAGACGAAAACTGTGTAAAACAGAATAAGCTGAATTCATAGCTGGTTGAATGAAGTTTTTTTTTTTTTTTTTAACAGCTTTATGAGATATCACTGACATACAAAACTGTGTATAAGGTATATGATTGTTTTGTTATATGTATACAACGTGAAATGACCACCATGATCAAGCTAATTAACATATCTACCACCTCTACATAGAGACTGTGTGTTTATGTGTGTGTGTGGTGTGTAAGGTAAGATTTAAGATCTAGCCTTTTAGCAAACTTCAAATATGCAACACAGTATTATTAACTACTGTCACCATGCTATACATTAGATCTCCAGAATTTATTCATCTTGAATAACTGAAGCTTACAAAGTATCTTAATAATTATTTGTGACCTAAGGAAATTTGACAGTGTCATGCCTCAGGTCTGACTCTGACACTATCCATTTTAACAAATTTTATTAATGATTTCAATGACACCACTGATTACCAACTATACAAAACTAACCAAACTAGAGAATGATACAAAGTTGAGAAGAATAATTAATACATTAGATGTCAAATCAAAATCTAAAACTATTTGGCCGGGCACGGTGGCTCACAACTGTAATCCCAGCACTTTGGGAGGTCGAGGCAGGCGGATGACCTGAGGTGGGAGCTCAAGACCAACCTGACCAACATGGAGAAGCCCCATTTCTACTAAAAATATAAAATTAGCCAGGCGTAATGGCGCATGCCTGTAATCCCGACTACTCAGGAGGCTGAGGCAGGAGAATCGCTTGAACCCAGGAGGCAGAGGTTGCGGTAAGCCGAGATCATACCATTGTTCTCCAGTCTGGGCAACAAGAGTCAAATTCCGTCTCAAAAAAAAAAAAAAAAAAAATCTAAAACTATTTAACAATTCAGAATGATGACTCAGAACTAACAATTTAGTAAGAGTAAGAAATACAGTACCTATATCCTTGGTCCAAAAGAACAACTGTGCAGGAATAAATCAGGGAAGATGTGGCTTAATGGTAAGAAACTAACAATAACAAAGAACTTAGAAATTTCAATTAACCATAAGTTCAACAAAAGCTAATGTAAACCTTAGACTCTATTATTATAATGTCCACAATTTATTTATTTTATTATTATTATTTCTTAGATGGAGTCTCACTCTGTTGCCCAGGCTGGAGTGCAACGGTGCAATCTTGGCTCACTGCAACCTCCACCTCCCAGCTTCAAGTGATTCTCCTGCCTCAGCCTCCCAAGGAGCCGAGATTACAGGTGCCCGCCACCACACCCAGCTAATTTTTGTATTTTTAGTAGAGACGAGGTTTCACCAGGTTGGCCAGGCTGGTCTCGATCCTGACCTCAGATGATCTACCTGCCTCGGCCTCCCAGAGTGCTGGGATTACAGGCATGAGCCACCATGCCTGACCTAATGTCCAGAATTTATAGTTGAACATGGTAGGCAAATTACCTTCTAGTTCAAGAAGGTACTTCTCCTTCTTCCCAAAGGCCCATTAAAAGGGACAGAATAAATTTTGTTTAATGGAGTAAAGTATGGCATCACTGGAAAACATTAATAGGATATCAGTGGACCAGAAATTTTAAAGAACATCTTGAAACTGGCAAATATCGGATCAGAAAGGTACAACAACAACAACAACAATAACAAAAATGACAGCCTAAGATTCTAGAGGTAAAATGATGGTCTTCCTGAGAGTGTCCTAGAGAAGTTCCAAATTCCGAGCCAATAAACATTGTTACCCTGTTCCTAGAACTTTCATTTAATCCTCAAAATCAGTTTATAAAATTGGTACTCTACATGTTAATTCTTCAGAAGAGGAAGCCAAGGCTTAGACAGGTTTTATAATCACACAGATAAATGGAAATGCCAGGAGTTGAACCCAGTTAGTCTGCATCCACAGTCCGTACTTTCAGTTATTATACAGATGTAGGATAAACCAGAGTAACTCATTAGCACTACACTAAGTTCCGGGTCACAGTTAGGCCCTCTATCTTACATAGCTTGCCTCTTTTGTTCTTGGATTAAACCTTTACAATTTCTTTCTACAAAATGCGTGAAATCTGCCTAGAAAGCCTGAGAAAGGAAGAAAGACGTATGAGTTAACTACAGATCACCACATGAGTATAGAGGAAGAAAAATAACAATAAAAAAAAAAGATCTTTACAAAAGCATACCACCACCAGAAATAGAAGTCTCCTTACTCTGTCAACTGTGGAATTTCCAGGCTGCCTGCTCTAAGCTGATCTTTCCTACAGGGAATTTTGGGTATAGGCATACTCTGTCCACAAAAAGTTCACAGTTAATCCTCCCATTCAAAGAAGACGTCTGTCCTGCAAGTGGTAAGACAATACAGCATGGTGGTTAAGAGAATGGACTCTGCGACTGGGCACAGTGACTCATTACCTGTAATCCTAGCAGTATGGAAGGCCAAGCTGGGTAGATCACCTGAGCCCAGGAGCTTGAGACCAGCCTGGGCAATATGGCAAAACTTTATCTCAACCCAAAATAAAAATTAGCCAGGTATGGTGGCAAGTGCCTGTGGTCCCAGCTACTTGGGAGGCTAAGGTGAGAGGATCGCTTGAGCCTGGGAGGCAGAGGTTGTAGTGAGAGTCAAGATCGAGCCACTGCACTCCAGCCTGGGCAACACAGTCAGACCCTCTCTCTCAAAAAAATAAAGAATGGGCCAGGCGCAGTGGTTCCTGCCTGTAATCCCAGCACTTTGGGAGGCCAAGGTGGGTGGAACACCTGAGGTCAGGAGTTCATGACAAGCCTGGCCAACATGGTGAAACCCCATCTCTACTAAAAATACAAAAACTAGCTGGGCATGGTGGCACGTGCCTGTAATACTAGCTACTCAGGAGGCTGAGGCAGGAGAATTGCTCCACCCAGGAGGTGGAGGCTGCAGTGAGCCAAGATCACTCCATTGCACTCCAGCCTGGGTGACAAGAGTGAAAAGGAAAAAGGGAAAAGGGAAGAGAAAAGGAAAGGAAAGACTCTAAAGCTAGCTTGACTGGGTTCAAATTCAGGTTCCTCCACTTAACAGCTGTGTAACCTTGGTGAAGTTATTAATGCCTCTGTACCTCACTTTCCCCTTCTGAAAAATAGGGATGATAGGTATATTTATATCCTAAAAATTGTTGTAGGGATTGAGGTAATTTTCTTTTCCTTTTTTTTTTTTTTCAGACAGAGTTTTGCTCTTGTCGCCCAGGCTGGAGTGCAGTGGCACCATCTCTGCTCACTGCAACCTCTGCCTCCTGGGTTCAAGCGACTCTCTTCCCTCAGCCTCCCGAGTAGCTGGGATTACAGGTACCCACCACCACACCCAGCTAATTTTTGTATTTTTTGAAGAGACAGGGTTTCACCATGTTGGTCAGGCTGGTCTCGAACTCCCGACCTCAGGTGATCCACATGCCTCAGCCTTCTAAAGTGCTGGGATTACAGGTGTAAGCCACCGTGTCCTGCTGAGATAATTTTCATTCAGAATATAACAGTACCTGATCCAGAGAAGACACATGGATGTACTAATAACTAGTGGCTACTATTAACTAGCTCCCCCTAGCTATCATACACAGGGAGAAAGATGAAATTAGATGATGGCTAAGAAGTCTTTCCTGGCTCGACATGGTGGCTCACGACTGCAAACCCAGCATTTTGGGAGACTGACGTGGGAGGACTGCTTGAGCCCAAGAGTTCAAGACCAGCCTGGATAGTTCAAGACCAGTCTTGTATAGCAAGACCTCATCTCTACAGAAAACTTTTTAAAAAATTAGCAGGGTGTTGGTTGGGTATGGTGGCTCCTGCCTGTAATCCCAGCACTTTGGGAGGCTGAGGTGGGTGGATCACCTGAGGTCGGGAGTCCGAGACCAGCCTGACCAACATGGAGAAACCCCATTTCTACTAAAAATACAAAATTAGCCAGGCGTGGGGGTGCATGCCTGTAATCCCAGCTACTCAGGAGGCTGAGGCAGGAGAACCGCTCGAACCCAGGAGGCAGAGGTTGCGGTGAGCCGAGATCATGCCATTGCACTCCAGCCTGGGCAACAAGAGCAAAACTCCATCTCAGAAAAAAAAAAAAATTAGCAGTGTGTGGTGGCATGCACCGGTAGTCCTAGCTACTCAGGAGAGTGAGGTGACAGGATGGCTTGAGTCTAGGAGGTAGAGGTTGTAGTGAGCTGAGATCACACCACTGCACTCCGGCCTGGGTGACAGAGCAAGACTGCTTAAAAAAAAAAAAAAAAAAATTCTTCCAATATTGAAATCCTACCAGATTCTTAATAAAAAAAAAAAAAATGAAGTTCATCAAATTAGACAAAGCAGATTCCAAAACAATGAAGTATTCACTGACATCAGATCAATATTTGCTTTAAATTCGCCCCAAGCCTCTGAAGGCATTTGTTAGACTATTTTAATTTATAACTATTAACTTTAAGTTGCCTCTCAATAATTCAAGTTAAATGTATACAATAACTTTGGATTTAAAGAATGAGGAGAGTTAACTGACTTCTAGGCAATTTTGATCAATGTCAAGTAACAGTTATAACAGACTGCTCCCTGAATCGTGGCCATAAATTCAGTTCTTTTGATCCAGCAGCTCAAAAATGCAAACTTGCAATATCCAAACAATTCCCCAAAACGAACAAAATATAACAGCTTAACGTTATCTGGAATCTCCAGGGCAACAGGAGGCCAATGAACTGGAAGGCTACAGGGAAAAGCACATCAGTCTAATAGGCAGTGACAGCTCAGGTTAAAACATGCATGGGGTCAGAAACTTATTCCAAACCTAAGCTAACTAAATGCACAGACTGACTCTGGGTCCCACCCTATCCATTTAGAGTTCTGGATTAACAACAGTTGCCTCAGAAACAACTTGAAGACCCCAGAAACTAAGCCACATGCCCAGAGGTCTTCTTCTCTAAAAGCAACAAGAATCTAAAGCAGACTCTGAGACTGTACCCAAGGAATCTTTTCAACCTGAAGAAATAAGAGACGGACTCAGCCAACCGCTACAGAAGGATATAGAAAAAATGTGTCCAGGCATGCCAAAGAGAATCAAATCTGCGATACATATTACAAGACTAAAAGAACAAGAACTACACATCCACAAGATCCTTATAATGAGACTAAAAGAAACTGCCAAAGATTAGACAGTGTAGACAAAGCTTCCATTCCTAGAGTAAGACATTAAAAGTCTCAGGATCCTCTTCCTCTTTCCTCCTCATAATTTTTTCCTGCTTACTTTTCTCTGTGGCATTCCTTGCCACTTCACCACTTTTGTAACTTTTCTGGTTGTTCCATTCTCATTCTACATTTGAGGTTTTAAAAAAATTCCTTTTCTCTGTTCTTTCTCCTACTTACTGTCATAAATAACATTCTAATTAAAGTTACAAAAGAAACTGTAGAAAAAATTAATATAAGGCTTTGACAAATTGTATTTGTTGATACGAATACTGCCTACTTTTTTTCCAGACTGTAATCTCCTAGGTATGTCAAAACATAGCTATTAAAGAACACTCAAGTCTAATAAATAATGTTTGGCTGGGCGCGGTGGCTCAAGCCTGTAATCCCAGCACTTTGGGAGGCCGAGACGGGCGGATCACGAGGTCAGGAGATCAAGACCATCCTGGCTAACATGGTGAAACCCCGTCTCTACTAAAAACTACAAAAAAAAAAACTAGCCGGGCGACGTGGCGGCGCCTGTAGTCCCAGCTACCCAGGAGGCTGAGGCAGGAGAATGGCCTGAACCCGGGAGGAGGAGCTTGCAGTGAGCTGAGATCCGGCCATAGCACTCCAGCCTGGGTGACAGAGCGGGACTCCGTCTCAAAATAAATAAATAAATAAATAAATAATGTTTGGTGACAATAATAGTACAACAAAGCAGAGACCAAAGAGATTTCATATAACCTTATGACATATACACAGTAATTCATAATTCTAATAGAAACAAAATCTTTTACCTGAACTCAAAATGCATAGATATAAATATCTCAAAGTTCAGCTGCTTTCAGTACTAATGTGGACAAAGTTAAAACTCCTTAGCTTTTATTTTAATTGGAAAATAATAATCCTCTTCATACTAAAAAGACAGAAACTATTTTTGACCAAAAAAACCATATAATTTTGTCTTCTTTCTTTCTTTGGGGGCATTTATAGAAGTTGAAGAAGCAACTTTAATCATTCCTTTCTTCCAAGACTTCATTCAAGAACCTCACCTTGGCAAGGTGCGGTAGCCCACACCTGTAATCCCAGCACTTTGGGAGGCTGAGGTGGGTGGATCACTTGAGGTCCGGAGGTGGAGACCAGCCTGGTCAACATGGTGAAACCCCGCCTCTACTAAAAATACAAATATTAGCTGGGTATGGTGGCACATGCCTGTAATCCCAGCTACTCAGGAAGCTGAGGCAAGAGAATTGCATGAACTTGGAAGGCGGAGGTTGCAGTGAGCCGAGATCATGCCACTGCACTACAGCCTGGGTGACAGAGTGAGTGAGACTCCGTCTCAAAAAGAAAAAAAGAAAAAAAAAAGAACCTTGTCTCCACACACACACAAAAAATGTTTCAATTAGCAAGATATGGTGGCATGTGCCTATAGTCCCAGCTACTTGGGAGGCTGAGGCAGGTGGATCACTTGAGCTCAATAGGTCAAGGCCACAGTGAGCTGTGACCGTGACATTGCACTCCCACCTGGGCAACAGAGATCCTGTCTCAAAAAAATAAAAATAGGCCGGGCGCGGTGGCTCAAGCCTGTAATCCCAGCACTTTGGGAGGCCGAGACGGGTGGATCACGAGGTCAGGAGATCGAGACCATCCTGGCTAACATGGTGAAACCCCGTCTCTACTAAAAATACAAAAAACTAGCCGGGCGAGGTGGCGGCGCCTGTAGTCCCAGCTACTTGGGAGGCTGAGGCAGGAGAATGGCGTGAACCCGGAGGCGGAGCTTGCAGTGAGCCGAGATTGCGCCACTGCACTCCAGCCTGGGCGACAGAGCGAGACTCCGCCTCAAAAAAAAAATAAAAAAAAATAAAAAAAAATAAAAAACTTTTTAAAAAGTATCTTTAAAACTCTGTTCTCTTTAAAGTAACAAAGGTAATGACCCATAATGAAGTATTGACTACTTACATCAACAGCTATCCTGCGATTAAAGTGGGCCTCAACATATATAATTCTTACAAGTATTTTAGGTAATATTACATGCATATTTCCGAAGTGGTGAGTCTCTGTATATTTTTGTTTATTCTTTTCTCCCTCCAACACTCTTAACTCAATTTTTTCCCCCCACAATACATTTTAAAATAATGTCACAGTCCTGCCTATGATAAATTCTTGAATTTATATATTAAGGGCATTAGTTCATTTGAAAATTAAAACTGAAAGAAAAAAGAAATATGATAAAATTTTTTTCTTTTGGCTATTTTTTTTTAAGTAAACTATTAATACATAAGACAGACACGCAAATGATTCCAAGGATATAAAAGAAAAGCAAACATTTCATAAAAGCCATATAAAATGTCCATCTTACCAATATCATCAGCAAGGGAATTAGGATCAGATGCCCCAAGGGTAGCTTCAAACTCCTCTTGGAGACGATAGGCTCTTTGCAGTAGAGCTTCGAGTTTATGGATAAATTCAGTACTAATAATATCCTACAAGGAGAGAAAAAGTACACATAACAAATTAAATTCTAATGTTAAAATTCTAAATATTTTTCCCACTTTTAAATAAAAGGCAAAGAAAGAGAGTAATATAAAAAACTACTGATAGATAGTGGAAAGAATACAGTAGCAGAAGTCAAGAGGCCTGGGTTATAGCTGTGTCTGTGGCAAAATTACCTTAGTTCTTAGTGATTCAGTTTCTTTTTTTTTTTTTTTTTTGAGATGGAGTCTCGCTCTGCCGCCCAGGCTGGAGTGCAGTGGCCGGATCTCTGCTCACTGCAAGCTCCGCCTCCTGGGTTTACGCCATTCTCCTGCCTCAGCCTCCCGAGTAGCTGGGACTACAGGCGCCCACCACCTCACCCGGCTAGTTTTTTGTATTTTTTAGTAGAGACGGGGTTTCACCATGTTAGCCAGGATGGTCTTGATCTTCTGACCTCGTGATCCGCCCGTCTCGGCCTCCCAAAGTGCTGGGATTACAGGCTTGAGCCACCGCGCCCGGCCGATTCAGTTTCTTTACCTATAAAATTAAGGAATTAGACTAAATTGGGGGTTCTTAAAGAGAGGTCTCTGAGCCAGCAGCTTCATTATCACCCAAGAACTTGGTAGAAATACAAATTCTTAGGATCCACCCCAGTTCTAGTCAATGAGAAATTCATGGGGTGGGGCCTCCAAATCTGTGTTTTAACAAGTCCTCTAGGTGAGTCTTATGCATTAGCAAGTTTGAGAACCACTAGCTTAACTAAATAATCAATAAGGACTAGTCTAGCTCTATACCTTTATGTGATTTTTATGAACATAATGGCACTTAATTAATCCCAAAGCACAAATCAAACTTTAAAAAATTCCAAGCCAGACAAGGTAGAACGTGCCTGCAGTCCCAGCTGCTTGGAAGACTGAGGCAGAAAAACTGATTGAGCCCAGGAGTTCTGGGGTATAGTGTACTATGATTGTTCCTATGAAGAACTACTGTACTCCAACCTGGGCAGCAAAGCAAGACCCCATTTCTTAAAAAAAAATCCTTTAGAAATCAATCTGCTTATTTTGCATATCCTGGGAAAGTCAATAAACTTGATGAATGGTAAATCTGGCATGTAACAACTACCTGAATAGAAAAAGACCAGTAAGAAATACCCCACATAGTCCCAAGGAAGAAGAAAAAAACAGTTCTATAAAATACAACATAAAGCAAATACACTGAATCAACATTAAAAAATATTTTGGGCCAGTACCTTGGCTCATGCCTATAATCTCAGCACTCTGGGAGGCCAAAGTGAAAGGGTCGCTTGAGGCCAGGAGTTCAAGACCAGCCTGAGCAACATAGTGAGACATCATCTTTACAAAAAATTTAAAATTAGCTAGGCATGGTGGTGCATCCCTATAGTCCTAACTACTCAGAGGACAAGGTGGGAGGATCGCTTGAGCCCAGGAGTTCAAGACTCAGCCTGGGTAACAATAGTTAGACCCTACCTCTACCAAAAAAAAAAAAAAAAGATTTGTTTGATTCTTCTAATATTATGAAGACCACTCAAATAAATCACCCTTACATCTACATTTTCTTCAGCAATGGCATCTCCTGCACCCAGTTTAATGGAACCACAGGCTTCATCTTCAGCCTGTCTATTGCGAAAGGTTAGAGCTTGTTCCCATCGACGCAATGCCTCTTCAAACAATTCCATACCTAAAAATTAAGAACAGAACAATTTTAAGTGAGCAAAACCAATGCCAAAATAAAATTATTTGGGGCCTGAAGTGTTTCTGTACATTATCACCAATGGCACAAATTTTGACACTAAAGAATCATACATCATTTCACGGTAGAATCTTAATTTCCCAATATATTCTCAGCCTATGGTTCCAGTTAACCAAAAATCAGAGAGACAAAATGGCCAATATGTTTTCATTTCTTTATAACACAAATGTATATGGTTCTCAGAATTTTTCTAAAGGAATATCATGAATTCATCAAAAGTTCCACAGTAATAGCTATTTTTTATAGTCACATAACTATGTTTCAAAATATTCCTGCAAATTAAAAGGAAAACTAATGGGAAGAAACCAGTTTACAAAAAGCTATCTGGTTTATAAGTTCTAAGAAGAAAGTAAAGCTGAAGATGGCAGGGCACGGTGGCTTATAACTGTAATCCCAGCACTTTGGAAGTCGAAGGTAGGTGGATCACCTGAGGTCAGGAGTTCAAGACCAGTCTGGCCAACACGGTAAAACCCCATCTCTACTAAAAATACAAAAAGCAGCCAGGTGTGGTGATACGTGTCTGTAATCATGGCTACTCAGGAGGCTGAGGCAGGAGAATCGGCTTGAACCTGGGAGGCAGAGGTTGCAGTGAGCCGAGATTGCGCCACTGCACTCCAGCCTAGGCTACAGAGCAACACTCCATCTCAAAAAAAAAGAAAGTAAAGCTGAAGAAAAGATAATAATATAGAAATCTAAAATAAGTCTTTTCCAACTTTTGTCCCCTAAAGGGTGTCTTGAACCACTATGATCCCAACAGGCTGATTTGGATAAACTGGTGGGCCAGAGTTAAAAATTGCAAGATATTGGATGAACCCATCAAAAGTTAGTTATAGTCCAAGCAGGAATTTCATTTCCTTGCCGACAGAAAGCTTTGTGGGAAAAAAGATGAACGTGTGATTCTTCTTCTCCAAATTAAAAAACAAGGCTTACAAAAATAATTATGTACTTCAAACAAAACAAAAATAGTTTAAGACTTCAACTTTTAAAGTATTTTTAAAATGTTAAATATTAAAGAAAAATATCTTTAAAAGCTGTTTAAGAATCTGGGCAAGTCATTCTCTCGATGTTTTTAAGATACGGTAGCTAAAAAATACCTCTCCTCTCAAGTCATTTCTTCAATTACCTATAGAACCTACAATCCTAAATGAATAAAATTTCATATTTGTTATTTATTTATTTATTTATTATTTTGAGACAGAGTCTCACTCTGTTGCCCAGGCTGGAGTGCAGTGGTGCCATATCGGCTCACTGCAACCTCCTGCCTCAGCCTCCCGAGTAGCTGGGATTATAGGCATGTACCACCACGCCCAGCTAATTTTTGTATTTTTAGTAGAGATGGGTTTTCACCATGTTGGCCACACTGGTCTCAAACTCCTGACCTCAGGTGATCCACCCGCCTCAGCCTTCCAAAGTGCTGGGATTACAGGCGTGAGCCAACACGCCCAGATTCTCTTATTTTTTTTTAAAGTATTTATTTATTTATTTGTAGAGATGAGGTTTCACTATGTTACCCAGGCTGGTCTCAAACTCCTGGGCTCAAGCAATCCTCCCACCACAGCCTCCCTAAGTTCTGGGATTACAAGTGTGAGCTACCGCACCTGGACTAAAATTTCTTAAAATGAAATGTAGGCCTTTCCTTCTTGTTTGATTTTCTGTAGCAAAAAATAGCTTTTGAATCTTCCTCCTAAAACATTTAAGCACATAAAAACCAATTATATCACCATCTAGTCTCCTTTCTCCAAGTTACGCAACCCTAATTCCTTCATCCTTTTCTCACACTATCCCTTCTATACATTTATTATTTGGGTTGAACATACGAACACAGGAAGAATTTTTTTTTTTTTTTTTTTTTTTTTTAGGTTTTTTTGGTCTCTTTTTTTAGAGATGGGGTCTTACAATGTTCCCCCAGATTGGTCTTGTACTTCTGGGCTCAAGTGATCCTCCCACTTCAGCCTCTCAAGTAGCTAGGACTACAAGCATGTGCCACCACACTTGGCTTCAGGAAGAATTATTTACAGCAGAGTTGTATAATACAAAGATAAAACTTGTGTCCTCAAGAAGTACTATGTATACCTCACTATAGAACATAGCTCAGACTACCAAATATCATCAGTTTTGTAACAGCAAGTGAAATATAGTCACCAATCTTTTTTTAATGTCATCAATTTTATAAAGAGAATTGAAACAGATGGGTGATGATACCAGGTGATCCATAGGGGTCCTAGCAATCTTAATCCTATAACACAAAGACCCCCTGTGGCGTCTCTAGTTTTACTCTGTATTTCTTCAATTTGAATTTTTAATATTCTGGGTTATTGTTGTTTTAAGAAAAAGGGCTCTCTCTGTCACCCAGGCTGTAGTGCAGTGGCACAATTAGCTCACCGTAACCTTGAACTCCTAGACTCAAATGATCCTCCTGCCTCAGCCTCCCAAGTAGGTAAGACTACAGGTACATGCCACCATATCCAGCCATAAACTTGTAATATTAACAGAAGCTGTGAGTGTAAGTTTTCTAGACATAGGGTAATCTAGAAACATAGTGAATTTAAATCTCTGGAGACCTTCTTTCCCCATAGGAGTACCCACAGTGATGGCACTGGAGATGATATAGTCTAACTATTCTAGAGAGCAGGAATGCATTCTGAGGCACTCAGTCCTTCTACACAGAGCCATCAACCCTTTACTGCTCAATGGCCAGGGCCACATCAAGTTTACTGGTTTTGTTTCCTGTTTAGTATGCATTTCCATTAAAAGGAAGATAGCCTGGAAAAAGAATAGAGAATAGGGAAAAGCATTTGAATCTTCTGATTCAACAACAAGTTCTTCTCCAGGGCTCCAGTGAGGCTCCATAGACATGTTCATGGTCAAGAAATACTGAGATGTGAAACACAGAAGGCCTCTTTCCATTTAAAATTGTTTTCTGGATATAACAATACAAATGATAGCTAGATAAAACATATTTAGTAAAGTGAATTCTGATAAATTCATTATATAACAGTCAACAGATTAGGTGAAGATAGTGTAGTAGGCTGAATAATGGTCACCCAAAGATCAGGTCCTAATTCCTAGAATAAGTAAATGTTACCTTATAAATAAAGGTAACATCTTACATCTTTGTAGATGTAATTAAGAATCCCAACACAGGGAGATTATCCTAGTTTATGTGGTGGACCCTAAATCTAATCAAAAGTGTCCTTATAAGAGAAGGGTGGCTGGGTGAGGTGGCTCATGCCTGAAATCCCGGCACTTTAGGAGGCCAAGGTGGGTAAATCACCTGAGCTCAGGAGTTCAAGACCAGCCTGGCTAACATGGTGAAACCCCGTCTCTAGTAAAAAATACAAAAAAGTAGCCAGGGGTACTGGTGCACACCTGTAAGCCCAACTACTTGGGAGGCTGAGGCATGAGAATCACTTGAACCCGGGAGATGGAGGTTGCAGTGAGCCGATGTTGCACCACTGCACTCCAGCCTGGGTGACAGAGTGAGACTCTGTCTTAAAAAAAAAAGAGAGAGAGAGAGAGAGAGAGAGAGAGATAGGGAGATTTGATACACACAGAGGAGAATGTGATACGGAGACAAAGGTAGAGACTGGAATGATGTGGCCACGAGCCAAACAATGTTGGAAGCCACCAAAAGCTGGAAGAGGCCAGGAAAAGATTCTCCCCTAAGCCTCCAGAGAGAGCATGGCTCTACTGACTTCTTGATTTCAGCCCAGTGATAATGAACTTCTAGCGTCCAAAACTCTGAGTGAATAAATTTCTGTTGTTTTAATTTTGTTGTATTAGTTTAATACAATGTATGATGTTATGAAGACCAGATACAATGGATATAAGAACATTTAAAATTATAGTTGCTTCTCTTAGAACAATTCACTGTTCTTTAATTTCAACTTACCATTGACCACGGTGGCTCATGCCTGTAATCCCAGTACTTTGGGAGGCTGAGGCAGGCAGATTGCTTGAGCTCAGGAGTTCAAGACCAACCTGGCAACATGGCAAAACCTCATCTCTACAAAAATGTTTTAAAAATTTAGCTGGGCATGGTGGCATGCACCTGTGGTCCCAGCTACTCAGGAGGCTGAGGTGGGAGGATCACTTGAGCCCAGGAGGTTGAGGCTGCAATGAGCAGTAATCGGGCCACTGTACTCCAACCTGGGAGACAGAGCAAGACCCTGTCTGTCTCAATAAATAAAAAACAAAAACAAAACAAATTAAATGTAAGCACAATATCTTAAAATGTTATCATCTCATTCCTACCCATTAAGTATAAGTTCTCTGGAGTAGTCACAGGAATATTAACAAGTTTAATATCATCTTCATCTGCTTTGTCCCAGGAATTAGAATTGCCACAAGCGCAGCTATGACAAGAATTGACACTCTGGACCTGAAATTAAGATGGACAGAAGTTACTTCAAATCTCTCTCATGATAATATGTTGTGACCTTTCATATTTACAAATTATTTTTATAAATCCTATTAGTGGTAAGACAACCCAGGTAATTTCCACATGAAGAAATAATTCTGATGATATTCAATCAAACTTAGAAATCACGACTCTATTATAAGCCTGTATGCTCAAAAATACACAAGTAGAATAATATTTTGAATGTAAATCACTTATTTCCATCAGAAATCAGGCAGTTATGTTTATATTGTTTTAAGCATTCACTTATAAATTTTATCTATACTTACTTTGATTTAAGCTAGCTAGCTTATTTTTCTTTTAGAATGTTTTACACGGCTGACTCTCTGCTAAATGAAACCTAAAATAAAAAAGCCACTATCGTCCTTGTAAATGCCCTTTACTGGCAAGGTCCACTGAACAAATCATTTCAATCACCTCTATGCAGGTGATTCTCAAATCCCTAATCCCAGTTCTGTCCTAATTCCAGTTCAGTTTTGAGAAATCTAAGCCCACATTATCATTTGCCTTTTAGGTGACTCCATTTGGCTTTTCTGCTGGCATCTGACACTTTTGACATAACAACATCTGGGTCAATGATGGACTGCATATACAACAGTCAACCCTATCGTAAGATTACAAAATTGTATTTTTACTGTACTTTTCCTATGTTCAGATATGTTTAGATACACAAATACCATTGTGTTCCAACTGCCTACATTATTCAGTACAGTGGCATGTGGTACAGATTTGCAGTCTAGGAGCAACAAGTTACAACATACAGCCTACAGATTATGCTGCTTCTGAAATGAAGAGTAAAATATTCATCTAATTAATTAGGGTGGTATTGAATGGTCTACTGTAACCAGTATAAAAATATTGGCAACTATGCTAAATTTATGTTTTTGTTAAATTGTAAGATTTAACAAAAGAGGAATGACGTGTTCAGTTAGGCAAGTACAGTACAGTGATTCTAAAGACTTGTTACACTATTATCCTGAAATTCACCTTATCTACTTCTAGTCAACAAGGGCTTCAACTTTGAATTGAGGAAATTCAGATGAGGCACTTCGCAGACACTGAGGAAGTCCACATTATAGAACAGGCATATTCTGGCCAGGCGCAGTGGCTCACGCCTGTAATCCCAGCACTTTGGAGGCTGAAACAGACAGATCGCTTGAGGTCAGGAGTTCGAGACCAGCCTAGCCAACATGATGAAATCATGTAAAAATACAAAAACTAGCCGGATGTGGTGGCGCATGCCTATAATCCCAGCTACTCGGGAGGCTGAGGCAGGAGAATCACTTGAACCTGGGAGGTGGAGGTTGCAGTGAGCCAAGATCACGCCACTGCCCTCCAGCCTGGGCAATAGAGTGAGACTCCATCTCAAAAAAAAAAGAAACAAAAAAAAAAAA
The DNA here is from genome assembly GCF_009764315.1 of Trachypithecus francoisi. NCBI lineage: Eukaryota > Metazoa > Chordata > Mammalia > Primates > Cercopithecidae > Trachypithecus > Trachypithecus francoisi. The sequence goes on along the minus strand of NW_022681457.1, from coordinate 39,668,216 downwards.
AAAGAAAAAAAAAGAAAAAAAAAAAAAAAGAATAGGTATATTCCATCAATACACTGCCAAAAAGAAAAAAAAAGAAAAAAAGAATAGGCATATTCTTCATTATGCCGCTTGGTTTCACAGAAGACTAAAAGTCTGCAGGCCTTTGATCTAGCTATTCCTGTCCTAGAAGAACCTTTAAAACTTTAGTACATTTTTAGGCATTACAGAATAGGGCAGCTATAGATTCCAGTGAAATATGGAAGCAAGGTACAGAATAGAATATGGTGTTCTATAAACTATGAAGAAAAAATGAATACAGGCCAGGCACGGTGGTTCATGCCTGTAATCCTAGCAATTTGGGAGGCTAAGGTGGGCAGATCACCAGGTCAGGAGTTCCGAGACCAGCCTAGCCAACATGATAAAACCCCATCTCTATTAAAAATACAAAAATTACCAGGGTGTGGTGGCACATGCCTGTAATCCCAGCTACTTGGGAGGCTGAGGCAGGAGAATCGCTTGAACCCAGGAGGTGGAGGTTGCAATGAGCTGAGATCGCGCCACTGAGCTCCAGCCTGGGCGACAGAGCGAGACTTCATCTCAAAAGAAAAAAAAAGAAATTGTTAATGTTGTTTATCTCCATGGAGGGGAAGTGAATGGATCAGGAACACTATTTTATTTTATTTATTTAGTTTAATTATTATTTTTATTTTATTTTATTTTATATGAGACAAGGTTTCGCTATGTTGCCCAGGCTGTCTTCGAACTCCTGGACTGAACTGATGTTGCCTCAATCTTCTGAATAGCTGAGACTATAGGTACCACCATAGCACCCAGCTCTCACTGTATATTCTTTTGCCTGTTCTGTATTTAATAGCAGGTACATATTCTACCCATTTTTCAAATTAATGTTTAAATCACATTCGATTTAAACAAACACGAACTTCATTCCTCACTTGTCAATCAGCATTAATATTAATGCTCCAAATAAAGATGGGCAGCCTCCTGCTTGTCAGTACTGTATTAATGATCCAAAGAGGGAGGTGAAGAACCTCACACTTGGCTTCAGAAAACCAAATACCTTTTTTTTTTTTTTTGAGACGGAGTCTTGCTCTGTTGCCCAGGCTGGAGTGCAGTGGTGCCATCTCAGCTCAATGCAAGCTCCGCCTCCTGGGTTCACGCCATTCTCCTGCCTCAGCCTCCCAAGCAGTTGGGACTACAGGCGCCTGCCACCTCGCCCGGCTAGTTTTTTGTATTTTTTAGTAGAGACGGGGTTTCACCGTGTTAGCCAGGATGGTCTCGATCTTCTGACCTTGTGATCCACCCGTCTCGGCCTCCCAAAGTGCTGGGATTACAGGCTTGAGCCACTGCGCCCGGCCCCAAATACTTTCATCTAAGTAGGCTCATCAAGCGATTACTGTGACCCAGCACAAAGTCTGGATGCATTGTCCAGCTTCTTGCAGAACAGCTAATTTTTTTAATGACTCTTTTTAATTTTTGATATTTGTGGATATATGGTAGGTGTATATATTTACGGGGTACATAACATTTTGATATATACAACGTGTAGTGATCATATCAGCGTACATGGGGTATCTATTACCTTTATCTTTAAGCATTTATCCCTTCTTCATGTTATAAACAATCTAATTATACCTTTATTTTTTAATGTATAATAAATTATGTCGACTGCAGTCACCCTGTTGTGCTATCAAATACTAGATCTTATTTATTCTATTCTATCTTTGTACCCATTAACCATTCCACTTCCCCTCCAGCCCCCATTACCTTTCCCAGCCTCTGGTAACCATCACTCTATTCTCTATCTCCATGAGTTCAACTGTTTTAATTTTTAGCTCCCACAAATAAGTGAAAACAAGAACATCTAATTTTGAAGCAATACTTCCACATCAACACTATTTTCACAGGACCCCATGAGACCACATCACTTATTCAAATAAACCTAGAACCAAATTGACTGAATGGTCAGCAAAAAGGTACTTTATTTGCCTAAAGAAAGCAGATTTAATCAGATGGTTTTTTAAGATTATTTCCATACTAAGAACTACAAGTATATGATACTTAAACTAATAGATCACAAGATACATAAACAAAAATTTTGTAAATTAATTTTTCTGTACTTACAGAGGCCAAACTCTGTGCAGAATCTGAATATTTACTGAAAAGTCCTCCATTAGCATAGTTACAAGCTTGAGATCCTTTGTCTTTGGTAGAACTTAAAGATAATGTCAAATTCTGTCTGCTACCGGAACAACTTGAACCTATCACATAAACATACTGATATTAAAAGTATCAATAATGCCAATGATAAATTTCAGAGCTTATAATACATTTATCCAGAAAACTACTAATTTTAAAACACACATCACTCAATTGTGTAAATTATTAAATGTACACCATTATTAAAATCTAAATCTTTATATAATCTTTTTTTAACACTGCTAAAATCTGCTTCTGAAATGAAGAATAGAATGTTTACCTAATAAATTAGGATGGTATTTGAATGGTCTATTGTAATCAGTATAAAAATACTGGTGACGGCCGGGCGCGGTGGCTCAAGCCTGTAATCCCAGCACTTTGGGAGGCCGAGACGGGTGGATCACGAGGTCAGGAGATCGAGACCATCCTGGCTAACACGGTGAAACCCCGTCTCTACTAAAAATACAAAAAACTAGCCGGCGAGGTGGCGGGCGCCTGTAGTCCCAGCTACTCGGAGGCTGAGGCAGGAGAATGGCGTAAATCCAGGAGGCGGAGCTTGCAGTGAGCTGAGATCCGGCCACTGCACTTCAGCCTGGGCGGCAGAGCGAGACTCCCTCTCAAAAAAAAAAAAAAAAAAAATACTGGTGACTACGTTAAACTTACAATTTTATTAATTGTAAATTTAACAAAATACAGGCATTTCCTTTTCTGAATTACATCAAAACCTTACCCATATCTCATTGCATTGTGATTAGTTATACTTCTGTCTTTTCTACTCATCTATCCATTCTTCTAAGGCAGACATTTTATCTTAGTCTTTTGTTTTTTCTTTTTTTGAGAAAATATCTCACTCTGTCACCCTGGCTGGAGTGCAGTGGTGCAATCACGTCTCACTGCAGCACTGACCTCCGGGGTCAGGTGATCCTCCCACTTCAGCCTCCTGAGTAGCTGGGACTACAACAGACATGTGCCACCACACCTAGCTAATTTTTTTACTGTTATTTTTGTAGAGATGTGATCCCACTATGTTGCCCAGGCTGGTTTAAACTCCTGGGCTCAAGCCATCCTCCTGCTTTGGCCTCCCAAAGTGCTGGGATTACAGTAATGAACCACCATGCCCGGCCTTAGTTTTTCTTAATGCAGCAGTTAAGACGTTCCTGGATTTAAATCCCGGCACTTATAAATTATATGACCTTGGGCAAGTCACTTAGCTTTTGCATATCTCAGTTTTCATTATGTCGAAAATAGAAACAATAACAAGACTACAGTCCTAATTCATAGGATTGCTGTAAGGTTAAATAAAGCACTGCGGCCGGGCGCGGTGGCTCAAGCCTGTAATCCCAGCACTTTGGGAGGCCGAGGCGGGCGGATCACGAGGTCAGGAGATCGAGACCCTCCTGGCTAACACGGTGAAACCTCGTCTCTACTAAAAATACAAAAAACTAGCCGGGCGCGGTGGCGGGCGCCTGTAGTCCCAGCTACTCGGAGGCTGAGGCGGGAGAATGGCGGGAACCCGGGAGGCGGAGCTTGCAGTGAGCCGAGATCGCGCCACTGCACTCCAGCCTGGGCGACACAGCGAGACTCCGTCTCAAAAAAAAAATAAATAAATAAATAAATAAATAAATAAAGCACTGCATATATGGCACTTACCTGAGACCTAATAAAATCTCAGCAAGTGACAGCAATCATTACTGTTGCAATGTTCACTGCATGTGGTACAAAATGTCACTCATTAATTGTATGCTGGACAGTTGAATCACAAAAGCATACCACACACTCACTAAATAATAAAAAACTAAGAAACTCGGCATGCTTAAGAAATTATTTTTATTCATACGATATCTTTTTTTTTTTTTTTGAGATGGAGCCTTGCTCTGTGGCCCAGGCTGGAGTGCAGTGGCATGATCTCAGCTCACGGCAAGCTCCACCTCCCAGGTTCACGCCATTCTCCTGCCCCAGCCTCCCGAGTAGCTGGGACCACAGGCGCCTGCCACTATGACTGGCTAATTTTTTGCATTTTTTAGCAGAGACAGGGTTTCACTGTGTTAGCCAGGATGGTCTCCATCTCCTGACCTCATGATCCGCCCGCCTCAGCCTCCCAGAGTCCTGGGATTACAGGCGTGAGCCACCACGCCCGGCCTCATACGATTATCTTTAACAAAAATTAAAGATCCTTTAAAAGACAGCAATTTACTTCTTGAATTCTACATGCTAAGGAAATAGACAAGGATATGCAAAATAAGAAAAACACAAACATCCTAAAGGGAACAATGGGGAAATGATTAAATTGGGTTACATTCGTACAAATTAACACTAGTTATATATTAAAAATGATAGCACAGAGGGATATTTATTGACCTGGAAAGACATTCTTACACACTGTCAAGTATCCTAAAAGCAGGTTACAAAATGTCTGATCACAATTTTACTTAAAATACATAAATAATTTACTTGTATATAACATTTTATGTCTCAATATGACATTTAAATGCAAATATAAGTGGACTGATATACGTGAAAGTATTATCAGTAGTTATTTCTGGGCACCAGAATGTTAAGTAATTTTAATTTTTTCTGTTTGCTTATCTACATTTTCTAATCTTTCTAAAATAAATCTGTATTACTTTTGAGTTAAATAATATATTAGGAAGAAAATTCTGGAGACTAAAAGACTAAAATCACTGTATTGCAGTTATGATTTACACATAAAATTTCTTTTGTACACTTAATTCAACTATTTCCACATACCCTTGTCTGATGCTGCTCTTTTAGTGTACTCAAGTATGACGTGCTCTGGTTCCCATGGTAATATTTTTCCTTTCTTCTTTCCACGTTTTCTTTTAAAGTGATGAGCCAGAAAAATTACAGATATAGCACTCACTGCAGTTACCACAAACAACTTTTTAGCCACCGGAGAAAATTTGATCTGGAAAAGATGCAGTTAAAATGGAAAAAACTCTTTAATTTGTTCACTTAAAAGAAGGACCTAATAACTAAACTTATTCTTTTTTTTTTTTTTTTTTTTTTGAGACGGAGTCTTGCTCTTTCGCCCGGGCTGGAGTGCAGTGGCCGGATCTCAGCTCACTGCAAGCTCCGCCTCCCGGGTTTTACGCCATTCTCCTGCCTCAGCCTCCGGAGTAGCTGGGACTACAGGCGCCCGCCACCTCGCCCGGCTAGTTTTTTGTATTTTTAGTAGAGACGGGGTTTCACCCTGTTAGCCAGGATGGTCTCGATCTCCTGACCTCGTGATCCGCCCGTCTCGGCCTCCCAAAGTGCTGGGATTACAGGCTTGAGCCACCGCGCCCGGCCATAACTAAACTTATTCTTAATCCAACCTATTTCTAACTACTAACAAGAGAATATAATTTTACTCTTTCAATGACAAGCTAGCCCAATTTTACTTTTTAAAAATATTTTAAATGTTGTAATTTATTACTCACTACTCTGAAGATATCAGGTAAACAATATTACCCCAAAGTCAATGGGAGCAGAAAATAATTCAACACCATTAATATTTTTTGAGCAATTAAGGATTAATTCACGCAACTGATTCTTCTGTCTGAATCACAGCAAGATTTTTAATTACATGGATGATTAAATTAGACTTAAACTGAGCTTTTAAAAAAACTATCTGGAAATTTGAGGAAACAGAAGCTAAATCAATTTCTAAATACTTTCTAAATAAGCCATTTTATTCACGAATTATTTAACAAATGTTTCTTCAGAATCTCAAAGTACCAGGACTGTGTTGTGAATTAAAATCTTACTGTAATTCTATTCTATGAGCACATAATAAGTGCCTACAACCAATCAGGAAGCACTAGACATATGGAGGTCACAGATCTTGCATTCTGCATATACTTGTCTATTTCCCTCAAGCAGTGTGCTAATAGTGGAGACAGATACGTTGGCAAATAATTACAGCACAATGTGAATAAATAGTCATACAAGTACTAAGTTATATAAGTACAACATCAGAGCAAGAAGTGATTAACTTTCTCTTGGGAGACAAATACTATTAAATAACTAAAAGCAAAGGAATGCTAAAAGCTAAGGCTTGGAATGTAGAGAGCTGGAAAGAATGTCACCTCCAACCTTCCAACACCAACATAAAGTATTCTGACTCCATCAGAATACGGAGATCAGAGGGCAACCAATTGCCCCCTAAACTAATGAGACAGGCATTTGCAGAGAGATAACACATTGGCATTGGCTTACATGGACAAAACACAGCAGAACATTAGCAAGAAGAGGTCAGCAAGCATGGTTTCAAAACTGTTGGAGAAAGAACATACTGTTGAGAGGTGGGAGAGAGGTGCTGCAAATGTAGGTGAAATCCACACCTTTTCTGCATATCTTATCAACAAGAATCACCAAGGCACTCATAGAAAATACTGAAAGAGTCCTACGAAAGTCTCCCTAATGGTACAGAGGGAGGGAAACAGTAGCTTCTGTGAAGGGCATGAACCAGCACCAGAACCTTTCTCCTCTATCCCCATTAAAGAACAAAAGCCTTAAACTGTGGATGCATCTTTAACTTTAGAGAGAAATTTATGCCATTAAATGCTTATATTAAAAAGGGAAAGATATCAAATCAGTAATCTAAGCTTTCGACTTAAGAATCTAGAAAAAAGAAGTACAAATTCAACCTAAAACAAGCAGGAGATAGGAAGCATTATAAAGATTAAAGCAGAAATCAATAAGACCAACAGCTGGTTTTTTTGGAAGGAAAACTAAGAAAACCTCTAGCCAGTCTCATTAAGAAAAAAAAAGCAAGAATGACACAAATTACCAAAATCAGAAACACAATAGGAGTCATCACTGCAGACCTCACAAAGGTCTGTAAAAAGGATCCTATAAACAATTCTATGTCCATAAATTCAAGTTCTTTGAAAGACAAAATCAAAACTCACTTGGAAAAAAAAAAAGGTAACACGAGCAGTTAAATATCTATTAAAGAATTGAATAGGTAGTGAAAAACCTTCCAACAAAGAAAACTGAAGGCCAAATTATACCAAGTAAAGAAGAAACAGTATCAATTTCACACAATGATACTTCCCAATCATGTTATCAATCTAGTCCAGATGCTGTTTGACTTATGATGGAGTTATAGCCCAATAAATCCATCCTAAGTTGAAAACATAAGTCAAAAATGGATTTAATAAACCCAACCTACCAAACATCATGGCTTAGCCTATCTTAAACATGCTCAGAACACTTGTTAACACATCAGCTACAGCTGGGCAAAATCATGTAACACAAAGCCTCTTTTATGATAAAGTCTTAAATATCTCATGTAATTTATTGAATATCATACATTACGTCAAATTTGCAATGGCTGTGCATCATCGTAAAGTCAAAAAACTGTTAAGTTGGGGACAGTTAATATCAAAGCCAGACAAAGACATCACAAGAAATAAAACTATAGGTTAAAATCCCTCATTGATAGATGCAAAAAACTTCCACAACATATTAACAAATAAAATTCATCAATATATTTAAAAATATATAAATAACCAAGTAGTATACATCCTAGGAATGCAAATCTGGTTCAACATTTAAAAATCAATGTAACTTACCATAATATCAACTAAAGAAAAGCCATAATATTATCTCAACAGATGTGAAAAGAACACTTTATTCAACATCCATTTATGAGTACTTAAAAACTCCCAGCAAATAGGAATAGAAGGTGTAGTAGGTTGAATAGTGTCCCAGAATGATTCATGTCCACCTGGAATGTCAGAATGTGGTCATATTTGAAATAGGGTCTTTGCTGATATAATCAAGGTAAGAATTCAGATGAGACCATATTGCCCTCAATCCAATGACAGTATCTTTATAAACCATAAATACACAAAGGGAAAAGCCATGTAAAGAGACTGAAGTTATGCTGTGATATGGTTTGGCTGTGTCCCCACCCAAATCTCATCTTCAATTGCAGCTCCCATAATTCCCACATGTTGTGGGTTGGCCCCAGTGGGAGATAATTGAATCATGGCGGCAGTTTCCCCCATACTGTTCTCATGGTAGAGAATAAGTCTCACAAGATCTGATGCTTTTATAAGGGGAAACCCCTTTCACTTGGCTCTCACTTCTCTCGTCTGCCACCATGTAAGACTCGACTTTTGCCTTCCACCATAATTGTGAGGCCTCAACCAGCCACGTGGAACTGTGAGTCCATTAAACCTCTTTTTCTTTATAAATTACCCAGTCTCAGGTATGTCTTTATCAGCAGAGTGAGAACAGACTAATCCATGCTGCTACAGTCAACAATGTCTGGAGTCACCAGAAGCTGGAAAAGGCAAGGAAGGATTCTCCCCTAGAACCTTCAGAGGAGTGTGGCTCTGCTACACTGTGATTTCAGCCTTCATAACCAAAAAATTAAATTTCTGTTGTTTTAAGTCACCAAGTTTGCAGTAATTTGTTATGGTAACTCTAGGGTACTAACACAAAAGGGAAATTCCTCCAGCTGATAAAGGGTATTTATTTTTAAAACTTTTAGCTAAGATCATGCTTAATGGTGAAAGACTAAATGCTTTCTTCATAAGATCATGAACAAGGCAAGGATGTCATTTCACCAATGTCATATTAGAAGTACTAGCCAGTACAAAAAGTTAAGAAACAGGAACAAATGGAATACATTAGAAAGGAAGAAGTAAAACTATTCACAGATGATACAGCTGTCTATATTGAAAGTTCCAAAGAATCTACAAAAAAGCTCCTATAACTAGTAGGTAAGTTTCACAAGATAACAGAATACAAAGTCAATATACACTATCAACTGTATTTCTACATAATAGCAATAAGCAACTGGAATTTGAATTTTAAAAAGTAACACTATTTATAATAGCACCAAGAAAAAGAAAAAGAAAATATTAGAGTTAAATCTAATAAAATCTGTGCTAGATAACAACGAAACACAAAAGATATCAAAGAAGATAAAAGGAGAGCTACATCATATTCATGGATTACAGGAATTTTTCTCTCCAATTTGATCTATATAAACAAGATAATCCAAACAAAAAACCCAGAAAAATTTTTTGTAGATACTGATAAGCCTATTTTTAAAAAATTAAGAAAAGGCAAAGGAACTAGAAGAACCAAAACAATTTTAAAAAGAACAAAGTTGTAGTACTCACACTAGTTGAATTCAAGACTTAACTACAAAGCAACAGGCAATACAGTGTGGATGTATAGATTAATACAATAGAATAGACAGCCTGCGAGAAACACACACAAACATATAGTCAATCTATTTTTGTCAAAGGTAGAAAGAACATTCAAAGAAGAAATTTCTAGAAGAAAACACAGGAGAAAATATGCATGACCTCATAATCACCTAAAATCAGAAACAACCTGAATGCCCTTCAACAGGTGAACAGATAAACTGTGGTACATTCATACAATGGAATGTAACTCATCAACAAAAAAGAACAAACTATTCAGACAAACAACGTGGATGAATTTCAAATGCATTACGCTAAAAGGAAAAAGCCAATTTCAAAAGATTATATGTTGTATAATTCCATTTATATGACATCTGTGGGTAAAGATAAAACTATAGGGACAGAAAACATCAAAGGCAGCTAGGGGTCAGAGGTGACTACAAAGGGGTAGCACAGGGGAACTGGGGATGAAGAACTGTTCTATTTGGTGCTGTGGTGATAGACACATGACTGCACAGCTGTAAAAACACACAGAACTGGACACAACAAAGAATAAATTGTGTTCCATGTCAATTGAAAAAAAAATCAACAGGATATGGGATCACAGATGGATCCCAAGATAAATTGCAGGCTGTGAAAAGTAAATCAAACTTTGTTCCAAATGAAGCACATTGAAGGGCGTGAGGAAGAAAGGTGCTCACCTAAGTGACAGTGTTTTGCCTGGATATTGTAAGGCTACTGACAAAGAGTTAGACGTGGGGTTCGTTTGGCCGGGCGCGATGGCTCACGCCTGTAATCCCAGCACTTTGGGAGGCTGAGGCGGGCGGATCACAAGGTCAGCAGATCGAGACCATCCTGGTTAACACGGTGAAATCCCGTCTCTGCTAAAAATACAAAAAATTAGCTGGGTGTGGTGGCGGGCGCCTGTAGTCCCAGCTACCTGGGAGGCTGAGACATGAGAATGATGTGAACCGGGAGGCGGAGCTTGCAGGGAGCCAAGATCGCGCCACTGCACTCCAGCCTGGGCGATGAGCAAGACTCCATCTCAAAAAAAAAAAAAAGAGTTAGACATAAACATTGTAACCTATTGGTAAATTTGTTTCTCAAAAGAGTACTGGGGCCAAGTGCAGTGGTACCTGCCTGTAGTCTCAGCTATTTGGGAGGCTGAGGCAAGAGAATAACTTGAGCCCAGGGGTTGGAGGTTGCAGTGAGCTACTATCGCACCACTGCACTCTAGCCTGGGTGACAAAGCGAGACTCCATCGCTTAAAAAAAAAAAAAAAAAATTAAGGCCAGGCACGGTGGCTCACGTCTGTAATCCCATTACAGCACTTTGGGAGGCCGAGGCGGGTGGATCACGAGGTCAGGAGATTGAGACCATCCTAGCTAACACAGTGAAACCCTGTCTTTACTAAAAATACAAAAAAATTAGCCGGGCGTGGTGGCAGCCACCTGTAGTCCCAGATACTCAGGAGGCTGAGGCAGGAGAATGGCGTGAACCCAGAAGATGGAGTTTGCAGTGAGCCGAGATCATGCCACTACACTCCAGCCTGGGTGACAGTGTGAGACTCAATCTCAAAAAAAAAAAAAAAAAGAGGAGTATTGGGGTGCCAATTCTGAAATTTCTTTATGTATACACTAGATACTATAATAAGTAAATATATTATGAGTAATACACTATAGTTTATGACAGTCAGGTATCTCACTGCTGAATAAACAAGTCATAATTGATCCAACTAGGAATGCTAAAATGAAACCTCTGTTGTTGGACTGAAGTCAGAAGTATCAATATGACCAGCACTTTGGGAGGCCGAGGTGGGTGGATAGCTTGAGGTCAGGAGTTCCAGACCAGCCTGGCGAACATGGTGAAACCCCGTCTCTACTAAAAATACAAAAAAAAAATTAGCCAGGCATGGTGGCGCACACCTGTAATCCTAACTACTCAGGAGGCTGAGACAGGAGAATCGCTTGAACCCAGGAGGCAGAGGTTGCAGTAAGTGGAGATCGTGCCATTGCACTCCAGCCTGGGCGACAGAGTGAGACTCTGTTTCAAAAAAAAAGAAAAAAAGAAAGAAAGAAAGAAAGTAATATACCAGGCCCGGCATGGTGGCTCACACCTCTGGGAGGCCAAGGTGGAGAGAGAACTTGAGCTGGAGTTTGAGACCAGCCTGGGCAACATGGTGAAGTTCCATTTCTTTTTTTTTTTTTTCTTTTTTTTTTTTTTTTTGAGACGGAGTCTTGCTCTGTCGCCGGGGCTGGAGTGCAGTGGCCGGATCTCAGCTCACTGCAAGCTCCGCCTCCCGGGTTCATGCCATTCTCCTGCCTCAGCCTCCCGAGTAGCTGGGACTACAGACGCCCGCCACCTCGCCCGGTTAGTTGTTTGTATTTTTTAGTAGAGACGGGGTTTCACAGTGTTCGCCAGGATGGTCTCGATCTCCTGACCTCGTGATCCGCCCGTCTCGGCCTCCCAAAGTGCTGGGATTACAGGCTTGAGCCACCGCGCCCGGCCGTGAAGTTCCATTTCTAACAAAAATACAAAAATTGGCAGGGTATGGCAGTGGGCGCCTATAGTCCCAGCTACTTGGGAGGCTGAGGTAGGGGGATCACTTGAGCCGAGGGGTTTGAGACTGCAGTGAGACATGATTGTGCCACTGCACTCCTGCCTGGGCAACAGAGCAAGAAACTATCTCAAAAAACAATAAGTAAGTAAGAAAAAAAGAAAAGAAAAGAAATATTCTAACTACTAAATATAGAAGTAATGAAGGAAATAGGAAATCACCAATAAACACTTCAGTAACAACTGCTGGCTGGGCGCAGTGGCTCACACTTGTAAATCCCAGCACTTTGGGAGGCCAAGGCAGGTGGACCACCTGAGGTCAGCCATTTAAGACCAGCCTGACCAGTATGGTGAAACCCCATCTTTACTAAAAATACAAAAATCAGCTGGGTGTGGTGGCATGCGCCTGTAGTCCCAGCTACTCGGGAGGCTGAGACAGGAGAACTGCTTGAACCTGGGAGGTGGAGGTTGCAGTGAGCTGAGATCACGCTACAGCCCGAGGGACAGAGCAAGATTCCATCCAAAAAAAAAAAAAATGAAGGCAGCATCGAAATAAGTACTAAAGTTAGTGGGCAAAAATGTAAGGAGAATCAAAATATCCTACAGTGTCAAAGTATCTACCTCCGAACTTCTTATTTACCACGGAGAAAAAGTGGAAAAGTGTGGCAGACACATCCTTAACTAAATGATCAAGGAGTGTGTGTGTGTGCCTTTTTTCAAAAGACAGGGTCTCGCTTGGTTGCCCAGCCTAGCATGCAGTGTGCGATCACAGCTCACTAGAGCCTTAAACTCCACGGCTCAAGCGATCTTCCCATGTTAGCCTCCAGAGTAGGTGGGACTACAGACATGCATTACCGTGTTCAAGTAATCCTTCCACCTTGTCATCCCAAAGTGCTGGGATTATAGGAATGAGACACCATGCCTGACCAGTGATCAAAGCTACTATCACCAGTAATAAGGCACACAGACATCATCATGTATCCCCTGATATTGCCTTATATTGTGACATCTTGCCAAAAATGCATAACCTGAATCTAACCCTGAGAAAACATTAGACAAACTCAACTGAGGGACATTCTGCAAAATACCTAACCTATATATTTCAAAAGCAGCAGGTCATATAAACCAAGGAAAACTGAAAGAACTGTCATAGATTGGAGAAGACTAAGGAAACTTGACAACTAAATGCAATGTGGGAACCTAGATAAGATCCTGAAGGATGTAAGGTGGAAAAAAACTAATAAAACCTAAATAAAGTCTATAGTAAAGATTACTTACAAAATTAAGATTACAATGTTAATCTTAGTTTTGATGGTTGTATTAGAGTTATAACAGACATTAATATAAAGATGTTAATACAAAGCATATACGAGAACTCTATGTACAATCTTTGCAACTCTTTGGTAAATAAAATTCTTTCAAAATAAAAGTTTAAAGCCAGGCACAGTGGCTCATGCCTGTAATCCTAACACTTTGGGAGGCTGAGGCAGGTGGATCACTTGAGGTCAGGAGTTCCAGACCAGCCTGGCCAACACGGTGAAACCCCATCTCTACAAAAAATAATAAAAAAATTAGTGGGGTGAGGTGGCGCACACCTGTAATCTCAACCACTTGGGAGGCTGAGGCACGAGAATCGCTTGACCCCAGGAGGTAGAGGTTGCAGTGAGCTGAGATCGTGCCACTGCACTCCAGCATGGGCGACAGAGGGAGACCGCGTCTCAAAAAAAAAAAACAAAAACAAAATCAAGACAAAATTTTAACAAAGCAGCCAGGCACAGTGGCTCACTCCTGTAATCCTAGCACTTTGGGAGGCTGAGTTAGGCAGATCACTTGAAGTCAGGTAGACCAACCTGGGCAACGTGGTGAAACTCCATCTCTATTAAAAAATACGAAAAAAAAAAAAATTAGCCGGACATGGTGGCGCATGCCTGTAGTCCCAGCTACTCAGGAGGCTGAGGCATGAGAATCACTTGAGCCCAGGAGGCAGAGGTTGCAGTGAGCCAAGATTGTGCCACTGCATTCCAGCCTGGGTGACAGAGGGGATCTTTTCTCAAAAAAAAAACAAGCAAAAAAACAAACGAACAAAAAAACCTCTCAGGATTCAACAGTAAAAAAGCAAACAGGCTGGGCACCATGGCCCATGCACTTTGGGAGGCCAAGGCAGACAGATTGCTTGAGCTCAGGAGTTCCAGACCAACCTGGGCAACATGGTGAGACCCCGTCTCTACAAAAAATATAAAAATTAGCCAGGCATGGTGGTGCATGCCTGTGGTCACAGCTAACGAGGAGACTAAAGTGAGAGAATTGCTTGAGCCCAGAAGATTGAGGCTACAATGAGCCAATATAATACCACTGCACTCCAGCCTGGGCAACAGAGACCCTGTCTTAAAAAAAAAAAAAACAGGCCGGGTGCCGTGGCTCACGCCTGTAATCCCAGCACTTTGGGAGGCTGAGGCAGGCAGATCACCTAAGGTCAGGAGTTCAAGACCAGCCTGGCCAACACGGTAAAACCCCCGTCTCTACTAAAAATACAAAAAAATTAGCCAGGCGTGGTGGCACATGACAGGCATGTGCCAGCTATTCGGGAGGCTGAGGCAGGAGAATCACTTGAACCTGGGAGGCAGAGGCTGCAGTGAGCCAAGATCACGCCACTGCACTCCAGCCTGGGCTACAAGGGTGAGACTCCATCACCAAAAAAAAACACAAACAAACAAACAAACAAAAAACCTCACACAATCCAATTTAGAAAACAGGCAAAGGACATGAAGAGACATTTCATTTCATTGAAGATGATACAGAGACGGCAAACACACACAAACACAAGATGTTCAACATCATTAGCCTATTGGGAAATGCAAATTAAGACCACAGTGAGATACCAGTACAAAACTATTAGTGTAACTGAGTATTTCAGCTTAGAAATGTATTTTAAAACTTTTTTCCTCCTTTTTTTCTAGTCTTTTTTTTTTTTTTTTTTTTTTTTGTTGAGACGGAGTCTCGCTCTGTCGCCCAGGCTGGAGTGCAGTGGCCGGATCTCAGCTCACTGCAAGCTCCGCCTCCCGGGTTTACGCCATTCTCTCACCTCAGCCTCCCGAGTAGCTGGGACTACAGGCGCCCACCATCTCACCCGGCTAATTTTTTGTATTTTTTTAGTAGAGACGGGGTTTCACCGTGTTAGCCAGGATGGTCTCGATCTCCTGACCTCGTGATTCGCCCGTCTCGGCCTCCCAAAGTGCTGGGATTACAGGCTTGAGCCACTGCGCCCGGCCTTCTCTAGTCTTAAGATGTAACCTTGAAACAAACTAGACACTTTGTGTCCTTAGTCTTAAAATACGGCCTTGAAATGTTCTCTGAAACTCTGCTCCCCTCTTTCCCACCAGACACTCCCTTGCATCATGCACACTTATCTAACTGCATGCTTGTTAAGAAATTCCGGGGCTACAACAACCCAGGCAAAAAGGCCCAGCTGTGGAATGAATTCTCCTCTAAAGGGAGATTACCTCAAAACTGATAATCTATAACTCAGCAGTAAATAAAATGGCACCAGCCTGCACTCCAAGCAGACAATAATTCGAGATAGTCCTTGGAACAACACATGGGAACCTGCATCTTGTGTTACTCCCACATTTCCCCTACCAAGTCTCGTCTTTTTAAACCCCTTCCCTCAGCCTAACACTTGAAATGGTCTTTTGGAGACATAAGCCTAGTCTTTCCCAACTGCTAGCATTTCCATAAAGTTGCTTTCCTTTCACCACTCTTTCCTTCTCATGTTTCGGTCCTCAAGCAGTGAGCAGCCAGACTTTTGTTCAGTTATATTAGACTATCTAAAAGAATTATTTTGAAATGATAATACCAAATGCTGCTGAGAATATGGGAAAACTGGATTTCTCATACTCTGATGGTAGTAATGTAAAATGATTAATTTTGCCAATAATTAATTTGCCAATACTTAATTTTGCCACTGCATTCCAGCCTGGGTGACAGAGGGGATCTTTTCTCAAAAAAGATCCTCTCTTCTCAGTGATCCTCTCTTCTTAGCCTCCTCAGCTAGGACTATAGGCACCTACCACCATGCCCAGCTTATATTTATTTTTATTTCTGTAGTGATAGGGTCTCACTATATTGCCCAGGCTGGTCTCAAACTCCTGGTCTCAAGCGATCCCCCAAAGTGCTGGGATTACAGGGATAATTTCTTTAAAAACTAAGTATTAGGCCGGGCGCAGTGGCTCATGCCTGTAATCCCAAAACTTTGGGAGGCTGAGGAGGGTGGATCACTTGAGGTCAGGAGTTCAAGACCAGCCTGGCCAACACGGTGAAGCCCTGTCTCTACTAAAAATACAAAAATTAGCCAGGCATGGTGGTGTGCACCTGTAATCCCAGAAAATCGGGAGGCTGAGGCACAAGAATCACTTGAACCCAGGAGATTGAGGTTGCAGTGAGCCAAGATTGCACCACTGCACTCCAGTCTGGGTGATAAAGCAAGACTCTGTCTCAAAAAAAAAAAAAAAAAAAACAAAAACTTAAATATCTACTTCTAAGCATTTATCCTAGAAAAATGAAAACACGTCCACACAAACACCTACAAACAAATGTTCAAAGCAGGTTTATTTTGTAATATTAAATGACTCTCAATAAGTGAATGGTTAACAAATTGTGGCACATCCATACATACCATGGAGTACAAAATAAAAAGGAACAAACTGTTAATATATTCAACAGCTTTGCTGGATCTCAAGGGCATTATGCTGAGTTGAAAAAGGCCAATTTCAAAAGGTAACAGCCTGTATGATTCCATTTATATAGCTTTTTTTTTTAAGAGGGTCTTGCTCTGTTGCCCAGGCTGGGGTACAATAATGCAATCAGAGCTCAATATATCCTTGAAATTCTGGGCTCAAGTGATCCTCTCTTCTCAGCCTCCTCAGCTAGGACTATAGGCACCTACCACCATGCCCAGCTTATATTTATTTTTATTTCTGCAGTGAGAGGGTCTCTCACTACAGGCTGGTCTCAAGCGATCCCCCAAAGTGCTGGGATTACAGGGATAAGCCATTGTTCCCAGCCTGATATAGCAGTCTTGAAATGACAAAATCATAGATGGAAAAAAAAGTAAAAAAAAAAAAAAAACTATAGATGGAAAAGTTTAGGGTTCACCAGTGATCAGGAATGATGCTGGGGCCGGGCACAGTGGCTCACACCTGTAATCCCAGCACTTTGGGAGGTTGAGGCAGGTGGATGACTTGAGGTCAGGAGTTTGGGACCAGCCTGGCCAACATGGTGAAACCCTATCTCTACCAAAAATACAAAAGATTAGCCAGGCGTGGTGGCAGGCACCTGTAGCTCAGCTACTCAGGAGGCTGAGGCAGGAGAATCGCTCTGGGAGGTGGAGGTTACAAGTGAGCCAAGATAGTACCATTGCACTCCTGCCTGGGCAACAGGAGCAAAACTCCGTCTCAAAAAAAAAGGAATGGTGCCAGAAAAAAACAAAGGTGTGGGCTGGGTGCAGTGGCTCACGCCTGTAATCCCAGCACTTTGGGAGGCCAAGGCAGGTGGATCACCAGGTCAGGAGATCAAGACCATCCTGGCTAACACGGTGAAACCCCATCTCTACTAAAAACACAAAAAATTAGCCAGTGTGGTGGCAGGCGCCTGTAGTCCCACTACTCAGGAGGCTGAGGCAGGAGAAAGATGTGAACCCGGGAGGCAGAGTTTGCAGTGAGCTGAGATCGTACCACTGCACTCCAGCCTGGGTGACAGAGCAAGACTCGGTCTCAAAAAAAAAAAAAAAGGTGTGAGTATGATTATAAAAAGGACGCAAGAGGTAAATATTTATGGTATAGAAGAGTTCTGGATCTTGACAGAGGCTGTGGTTACATAAATCTATGCATATGGTAAAACGGCATAGAATTATATACATACATTATCACTGTCAATTTCTTGATTGTGATATTGTACTACAGTCATATAAAATGTAACCACTGGAGGAAATGGGATAAAAGGTACACTGGGCCTCGCTGTATAATTTTTGCACCTTCCTGTGAATCTATAATTATTTCAAAATAAAATTTTAAAAAATAGGCTGTACCAACCTAGTTTCTAAACCACAATAATTCAAAGCAAAGAACTTTTGGGAGAGTTTTATAATTGGATTGTTTTCCTTCTCACAACTACTCAATGTAATCTGAATTGACTCACAGTACCTAGTTTGGTGTCTTTATCATTTTACACTAAAGGGGTCCTTGAAGAAGTGGTTGATTCCAGGTATAGAGCAGGAAAAGTACAAGATGAGCCTGTGCCATTTTATACTAGATAGCAAGGATTACCAGGGTTTTATCAAGAACACTCAGGAACCAACTTGAATAGACTCTCACTGGCCAAATATGAGATCATTTGGGCATAAATAAGAATAAATACATGCAATGGTTTAAAACATCAAATACAATTAAATCCATGAGATCAAAATGATTTTTTAAAAACTTTCATTGGCCGGGCGCAGTGGCTCACGCCAGTAATCCCAACACTTTGGGAAGCCAAGACGGGCGGATCACGAGGTAATGAGATCAAGACCATCCTGGCTAACAGTGAAACCCCATCTCTACAAAAAAAAAAGAAAAAAAAAAAAAAAAAAAAAACCCCGTCTCTATTAAAATACAAAAAAAACTAGCCGGGCGTGGTGGCGGCGCCTGTAGTCCCAGCTACTCGGGAGGCTGAGGCAGGAGAATGGCGTAAACCTGGGAGGCGGAGCTTGCAGTGAGCCGAGATCGTGCCACTGCACTCCAGCCTGGGTGACAGAGCGAGACTCCAGCTCAAAAAAAAATAAAAATAAATAAAAAATAAAAACTTTCATTGATGGGCTGTGAAGGATACTACAGAACCATCTTGTTATTTTAAAATCTGGTTAAAAAAGAGAGAGAGACAGAAAGTCAAGCACAGTGGCTCACACCAGTTATCCTAACACTTTGGGAGGCCAACGTGGGAGGATCACTTGAATCCAGGAGTTTGAGACCAGCCTGGGCAACATGGTAAAACCCTGTCTCTACAAAAAATTTAAAAATTTAGCTAGGCATGGTGAAACACACCTGTAGTACGAGCTACTCGGGAGGCTAAGGTGGAAGGATCACCTGAGCCTGGGAGGTTTCAGCTGCAGTGAGTCATGACTGTACCACTGCATTTCAGCCCAGGCAACAAAGCAAGATCTTGTCTCAAAAACAAACAAACAAACAAAAGCAACCCCTCCCCCAATTCCATTGAGATTATTATCAAAAAGAATACAATACATAGGAATTAACCAAATATATGAAAGACTTCTACGATTTAAAAATACATATATATATTACTGAAAGAAATTAAAGAAAACATGAATAAACAGAAACACATCCCATGTTCACGGATTAGAAGACTTAACATTGTTAAGAGGTCAATCCCACTGAAAGCAATCTACAGATTTAATGCAATCTCTATCAAAATCCCAATGATTTTTTGGCAGAAATAGAAAAACCCATCCTAAACGTCACATGGAATCTCAAGGGACTTAGAATAGCCAAAACAAACTTGAAAAAGAAGAACAAAGCTGGAGGACTCACACTTCCTAATTTCAAAACTTACTATAAAGCTACAGTAATCAAAACAGTATGGTACTGGCATCAAAGGCACAGAAATAAACTCTCACATATATCATCAAATGATTTTTGACAAGGGTGCAAGATCATTCAGTAGGAAATGGACAGTTTTTTCAACAAATGGTATGGGGAAAACTGCACCCTTACCTAATAACACACACAAAAATTAACTCAAAATGGACTGAAGACCAAAATATAAGTCCTAAAATCCTAAGAAGCTTCACAACATTGGATTTGGCAATGACCTCTTAAATATGACAACAAAGACAAAGGCAACAAAAAAGATAGACAAACTAGACTTGATGAAAATTTTAAAATTTTGTGCATCAAAAGACACTATCAACAGAATAAAAAAGTAATTCACAGGGCCAGGCATGGTGGCTCACACCTGTAATCCCAGCACTTTGGGAGGCCGAGGCAGGCAGATCACTTAAGGTCAGGAGTTCAAGACTAGCCTAGCCAACATAGTGAAACCCCGTCTCTACTAAAAATACGAAAATTAGGCCAGGTGTGGTGGCTCACGCTTGTGTGGTGGCTCACACTTGTAATCCCAGCACTTTGGGAGGCCGAGGCAAGAGGCTCACTTGAGGTCAGGAGTTCAAGACCAGCCTGGCCAACATGGTGAAACCCTGTCTCTACTAAAAATACAAAAATTAGCCAGGCGTGCTGGCATACGCCTGTAATTCCAGCTACTTGGGAAGCTGAGGCAGGAGAACTGCTTGAACCCAGCAGGCAGAGGTTGCAGTGAGCTGAGATCACGCCATTGCACTCTAGCCTGGGTGAAGAAGCGAGACTCTTTCTAAAAAAAAAATATATACACACAAAAATTAGCCAGGCATGGTGGCAGGCACCTGTAATACCAGCTACTTGGGAGACTGAGGCAGGAGAATTGCTTGAATCCAGGAAGAAGAGGTTGCAGTGAGCCGAGACTGTACCACTACACTGCAGTTTGGGTGACAGAGTGAGACTCCATCTCAAAGAAAAAAAAAGTAATTCACAAAATTCGAGAAATATTTGGAAAGCATATAACTAATAAGGAATTAATATCCAGACTATACAGAGAACTAAAACTTAACAAGAACAAAAATTTTAAAAATGGGCAAAGGGGCCAGGCACAAGTGGCTCACACCTGTAATCCCAGCACTTTGGGAGGCAGAGGCGGGTAGATTACCTGAGGTCAGGAGTTCCAGACCAGCCTGGCCAGCATGGCAAAACCCTGACTCTATTAAAAATACAAAAGTTAGCCAGGCATGGTGGTGGGCGCCTGTAATCTCAGCTACTCTGGAGGCTGAGGCAGGGAGAATTGCTTGAATCCAGGAGGCGGAGGCTGCAGTGAGCAGTGAGATTGCACCACTGCATTCCAGCCTGTGCAACAGAGTGAGATTCTGTCTCAAAAAAAAAAAAAATGGGCAAAGGACTAAAATACACATTTCTCCAAAGGATATATACAAATGGCCAATAAGCACATGAAAAGATGCTCAATATCATCAGGGAAATACAAATCAAAACCAGAAGGATATACTACCTTTGATATGGTTTGGCTGTGTCCCCACCCAAATCTCATCTTGAATTCCCATGTGTTGTAAGAGGGACCCAGTGGGAAGTAACTGAATCATGGGGACAAGTCTTTCCCTTGCTGTTCTCATGACAGTGCATAAGTCTCACAAGATCTGATGGTTTGATAAGGGGAAACCCATTTCATTTGGCTCTCACTCTCTCTTGAGGCTGCCATGTGAGACGTGCCTCTCATCTTCCACCATGACTGTGAGGCCTCCCCAGCCACATGGAACTGTAAGTCCAATAAACCTCTTTCTTTTGTAAATTGCCCAGTCTCAGGTATGTCTTTATTGGCAGCATGAAAATGGACTAATACAGTAAACTGGTACCAGTAGAGTGGGGTGCTGCTGAAAAGATACCCAAAAATGTGGAAATGACTTTGGAACTGGATTAACAGGCAAAGGTTTAAACAGTTTGGAGGCCTCAGAAGAAGACAGGAAAATGTGGGAAAGTTTGGAACTTCCTAGAGTCTTGTTGAATGGCTTTGCCCAAAATGATTATAGTGATATGAATAATTAGGTGAGGCTGAGGTGGTCTCAGATGAAGATGAGGAACTCATTGGGAACTGGAGGAAAGGCGACTCTTACCATATTTTAGCACAGAGACTGGCAGCATTTTACCCATGCCCTAGAGATTTGTGAAACTTTGAACTTGAGAGAGATGATTTAGGGTATCTAGCAGAAGAAATTTCTTTTTTTTTTGTTTTTTTTTGAGACGGAGTCTTGCTGTGTCGCAGGCTGGAGTGCAGTGGCCGGATCTCGGCTCACTGCAAGCTCCGCCTCCCAGGTTCACACCATTCTCCTGCCTCAGCCTCCCGAGTAGCTGGGACTACAGGCGCCCGCCACCTCGCCCAGTTAGTTTTTTGTATTTTTAAGCAGAGACGGGGTTTCACTGTGTTAGCCAGGATGGTCTCCATCTCCTGACCTCGTGATCCACCTGTCTCGGCCTCCCAAAGTGCTGGGATTACAGGCTTGAGCCACCGCGCCCGGCCACAGAAGAAATTTCTAAGCAACAAAGCATTCAAGAGGTGACTTGGGTGCTGTTAAAGGCATTCAGTTTTATAAGGGACGCAGAGCACAAAAGTTTGGAAAATTTGCAGTCTGTCAATGCAATAGAAAAGAAAATTCCATTTTCTGAGAAACTCAAGCAGGTCACAGAAATTTGCATAAGTAACAAGAAGTCAAATGTTAATCCCCAAGATAATGGGGAAAATGTCTCCAGGGCATGCCAGAGGTCTTCACGGCAGCCCCTCCCATCACCAGCCAGGAGGCCTAGGAGGAAAAAGTGGTTTCAGGGTCCAGGCCCAGTGTCCCTGTGCTGTGTGTAGCCTAGGGACTTGGTGCCCTGCATCCCAGCCACTCTAGCCATGGTTGAAAGGGGCCAACATAGAGCTTGGGCTGTGGCTTCAGAGGGTGCAAGCTGCAAGCCTTAAATGCTTCCACATGGTTTTGAGGCTGCCAGTGCACAGAAATCAAGAATTGGAGTTTGGGAACCTCCACCTAGATTTCAGAAGATGTATGGAAACGCCCAGGCAGAAGTTTGCTGCAGGGGTGGGCCCTCATGGAGAACCTCTGCTAGGGCAGTACAGAAGGGAAACATGGGGTCGGAACCCCCACACAGAGTCCCTACTGGGGTACTGCCTAGTGGAGCTGTGAGAAGAGGGCCACCGTCCTCCAGACCCCAGAATGACAGATCCACCAACAGCTTGCACCGTGCACCTGGAAAAGCCACAGACATTCAATGTCAGCCCATGAAAGCAGCCGGGAGGGAGGCTGTATCCTGCAAAGCCACAAGGGCAGAGCTGCCCACGACCATGGGAACCTACCTCTTGCATCAGCATGATGTGAATGTGAGACATGGAGTCAAAAGAGATCATTTTGGAGCTTTAATATTTGACTGTCCTGGCCGGGCGTGGTAGCTCATGCCTGTATCCCAGCACTTTGGGAGGCTGAGGCGGGTGGTTCACCTGAGGTTGGGAGTTCGAGACCAGACTGACCAACATGGAGAAACCCCATCTCTACTAAAAATACAAAACCAGCCAGGCGTGGTGGCACATGCCTGTAATCCCAGCTACTCAGGAGGCTGAGGCAGGAGAATCGCCTGAACCTGTGAGGTGGCGGTTGCGGTGAGCCAAAATCATGTCATTGCACTCCAGCCTGGGCAACAAGAGCCAAACTCCATCTCAAATACATATATATGTATTTGACTGCCCTGCTGGATTTTGAACTTGCATGGGGCCTGTAGTTCCTTTGTTTTGGCCAATTTCTCCCATTCAGAATGGCCATATTTACCCAATGCCCGTACCCCCAAATTAGGAAGTAACTAATCTGCTTTTGATTTTACAGGCTCATAGGTGGAAGGGACTTGCCTTGTCTCAGATGAGACTTTGGACTGTGGACTTTTGAGTTAATGCTGAAATGAGTCAAGACTTTGAGGGACTGTTGGGAAGGGATGATCGCTTCTGAAATGTGAGGACATGAGATTTGGGAGGGGCCAGGACCAGAATGATACGGTTTGGTTGTGTCCCCACCCAAATCTCATCTTGAATTCCCACGCATTGTGGGAGGGACCCAGTGGGAGGTAATTGAATCATGGGGACAAGTCCTTCCCTCGCTGTTCTCATGATAATGAGTAAGGGTCACAATATCTGACAGTTTTAAAAATGGGAGTTTTTAATAAATAAATAAAAAAAAATAGGGAGTTTTTCTGCACAAGCTCTTGTCTGCTGCCATGTGAGATGTGACTTTCACCTTCCACCACGATTGAGGGACCTCTCCAGCCATGTGGAACTGTGAGTTCAATAAACCTCTTTCTTTTGTAAATTGTGTCAGGTATGTCTTTATTAGCAGCATGAAAATGGACTAATATAACCTCATACCCATTAGGATGGCTACTATCAATGAAACAGAAAATAACAAGCGTTGATGAGGATGTGGAAAAACTGTGCACTACTGGTAGAAACGTAAAGTGGTACAGCCACTTTACTGTGGCTCACACTGTGAAAAACAGTATGGCAGTTCCTCAAAAAATTAAAAATAGGGCTGGGCAAGCCAGTTCACACCTATAATCCCAGTACTTTAAGAGGTCAAAGTAGGAGGATGATTTGAGGCCAGGAGTTCAAGACCAGCCTGGTCAACATGCTGAGACTCTGTCTCTTCAAAAAATTAAAAAATTGGTGGAGAGATGGTGGCACATGCCTGAAGTCACAGCTACTTGAGAGGCTGAGGTGGGAGGATTGCTTGACCCCAGGAGTTTGAGACTGCAGTGAGCTATGATCTTGCCACTGTACTCCAAAGCAAGACCCTGCCTCAAAAAAAAAAAGAAAAAAAAAGTAATTAAAAGTAGAATTGGCCGGGCGCGGTGGCTCAAGCCTGTAATCCCAGCACTTTGGGAGGCCAAGACGGGCAGATCACGAGGTCAGGAGATCGAGACCATCCTGGCTAACACGGTGAAACCCCGTCTCTACTAAAAAATACAAAAAACTAGCCGGGCGTGGTGGCGGGCGCCTGTAGTCCCAGCTACTGGGGAGGCTGAGGCAGGAGAATGGCGTAAACCCGGGAGGCGGAGCTTGCAGTGAGCTGAGATCCGGCCACTGCACTCCAGCCTGGGTGACAGAACAAGACTCTGTCTCAAAAAAAAAAAAAAAAAAAAAAAAAGTAGAATTAATTACTGTATGATCCAGCAATTTCACTTCACTCAAAAGAATTAAAAGCAGGATCTCAAAGAGATATTTGTATATCCATCTTTATAGCAGCATTATTCACAATAGCAAAAGCATGGAAGTAATCCAATGTCCATCAACAAACACACACATAAGCAAAATGTGGTATATCCACACAATGAAATATTATTCTACCTTAAAAAGAAAGGAAATGCTGACATATGCTGCAACATGGATGAACCTTGAGGACGTTATGCTAAGTAAAATAAGCTAGTCACAAGAAGATTCCGTAGGATTCTACTTGTGAGTTACCCAGTCAAATTCATACAGACAGAAAATAGAATGGTGGTGGGGAATGACGGGAAGGAGGTATAGTAAGATGCTGATAAACAGTTGTAGAGTCTGAGTTTGCAAGATGAAAAGAATTCTGGATATTGTTTGTACAACAATGTGAATGTACTTAAGGCTAATGAACTATACACTTAAAAATGATCAAAATGGTCAATTTTATGTTATTTGTACCTTACCACAATAAAATTAAAAGAATTGTTAATAGTGAGAACAAGCCTACTGGAATAACATAATTCACTGAAAGTAGTAATAATGGACTATGTAAGTTTGTTTAAGACAGAAAAAAATTTCTAAGTAATGTAACCCCTTAAGAGTTACGAACCCATGAAATAACCAAATAGGTTTTAATAAATTTATACTGTAAATTCATACTGGAAAATAATTACTGTAATAAATATTTTGACTGTACTATATAGAAACCTCAAATAAAACTGAAATAATATAAACAAAATACGCTCTGAGCAATAAGCTTAATATTCAACTTCATGTTTGCTTCTTTTATTTACCTGGGAGAGAGAATAGTACCAAGTCAGAGGAAGATCAAACACTCTTAGGGCGGCTGTCTTCAAGGAAAACTGTGATTCACTTACTGTTTCTTCTGACATGGCTCCTCTTCTAAGCTTCATTAAATGAAACATAAAAACATATTAGCCACAAAGATTTCTGGTTACTTTACCAATGAAAGGTACAAACTGAAATTTTAATTCTATCAGCTTATTTTTGCAGTCAATTATTGATGACATTACACTTGAGGTAAAATTATATTTATTAATCACCAAACGCGTAAAAGAAAAAATAAGCTATCCTTCCTGTAAGAGATAGCGTAAAAAATAATAAGAAGTTAAAAAATAAAAAAGCTAGATTTAAACTTTGAGTCCAGGTAGCAAATTTTCCTTAGCAAACTGCAAGTTCTAGATTCTCTCTTTTCTGGTTACATAAAAATTTAACATATTTTAGAGAGTAACTGAAAATATACTGCTTCCCATTCATTTGGTTTCCTTCCTATAACTGCGGGGGTGAGAGTGGGTGGCAGGCAGGTTGCTGAATGGAATCCAGAACAGAATCCTGGGGTTCTGTGAATCTCCGAGTTCACTGACTGAACATCAGAACTCACGCATTTATTCTCCTATTATCTCATTTTAAAGATCTTCAAAGAAATGCCACATGCATGCTATATGATTTTGGTATAGTTTTAGTGCATATTATTCCTCTTGAACAAAAAAAGAAAAGTCAGATGAGTACAGAGAAGCAGTTGTTGCACAAAGATAAGTCATTAATGCAGTGGTTCAGGGTCTGGGTTTCAGAGCCAGAAATAATTTTATTATCACTGTACCCAGTAGAACACACACTAAACAAATTTACATGGTATTGATATATAAACCAGTTTACAAGTTTATCTATTTATAATAAAGAAATACACTATCTAGTGACCAGAATACTTACATGTTCTATCAAAACATACCATCCCTGGCCGGGCGCGGTGGCTCAAGCCTGTAATCCCAGCACTTTGGGAGGCCGAGACGGGCGGATCACGAGGTCAGGAGATCGAGACCATCCTGGCTAACATGGTGAAACCCCGTCTCTACTAAAAAAAATACAAAAAACTAGCCGGGCGAGGTGGCGGGCGCCTGTAGTCCCAGCTACTCGGGAGGCTGAGGCGGGAGAATGGCGTAAACCCGGGAGGCGGAGCTTGCAGTGAGCTGAGATCCGGCCACTGCACTCCAGCCTGGGCGACAGAGCGAGACTCCGTCTCAAAAAAAAAAAAATACCATCCCTGAAATAAAAGACTATAGGAAGCTGAACTAGTAAGTCAAAAATGT
Organism: Trachypithecus francoisi; assembly: GCF_009764315.1. NCBI lineage: Eukaryota > Metazoa > Chordata > Mammalia > Primates > Cercopithecidae > Trachypithecus > Trachypithecus francoisi. The sequence goes on along the minus strand of NW_022681457.1, from coordinate 39,641,290 downwards.
TGCCTGATGAGTGCAAAAATCAAGAGTCCTGAGGAATATTCCATTCAGGCCAAGAAAACACCTACGCACTATCTCCAATGCACAAGAGAATGCACCTCTCTAATAACCACAATGTTGATGTCTACCAAATTCATTATTTATTTTATTTGGGTAGTGTTGCATATTACATAACAGAATATAAAAATTACCAACGATCTCTCTATAAAAGTTTATTTGCGGGGGAGCACAGTGAGTGGCTCATGCCTGAGCTACTTTGGGAGTGATTTGGGAGGCCAAGGTGGGTGGATCGCTTGAGCTCATGAGCCCAGGAGTTCAAGACCAGCCTGGGAAACATGGTGAAACCCTGTCTACACCAAAAAAAAAAAAAAAAAAAAATTACTTGCTATACTTTTTTTAGGCCCTTCATTTCTGCATATATCTCTATGTTCTCTTTTTCTATACTCCAATAGACTATCTATCCCCTTCCGTTAATACCCACCTGTTTTCAGACAAGGGTCAAAACCACTGATTAAGTAGTGGCTTCCTTTAAAATCAAACACAGTGATACCTCTTAGGGTGGGTTACTACTACTGATGCGTCCCTTAATCCTTACTAGAGATACAGCAGTATAAATTTAATTCCCCCTACCAGTGTTCTAAGTACAACTTTTAGACTCAGTATAGTTTAACTGACATACATTAATTTCAGTCAACACCTTGTGATAGAGACATATGATTAAAAAGTATAGAGGAAACCACGAACAGCTAAGAAAGTGAAAAATGGTCCTCTGGAGAATAAAACAAGGGTATAGAGAAGCCGGACAAAGAATGACTGCTTTTCCTTGTAAGTCTGTCTGTAATACTTGATTTTTAAAAACCTGCCTACATGTATCACTTTTTTAATATTACTACAGTAAAAAGGAAGTGGGGGGAAGCTCATTTATTCTTCCCCCTCCCTAAATATTAATACATTTTATTTTGAGAAACATTTTTACTAATTAGAGTCTGGATCATTAAGCAATCTATGCTACTGCATTAAAAAAAATATATTGAGTAATTCACCCAAAGTAATTTTCCCTATAATAGAGCATTCCAAATTTTTAAGCAGAATAGAAAGAAAATAAAGCAAACACTTTAATTGGTTGCAGAGATATTCTTAAAAGATTATGACAAACCTAGGCCGGGCGTGGTGGCTCACGCTTGTAATCCCAGCATTTCCGGAGGCCGAGGCGCATCAGTTGAGGTCAGGGAGTTCGAGACCAGCCTGGCCAATATATCGAAACCCCGACTCAACCACAAATACAAAAAAATTAGCCAGGCATGGTGCCGCGCCTGTAATCCCAGCAACTCGGTAGGCTGAGGTAGGAGAATTGCTAGAACCCTGAGGGCGGAGGCTGCAATGAGCAGAGATTGCACCATTGCACTCCAGCCTGGGTGACAGAGCAAGACAGCGTCTCAAAAAAAAAAAAAAAAAAAAGATTACAACAAACCTCTATTTTTGCATTCTAACTACCTCATTCTTTTTCACTTAAAATTACTGAGGAAGTTGATTCCAAACCTAATCATTATTCATTGAAAAACTAAAAAAAAAAAAAAAAAAAAACTAGTCATTTCAGTTGCTTCCAGAAGTATAATAAAAATGAACATGAAGGTAGTTTCATGATTATTCAAATTTATAGAAGGAATCTATAAAACATAACCAAAAATATTGTCCTGTGTGATATTACTTGTTCCCCTACATTCCAACTACTGAGTAATTAAAAATAAGTGTCATAAACAATTTGTTTCTTACACATCTTAAAATTCTATTCTACAACTTTGACTTTATAATACAACAGGAAGGAAAGTCTGAAATACCAAAAAGAAAATTGACGTGAAGCACAAATCTATATAACCTAACTCTGAGAAGACACTTTGAACAGAGAAAAATGTTTAGCTGCAATAACAACAACAATAAAACTACAATAAAAAAAAGTCTCAAAGTCCTGTGCAAAAACAAGCTGAGTCTTTCCTCCGGAAAACAGATATTTAACAACTTTACAGAAGGAACAGACACCACAATACTCCCATCTAAATTTTTCTCTGAAAGCACCTGTAAAGCAGCATAATCTTTCACAACCAAAAGCCACTCCCTGCTCAAAACCACCCGCATCCAAGCCGAACCTGAGACCTCACCAACTGCCCCATCGCCAGCGCGCTCTCTCCCGACCCCACGGCAGCCCCTCGCGGAGCTCTCCTCTGCTGTCTTCCTTTTTCTTTACCAAGAGGACCAGAAAAGGGGATACCTCCAGCTCGGCCGTCCAGACCCTTCCTCGGGCTCAGACCGATGGCGAGCCATCCCAATTCCGCGCTTCCTTTTGCAGGCCTCCCTCTGGCGTGGGGACCCTCCCGCTTTCTTGTGTAAGTACTAACCAGGCCCGACCCTGCTTAGCTTCTGAGATGAGACGAGGTCGGGGGTGTTCAGGGTGGCAGGGCCGTAGACCCTCTGGTTTTGCGCCGCTCCACCTGGCACTCGGAGAGCTAACGCCGGCGATGGAGTCCGCGCCACCCGTGCCCCGAGGCCTCTGCCCCAACTGCGTGGCCGCCCAACTCTCCGCTTCCTCCCACCCGCCTGTCCACCCCACCCTGCCCCTGGCCCCGTACCTGTAGCTCCAGGCCAGGTACAACCGGCCTGCCCACGCCCGCTTCCCAGCTGCAGCCTGGGGATGAGCAGCAGCCAGACGGAGGCAAGGCGGAGTCCTTCCGGGGTCAGGAGTGGGAAGGTGGAGAGAAAGTGGAGGGGGCCTTCTGGGCTTTCTGCGTGAGGAGCTACGTATGAAGCAGCTCCCGCCATTTTTGTTTAGGGTAGAGGCTCCTGCCTCGTCACAAGGATGTAAAAACTGGATTTGAAGACTCGCATCCTTTTACAAACCGGTCAAAAACTAGTATTGTAGTTTGTAACCTGTCGGGGGATTTAGAACAGTTGTCAGTCTGGTGAAAACTATGGAGCCTTTCCCCTGGAAAAAAAAATTCGTATACACATGCTCATTACATTAAAGGAAAAAAAAATTACACAATTTCAAAACCCTGAAAACAATCCATGGATCTAAGATTAAGAACTTCTACCACAGGCCCTCAGCCCTCAAATGAATGAGTGTTAAGAGGCATTCTAATCCTGTATAGAAGATGCATTTATTTTTGATTTCATGTCCTCTTTACCTTTTTTCTCTGTTTCCCACTGAATTAGGCAACCGAAGAATATTGAATGTAGCAATTTATTGGCAGAGTAGTCATCGCTCTCAGGTTCTGTCTAATACATAGTAAACTAATAGGGGGCCGGGTTAGGAAAAAGTAACAACAAAACCCAAGGTACTGTTTCTACGTTCAGTCTTCAGTCAAAACATTCCATCAGAACTGCAGATTTAGGCGGGGCTGGGTGACTCAAGCCTGTAAACCCAGCACTTTGGGAGGCCGAGGCGGGTGGATCATGAGGTCAGGAGATCGAGACCATCCTGGCTAACATGGTGAAACCCCGTCTCTACTAAAAATACAAAAACAAAATTAGCCAGGCGTGGTGGCGGGCGCCTGTAGTCCCAGCTACTCGGGAGGCTGAGGCGGGAGAATGGCGTGAACCCAGGAGGCGGACCTTGCAGTGAGCCGAGATCGCGCCACTGCACTCCAGCCCGGGGACAGAATGAGACTCCGTCTCAAAAAATAAAATTAAAGGCCGGGCGCAGTGGCTCACGCCTGTAATCCCAGCACTTTGGGAGGCTGAGGCGGGCGGATCACGAGGTCAGGAGATCGAGACCAGCCTGGCCAACATGGGGAAACCCCATCTCTACTAAAAGTACAAAAATTAGCCAGGTGCCCACCTGTAATCCCAGCTACTCAGGAGGCTGAGGCAGGAAAATCGCTTGAACCCGGGAGGCAGAGGTTGCGTGAGCCCAGAGAGTGCTACTGCACTCCAGCCTGGGTGACTAGAGCAAGACTCTGTGTCAAAACAAAGCAAAAAAACAAAACAAAGAAACCCTGCAGATTTATGAATTCTAGTTACTGAGCTTGTTTGTGGTAAAAGCCAAAATAATTCTGTTTTCAAAATTCCCATTTAATCAAATGGAAAATAGAATAGTAGTACCAATTTATTATATTATTAGATTAATACTAACTATCCACAGACTGGGTTTTATGTGAAAATATTTTGCACTTATAAGGTAAATGGAGCTCTTGAGATTTGAAAAACCTGAAATTTGTAAGGCTATTTTCATTTATTTTCCCAATTTCCTCCTCTTTCCCATTTCCCACAACTTCCAAACGTTCAGCCTAATGGGAAGAGCAGTACTGATGATGACTACCACTCAACACAATTTTCCTGAGACCACATTATCTCCTTAATTCCACGATAAACATTATGAGAGAAATATTATTACACGGTGGGTACAGATTTTATTCTTTAGCATGAGAATAATATATGTCACATTTAGGCCAAGTGAGGTGGCTCGCATCTGTAATCCCAACAATTTCGGGGGCCGATGAGGGAGGATCCCTTGAGGTAAGAAGTTCAAGATTAGCCTGGGCAATAGCAAGACCCCCATTTCTACAAAATAATAATAAAATAAAATATATAAAACAGAAAGAAATATCACATTTAATTTATGTTTATAAACCAAAAGCAATTTGCTGTAAGCCTCCCTTCTACTGGTTTGGCAGAGTACTGCACTCAATTTTAGCTATTATTGGATACATTAGTTAACATATTAGCTACAAGTAAAGGAAAACCAAACAAGTAGTGATTTAAACCAGAAGGACAGGGGACTCAATGTCTTCTGATATCGGGGACAAGGAAAAAAAATTGGAGCCTAGATTAATTCTGAAGGCCCGTACCTCCCCCAGATAACCAAGCCATCATGTAATGAACCAGAGAATGGAGTTCATGGAGTACGACCAGTTGTTTCTTCTGTACGGGTACTGCAATACATGCTACAGCAACCATTAATGAATTTAGGGATCCTATCTGCATAATATCAAAACAAAACCGTGAAGTTAAACTGCCTGAGTTTGAATCCTTTCTAGACCACTTACTAGAGGCATTGTTAAAGGAAAAGAAACACAAGCTATTTTTCTGTACTTTCGACACTTCTGACACCAAATGTGCAGAGGCTTTTCCCCACCAAACAAGTCTCCAATTACGTCTTATTATAAACTCCACTCTTTAATTTAGTATCTACCAACTGGGTGTTGTACAGTTAAATTCAATTCAATACTATGCACCAAACCCTTAAGGGCTCAGTCCTACAAGACTGCCCCCACTTCAGATGCCAATTGCAAATCCCAGTTTGTCACTTGTACTTCTGACCAACCAGCTATAAATCAGGGATTCCCACAACCTTCTCCTCCCATCCCAAACCAGTTTATTGATTTATAACAGAAGATATTACAAAGGATACGGATGAACAACCAGATGAAGAGGTACATAAAACAAGATCTGGAAGGATCCTGAGTGCAGGAACTTCTGTCCACATGGAATCCCGTTTTGGGATATGGATGTGTTCACCAACTCAGAAGCTCTTAGAACCCCGTACTTCAGGGATTTCTATGGAGGCTTCATAATGTTGTTACCAGAAAGGGGTCCCAGTCCAGACCCCAAGAGAGGGTGCTTGGATTTCGCGCAAGAAATAATTCAAAGCAAGTCCACAGTCCAAAGCAAAAGTAAATTTAAGACAGTAAAGCGGTGAATGTATACCTACTGTATAGACTGAGTAGGGCATTCCTGAAAGGAAGAAGAGGAACGCATCCACTCTAGGTACAATATTCATTTATCAAGGATTAAAAACAGATCATGGGGAGATGTGCTCTGCTACAAGGGTTTGTGATAAAGGATTACTTTTCTTAATTATTATATTTTGCAAAAATTAATATTATTATCTTTAAAGCAAAATGAGGAATGCTTTTGCTCTCAAGGTATCAGGGACATCAGGACACTCCCAAGTCTGGATCTGTTTAGTAAACATTATCAATCTGTTCCCTTAACTGTAAATGTTTAGAAGCTGGAAATGCCTAACTTTCTGGAAATGTAGCCCAGCAAGTCCCAACCTCATTTTCCTAGCCCTCACTCAAAATGGAGTCACTCTGGTTCGAACCCTCTGACAATGTAACCATAATTGATTATTAACTCAATCTTCAACTCCTCTCTCCTCCAAAGAGGATGGGCTGGGTATGGGGCCAAAATTTTTAAGCTTCTAATCATAGCTTGAATTTGCTGGTGACCAGCCTCTATCCTAAAGCTATCCAGGAGCCCAACAAGAATATCAGAAAAAAAGACACTCCTATCAACCAGGAAATTCCACGAGATTTAGGAGCTCTGTATCAGGAACTGGCAACAGAGACCAAATACATACTCTTTCTTTCTTTCTCCTTCCTTCCTTCCTTCCTTCCTTCCTCTCTTTCGTTTGCTTGTTTTTTGTTTTGTTTTGTTTTTGATACAGGATCTCACTCTATTGCCCAGGCTGCACTGTGGTGGTGCGATCATAGCTCACTGCAGCCTAGAACACCTGGACTCAAGTGATCTTCCTGCTTCACTCTTCTGAGAAGCCGGGACTACAGGCACTTGCCACCATGCCCAGTTAATTTTTTAAATTTTAGTAGAAACAATGTCTCCCTATGTTGCTGGGGCCTGGTCTCAAACTTCTGGGCTCAAGGGATCCTCCCACCTCAGCCTCCCAAAATGGTGGGATTATAGGTGTGAGACATCGTGCCTGGCCCAAATATATATTTTTTATGTCACAGTGGTCTTAGGCAAGGTACTTACCCTTTTCATGTCTCAATTTCCTCCTGATGTGTTAGAAAGACAAATATAGGCCTGGCACTGTGGCTCACACCTGGAGGCTGAGATGGGCAGATCATTTGAGGTTAGGAGCTCAAGACCAGTCTGGTCAACATGGTGAAACCCCATCTCTACTAAAAATACAAAATTAGCCAAATACTGTGGTGCGTGCCTGTAATCCCAGCTACTTGGGAGGCTAAGGTAGGAGAATTGCTTGAATCCAGGAGGCAGAAGTTGCAGTGAACCGAGATCACACCGCTGCACTCCAGCCTAGGTGACAGAGCAAGACTCTGTCTCAAAAAAGAAAAAGAAAAAGAAAGACAAATATAGTAATGCTTATAAAGAACTAAGAATCTTATGGAAATTTTTTTTTTTTTTTTGGAGACGGAGCCTTGTTCTGTCACCCAGGGTGGAGTGCAGTGGTGCAATCTTGGCTCACTGCAACCTCTGCCTCCCAGGTTCAGTTCAAGCAATTCTCCTGCCTCAGCCTCCCAAGTAGCTGGGACTACAGGCACACACCGCCATGCCCAGCTAATTTTTTGTATTTTAGTAGAGACGGAGTTTCACTGTGTTGCCTAGGCTGTTCTCAAACTCCTGAACTCAGGCAATCCGCCTGCCTTGGCCTCCCAAAGTGCTAGGATTACAGGTGTGAGCCACCACACCTGGCTCTTAAGGAAATTTTTAACTTCAGTACTTGGACCTCCACAGGACCCAAAGAGGCAACTTTATTTCAATATAGTTGGTTTGCTTTGTAATCCCATGTATTTGTTTGTTTTATGCACATAGAAGCATTACTTTGAAAAGGGGGTCCCAGATTCTACCAGAAAGCCAAGAGGTCCATTAAAAAAAAAAAAAGAAAAAAGGTTAAGAACGTCGAACAAACTGCCAAGACCATGTCCACCCCACGAGCACAGAGCTCCACTGCCCGTCCACATCTGTGTGATGGTGCGCATGGGTCAAAAGGACTCCTAGGAGGGTGACGAGGTCCAGAGCAAGAGAGTTATCCTGACCCCGAAGTATCTCATCGAGCACAGCATCGTCACCAACTGAGATGACATGGAGAAGATCTGGCACTACAACTTCTACAACGAGCTGTGTGTGGCTCCAAGGAGCACCTATAGTGCTGACCGAGGTCCCCCTGAACTCCAAGGCCAATCACGAGAAGATGACCCAGATCATGTTTGAGACCTTCAACACCCCAGCCATATACATGGCCATCCAGGCCGTGATGTCCCTGTACGCCTCTGGCCACATCGTGATGGACTCCAATGAGGGAGTCACCCACACTGTGCCCATCTATGAGGGGTAGGCCCTCCTCCAGGCCACCCTGTTTCTGGACCTGGCCAACCAGGACCAGATTGATTACCTCATGAAAACCCTCATGGAGCACCACTACAGGTTCACCACCACTGCCGAGTGGGAAATCGTGCGTGGCATCAAAGAGAAGCTGTGCTATGTCACCCTGGACTTGGATCAGGAGATGGTCAGAGCGGCCTCCAGCTCCTTCCTGGAGAAGAGCTACAAGCTGCCCAACAGCCAAGTCATCACCATTGGCAAGGAGCGGTTCCACTGCCCTAAGGTGCTCTTCCAGTCTTCCTTCCTGGGCATGGAATCCTGTGGCATCCACAAAACTACCTTCAACTTCATCATGAAGTGTGACGTGGACATCCTCAAAGACCTCTACGCCAACACAATGCTGTCTGGTGGCACCACCATGTACCCTGGCATCCGTGACAGAATGCAGAAGGAGATCACCACCCTCACCACCCTGTTGCCCAGCACGATGGAGATCAAGATCATTGCTCCTCCCGAGTGCAAATTACTCCATGTGGACGAGTGGCTCCATCTTGGCCTCACTGCCCACCTTCCAGCAGATGTGGATCAGCAAGCAAGAATACAATTTGTCCAGCCCCTCTGGCCCCTCCATTGTCCACCACAAATGCTTCTAGGCGGAATTTTACTTAGTTGCGTTACACCCTTTCTTGACGAAACCTAACTTACACAGAAAACAAGAAGAGATTGGCATGGCTTTGTTTGGGGGAGGCGGGGGTGGGGGGGGGCTTGATTCAGGATTTCAAAACTGGAACAGTGAAGGTGAGAGCAGCTGGTTGGAGTGAGCATCCCCCAAAGTTCTACAATGTGGCTGAGGACTTTGATCGTACATTGTTCTTTTTTTAATAGTCATTCCAAATATCATGAGATGCATTGTTAATAGTCGTTCCAAATATCGTGAGATGCGAGGAAGTCCCTTGCCCTCCTAAAAGCCACCCCACTTCTCTCTAAGAAGAATGGCCCAGTCCTCTCCTGAGTCCACACAGGGGAGGTGATAGCATTGTTATTGTGTAAATTACGTAATGCAAAAGTTTTTTGTTTTTTTTTGAGACGGAGCCTCGCTCTGTCGCAGACTGGAGCGCAGTGGCGCCATCACGGCTCACTACAAGCTCCGCCTGCCGGGCTCAAGCTCCGCCTCCCGGGTTCAAGCTCCACCTCCCGGGTTCACGCCATTCTCCTGCCTCAGCCTCCCAAGTGGCTGGGACTGCAGACGCCCGTGCAGACACCACGCCTGGCTAATTTTGTTTTTGTGTTTTTCGTAGAGACGGCGTTTCACCATGCAGTGTTAGCCAGGATGATCTCTATCTCCTGACCTCGTGATCTGCCCGCCTCTGCCTCCCAAACTGCTTGGATTACAGGCGTGAGCCACCACGCCCCGCCGCAAATGTTTTAATCTTTGCCTTAATACTTTCCTATTTTGTTTTATTTTGAATGATCAGTCTTCTTGGCCCCCCTTTTTTGACCCCCAACTTGAGATGTTTGAAGGCTTTTGGTCTCCCTGGGAGTGGGTGGAGGCAGCCAGGGCTTACCTGTACACTGACTTGAGACCAGTTGAATAAAAATGCATACCTTAAAAAAAAAAAAAAATAGAACAATAATGGTACACATTTCTAAGATACATGGCATATTAAATGAGACTCCTCAGTGGGTCTTTTAACAGAGGCTCCAAAGCTGAGAAAAATAAATGTGAAGTACCCTGAACATTCTAAAAAAGAGGATGCCAAACCATCCCCACAGGACATGCTGGAAGAATGTGAAGCCCATTTAGCAATCCTCAGTTCTCACACACCTCCCAGGAATGATATGTCAGGATTGATGAAAGAAGACTGGGGAAAAAAAAAGAAAAAAAAAAAAAGAAAGAAAGAAGATTGGAGAATAAACATGCCTAGAAGGGCCAGGTTTGGTGGCTCATGCCTGTAATCTCATCACTTTGGGAGGCTGAGGCGGGTGGATCACTTTGAGCCCAGGAGTTCAAGACCAGCTTGGGCAACATGATGAAAACCAGTCTCTATAAAAATGAAAAAACTAGCTGGGTGTGGTGGGGCACACCTGTAGTGTCAGCTACTCGGGAGGTTGTGGTGGGGGGATGACATGGGAGGGTGATGGCTTGAGCCCAGGAGATGGAGGTTGCTGTGATACAAGATCGTACTACTGTATCCAGCCTGGGTGACAGAGCCAGACCCTGTCTCAAAAAAAAAAAAAAAAAAAAGCCTAGGAGACAGTTTTCTGGAGTGCTGTGCATTTTTGTTCCCCATCCCCCAAGAGCTGGAAGAAGAGACTGCTTATCCTACACTTTCTCCACCTCAAGCCAAGTAAAGGAACTTTAAGAAATTCAGATGAGCTGACTCTGTGCCCTGGAATTTATGTCACCTGGAAAAGTCTAAAAGCAATAGACTATCTAGAGAAGCCTTTGATGGCAGAACAGAGAGAGAGGCCTACAACAGAAGGGGCCTGTACTTGCAACTTTGCAAGAAAAATTTTCCTGTGGACCATATGAGTGTCACAGAATGTAGCCAGGCTTGAATTACCTTAGAAGATTGTATCTTCAAACCAGGTTTAAATTGACCATCTAAATGGTCAGCCACAGGTTTTTTTTTGTCCAGGATTGGAGAATGAAACAATAAGAGGTCCCTAGCAAAGGATACAGTCATTGAGGAACACACGAAAGGGACAAGAAAAGAGCCAGCATTTAGCAGTGAGCCACATGCAGAAGGTACCAAAGTCAGGCTTATTTTTATTTATTTTTTTAGATAGAGTCTCGCTCTGTCACCCAGGCTGGCGTGTAATGGCACAATCTTGGCTCACTGCAGCCTCCACCCCCTGGGTTTGAGTGATTCTCCTGCCTCAGCCTCCCAAGTAGCTGGGATTATAGGCTTGTGCCACCACGTCCAGCTAATTTTTCTTTCTTTCTTTCTTTATTTTTTTTTTTTTTGAGATGGAGTCTCGCTGTGTCGCCCAGGCTGGGGTGCAGTGGCACGATCTTGGGCTCACTGCAAGCTCCTCCTCCCGGGTTCACGCCATTCTCCTGCCTCGGCCTCCCAGTTAGCTGGGACTACAGGCGTCTGCCACCATACCTGGCTAATTTTTTGTATTTTTAGTAGAGACGGGGTTTCACCATGTTAGCCAGGATGGTCTCGATCTCCTGACCTCATGATCTGCCTGCCTTGGCCTCCCAAAGTGCTGGGATTACAGGCATGAGCCACTGCTCCTGGTCCTAATTTTTGTATTTTTAGTAGAGACAGGGTTTCACTATGTTGGCCAGGCTGATCTCAAACTCCTGACCTCAAGTGATCCGCCCACCTCGGTCTCCCAAAGTGTTGGGATTACAGGCATGAGCCACCGTGCCCAGCACCAAAGTCAGATTTAATTGCACTGGTTGGGTATATCTGATATTTTATTTAGAATAGTCAGGGTCACTGCTCATTCCAGCTGAAACAATATGTGACCAATGTACTTCATGAATGATTGATTAGTGGAAACTACATTTATCAAGTGACAATATTAAGCCTGAAGAAAGTCGTCTAGCACATTGAGGATGTAAAAGCAATTATATCACCTAAGTAGATGAACACTTTTAGGCAATTTGTAGCTCCAATTAATTTTTCTATTAACTGCAAAAATTTGGCAGTTCCCAGAAATACCTCAGGGCCTCCTTTCAAATGTATGCAATGCTATAGGTCACATATTGGTCATTATAGCTTTAGTCTCATTACCCACTGCAAGTTATTTTACAGGACCCTTCTATGACTGAGCTAACCAAGGTATTTAGAACTCAAAGTATGGTTTTAAATGCTAATTTAGAACATGTATTCAGAGTATAGTGATCTGTACATATCCAAATACTACAGATTCAGTTCCTCAAAAATGTTAAATATAGAGTTATCATATGGTCCAGCAATTCTACTCCTAGGTAATACCCAAGAGAAATGAAACATACATTCATACCAAAACTTGTACATGAATATGCATAGCAACATTATTCTTTTTTTTTTTTTTTTTTTTTTGAGACGGAGTCTCGCTCTGCCGCCCAGGCTGGAGTGCAGTGGCCGGGTCTCAGCTCACTGCAAGCTCCGCCTCCTGGGTTTACGCCATTCTCCTGCCTCAGCCTCCCAAGCAGCTGGGACTACAGGCGCCCGCCATGTCGCCCGGCTAGTTTTTTGTATTTTTAGTAGAGACGGGGTTTCACCATGTTAGCCAGGATGGTCTCGATCTCCTGACCTCGTGATCCGCCCGTCTCGGCCTCCCAAAGTGCTGGGATTACAGGCTTGAGCCACCGCGCCCGGCCTTTTTTTTTTGAGACATAGTCTTACTCTGTCACCCAGGCTGGAGTGCAGTGGCACGATCTCGGCTCACTGCAATCTCTGTTTCCCAGGCCCAAGTGATTCTCCCATCTCAGCCTCACGAGTAGCTGGGATTACAGGCACCCCTCATCATGCCAGCTAATTTTTGTATTTTTAGTAGAAAGTGGGTTTCACCATGCTGGCCAGGCTGGTCTTGAACTCCTGGACTCAAGTGATCTTCCAGCCTAGGCTTCCCAAAGTGCTGGGATTACAGGCATGAGACACTGTGCCTGACCTAGCATCATTATTTTTTTTTTTTTTTTTTTGAGATGAAGTCTTACTCTGTTGCCCAGGCTGGAGCAGTGGTGCAATCCCGGGTCACCACAAGCTCTGCCTCCCGGGTTCACACCATTCTCCTGCTTCAGCCTCCCGAGTAGCTGGGATGCCAGGTGCTTACCACCATGCCTGGCTAATTTTGTTTTTGTATTTTTAGTAGAGATGAGGTTTCACCATGTTAGCCAGGAGGGTCTCGATCTTCTGACCTCGTGACTCCTGACCTCGTGACTCAATCTCCTGACCTCGTGACCTCCTTGGCCTCCCAAAGTGTTGGGATTACAGGCGTGAGCCACTGCGCCTGACTGCAGCAATATTCTTAATGGTAAAAAAGTAGAAACAACTCAAATGTCCATCAACTGATGAATGAATAAATAAAATGTGATATATTCATTTAACACATAATCATTCATATAATCATTTGGTCATAAAAAGGAATCATGAACTGATAAATGTTATAACATGGACGAATCTTAAAAACATTACGTTAAGTAAAGAAGCCTGTCAGGCGGGGCACGGTGGCTCATGCCTGTAATCCCAGCACTTTGGGAGGTGGAGGTGGGCAGATCATTTGAGGTTAGGAGTTCGAGACCAGCCTGGTCAACATGGTGAAACCCCATCTCTACTAAAAATACAAAAATTAGCCGGGCATGGTGGAATGCACCTGTAGTCTTAGTCATTTGGGAGGCTGAGGCAGGAGAATGGCTTGAACTCAGGAGGTGGAGGTTGCAGTAAGTCAAGATTGTACCACTGCACTCCAGCCTGGACGACAAAGGGAGACTCTGTCTCAAAATAAAAAAAAAAAGAAGCCTGTCACAAAGACTGTACATTATATATGGTTCTAATTATATGCAATGTCCAGAATAGGGAAATCTATACAAAGAGGAAGCAGCATAGTGATTGCCTAGAGCTGGGAGAGTTGAGGGGAAATTAAAGTGACTGCTGAAGGGTACAGGGTTTCTTTTGGGAATGGTGAAAATGTTCTAAATTTATTTATTTTTTATTTTTATTGTTTATTTTTATTTATTTACTTATTTATTTTTGAGATGGAGTTTCCTTCTGTCACCCAGGCTGTAGTGCAGTGATGTGATCTCAGCTCTCTGCAACCTCCGCCTCCTGGGCTCAAGCAATCCTCCCGCCTGAGCCTCTTGAGTAGCTTGTACTACAGGTACGTACCACCATGCCCAGCTAATTTTTGTATTTTTTAGTACAGACAGGGTTTCTCCATGTTGGCCAGGCTGGTCTTGAACTCCTGACCTCAAGTTATCCTCCTGGTTTGACCCTTTTTCAAAAAGAGAGAGAGACATTTGTGTTCTTTTGGAAGGTATTTACATCAAAATGTAAAATAACTAATAGACATCACAGAGATTTTTCAAGTTAAGAGCTTAGGTAAATAAGTTTATTCTAAAGTTACTTTAACATAAAGAACAATAAAATTTTAATTAAACTACAGGGAAACAAGAGTTCATATTTTGCAATTCTAAAAAATCTTATGACTTCAAAACTCTAGAAAACCGTGTGTCATTTCTAAATTTATATTTTAAAAAGAGCTGCGTCTGCTATGTATGTATTTAAATGATGAAAATTTTGAGAATTACAAGAAAATTACTGCTTTTCTAAGTTAAAAAATATATCTTGTAATTCATATTTTCCCATTCATTCATCTTTTTCAGTAATAGGTTTATTGATTTGTTCATTTCTTACATTGTGCCTTGTAGCGTGCTGAAGGCTGGAAATACTAGAATGAGTAAGAAAAATTCCTGCCCACAGCTTGGTTCAGGAAATGGAAAAGTGAACAAATCATTGCTATGTGTAATAATGACATTACAGTGTATGTTGTATAATCAAGCAGCAGTAATAATATCACTAAGGAACATGGTACAGAACACAAGGAAAGATCCACACAGCACAGCAAAGTCAGAAGAGGCTTCCCCTAGGACACGGATGTCCAACCTTTTGACTTCCCTGGGCCACATTGGAAGAAGAATGGCCTTGGGCCATACATAAAATATACTAATACTAACAATAGCTGATGAACTATTAAAAAAAAAAAAAAATGTTCTGTGAAGGTCAGGTGCAGTGGTGACTCATGCCTGTAATACCAGCACTTTAGTAGGCTGAGGCAGGTGGATCACCTGAGGTCAGGAGTTTGAGACCAGCCTGGCCAATATGGTGAAACCCTGTCTTTACTAAAAATACAAAACTGGGTGTGGTAGTGGGCACCTGTAATCACAGTTACTCGGGAGGCTGAGGCAGGAGCATTGCTTGAACCCGGGAGGCAGAGGTTGCAGTAAGCCGAGATCTTGCCATTGCACTCCCACCTGGGCAACAAGAGTGAAACTCTGTCTCAAAAAAAAAAAAAAAAAGTTCCATCCATAATTTTCATGATATCCACTACCATGGATCAGCAAAAAAGTTTTTGCATTCAAAGGGTTGGACATGGCTGCCCTAGAAGGTGTCCCTTTAAAGGATAAATGGAGTTCACTTTTGAGAGAAAAGGCATTCCCTGTATAAGTAAAGTTGCACTAAGTAGGAGAGGCACAAGCAAATGTTTTGCCTTTCAGAAAAACGAAATGCAGGTTTCAGTAGCTTGAGGACAGGGTGTTTGATTGGGCATAGCAAAAGACTAGGTAGGTGAAGTAAATTTGGGTCAAACTAAGGCCATGAGGGACTAGGAAGCAAGCAAGGTGCCCAGGTCATACAGTTAGAAGTATTTTCTGGTTCCTGCAAATATAAGGGTCTTAGATATTGCATTCTAGGCAATTTATTTGCCTCATCCTAGGACCTTGGTGAGAAAAAAACTCTTTGGGGGCAGGGAAGAGTCACTGAAGACTTACATGACTAGATATAAGTTTTAGAAAGTTATGTTTAGAAGTATGGCATTGAACTAAAGGAGACTGAGAATGGAGTTGGAAAGATATGTGAGGAGGCTACTAAAATAACCCAGGTAAGAATTTAGAGGATCTGTACAGAGGAGCCCTCCTAGGCTCCATCTCCCATGCAGTCACTTAAAAGTCTGTTATTTTAGACTCCTAAGTAACTCTCATGGCCCTTACCTTCCCTTGTCTGGATTCTGCAATAAGTAGCCTGCCTCTACTCTATGTCAGTCATTGCCATCCAAGTAATCCAATACATAAATCTCATTGTGTTGCTTCCTTTCCCAAAGTTATTCATGTCCTTAGAAGAAAAACTACTTAGCAGACAAGGCCACTTACGATCTGCCTCTCTTGTGTAATCTTTTCCCCTAACCCCTGCCCTCAAGCTTTACTTTAGCAATACTGACCCCTTATAAGTTTCCAACTGCAGTATATTCTTTCTTGCTGATGTGCCTTTGCCTGTGCTCCTCCCTCTGCCAAAAATATCCCTCTTCCTCCGGAAGTGTACACTTGAAAACCATTGAGATGTACACTTTAAGTGGATGAATTGTATGGTATGTGAATTATATATCAATAAAGCTGTTATCAAAAAAATTACCATTTTTAAGATCAAGAAATTGAGGCTTGAAAAGATTGTGAAAATGGTAAAAGCTGGAGATCTGAAGCTGGAAAATGACCTAGAACATACTTGCACTGCATTGCGTCAGTAGTTATGACAGTGCTGTGCTACTCCAAAAAAAAGGCCTGTGTTCAGTGAGGCACAGTGGCTCACATGTATAATCCTAGCACTTCCGGAGCCCAAAGTGGGCCAAGTAAGAAATTTTACTTGGCCTGTAAGCCAGTATTGGCTATCTATGATATTGTGTCTTCCATTCATCTACTTGATTGTCATGGAAGCTGCCCTGTTCTTCCATGATCCTGACTCTCTGGCTGAATGCTCTTGGACAGGCACTGGACCCAGGTGAAGATAGTAAATCCATTCTTTGGGATTTTTTTTAAACCAGGAACTCTGCTTTTGGAGAAAACTGTAAGATGGCAAATTAGAAAGTGAGTGATGGGCCAGGTACTGTGCCTCACACCTGTAATCCCAGCACTTTGGGAGGCCATGGCAGGCAGATCACTTGAGCCCAGGAGTATGAAACCAGCCTGCGCAATATGGCGAAAACCCATCTCTATAAAAAATACAAAAATTAGCCAGACGTGGTGGAGTGCCCTTGTAGTCAAATCTTCTTAGGGGGCTGAGATGAGAAGATTGCTTGAACCCAGGAGGTCAAGGCTACAGTAAGCCATGATTGTGCCACTGCCTCCAGTTTGGGTATCAGAGCGATACCCTACCTCAGAAAGAAAGAAAAAAAAAGTGAATGATGAAGAGATCATTAGAAAGCCCTTACATTATTTGAGTCCCTGGGTCTAGCTATCATTCCTTGGATTCTATAAGCCAGTGAGTCTCCTTTTTGCCAAAGATAGAGCATCCAAATTCTGTATCCCAGTTCACTTATGGGCGTCAGGTGGCTTACAGGTATGCCAAGGCAGGGATCCCTGCTGGAAACCTCTAACAGCAAGCATCCTTGTCTATTGATCCCAGTGTATTATAATTTTCTAAATGACCTGATCTGATAATCTAAGAAAACTCTGAGGAGCACTAGCTTAAACTAGAGCACCAATGCTAAACTGGGGGTGATTTTGCCCCTTGGGCGACTTTCGGCAATGTTTGGAGACATTTTTGTTTGTTATCGCTGGAGGAGGTGCTACTGGGATCTAGTAGGTAAAGACTAAAGACGCTGCTAAACATCCTCCAGTGCACAGGAATCACCCTTCACAAGAAAGAATTATTTAATCCAAAATGTCAATGGAGTGTCATTTTTCAGAAACTTTGAGCTAGGGTAACCTGAATCATTACCGTAAGAGTGAACAGATGATAACAGATTCTTGGCAGAGACTTCAAACGTCAGTGCCAAATTACACATCTAAGTTAAGATACCTGCATGATGGGTGGGGAAATAGGTGCTTCCCTGTCATCTCAAGACAAGTCTGAGGGGCTTTAAGAGGACCATTTGGAAAAGATGATATGTACCCCTGAATCTTACAGGGATGATATTTGGTAACTGATGTACATTTGAAAAGTTCTAAATCAAGAGGCTGAGGCTGCCTCTGAGCAGAAGATGCATATAGGGCCTGGGTGTGAAGGCTCATGCCTGTAATCCCAGTACTTTGGGAGGCTGAGGCAGGCAGTTCACTTGAGGTCAGGAGTTCAAGACCAGTCTGGCCAAAAATGACGAGACCTTGTCTCTGCTAAAAAAAAAAATACAAAAATTTGCCCGGCATGGTAATGCCTGCCTGTAGTCCCAGCTACTCGGGAGGCTGAGGCAGGAGAATCACTTGAACCTGGGAGGCAGAGGTTGCAGTGAGCCAGGAATGTGCCACTGCACTGCAGCGAGACTTTCTCAAAAAAAAAAAAAAAAAAAAAAATGCATATAGGGCTGATTAGGAAAAGTTCACACTTCTGTGCAAGATACTTGTATACTTTTTGTGGACTAAGTGAGAATCACATGTAGGAGATTTGGACTGAGTCACCTTGAAAGTGGCTGTCCAACAGGACTGTCAGTTTGGATGAGAGGATCCCTGGAAATTAGGGGACTAAGGACTAGGTCATAGCTGGCCATCCAGAAGATACATTGCTGAGCCAAGAGGCTGTAGGTGAGGGTTCCAGTGATGGACTCCATGACAGAAGGGGTCAGCTTCAGACCTCAGCCATACCCCAAAGCCACTGACTGCTAAAACTGTGTCAGTCCAGAAAGATCCTTTCTGTTCTTGTCTTCTACAACTGTGGAGGGGCACAAAACAAAAACTACTAAGCCAGGGAGAAGAGAGAACAAGGTAGAGGAAGTGGTAGATAATTTTTGATATTGCACTGGGCAGGATTTTTTTCTAATACTAGGGGTAAAAGGCCGTATTTTTTTATTACTATAAAATCACTGGAGGACATTTTTTTTTTTTTCCTGACAGAGAGGGTCTTGCTCTGTCACCAAGTTGGAGTACAGTGGCATGATTATAGCTCACTTACTGCAGCCTCAAACTCCTGGGCTCAAGAGATCCTCCCGCCTCAGCCTCCAGAGTAGCTGTACTACAGACATGTACTGTCACATCCTGGTATTATTTTTTAAAATTTTTTGTAGAGACAGGATTTCACTTTGTTGACCAGGCTGCTCTCGAACTCCTGATCTCAATTGATCCTCCCACCTTGGCTTTGAAAAGTGCTGGATTATAGGCATGAGCCAACACACCTGGCCTGGTGGACTTTTTAATTACGTGACAGTGAGTGGAAAAGCAAAAATGCATTGCCTAAGATTTCTTTTAAAATATAATTTTCTCTTTTTCTTTTCTTTCTTTTTTGTTTTTGTTTTTTGAGAGACAGGGTCTTGCTCTATTGTCCAGGCTGGAGTGAGGTGGCACAATCATGACTCATGGTAGTCTTAATTTCCTGAGCTCAAGTGATTCTCCCACCTCACCCTCCATAGTAGCTGGGACTATAGGCATGATCCACCATGCCCGGCTAATTGTTGCATTTTTTTGTAGAGACAGGGTTTCGCCATGTTGCCCAGGCTGGTCTTGAACTCTGGGCTCAAGCAGCCGCAGCCTCCCCAAGTGTTGGGATTACAGGCATGAGCTACTGCGCCCAGCCCAAAAACATATTTTATTTTATTTTGAGATGGAGTTTTGCTCTTGTTGCCCAGGCTGGAGTGCGGTGGTACCATCTCAGCTCACTGCAACCTCCGCCTCCCAGGTTCAAGCGATTTTCCTGCCTCAGCCTGCCGAGTAGCTGGGATTATAGGTGCCCACCACCACACTCAGCTAATTTTTGTATTTTTGGTAGAGACGGAGTTTCACCATGTTGGCCAAGCTGGTCTCGAACTCCTGACCTCAGGTGATCTGCCCACCTCGGCCTTCCAAAGTGCTGGGATTACAGTCGTGAGCCACTGTGCTTGGCCCAAAAACATATTTTAAAGCCCCAGCTTAAATTAGGGTTTCTCAATAGTGGCACAAATGATGTCTGGGACTCTCTTGTAACATCAATGCAAAGGAATGTGACTAATTCTTTCTCCCACCAATCTTCCTCAGAAATATTGCCAACTATCCACTCAGGGGACAAAACCACCCCCAGTTGAGTGCCTGGACACTCAACTGCTTCTTCTGACTCCTTCAGATGTCAGATGTCAGGAGTCAGATTGAACTGACTCCTTCAATGCTCCAGGCACTAAGCAGAAGGACAAGTTTTTGAGTCCTTCAATGCTAGGCTCTGGGAATATTATGAATAAGATAAATAGTCACTGCTCCCATTGAGGAGTTCAGGAAAGACAGGCAACAAATTAAGTACACCAAAAAATTTAAGATAATTACAAATTATAATACATTCTCTAAAGGAAACAAGCAGGATGCTGAAATGGGAAATAATGGGGTGAAGAGTGCTGTGTTAAACAGAGAATATCTAGGTAGGAGTTAGCCAGGTGAATGAGGGATAGAGGTTGGGAGTATCTGTAAAATTGTCTCTACGGAAACAGCATTTACAAAGTTTTATTTAGTATCAGGTACATAAGCACCAAAATGTATATTTTCTACATTGCTATTTTTTATTTGCCATTACTCAGTTACAAAAATGAGAAGGTACTTGTTTTTGATATGACCATTCAATTGTCTTCCTCCCTCCCTGTTTCTATCTCTCCTTTTCTTTTCTTCTTTTTCTTCTTACTCTTCATTTCTTCTTTTTTCTCCCTTTCATTAGAAGAGACTTCTTTTCTTTCTTTTTCTTCCTACTTTTCATTTCTTCTTTTTTCTCCCTTTCATTAGAAGAGACTTCTTTTCTTTCTTTTTCTTCCTACTTTTCATTTCTTCTTTTTTCTCCCTTTCATTAGAAGAGACTTCTTTTCTTTCTTTTTCTTCCTACTTTTCATTTCTTCTTTTTTCTCCCTTTCATTAGAAGAGACTTCAGTATCCGGTCTGATGCACAACTCTAAGTTGTACTATTTACATTATATTCTCCATGAATGGCACCTCTAGAATTCTGTTTCAGAATCGGTGTGACTCAGCTGGGTGTCCACATACCCTCTAGAATTCTACTCCAGAATCAGTGACTCAGCAGGGTGTCCACACTTTGGAATGTATAATCTATTCTCTCAAGGGGATGTTTGTTGATTGATTTATTTCCTAATGATAGTGTTCTTCCTTATAAGCCATTATAAACCATCAGGAAATATTGTTTGAAGAAAAGTAAAAGCTAAGCAATCTGGACTGTGGGATAAAAGGATAAATATAAATACCCAAGGGTGAGGGGCAGGAATTCACTGAAGTTAAAAGTGGGAGAGGTATTGCATTGTATTCTATCAGAGTGCATTTGTTTCATGAGAACTTGTCCACTGCAAGGACTTCACTTGGTGTCCACCTGAGAAGTACTTGCCTACTATTATCTAGGCACTAGTCTTGAATTCCCGATCTCAGGTGATCTGCCTGGCTGGGCCTCCCAAAGTGCTGGGATTATAGGCATGAACCATGGCGCCTGCCCGTGAAACTTCTATTCTGTGAAATTTCTATTCTCCTCAGTGAACCCAGCATAGGCGATCATTTGTGGTGCAAATTGAGGCCTGAGTGTCAATGCCTACATAGAATTTTGTATCATGGCTAATTTATTTCATTTTTACCATAAAATTAGTAGAAGCTTTTATATTTTCTACCTATTCCAATGGAGATTGAGCATCTTGCATGATACTTGGGTACATGCTCCCATTTTGGAGACCAAAAAGTCAGATGTCATGAGACAGATTGAAACTGGCAATTTTAACAATTTTTTAAATATTTAACCTTTTTTATTCATAGATTTGAACTTCAATCGAGTGCATTTTAACAGCTACATAATTAGAAGGCAAGACTCCTTCAATGCTCCAGGCACTAAGCAGATACTAAGGTTTCAATAAATATTTGCTTTGATCATCTTGATTTTGACCTAAGGGGAAAATGGTGAGATAAATTTCTTCTTTGCATAGATGGAAAAGGGAAACATAATTGCTTTCAGAGAATCTAGGTCTTAAGAAGTTGGGGGAAGACAGATGAGAGGAGGAAATACAATGTTGAATTGGGATAAGTTAAGTCTAATATTTCTTTGCACAAAATTGGAAACCTGAGGCCCTTCAGTGGCCAGCCTTAATGCAGTTTTTGTAATGCATCGAGACAAGACCTTCTAATGGTCGTAGTGTGTGACTGTGAAAGAGGAGGAGAAAACATGTAAAAAACGAAAAAAAGCTCACAGCCTCAAACTGCTGCACATACCCTGTACAGTGAGTTTGCAGTCAGAACAGGGAGCCGGCCTGGATGTCCGTACCTGGGCCTGGCCCCCGTGGCCCCGCCCCTGGGGCGGGCTCCCTTTGAGGCTCCGCCCCCACCTTCCCTGACGCCCGAGACGCCTGCGGCGACCCCGGAGACACCGGAAGGAGCCGTGGCTGCTGCGGGAAGTCGCCGGTTCGGGAGGCGGACACCCCGAGGGCTGCGCTGCGGGGCTGTTTTCCGGCCCTCCTGACGCGACAGTGCCCCTCTCCGAGGGCTGAGAAGGAAAAGAGGAGCTTGCGGAGGTGCGGCTGCAGGCCGCTGTTGGTCACGCTGGCGGGTCCCGCAGGCCAGGCCGTGGAGGTGAGCGCGGCGCTGCTGGGAGGGGCGCGGGGCCGAAGGGCGTTTCGCTCGCCTCCGGGGGCCGGTCTCAGTTCTTGCTTCCGCGCGCCAGGGCTGCGGCCGCTGCAGCAGTCTCTTTTTCTTGGTCCTGGATGGTAGTGGGTGCGCGGGCGGGAAGAAGGCCTCGGCCCCTCGGTGCTCTGCGTTGCAGAGATAATCTAGTGGTCGCCCTGTCAGGGGTCGGTGGAGGCTGGGAACCGGTCGTTGATTTGAGGAAGGGTCCTCAGGGGTTGTTCTCTGGAAGCGGGAGGGGCAGGTGAGCCCGAGAGAGGGGGGCTCTGCTCCCTTCCTCGGTCTCCCCACTCAGGCTTGCCAGTCCGTCTCGGTGGGCGACTGAGAGCCCTGCAGCGCGCTGGTCCCTGGGTTCTGGTTTCGCTTTGCGGCGCTGTTGAGGGGGCCGGCCCCGTTTTTTGTTGTTGTGAACGGAAAAACCGAGGTGTCATCGTCCCTGGAGTTTTTCTTCGACCAATGTTTGATCCTGATTGAGAGGTTACCCCTTACCTTCTGTCCATCTGCAGCCTTTGTTTGGTTGAAAGATCCATAGTGTGTGGTTTCCCAGACCTTTACTTATATTTCTCATATACAAAACGCTCTTCATTTGAATATTTACAGGGTTTTACGTTGAGCTGTTGGACGATGAGATTTTCCTGGGTGTTTTGCACTCAAGTACGGTTGGAGTTTACATTCTCGTAGAATCAATATTAGGCCTGGCAAATTGAGCCAGAGGGTGAAATATTGGCAGGAGCATAGACTTAAATTGAGGGTGAATTTTACCATAACGATCTCTAGGCCTTTTGCTTAATAAATGTGTGGATTTCGAGAATCTTTTAAGTTTAATCAGATTATTTTCCTTTAAGAAAAACGTTACAAAAAGTACGAGGCCGTCCTAGTTCCCTTTCTCTTACTGTCTCATCTGGAAAGGTCTGACCAAGTCACATTATCGTCATAGGCTGATTTGAACATAATACAAATATTGTTGGTGAATTCATGCTATTATAAATAAGGGAGAAAATAGGAATCTTAATGAAAGAATGCTAGTTTTAAGAAAAATAATAGAAATAGTTACACAATGCTAGGAGCTTTGTATTATTTCATTACTTTGGCAGGATTGAAAGAAAGGTCAGGGCTGGACTCACGCCTGTAATTCCAGCACTCTGGGAGGCCGAGGCGGGTGGGTCACGAGGTCGGGAGATCGATACCATCCTGGCTAACACGGTGAAACCCGTCTGTACTAAAAAATACAAAAAATTAGCCCGGCGTGGTGGCAGGCGCCTGTAGTCCCAGCTACTTGGGAGGCTGAGGCAGGAGAATGGCGTGAACCCAGGAGGCAGAGCTTGCAGTGAGTGGAGATCATGCCTCTGCACTCCATCCTGGGCGACAGAGCGAGGCTGTGTCTCAAAAAAAAAAAAAAAAAAAAAGTACAGTACGAAAAATATGATTGGAATAAAATATTTGACCTAATATGTGCAAGAGGGATAGTCTACTTAAGATTGCTTCCTATTTATGATCTGGTTTATGGCCAGCTTTCACTTTTTTTCTGTCTTTTCTGAACTTTTTGTAACTTAACAAGAAGCAAATCTTTTTATACAACTGCAGTTTAATGACATTAGATTGTAGTAAATAGGTGATTTTAAATATTTGAAATTCAGAATTAAGGAGATGATGATTCTTACATTTATGTAGTACTATTAGAATTTTCAGTGACCTTTCACTTACACAGTCTTACTTGATCCTCATGCCAGTCCTCTGAGTCCGGAATGCCAAGAAATAAAGTCTTTCCCCATGACAGAAACATTTCAAGATTGTGTAAGGATCAGAATTTCGTAAAGCCTGAAATAATGTTGCCAAAGCAGCTTTTGATACAGATTGGGAATTCAGATAGATTAAGATGGGAGCACTGTGAACTATAACATGTGACAGACTGAGGACTCTTCACAAGAAAATGAAGTACATAAAATGCTGAAAGACTTTTGGTGAGAAATGTGAAATGTAACCATTTCTAAAAAGCAAGGGAATAAGTAACAGCTCTATTTAGTGTAGTTTTTAAACTTTAAAAGTGTGCATGTGTCTGCGGGAGCATTTTGATAAGTGGGAAAACTCTAAAGACTGTGAGATAAGTACAGTTGCTTTTAACTATAAAAATGCACATGAATTTTGTGCTATATTGTATACTGAGAACTAGTCTTTAAGAAGCAATAAGTGTATCAAAATAAATGGTGCTCTCAAATGTTCAGAAGGCTAAGTTAGGTCAATATTTTGAGTCTACCAGGGCAAGGCCCTTTGGGAAACAAAAAGAAAGGAACGTGGTTTCTGCCTTCAAAGAGCTTGTTGTCAAGTGAGGCAGTTTTTTACACAACAATAGCAAATGCCTTATGAGTTTTTTTAAAAGTTCTTTAGGAATTTAGGTGAGGTAGACATTACTTGTGATTGGAGCTTGGTGAAGATAGTAGTTGAGATGTGTGAGCTTTGAAAGGTAAATATTGGAGGATATTTATAATGTGAACAGATTGATGAGCTCCTTGAAGGGTACAACTTATATTTGAGAAAACATCGGTAGAACAGTTTGGCTGATATTCATAGTTTATGTAAGTTAATAATAAGAGATAAAGAAGACAAATTATGAAAGACTTCACTGAAGGTGTTTGATCAGAAGAGGTGTGTGATCCACATGAAAGGAGAATGAGCTGTAATTGTTAGAAGATTGAAACTGGAAGAGTGCTGGGGTGGCTTTATGTTAAGCTAGATTGTGACCATTATTTTTGTAGCCCTTATGGTTTCTCTGAAGTGCATCTTGAACTCGGACCTGAGATGACATGGGTGCAGGTGAGATGCTATAAAGCACAAGTAAGGAAGCAGGTAGAATCAAAGAAGGAGGAAAAAAGGTCAATAATGGAAGGCTAACTGGAGGCTGCTTAAGCCTCTGGAGATTTTTGTGTAACTGCCTCAGAGTTTTGTATAACTGCCCCAAATGAAGGGGAGCTGGGTGGTTTTCCACCTACAGTCAATCCTCACTGATTAAGATTGCCTTTACCTAAAAGGCTCCCAGAACTTCCCAGGTACACTGGCTAGGTAGGACTCAACAAGCTCTGGTTAGCTGAGGAGAGAAGTGGTTGAGATGGGAAGCTGTCAGTGTGTTTGGAAACTGTCCATACCAGCTACAAGTAAACATTGAAGTGAGCTGAAAGGAGATGGTCCAGGTATCAACTCTATGTCTTAACAGGCATTCTCATTGAATAATCCAGATGTGAAATAAAAGCCTCAATTTAGATGGAGACCTAGAAGAAATGTGGGTTGAAATGTGGTGAAAAAAGCAGAATTTAGAAACTGATAGAAAGTAAGGAGGGGAGCCAGGTGCTGTGGCTTGATCATGTAGTCTCAGTCACTTGGGAGGCTGAAACAGGAGATTCGCTTGAGCCCGGTTCAAGTTCAGATCCAACCTGGGCAACATAGAGAGGCTACCATCTCGAAAAAAGTAAATGAAAAAAGTAAGGAGGGATCTAAGATGGTACTGAGGTTTAAAAGTTAGATAACTTGTGAAGAAGAAGGGTTGACAGAAGGACACTGACTTTCAAATTAGTTTTTTAAGGAAAGTAAAAGAATTGGACAGTATTTAGGAGAGGGATGATAAAAGTGTTGATGACCAGTCATTCAAAAGGAAAGCAGGGTGGAGACTTGAACAATGCTGCCATCCCCACAGACTTACAATGTCTGGCCCATGCTTGATTATAAGCATTTGTTAAATTAATTTCTGTTTCCCAGGACTTAGTGCAGTCCTGAAATATAGTAATGTGGTGAAACTGTAGGGCTGATTATGACCTAAAATAAGACCACTTCCCACAGGTTTTAACTGTTTATAAAATCCTAGAAGAGGAATTTCTTATATATTTTATTTTTTTGAGAAAGGGTCTCACTCTGTTGCCCAGGCTAGAGTGCAGTGGTGCGATCTTGGCTCACTGCAACCTCCACCTCCTGCGTTCAAGCAGTTCTCCCCACTCAGCCTCCAGAGTAGCTGAGATTACAGGCACACGCCACCATGCCCAGCTAATTTTTGTATTTTTTGGTAGAGACGGGGGTTTTACCATGTTGGCCAGGCTGGTCTCAAACTCCTTACCTCAAGTGACCCACCCACCTTGGACTCCCAAAGTGCTGGGATTACAGGTGTGAGCTACCATGTCTGGCTGGAATTTCTTATATTTTTTTTATGGAAGCGTTACTGTGTTTAGATGAATCAGTTTTGATTAGTTTTAAAATCAATATTATAGTCTGGTAAACAATAAAAAAATTGATAATTTCTTTTACGGTGGTTCTCATTTGACTATGGTGGTAGCATTTGTTTTCTCATAGTCCTTATTTCTTTTCTGTTTTTGCTA
This sequence comes from Trachypithecus francoisi, assembly GCF_009764315.1. Classification (NCBI taxonomy): domain Eukaryota; kingdom Metazoa; phylum Chordata; class Mammalia; order Primates; family Cercopithecidae; genus Trachypithecus; species Trachypithecus francoisi. The sequence continues at coordinate 39,614,608 of NW_022681457.1, read as the reverse complement.
ACAAGCTGAAATGAAGATTTAGGTTTTTCCATGTTTCTATCTGGTTTACATGAATTTTTTTTTTTTTTTCTTTTTGAGACAGAGTCTTGCTCTGTCACCCAGGCTGGAGTGCAGTGGCGTGATCTCGGCTTACTACAATCTCCACCTCCCAGGTTTAAACAATTCTCCTGCCTCAGCCTCCCGAGTACCTGGGACTACAGGCACCTGCCACCACGCCCGGCTAATTTTTTGTATTTTTAGTGGAGATGGGGTTTCACCATGTTAGCCACGATGGTCTCGATCTCCTGACCTCGTGATCCGCCTGCCTCGGCCTCCCAAAATGCTGGGATTACAGGCGTGAGCCCCTGCGCCCGGCTACATGAATGTTTTTAATGACTATTCCATAATGCCAGTATATTGTTATTTAACTCTTCATCTTGCTCAGAAGTGAGACTTAGAGTGAAAATTATCATCAGCTTGAGACTCTGTTAGAACTCTGTCATATTCATTAATTCATTTCTATTTCCTCTCTCTTGTTCCAGTTTTTCTCAAAATTATTTCAGTGAAATAAGGCTAGAATTGACCATATTTTGCCATTCATTATTGTACAGATTTTAAAAAATCTGTGTAGGAAATGCTAATTAATATTTACAAATCTCATTTAGAGGAGGTTATTTGGAATGAAGATTGCCAGACTGAAGCTATACTTTAGTATTATTAATTGTGGTAATGTTAAGAATAGATTCTAGAACACATAGGTTGTAGCTAGAGAAATCAGGAGACTGCGTATTTCTTTTAATAGACTTAAGGCTCTCATTAATTCGACTCTTAAGGATCAATGCGACAGATTTTTCTAGTAAAAGAAATAAAAAGATTAGCACTACATTTCTCTTTTTGTGTTGTGGTTTTGAATGAAAATGGAGAATGATTAGGTAAGTATTATAGGACTTTGTGAGATATTCAAATCCTCACAGAGGTTTGAATGATTTTATTCTCAGAGTATTTGTTTAAAGGGCAAGAAACAGTTATTTAAAATGCTTGTCAGCTGATTTCGTTCGTGAAAAGTCTCCCTGAACACTTACTATGGATTGAGAATAAAATAAACTTTTCTGCTTGTTGTTGCACTCTTCAGTGATAACTTCCTTCCATTCATCAATTTTTTTAGCTTGTTTTTGTTGGTAGCAATGATAAATATGGAAAGATAAACCATAAGCTTATTACTTCATTATATTTTTGCTATTAAATAATTTTAAAGTGTAATATTTAATATGGTACTGCTGGACTAGTACTGGTGGAACCATAGTCTAGATTGAAACTGTTGAAAGACAAATCAATTTTTTTTATAATCATAGAATCTTTTTTTTTTTTTTTTTGAGACGGAGTCTCGCTCTCGCCCGGGCTGGAGTGCAGTGGCCGGATCTCAGCTCACTGCAAGCTCTGCCTCCCGGGTTTACGCCATTCTCCTGCCTCAGCCTCCGGAGTAGCTGGGACTACAGGCGCCCGCCACCTCGCCCGGCTAGTTTTTTTGTATTTTTTAGTAGAGACGGGGGTTTCACCGTGTTAGCCAGGATGGTCTCGATCTCCTGACCTCGTGATCCGCCCGTCTCGGCCTCCCAAAGTGCTGGGATTACAGGCTTGAGCCACCGCGCCCGGCCAATCATAGAATCTTAATTCTGAGTTTTTAGTGCAAAGTGCTTGCTGTCCTTTGAAACACCTCTGACAGTTATCCGACCTCTGTGTAACAGTTATGGGGAACATGCTCCTTCCATGAAAGTTCATCTGTATTTGAACCAAAGTCTTCACCATTGATTGGATATGCTGTTCTGACTTTCTCAAGTTGCATAGAAAAGAAAGGATCCCTTTGGTCATCATGTTCAATTGGAACATGTGTGTCAAGTCCTGGCATCTTTTGCCTTCTGCTGTTTAGACATCCATGCTTTCAGTTCTTAATGGTTGACATTTACTGAGTACTTACTATATCACTCTCTTCTAAGTACTTTATGTATGCTAATATATAATATGTAATTATATATTAACATGTGTAATTATATAATTGGTTAAAGTATTATATATTAATCTTCGCCAAAACTCTATGAAGTGGATATTTGTAATTAGATCAGTTTTTTAGATGAGGGAACTAAGGCAAAGAGAAGAAACTTACCACTAGTCCCAAATCTAGGAGATAGTAGAGTCTTGCCCCAGAAACTTTACTCTCAGCACAGTGCTATCTTATACAGTTTTCAAATTATTTCTTTTAAGATTTTCTATGAGAGGCACTTTTATTCTGTAGCTTTTAGTATTCTTCTTTTTTTTTTTTTTTGAGACGGAGTCTTGCTCTGCCACCCAGGCTGGAGTGCAGTGGCCAGATCTCAGCTCACTGCAAGCTCCGCCTCCCGGGTTTACGCCATTCTCCTGTCTCAGCCTCGGGAGTAGCTGGGACTACAGGCGCCCGCCACCTCGCTCGGCTAGTTTTTTGTATTTTTAGTAGAGACGGGGTTTCACCGTGTTAGCCAGGATGGTCTCGATCTCCTGACCTCGTGATCCGCCCGTCTCGGCCTCCCAAAGTGCTGGGATTACAGGCTTGAGCCACTGCGCCCGGCATATTCTTCTTAAATAAAATACTGTATTCCAGATATAATCTGCTTAGTTTATGAGTACATTAGTTTATGAATACATTAGTTTATGAGTGGCTACTCTTCTTTTTTAGAAAATTATTTTTCTGGCCGGGCGCGGTGGCTCAAGCCTGTAATCCCAGCACTTTGGGAGGCCGAGACGGGCGGATCACGAGGTCAGGAGATCGAGACCATCCTGGCTAACACGGTGAAACCTCGTCTCTACTAAAAGAATACAAAAAACTAGCCGGGCCTGTAGTCCCAGCTACTCGGGAGGCTGAGGCAGGAGAATGGCGTAAACCCGGGAGGCAGAGCTTGCAGTGAGCTGAGATCCGGCCACTGCACTCTAGCCTGGGCGGCAGAGTGAGACTCCGTCTCAAAAAAAAAAAAAAAAAATTATTTTTCTTTTCCCCTTTTCACTATTCAATTAAAAAATTATTATTTTTTTTTTGTAAAGATGGGGAATGGGTATCACTCCGTTGCCTAGGCTGGTCTTGAACTCTTGGCCTCAAGCAATCCTCATGCCCCTGCCTCCCAAAGTCCTGGGATTACAGGTGTGAGCCACTGTACCCAGCAAGACTAGTTACTCTTTTTATTCTAAAACCTTGAAACCTATTGTTCTGTTGATGAATTGAGTAGGAATTGCTACTTCTTCAAGGGTCTATAATCCAAATACCTGAGCCCTTTTTTTGGTCTCAGTTTATATGGTAGATTCTTTGAACCCTAATGTGGAATATCACATCCATCATTATTAAATTTCGTCCTGTTAATTTTAGCTTATTTTTTTTTATTTTTTTTATTTTTTTTATTTTTTTTATTTTTTTTTTTGTTGAGACGGAGTCTTGCTCTGTCGCCCAGGCTGGAGTGCAGTGGCCGGATCTCAGCTCACTGCAAGCTCTGCCTCCCGGGTTTACGCCATTCTCCTGCCTCAGCCTCCCGAGTAGCTGGGACTACAGGCGCCCGCCACCTCGCCCGGCTAGTTTTTTTTTTTTGTATTTTTAGTAGAGACGGGGTTTCACTGTGTTCGCCAGGATGGTCTCGATCTCCTGACCTCATGATCCGCCCGTCTCGGCCTCCCAAAGTGCTGGGATTACAGGCTTGAGCCACCGCGCCCGGCCTTATTTTTTGAGAATAATGCTTTTTTGTATTTTTTTGGGGTAGAGACAGGGTTTTGCCATGTTGCCCAGGCTGGTCTTGAACTCGTGGGCTCAAGCAGTCCTGCCGCCTCAGTCTCCTAAAGTGCTGGGATTGCAGTTGTGATCCACCATGCCCAGCCCAGAAGCAGTTCTGAATTTACTTTAATGCAGACGAGCAATTGAGCCACTGCAGCTGTACATCATAGAGCATGAGTGCAGTCGTTTTCATCTGGAAAAATTTTCAGTGGTGTTACTGCCATCATTATTGGTGAGAAAACTAACAGTAGTCCAGTTAGTGTGGCAGATAGAGGAAAAAGCTGCCAGACACAAGATTACAAAGATAAGGACAAACTGAGATAAAATCTTGTGCACTTTTTGTGAGTTCCAACTTGTAAGTCACAAGCTTCTACAGGAGTCTTAGTTTTACAAAATCTACTTCTGTGGATTGGACAATAGCATTTCTATATACAATCATTTTCTGGTTTTTCTAATGTCTAATACTCATCTCCTGTGACTAAATTATCAGACAATAATGGAAGCATACATGCCTTCTTCCTCTTGGTGTACAATTTGAGAAGAAATCGAAGTAGCTAAGAACTCCCATTGTCTTACCCTACTGTATCTGAATACCCTACGCTCGATAAATCTTTGTCAAATAAAGGAATAAAAGAATAATTTTATTACCTTAGTAAATAAACTGAGTAAAAACTAGGTAACAAGAATACTAAGGGTTTTCTATTTTGATAACATTATGCTTAATTGTATGGGATACTGAATATCCTTGGGATAAATTGTTAGCCTTTGTTTACATGCACTAATTCTTTTCCTTTTTCTTTCTTTCTTTCTTTTTTTTTAAATCAGAGTCTCGCTGTGTTGCATAGGCTGCAGTGGTGCAATATTGGCTCACTGCAACCTTTGCCTCCTGGGCGCAAGGGATTCTCCTGCCTCAGCGGAACTACAGGTGTGCACCACCATGCTGGACTGATTTTTGTATTTTCTGTAGAGAGATGGGGTTTCACCATGTTGCCCAGGCTGGTCTTGAACTCATCAGCTCAAATGATCTTCCCGCCTTGGCCTCCCAAAGTGCTGGCATTACAGACCTGAGCCACCATACCCAGCTGCCCAGCCAATTCTTTTTTTTTTTTTTTTTTTTTTTTTGAGGCAGAGTCTCGCTCTGTCGCCCGGACTGGAGTGCAGTGGCCAGATCTCAGCTCACTGCAAGCTCCGCCTCCCGGGTTTCCGCCATTCTCCTGCCTCAGCCTCCCGAGTAGCTGGGACTACAGGCGCCCGCCACCTCGCCCGGCTAGTTTTTGTATTTTTAGTAGAGACGGGGTTTCACCGTATTAGCCAGGATGGTCTCGATCTCCCGACCTTGTGATCCGCCCGTCTCGGCCTCCCAAAGTGCTGGGATTACAGGCTTGAGCCACCGCGCCCGGCCTTTTTTTTTTTTTTTTAATTGAGATGGAGCCTTGCTCTGTTGCCCAGGCTGGAGTGCAGTGGCGTGATCACAGCTCACTGCAACCTCTGCCTCCCGGATTCAAGTGATTCTCCTGCTTCAGCCTCCCGAGTAGCTGGGATTACAGGCACCCACCACTATGCACAACTAATTTTTGTATTTTTAGTAAAGAAGGGGTTTCACCATGTTGGCCAGGCTGGTCTCAGACTCCTGACCTCAGGTGATCCACCTACTTCAGCCTCCCAAAATTCTGGAATTACAGGTGTCAGCCATCACACCCAGCCCTGCCCAGCCAATTCTTATTAAATTGTTTAGATACTACAAAATTAATAACAGAATGGAGATAATGTATTTATGTTTTATTCTTTTTTTAATCTCAGCTATCCGCAGAGAGAATTTATTTTAATCTTATTTTTTGCTTGAGATTTTAGAAAAAAATATTTATCTTGGAAGTTTCTTTTCAATCCTCTCATCCCATTTCTTTCCTCTGAGGCAACATAGTATTGCCTAAAAAGCAGTGAAAAGAACATCTTAATTTCATTGGCAAACAGCAGAATTTTTACTTTAGAGGAAAATACATAACTTAAATACTTTCAGTAAACAAAGCACTCAATACTCATCTTTAGGGATTAAGAAAATAAAACCAGGCCGGGTGCGGTGGCTCATGCCTGTAATTCCAGCACTTTGGGAGGCTGAGGAGAGTGGATCACCTGAGGTCACGAGTTTGAGACCAGCCTGGCCAACATGGTGAAACCTCGTCTCTACTAAAAATACAAAAATTAACCAGCCGTGGTGGTACAGGCCTGTAGTCCCAGCTATTTGGGAGGCTGAGATGAGAATCGTATGAACCTGGGAGGTGGAGGTTGCAGTGAGCCAAGATTGCACCACTGCACTCCAGCCTGGGCAGCAGAGTGAGACTCCGTGTCCAATAGATAGATAGAGAATCGTATGAACCTGGGAGGTGGAGGTTGCAGTGAGCCAAGATTGCACCACTGCACTCCAGCCTGGGCAGCAGAGTGAGACTCCGTGTCCAATAGATAGATAGATAGATAGATAGATAGATAGATAAAACCAAAGGCGAGTAGGATATGGATATTAATGGAATTGAAAACAGATCAGAACAAAAATAGTGGAGAAGATAAATAAATCCCAAAACTGGTTCTTTGCAAATACCAGTAATCTAGATAAACATCTTGTAGAAGAAAAAAATATGGAATAAAAATATACAAGATTAGGAATGAGTAGACACCATAGACCTCAAATACCGGAGACATTAATGGAATCTTTTGCAAATTTTCTTGAGAGTATACATGTAATGCTATAATGTCAAAGTTATTTCAAGAGAAAATGGATGTTGTTATAGCAAAATGTAAATGAGTAAAATTGACCCAAGAAGTAAAAATGTTAATTGCCCAATCCCCATGAAAGGTTTGGAAAAATGATGGAAGACTGGTCCTTGACAGAGGCAGCATAGCATATGGTTTCACAGCTGAGTTTCATTTATGAAGAACAACAAATCATCATAATAAAAAGGAACTCTCTTTTCCACGATCAAGAATGCAAAACTAGTCAATGCATTCTGTGAAGCACACATATTTTATCTCTGATAAATATGCTGCCAATCCTGATTCAAGTAGCAGAGGGGAAAAAAAAAGGAATGCTGCCAAAAAGAACAGTCTCACTTATGTCTAGAAATGCAGAATTTCTAAATACAGTATTAGCCAGAGTTCATCAAGACCATTTCTTTTTCTTTTTCTCTCTTTTTTTTTTGAGATGGAGTCTCACTGTGTCACCCAGGCTGGAGTGCAGTGGCACAGTCTTGGCTCACTGCAGCCTCTTCCTCCCGGATTCAAGTGATTCTTCTGCCTCAGCCTCCTGAGTAGCTGAGACTGCAGGCACCTGCCACCATGCCTGGCCAATTTTTGTATTTTTAGTAGAGATGGGGTTTCACCATATTGGTCAGGCTGATCTTGAACTCCTGATCTTGTGATCCGCCCACCTCAGCCTCCCAAATTGCGGGGATTACAATGTAAGCCACCATGCCCAGCCTATCAAGACCATTTCTAATAAAATAAGTAAATTAAAAATAGAGGGAAATTACAGCAAATATCCTAAATGTCAAGAGCATGAAAATTAGAAATTTGATGGGGACGTGTGGATGCCCATGATCACATTTGTATTCAGTATTGTCTTAAGAGGTTCTGGTAAATGCATTTAAACAGTAAAAGTGAATAATAATCCAGTATGTGTGCAGATTTAATAAAAGATAAAGGTAGTACTACAGTTCAGTGGGAAACGGGGAGATTGTTTAATAAGTGGTGCTGGTACAACTGTCTGCCCATCTAGAAGAAAATAAAATTGAGTTCCTGTCTTAAGACAAATTCCAGATAGATCAAAGCCTTGTAGAAATACTTAACGATATTCTACAGATTTAGTTATACGAACTAGGATAAAGGAAATGTGAAGATAAGAAACTCAGAAGCTATTATAAGAGGCATATTTAATTTTGTAAAAATTAAAACGTTTTAATGGTAAAGGATACCATAAGAAATTTAATAACAGTATTGACATTAAGACAGACATATTGGCCAATGGAATAGATTAGAAATAGGCTTGGTGCAGTGGCTCATGCCTGTAATCCCAGCGCTTTGGGAGTCCAAGGTTAGGAAGACTGCTTGAGGCTAGGAGTTTGAGACCAGCCTGGTCAACATAGCAAGACTTTGTCTCCACAAAAAAAGTAAAAAATTAGCCAGGTGGCGTGGCTCACACCTGTAGTTCTAGCTGCTTGGAAGGCTGCGGCAGCGGAATTGTTTGGGTCTCGGAGTTGGAGGTAGCAGCGAGCTATGATCATACCACTGGACTCCAGCCTGAGTAACAGAGCAAGACACTATCTCTTAAAAAAAAAAAAAAAAAAAAAAAAAAAAAGCAAGCCCAGAAATAAATCCTTATGTACTGTATATAATCAAATGATTTTTGACAGTGACGCCAAGACCATTCAGTGGTGACAGGGCAATTTTTCAGCATGGTGTTTACCACAATTAGAAAGGTAGGTAGGTAAGTTTGAAAAAATATTTTACAATATAGAGGATAGAGAATTAATTTTAAAAGAAGAGGTTATGGACCCAATAGTAAAAAGGGCAAAAGATTTAAAGAAAATTAATAAAAGAACAAATCCAGAAGGCTGTAACATTTATGAAAAGACATTCAAACTTAATGGTTGTCAGGGTAACGTAAATTAAAGTACTAGTGAAATGTTATAACATGCCCTTCAAATGACAGAATTAAAAAACAATACCTTTTACTTATAAAGAATAGTGTTGCTGTGCAGAAAATGGTATTCCCTTACATTGTTAATGAAATGTAAGTTGGTATAGGCCCTTTATTTTTTTGTTGTTGTTGTTGTTTTTAGACAGTCTTACTCTTTTGCCCAAGCTGGAGTGCAGTGGCACAGTCTTGGCTCACTGCAACCTGTGCCTCCCAGGTTTAAGCGATTCTTGTGCCTCAGCCTGCCTAGTAGCTGGGATTACAGGTGCGCACCACCATGCCCGGCTAATTTTTGTATTTTTAGTAGAGATGGGTTTCACTGTGTTTGTAGTAAAGATGGGGTTTCACTGTGTTGGCCAGGCTGGTCTCGAACTCCTGACTTGCAGTGATCTGCCCGCCTCAGCCTCTAAAGCTGGGATTACAGGTGTGAGCCACTGTGCCTGACCAGGTATAGCCCCTTTGGAAAGTAATCTTACAAAACCTATTTTTCAAAACCAGCCCATGTAAGGTAATATTCATAATATTTATAAGGTTTTTTTTTTTTGGAAGGCAGGGTCTTGCTCTGTCACCCAGGCTGAAATGCAGCAGCATGAACTGCAGGCTTGACCTCCTGGGCTAAAGGGATTATCCTACCTCAGCCTCCCGTGTAGCCAGCACTATAGGCATGCACACAATGCCTAGCTAATTTTTAAATTTTTTTGTGGAGATGAGGTCTTCTTTTTTTTTTTTTTTTTTTTTTTTTTTTTGAGACGGAGTCTTGCTCTGCCACCCAGGCTGGAGTGCAGTGGCCGGCTCTCAGCTCACTGCAAGCTCCGCCTCCCGGGTTCACGCCATTCTCCTGTCTCAGCCTCCCGAGTAGCTGGGACTACAGGCGCCCGCCTCGTCGCCCGGCTAGTTTTTTGTATTTTTAGTAGAGACGGGGTTTCACCGTATTAGCCAGGATGGTCTCGATCTCCTGACCTCGTGATCCGCCCGTCTCGGCCTCCCAAAGTGCTGGGATTACAGGCTTGAGCCACCGCGCCCGGCCTGAGATGAGGTCTTCTTTGTTAACCATGGTTGTTCTCGAACTGTTGGGCTCAAATAATCCCTGTCTCAGCCTCCCAAAGTGTTGGGATTACAGGTGTGAGCCACTGCACCTGTCCTATAAGGATGTTTGTTTGTTTTGAGAAAGTGTCTTGCTCTGTTGCCATCTCGACTCACTGCAACCTCCGCCTCCCAGATTCAAGTGATTCTTCTGCCTCAGCCTCCCAAGTATCTGGAATTACAGACATGTGCCATCATGCCTGGCTAATTTTTGTATTTTTGCTAGGGACGGGGTTTCACTGTGTTGGCCAGGCTGGTCTTGAACTCCTGACTTCAAGTGATCCACTCACTTCGGCCTCCCAAAGTGCTGGGATTACTGGTGTGAACCACCATGCCTGACCTATAAGGATGTTTTTATTGGCAGAATGTGGAAACAAAGTGAATGTCCATCAAGGGGAGAATTGATTAAATAATCTACACAGTGCATGCATCATGAAGTATTGTGTATCCATGAAAATGACATAGAGGACTGTTCATTAAATTCTCCCTTACCCTGAGTAAGAGGAGGATTCAGAAAAGTAAATGATTACATGTTTGTTGAAGAAATGATGACTGAAGAAGGCTGCATGTGTCTGCTTTTGTATGATTACGTGAGCATAGAAAAATATTGAAAGATACATACAGATTTTATAGTGCAGGTATGCTAGTGATAAATTTTTTCTGCTTTTGTATATCTAAAGAGGTCTTTCTTTTCTTTTTTGTAAGATGTTTGTCATGGATGGAATTCTATGTTAACAGGGTTTTTTTTGGTGCTTTAAAGATGTTGCCCTAGTGTTTTCTGGCTTGTGTTATCTCCAGTGAGAAGCCCTCTGTCCTTCTTTGTTCCTCTGAATATTGTGGGTCTTTATTGGCTGTGTTTTTTAAATATTATTATTGTTTTTTAAGTATACTTTAAGTTCTAGGGTACATGTGCACAACGTGCAGGTTTGTTATATATGTATACATGTGCCATGTTGGTGTGCTGCACCCATTAACTTGTCATTTACAATAGGTATTTCTCTTAATGCCATCCCTCCCCCCGCCCCCCCATGACAGGTCCCAGTGTGTGACGTTCCCTGCCCTGTGCCCGAGTGTTCTCATTGTTCACTTCCCACCTGTGAGTGAGAACATGTGGTGTTTGCTTTTCTGTCCTTGTGATAGTTTGCTCAGAATGATGGTTTCCAGCTTCATCCATGTCCCTACAAAGGACATGAACTCATCCCTTTTTATGGCTGCATAGTATTCCATGGTGTATGTGTGCCACCTTTTCTTAATACAGTCTATCATTGATGGACATTTGGGTTGATTCCAAGTCTTTGCTATTGTGAATAGTGCTTCAATAAACATATGTGTGCATGTGTCTTTATAGTAGCATGATGTATAATCCTTTGGGTATATATCCAGTAATGGGATTGCTGGGTCAAATGGTATTTCTAGTTCTATATTCTTGAGGAATCACCACACTGTCTTCCACAATGGTTGAACTAGTTTACAGTCCCACCAACAGTGTAAAAACATTCCTATTTCTCCACATCCCCTCCAGCACCTGTTGTTTCCTGACATTTTAATGATCACCATTCTAACTGGTATGAGATGGTATCTCATTGTGGTTTTGATTTGCATTTCTCTGACGACTAATGATGATGAGCATTTTTTCATGTGTCTGTTGGCTGTATAACTGTCTTCTTTTTTTTTTTTTTGAGACAGAGTCTCGCTGTGTCTCTCAGACTGGACTGCCGTGGTGCGATCTTGGCTCACTGCAAACTCCGCCTCCCGGGTTTACGCCATTCTCCTGCCTCAGCCTCCTGAGTAACTGGGACTACAGGCACCCGCCACCGCGCCCGGCTAATTTTTTGTATTTTTAGTAGAGACGGGATTTCACCGTGTTAGCCAGGATGGTCTCGTTCTCCTGACCTCGTCATCCACCTGCCTCAGCCTCCCAAAGAGCTGGGATTACAGGCCTGGGCCACCGCGCCCGGCCGAATTGATTTTTCTATAAGGTGTAAGGAAGAGATCCAGTTTTAGCTTTCTACATATGGCTAGCCAGTTTTCCTAGTACCATTTATTAAATAGGGAATCCTTTCCCCGTTTCTTGTTTTTGTCAGGTTTGTCAAAGATCAAATGGTTGTAGATGTGGTATTATTTCTGAGGACTCTGTTCTGTTCCATTGGTCTATATCTCTGTTTTGGTATAGTAACCAAAACAGTATAGCTGTTTTGGTTACTGTAGCCTTGTAGTATAATTTGAAGTCAGGTAGCATGATGCCTCTAGCTTTGCTCTTTTTGCTTAGGATTGTCTTGGCAATGCAGGCTCTTTTTTGGTTCCATATGAACTTTAAAGTAGTTTTTTCCAATTCTGTGAAGAAAGTCATTGGTAGCTTGATGGGGATGGCATTGAATCTATAAATTACCTTGGGCAGTATGGCCATTTTCACAATATTGATTCTTCCTATCTATGAGCATGGCATGTTCTTCCACTTGTTTGTGTTCTCTTTTACTTCATTGAGCAGTGGTTTGTAGTTCTCCTTGAAGAAGAGGTCCTTCACACCCCTTGTAAGTTGGATTCCTAGGCCTTTTATTCTTTTTGAAGCAATTGTGAATGGGAGTTCACTCATGATTTGGCTCTCTGTTTGTCTGTTATTGGTGTATAGTAATGCTTGTGATTTTTGCACATTGATTTTGTATCCTGAGACTTTGCTGAAGTTGCTTATCAGCTTAAGGAGATTTTGGGCTGAGACGATGGGGTTTTCTCAATATACAATCATGTCATCTGCAAACAGGGATAATTTGGCTTCCTCAATTCATAATTGAATACCCTTTATTTCTTTCTCTTGCCTGATTGCACTGGCCAGAACTTCCAATACTGAGTTGAATAGGAGTGGTGAGAGAGGGCATCCCTGTCTTGTGCCAGTTTTCAAAGGGAATGCTTCCAGTTTTTGCCCATTCAGTATGATATTGACTGTGGGTTTGTCATAAATGGCTCTTATTATTTTGAGATATGTCCCATCAATACCGAATTTATTGAGCGTTTTTAGCATGAAGGGCTGTGGAATTTTGTTGAAGGCCTTTTCTGCATCTATTGCGATAATCATGTGGTTTTGTCTTTAGTTCTGTTTATATGACGGATTATGTGTATTGATTTGCATGTGTTGAACCAGCCTTGCATCCCAGGGATGAAGCCCACTTGATCATGGTGGATAAGCTTTTTGATGTGCTGCTGGATTCGGTTTGCCAGTATTTTATTGAGGTTTTTTGCATCGATGTTCATCAGGGATATGGGTCTAAAATTCTCTTTTTTTGTTGTGTTTCTACCAGGCTTTGGTATCAGAATGATGTTGGCCTCATAAAGTGAGTTAGGGAGGGTTCCCTCTTTTTCTATTGATTGGAATAGTTTCAGAAGGAATGGTACCAATTCCTCTTTGTACCTCTGGTAGGATTTGGCTGTGAATCTGTCTGGTCCTGGACTTTTTTTGGTTGGTAGACTATTAATTATTGCCTCAATTTCAGAGCCTGTTATTGGTCTAATTAGGGATTCAACTTCTTCCTGGTTTAGTCTTGGGAGAGTGTATGTGTCCAGGAGTTTATCCATTTCTTCTAGATTTTCTAGTTTATTTGCATAGAGGTGTTTATAGTATTCTCTACTGGTGGTTAGTATTTCTGTGGATCGGTGGCGATATCCCCTTTATCATTTTTTATTGCGTCTGTTTGATTCTTCTCTCTTTTCTTGTTTATTAGTTTTGCTAGCATCGATGTTCATCAGGGATATGGGTCTAAAATTCTCTTTTTTTGTTGTGTTTTGTTAGGGTGATCTTTTGTTGATCTTTTCAAAAAAACAGCTCCTGGATTCATTGATTTTTTTTTAAGGGTTTTTTGTATGTCTATCTCCTTCAGTTCTGCTCCGATCTTAGTTATTTCTTGCCTTCTGCTAGCTTTTGAATGTGTTTGCTGTTTCTTCTCTTGTTCTTTTAATTGTGGTGTTAGGGTGTCAATTTTAGATCTTTTCTGCTTTCTCTTGTGGGCATTTAGTGCTATAAATTTCCCTCTGCACACTGCTTAAATGTGTCCCAGAGATTCTGGTATGTTATGTCTTTGTTCTCATTGGTTTCAAAGAACATCTTTATTTGTGCCTTCATTTCGTTATTTACCCAGTAGTCATTCAGGAGCAAGTCGTTCAATTTCTATGTAGTTGTGTGGTTTTGAGTGAGTTTCTTCATCCTGAGTTCTAATTTGATTGCACTGTGGTCTAACAGACAGTTTGTTATAATTTCTGTCCTTTACATTTGCTGAGGAGTGCTTTACTTCCAACTATGTGGTCAATTTTGCTTACAAGAGCTCCTGAAGGAAGCACTAAACATGGAAAGGAACAACTGGTACCAGCCACTGCAGTAACATGTCAAAATGTGAAAACCATCAATGCTAGGAAGAAACTGCATCAACTAATGAGCAAAATAACCAGCTAACATCATAATGATAGGATCAGATTCACACATTATAATATTAACCTTAAGTGTAAATGGGCTAAATGTCCCAGTTAAAAGACTGGCAAATTGGATACGAAGTTAAGACCCATTAGTGTGCTGTATTCAGGAGTCCCATCTCAAGTGCAGACACACACATAGGCTCAAAATAAAGGGATGGAGGAAGATCTACCAAGCAAATGGAAAACAAAAGAAAAAGCAGGGGTTGCAATCCTAGTCTCTGATAAAACAGACTTTAAACCAACAAAGATCAGAAGAGACAAAGAAGGCCATTACATAATGTTGAAGGGATCAATTCAACAAGAAGAGCTAACTATCCTAAATATATATGCACCCAATACAGGAGCATCCACATTCATAAAGGAAGTCCTTAGAAACCTCCAAAGAGAGTTAGACTCCCACACAGTAATAATTGGAGACTTTAACACCCCACTGTCAACATTAGACAGATCAACGAGCGGAAAGTTTACAAGGATATCCAGGACTTGAACTCAGCTCAGCACCAAGTGGACCTAATAGACATCTACAGAACTTTCCACCCCAAATCAACAGAATATACATTCTTCACAGCACCACATCGCACTTATTCCAAATTTGTTTTTGTTTTTGACACAGGGTCTTGCTGTGTCACTCAGGCTGAAATGCAGTGGTATGATCACAGCTCACTGTAGCTGCCATCTCCTGGGCTCAGGTGATCCTCCCACCTCAGCCTCATGAGTAGCTGGGACTATAGGCACTTGCCACCATGCCTGGATGATTGTTTAAATTTTTAGTAGAGACGAGGTCTCACTATGTTGCCCAGGCTGGTCTCTAACTCTTGAGCTTAAGGAATCCTCCTGCCTTGGCCTCCCTAAGTGCTGGGATTATAGGCATTAGCTACTGTACCTAGCCTGTTGGCTACTTTTTAAGATTTTCTTTTTATTACTAGTTTTAAGCAATTTGTTTTTGATGTGCATGGTGTAGTTTGTGTGTTTTGTGCTGAGTTTAAATTGCTTGTGGATCTATAGGGCTCTAGTTTTCATCAAATTTGAACATTTTCCCCCATATCACTGATGTTCTGATTTAATTTTTAAGATTAAGATTTATTCTATCTTTGTTCTGTCATCTGTCCTATTTCTTGGTTTCTTCTTTTTCTCTTCACTGTGGGTCAGATTTTCCTTCTTAGAATGCCTGTCGTTTTTTATTGGATGCCAGTCATTGTGGTTTTCACCTTGTTGGGTACTGAATTTTTTCATTCCTTTAAATGTCCTTAAGCTTTGTTCTGAACATAGTTCCTTCAGAACAGTTTGATCCTTTTAAGACTTCTTTTTGAACTTTTTAATATTTTTTTTTTGGACAGTCTTGCTCTGTCCCCAGTCTGGATTGCAGTGGCGCGATCTCGGCTCACTGCAACCTCCGCCTCCTGGGTTCAAGCAATTCTCCTGTCTCAGCCTCCTGAGTAGCTGGGACCACAGGTGCATACCAGCACACCCAGCTAATGTTTATATTTTTAGTAGAGATGGTGTTTCTCTACTACCCCCCAGGATGTTCTCGATCTCCTGACCTCGTGATCTGCCCACCTGGCCTCCCAAAGTGTTGGGGTTACAGGGTGAGCCACTGCGCCTGGCCCTTTTTGAACTTTTTAAAGGCAGAACCAGAGTAGCCTTTAGATTAAGGATAATTTCTTCCCATTATTGAGGCAATGCCATTCTGAGTACTTTATTTCCTCTATTATGGTGTCTTTCAACTGTGGCTGGTGAGAATACAAACAACCCTTAAAGGCTTTGAGAATTGTTTTACCCAATCCTTTTCCGTGGTGTTTTCTCTGGGTTGGGGTAGTCTAATCACATGGCGTGCACCTGTAGTTGTAGCTACACGGGAGGCTGAGACAGGAGGATGGTTTGAGACCAGGAGGTTGAGGCTGCAGTGAGTTGTGTTTGTCCTGTTGTACTACAGTGTGAGTGACAGAATGAGGCCTTGTCTCAAAAGAAAAAAGAAATGTTTGCACTATTAACCCTAAGAGTAGTTCCTGGTGAATTTTGTGCATTGCAGTGTAATAGTGAATTGATTATTTGATTTGATTTTGTTCTTTTTTTTTTTTAACTTAAAAAATATGGCCGGGCGCGGTGGCTCAAGCCTGTAATCCCAGCACTTTGGGAGGCCAAGACGGGCGGATCACGAGGTCAGGAGATCGAGACCATCCTGGCTAACACGGTGAAACCCCTGTCTCTACTAAAAAATACAAAAAGCTAGCCGGGCAAGGTGGCGGGCATCTGTAGTCCCAGCCACTCGGGAGGCTGAGGCAGGAGAATGGCGTAAACCCGGGAGGCGGAGCTTGCAGTGAGCTGAGATCCGGCCACTGCACTTCCAGCCTGGGCGACAGAGCGAGACTCCGTCAAAAAAAAAAAAAAAATGTATTTACACAAACCTGCACGTTGTGCACATGTATCCTAGAACTTAAAGTATAATTTAAAAACGTATTTACTAATGTGTTAATATTTCTGCAAATTTATTGCAATGGGTTTAAAAGGCAGACAGAGGCCAGGCACAGTGGCTCACACCTGTAATCCCAGGACTTTGGGAGGCTGAGGCAGGCAGATCACCTGAGGTCGGGAGTTTGAGATCAGCCTGACCAACATAGAGAAAGCCCATCTCTACTAAAAGTACAAAAAAATTAGTCGGGTGTGGTGGCGCATGCCTGTAATTCTAGCTACTTGGGAGGCTGAGGTGGGAGAATCACTTGAACCTGGGAGGTGAAGTTTGTGGTGAGCTGAGATCATGCCATTGCACTCCAGACTGGGTAACAAGAGTGAAACTCTGTCTCAAAAATAAATAAATAAATTAATTCATTAATAAAAGGCAGACAGTCTTGTATAAGCTATAAGGGTAACAAAGGGGTTGTATGTAGTTATAAAGTATTACATAGACCTGCATGGATAACTTATAAACCACAAAAGAAATTAAATTTACAATGTTTCTGAAGTTCAGACTTTTAAACTGTTTCTTTCTGTCCTAGCAAATTCTTAACTTTTTTTGGGAAAGTGTTCTCAAACCTCAAAGTTGAATTAAGAGCTTGAAAAACCCTGTTAGTGAAAAGGTACAACCAAAAGATCTAGAAATACCGAATTAGACTTGAGACCTTTGTTTGGAAATCATTCACTTTACTTGAATCAGACGCTGTGGAATCAGTAAAGTTTGCGTCTTTTAGCCTTATATGCAAATGAAGCTAATAATGGCACCTACTTCAGGGGTTGTAAAGATCATGAAAATGGAGTTCTCAAACCTAGAGAGATTTTGTTCCCCGGAGGATATAATTTGATACTGTCTAGAGACGCTGGTCATCAGAGCTCAGAGTGGTGGCAGGGATGGTCTGTCTTTTGTGGATAGAAGCGGGGATGTTGCCAAATAACCTGCAATGCACAGGACGATACCTCACAACAAAGAATTATCTGACCCTAAGTGTCAGTAGTGCCGGGATTGAGAAACCCTGATATAATTTAATGCCTATCCTGGTATAAGGCCAGGATACCAGATGATTTAATTTACGCCATCAGTAGGGGGTCCTATTAGTAGAAAAATGAAGCTTTCTACTTGAAGTTTTTTTTTTTTTTCAACTGCTAGTCTAGCCTAAGGATTAGTTTTTTTTTTTTTTAAGAAAAAGGATAAAAATGCTTCACAATTGAATAATGTGAATATTTCCCCCCTTTTATTTATCTATAAAAAGTGAAATGAGAGAGTGGAAAAGCAGCAAAAGTCATGGAAAAACAAACTTACATTTTATTTGTAGATGTCAATTTTAATAAAATGTTTATGTAGTAGAGAAATTTCCAGTGTTCAAATTAACTTCAATTCTGAAAACTCATCTATGTTTGAGAATACACTCTTTTACAGGGCAAACTTATAAACATATCATTCTTATGTTTTATCTTAATCATTTTTAATATGTTAGCATTTTTATTTTTTTTGGAATCTTTGCGGGCATTGTAAGCATTCACTTATTAATTTTTGTGTGTGTGTTACTTTTCCTATAGGTGTTACCTCATTTTGAAAGTCTTGGGAAACAGGAAAAAATTCCTAACAAAATGTCAGCTTTTCGAAATCATTGCCCACATTTGGATTCAGTTGGTGAAATAACAAAAGAAGATTTGATACAAAAATCTCATGTAAGAAACAGGTTTTTTCTTCCTTGAAAAACTTCACTTTTCTCTTGAATATGTAGTTTTCATAAATTGTTATAATACTCTATGAGCCATGTTTTAAAAATATGTATAATGTCAGTGCATTAGTGAATTGTATGGGTTTGTGTCAATATAACCAATGTTGTCTTTTTTATTTCTTTTTATAGGGTACTTGTCAGGATTGTAAAGTCCGAGGACCGAATCTTTGGGCATGCCTGGAGGTGTGTACTGTTTTTTCCTGAAAAGATTACTATAATAATAATAAATTTGGATCTGAATAATCATAACCAGAAAATTTTTGACACTTAAAGTGATTTTTGTAAATTAAACTTGCTTTTAAAAGGTCATTATTGATTACAAAAAATAAACTTTGGAAAGATCTTAATTTATAGTGCTTTTGCAGTTTTTATTAAATCACTCAGGTATTTTATGCTTGCCTTTTATTAGAAATGACATAGCTTTTAGATTAGAAATATGTCTTCTGGTTTTATTTTGTGCCTGGAAACATTTGGTTAAATTTTATGACTGGAAAGTCATTTACTCATTGAGTTTAAAACAGGTAATCCAAACTTAATTGTAAATATAATTGTAATGCTGTTGTAAATTTACATGTATATTATAAAGTATCTTATTTTTCTTCCTATATAATTATTTATAGAATAGATGTTCATATGTTGGCTGTGGTGAATCACAAGTAGATCACAGCACCATACATTCTCAGGTATGTATATAAAAAATTTAATGGAAGACTTGTTAAAAAAGTACCTGAAGGAAAGGGAAAGCCAGTATAACATTATTAATTCAAGTTTGCGCTCTAAGTTAAAACTTCACTTACATTCTCTGTGAAAGGTGGGGAAGGGAATTGCTAGGAGGATGAACGTTAAAATGAGGTTGTGATTAAGAAAGCACTGATTTCAAAAGCGTACATCTGGCTGGGTGCAGTGGCTCACACCTGTAATCCCAGCACTTCGGAAGGCTGAGGCAGGCAGATCACCTGAGGTCAGGAGTTCGAGACCAGCCTAGCCAACATGGCGAAACCCCGTCTCTATTAAAAATTCAAAAAAATTAGTTGAGTATGGTGGCAGACACCTGTAATCCCAGCTACTCGGGAGGCTGAGGCAGGAGAATTGTTTGAACCTGGGAGGCGGAGGTTGCAGTGAGCCAAGATTGTGCCATTGTACTCCAGCCTGGGCAACAAGAACGAAACTCCATCTCAAAAAAAGAAAAAAAAGTGTACATCCAGACATCTCCAGATATTTAGAGGTGATAGCTGGCGTATTAGGAGGTTGAAGCCCGAGAGAGAATGGGTACTTAGGTTTATGAGATAGCCTGGCTAACTTCTTAAAGTCTCAGCTCGTGTCATATTGCCTTTTCCTGCACATTATCCTAACTGGACTCACCTTTCTGCTTTGCTCTGGTTGTTTAGTACTTCTCATGTAACTCTGGCATGCCTCTTCTATAGTGTTATGTAGACCTCCCATTCTAAATGGAAAGTTTCTCGAATGACTGTGTTTTAAGATGCACATTGATACCTCTACAGCATCAACTGTTCTCAACCAGGATTCCTCTAGAGAATTAATTAAGCCTGAATACCCAAACTCGAAGGCATCATTGTATATCATTTACTTCTTTCTGTGCATCTAAAATGGTACTTACTGTGTCCCACCTTTGGGAGAATTGAGAAATTAGTCACTTAGATCATTTTTTGTAGGGCTTAATTCTCTAGTGGAACTCTGGTTGAGAAAGGCTAGGCTTTTATCTTTCCAGGATTATATATTCTATATTGCTAGAGCTGTTTTATGCTTTGACTCATGTCATTTGTGTTCTTTTGCCATTCTGATTTCTTAGAGTAGTTACTAGCTATTGTTAATTATTTTCTTGTGTTATGTTTATTTGCAGACTGCAAAGCAAGGTCTTTTACTCTTGCATTTTTTTTTATATAATGAATAGTGAGGGGAAAATGGCAGAGTAATTTCTAGAGTAGGCTTACATATTGTTACTGTTCATTATACCTTAGAAGTTTATCTAAATAATTTTTTTTTGGCATTCTAAACTGGCTTTTGAGTATATTGTTACTCATCAAAGGCCAGCAGTTTATCTTCTGTTATCTTTTGAAGAACTGTTTTCAAGTATATGTAATTTTGGTTCCTCTTTTCCCTCTACTGTGAAATGATATAGGAGACAAAACATTATCTAACTGTGAACCTTACCACTCTTCGAGTATGGTGTTATGCTTGCAGCAAAGAAGTATTTTTGGATAGGAAATTAGGAACTCAGCCTTCATTGCCTCATGTAAGACAACCTCACCAAATACAAGAAAACAGTGTCCAGGTAATAATCTAGATCCACTTAGTTAAGCTGTAAAACATTCAGGTAATAATTTCAGAATTTGTTATGTAGCTAAAATTTTAAAAAGGAATACTGCCTAACCTGTACTTTGAAGATTTCTGTAATGTGCCTTTTTTCTCTCAAATAAAGTTCTCATGCTCCCCTTTCTTGTGTTGCTTAGAGTGATAGATTAGGGTGAGATTGAAGCCCACCTGTCTGAAGATGGAAAAGCCCCTAATGAATTTTTAAAGTTTTTTTTTTTTTTTAAATGACTCAAGTAGTCTTTATCTTTTTCTGGTAAATCTGATTCCAAGAAAGGTGGTAGGCCTTCTTTGATAGGGAATGACAGTTACTAATTCAGCTCTCTTCCCTATTCTGTCCTCCCTTCCATCCCCTTTTTATTACTGTGAACATTTTACTTATTATTGAAAATAAAGTAGAATATAGTAAAGCTTAGCATCAGTCTTTGGTTAAAGATTTTTCTCCCTTTGGGCTGGGCGCAGTGGCTCACGCCTGTAATCCCAGCACTTTGGGAGCCTTAGGCGGCCAGATCACGAGGTCAGGAGATCGAGACCATCCTGGCTAACATGGTGAAACCCCATCTCTACTAAAAATACAAAACATTAGCTGGGCGTGATGGTGGACACCTGTAGTCCCAGCTACTTGGGAGGCTGAGGCAAGAGAATGGCATGAACCTGGGAGGCGGAGCTGGCAGTGAGCCGAGACTGCGCCACTGTACTCCAGCCTAGCTGACAGAGCAAGACTCCAACTAAAAAAAAAAAAAGAGGTTTTTCTTCTTTTGGATCAAGAGACTTAGAAAACGTATAGGTTTCCTCACAGAATTTATCACTTAATTTTCAGAATTTTTAACTCATAGAAAAATAGGGAAAAGGAAATTAACTTAGAATAGTTGGCTTCTTATTCTGATCATCGTTTGATCAGAATTTGATCAGATTTGATGAAGAGCGAGTTTTTTTCCTCATGTGTATTATAGAAATCACAATTTCTGTATTTGTTCACTGATACCAACTCTCAGGTTTTTCTGTTGTATGTTTGTATCATGTTCTTATGGTAGACATTTGTGATAATAAATTTGCTTGCCTTACACATGATATAACTTAAGGTGGCTAGATTTTAGTCAAAGAGTAATTTATTGCATTTTCAATTTCTCAGTTGAATGGCTTTAGTTAATTATAGCCATTACTATTTCTCTGGCTTATACCTATTTATCATTCACAAACATGTTTAGTCTTTTTCAGAAGTCCGGGTAGTAAGAAAATGGTAGTTTTATTGAATCCTCTTACATTGTTAACAAAAGTTTGTCCCACTGAAGATATCTGAATGGTAATAAGTAGAAAAAATTTAAAAAAAGAAAAAAGTGTGATGTTATGACCAAAGTTTAATCACACAAGAAACTAATAATCTATGAAGGCAAAATTGTCAGCATCACTTACTAGAGAAGTAAGTTAAATAAGCTGTCTGTTGCCATTTCTACCAGAAAAGATCAAGATTACGAACTTTAATTAATGTTGAATCTGTTAGAAAAAGTATACCGATACTTTCCTGATGGCTTGTTAATAATTTTCTGATGACTTGTAAATATGTTAACATATAAAAGGCATAAACTTAATTTCATGCAACTTCCTTATGATCGCATTGTTGACGAAATTGTTCAGAAGAAAAAAGTTGTTCAGATAGATTAGTAGACCAAAACTTACATGCAACATTTGAATCCAGTTTACCACAGAATATTTGCAAAATAGTAAAATATTGGAAGCCATACAAATATTAATAAGATTTTTCAAATAGACATTTTTTCTAGATAGTAAAATTTCAAGTGATTTCTTTTAAGTCTCTGTACTTCTATGCATTTAGATATTTTGTAGTGAGCATGTATCTTTTTAAAAGCAATTACTTTGTAAAAACAAAATGGGAGTATGAAGTCTACTCAAATGTCCAGTCTCTACAGATGTCAGGAAAGTAAAATGTTTGGGAATTAGTGCATATGCCTGCATTTTAGAGGTAGAGTAAGGCTATAATAACTTGGAGAACCAGAGTACATGCTAAATTTATGCTGCTATTTAGTTTCCTTCTCTGTTTGGGTGTTGCTGAATGTTGGTTCATTGTAGTTCAAGCTTCTGATACTACAAGAGAACTTTCAAATTTTGATTTTTATTTGTCATCTCCGAATTTTTTAAACTGTAGCTCAAAAAAAATTTTTTTTTTTTAAGTGTTTGCTAGCATTTGGGTAACAGGTTATCAGTTGCAACCTCTGAATCAAGCCAGTTGTTGGAAATTAATATTAGAATATTTTTAAAGTAAGTGCTTGAACTATTTAATATGCATAAAATCGTGCAGGCTGGATGTGGTGTCTCATACCTGTAATCCCAGCACTTTGGAAGGCCGAGGTGGACGGATCATGAGGTTAACAGATCAAGATCATTCTAGCCAACATGGTGAAACCCCCTCTCTCCTAAAAATACAAAAATTAGCTGGGCATGGTGGCATGCACCTATAGTCCCAGCTACTCAGGAGGCTGAGGCAGGAGAAGCGTTTGAACCTGGAGGTGGAGGTTGCAGTGAGCCGAGATCATGCCACTGCGCTCCAGCCTGGCAACAGAGTGAGACTCTGTTTCAGAAAAAAAAAAAAAAAGTGTAAATATAGTAAATATAGTACTATCAGGAGAGATTATAGAAGTCTACAGATAATGTGTTATGATGAAAAACTTTTGCCTTTTTCCCAGTAGAAAATTAGATCTGAGAAGACAATGTACGATAGTATCCTTCAGAGGTCTTTTTAGCTATGTGACTTTTTAATGTCACATACTTGCAGTTATTGTGGAGTTTTAATTCAGAAAATTCAGTCATAAAAAGTGCCTTTTTAACTCAAATACGTATGTTAATAAAGTGGGGCTGACATGCTATTACCTAGGGTAGATCCTTATTTCCTTTAAAACAGAAATGTAAGTTTACTTTAATTGCTAATACCACAAATTCTTATGGTTCTGCTATTAAAATAACATCTCAATAATTTTTATGGTATAGATGTTATATAAGTTACAATTAAAGCTTTTTTTTAAATTTAAGGATTTGTTCAAGTGTGCTCTCTTTTTTTTGTTATCAAGGATTTTAAAATACCCAGTAATACAACATTAAAAACTCCTCTGGTTGCCGTATTTGATGATCTGGATATAGAAGTGGACGAAGAAGATGAACTTAGGGCAAGAGGTAAAATAATCCTGTGTAACCCTTGTATAGCACTGCCCTTTTCTTTAGAAAACCATATAGTATAAAAGTTTCAAAATGTGGAGGTAAAACGGGCTTGATAATTACAACAAAAGGACTTTGAAATTTGGCCTAGTAAAATTTTATTTGCAAAACAAGCTTTTGGTTTCTCTGGTATCAGTTTACCAAAGCTAGGATCCTACTTACTCTTTTGCAGTTGAACCTTACGATCTTTTTGCTTAACTTGCCTTTTGAGGTCTGTTTTAACAGTGTTTCTCAACTCATTTTTCTTTTTTTTTTTTGAGACGGAGTCTCGCTCTGTCGCCCAGGCTGGAGCGCAGTGGCCGGATCTCAGCTCACTGCAAGCTCCGCCTTCCGGGTTTACGCCATTCTCCTGCCTCAGCCTCCCGAGTAGCTGGGACTACAGGCACCCGCCACCTCGCCCGGCTAGTTTTTGTATTTTTAGTAGAGACGGGGTTTCACCGTGTTAGCCAGGATGGTCTCGATCTCCTGACCTCGTGATCCGCCCGTCTCGGCCTCCCAAAATGCTGGGATTACAGGCTTGAGCCACCGTGCCCAGCCTCAACTCATTTTTCTATTGTCAGTGATGGGGAGGTATTAGGTATTAAGGTATTCCCTTAGCAGAATTTTCAGGGGAAAACATTTGGAAAAAGAATCAGGTGATACACTTCTCCCTTCTTCCCCTAAATTGAGAACCAGTCTATTTGGATTTTCCATATTCTTTTTTTTTTTTTTTTTTTTTTTTGAGGCGGAGTCTCGCTCTGTCGCCCGGACTGGAGTGCAGTGGCCGGATCTCAGCTCACTGCAAGCTCCGCCTCCCGGGTTTACGCCATTCTCCTGCCTCAGCCTCCGGAGTAGCTGGGACTACAGGCGCCCGCCACCTCACCTGGCTAGTTTTTGTATTTTTAGTAGAGACGGAGTTTCACCGTGTTAGCCAGGATGGTCTCGATCTCCTGATGTCGTGATCCGCCCGTCTCGGCCTCCCAAAGTGCTGGGATTACAGGCTTGAGCCACCGCGCCCGGCCTGATTTTCCATATTCTTTTAGGCCCACTGTTGTTAGTATAAACTTAAAAATTTCTGTTTATAATTGATACTAGTGGTATATTGAATGTATATTTAGATAATTATCTGGAAATTAACGCTTTCGTTTAAGCTTGACATGACTAATTTATAAATATTTTATGTATTTCCCATTTTTAACCCATTAGTTTTGCCCACACTATTAATTTTACTGGATACTTATCAGTAAGTGGTAGTTCAGTCTCGTTTTAGAGGTTTTTAGAATTTTAAATTTTCTTCATTTTGCTCCAAATCCAAATAGCATTTATAACTTTTTTTTTAGTATTTATTTCATCTTTTAATAATGAAAGTAAACTGATGAAAGTGAACTTGACTATATATATGGAAGTGATAAGTCAAATGGCTTCGTTTTCGTATTAGCTTGAACCATATGAAATTGCTGTTTTTGTAGATTGTCAGTAGTATCCCATGGTTCAACCTAATAAATACTACTTTCTCTTTTGTTTTTTGGGTTTTTTTGAGATGGAGTCTCGCTCTGTTGCCCAGGGTGGAGTGCAATGGTGTGATCTCGGCTCACTGCAAGCTCCGCCTCCTGGGTCATGCCGTTCTTCTGCCTCAGCCTCCTGAGTAGCTGGGACTACAGGCGCCCGCCACCACGCCTTTAGAATTTTTTGTATTTTTAGTAGAGATGGGGTTTCACCCTGTTAGTCAGGATTGTCTCTTATCTCCTGACCTCGTGATCTGGCTGCCTTGGCCTCCCAAAGTGCTGGGATTACAGGTGTGAGCCACCACGCCCGGCATAAATACTACTTTCAATGCAATACATTGAAATGGAAAGGAAAAGGATGTTTATCATTTATCATGACATGAACTTTTTTGCATTGTCATTAAACTATTTCTCAAAATAATTAAACTTTAGTTATAATAAATGTAAAAGCCTCAATTAATGATTCTTAAAAACATCTAGTCTTAAATGTTAATAGGAAAGGCCATTCTTCCTGTGCAAATTTCAAAGATTGAACTGTTTAATCCTTGAACTTACGTAAAACTCAAAATTTTGGTGATTGTGGCCAGGCGCCGTGGCTCACGCCTGTAATCCCAGCACTTTGGGAGGCTGAGGCAGGCAGATCACGAGGTCCGGAGATCGAGACCATCCTGGCTAACGCAGTGAAACCCCGTCTCTACTAAAAATACAAAAAATTAGCTGGGTGTGGTGGCGGGTGCCTGTAGTCCCAGCTACTCAGAAGGCTGAGGCAGGAGAATGGTGTGAACCTGGGAGGCGGAGCTTGCAATGAGCCGAGATTGCACCACTGCACTCCAGCCTGGGCGACAGAGCAAGACTCCATCAAAACAAAACAAACAAAATGTTTGGTGATTGTAAGGCTTCCAAAAGTGTGACCTCTCTGAATTGTTCAAGTTGCTGTATTGTATTTCTGTGGTCCTTAGTATAATTTGGGAACCATATTAATGACCCCTAAAATTGAGTCATTTTGCTTTATTGAATGATGACTTCATGTATATTTTTTCTTAATAGGTCTTACAGGTTTGAAAAATATTGGAAATACTTGTTACATGAATGCAGCTTTGCAGGCTCTTTCTAATTGGTAAATAGAGAAATTAATTTTGTTTTGTTTGTATGATTTTTAAAGTTATTTTTTGAGCAGAAAACCATGCAACTATAGTAGTTGACTAACTCTCAAGGTAGAACAGGCAAGAATCTGGTTTGGGACATAACCCATTCTTGTCCCAGTGATGTTACTGTATGTATGCCTGTAGTTTCTTGAGGCTGCTGGTCCTTGTGTAAACCCTGGGTAGTTGTGTGTCTTTGAGCAAGTTAAGTTATTGTTTCTTACATCTAGAAAACGAAGAGTGTGAACTAATTATTCAGATCACTTTTAATTCAGAGATCTTATGAAAATATTTTATATTTTTCTGTAGATGGAAAGCCTTTAATAAAGGAGTCAGATTTTTTTTTTTTTGTAATCGTAGTCTTACAAAATAGATATGTCAGGTGGTTTTACTCTTAAGTTTGGATGCATTGAGTCAGGTGATATTACCCTTTAAATTTAGATGCATTGAGTCTGGACCAAAATTCAGAAATCACTGACTTTGACATTACCCATTCTCCTGGATTAAATTATAGAGCAGTGATTGGAGATTCAACATATGTCTACAGGTTGAGTATCCCTCTTATGAAATGCTGGGAATCAGAAGTGTTTCAGATTTTTCTGGATTTTGGAGTATTTATTTGCATTATACTTACTGGTTGAGCATCCCTTATCCAAAAATCCAGTATTTGAAATGCTCCAATGAGCATTTCCTTTGAATATCATGTTGGCATTCAAAAAGTTGTGGATTTTGGAGCATTTTGATTTTTGTATTTTGTATTAGGGATATTAAACCTGTACTTCTTCCCAAAATAATCTAATTTTTGTTTAGACATAATATTTTGCCTCCATAAATATTTTGCCTTCTGTTTTCTTATGTTTCATAACCTTGTGAAATAAAGATAACCCCATTTTTATTAAGTAATCAGAGAACACATCTTTGAAGAAGACAATTTTTTTTGGGGCTGGGTCTCACTCTGTTGCCCAGGCTAGAGCACAGTGGCGCGATTTTGGCTCACTGCAACTCTGCCTCCCAGGTTTGTGTGATCCTCCTGCTTCAGCCTCCCGAGTAGCTGAGACTACAGGCACGTGTCACCAAACATGGCTAATTTTTAAATTTTTTGTAGAGATGGAGTTTTGCCTTGTTGCCCAGGCTGGTTTCCAACTCCTGGGCTCAAGTGATTCACTTGCCTTGGCCTCCCAAAGTGCTGGGATTATAGGCATGGGCCACTGCGCTCGGACGTTAAAGAAGAGACATTTAGGCCAGGTGTGGTGGTTCACACCTGTAATCCCAGCACTTTGGGAGACTGAGGCGGGTGGATCACGAGGTCAGGAGTTTGAGACCAGTCTGGCCAACATAGTGAAACCCTGTCACTACTAAAAATACAAAAAAGTAGCCAGGTGTGGTGGTGTGCACCTGTAATCCCAGCTACTTGGGAGGCTGAGGCAGGAGAATCACGTAAACCCTGGAGGTGGAGGTTGCAGTGAGCCAAGGTCATGCTATTGCACTCCAGCCCAGGTGACAGTGTGAGACTCTGTCTCAAAAAAAAAAAAAAAGAAGAGACATTTACTCTGAAACTTGAGGAATGATTATGAGCTGGTTGTTTGAAAGGATGGGGAGAGCATTCCTAGCAGAATGCTCCTTGTAAGCAGCCTTGGAATGGGAAAGAGCTTGACACATTTGAGCAACTGGAAGAAAATCTGTGTGACAAGGTACAGTAATCATAGAGCTGAATGACAAGGGTCTAGGTTATGTAGGCCACATTAAAGATGTAGGTCTTTATTCTCATAGTACAATACCATTGAAGTGTTTGTATAGTAGGGTAGCTAATAATCTATATTTTTAAAATATTACTGTGGTTGCCACGTGGACAGTGAATTGGAGGGGGAAGTGAGTGAAATTTGACAGACCAGCTAGGAGACTATGATAATGATTTAGGCAAGAAGTAGTGGTAGTTTACATCATCTAGGGTGGTAGGAAAAGAGTGAAGGAATTGGAGATAAACATTTTTAGGAGGATGATTGATTGATAGGATGTGGGTAGAGAAAGGGAGAGGAGATTCAAAGTTTAACAGTACAATCCTAAGAGACCTGTAGATTGTTGCTATTGTTATTTTTATACAGATAAGAAAACCAGACACAGAAGTTTAAATAACTTTGCCAATGTAACCAGCTAGTAAGTACTGGCAGAATTCTGGTTTTTGTTTGTTGTTGTTGTTGTTTTTTTTTTTGAGACGGAGCGTCGCTCTGTCGCCAGGCTGGAGTGCGGTGATGTGATCTCAGCTCAGCCTCCTGAGTAGCTGGGACTACAGGCACCGGCCACCACACCCAGCTAAGTTTTGTATTTTTAGTAGAGATGGGGTTTCACTGTGTTAGTCGAGTTGGTCTCGATCTCCTGACCTCATGATTCGCCCGCCTCGGCCTCCCAAAGTGCTAGAATTACAGGCATGAGCCACCGCGCCCAGCCCTTTTTTTTTTTTTTTTTTTTAAGTTAGAGACGGGATCTTACTCTGTCACCCAGGCTGGAGTGCAGTGGAGCGATCGTGGCTCACTGCAGCCTCAAACTCCTGGGTTCAAGGGATCTTCCTGCCTCAGCTTGCCAAGTAGCTAGGACCACAGGTGCATGCCACTGCTCCCAGATAATGTTTTAAAAGTTTTGTAGAGATGGGTTTTTGCTATGTTGCCCAGGCTAGTCTTGAACTCCTGTCCTTGAGTCATGTCCTGCCTTGGCCTCCCAAAGTATTGGAATTACAGACATGACCCACCATGCCTGGCGGGGACAAAATTCTGAATCTGAGATTTTTATGTGTATGTTTGTTTTTGTAGATCTTTTGTTGATTACTGCGCAATACTGCTTCCATGGATTTACTTTGTAATTCCTCTGATTTCATTGAAAAAGATGTGGCTGATACGATTACACTATTGGTGGCTGGGTGTGGTGGCTCATGCCTGTAGCACTTTGGGAGGCTAAGGTGGGAGGATTGCTTGAGCCCAGGAGTTCTGGAACCAGCTTGGGCAACATAACAAGACCCTGTCTCTACCGAAAAAAAAAAAAAAGGATTACGCTGGGCAAAGAGATGGCTTCGTGGTTATCTAACTGCCTTCATAGGGGGTTTGGTTTATGTAGGTGAGAATTTGGTCCTTTGCCCAGTCAGTTTCCTATAAATAGATTTATGGAGATTCCCTCAAGCTAATCGAACTCATGACAGACTATACTTCCTTATAAATTGCTAACTTGAGCCACCAACAAATATTAGTACCAAATAATGGAATGTAGAAGGCTGGAGGAAGTGCAGGTTCACTTGAAAGTTAAATTTTTATCCTGTTCAGTTTGGGCATTTGATATAAATCTGAAATTTAGATGACATGGTTGGCTTTATATAAATTTGACCATGATTGGAATATGGTTGAAAATTTTAGATCGCCCAGGGAAGAAAAGTATATAGGGAAAAGTCATAGGATCAAGTCCTGAGGAATCCTTACATTTACATGTCTGAGGCCAAAAAGAGCAATAAAGAGGAAAAAGGAATTTTAAGAGGTAAAGAGGAAAAGTAGGAAAATGCATACAATAGTCCAGAGAAGATTTGTTCAAGAATGAGGGCATGGTCGTCTGTGGCAAATGTTACTGAGTGGAGACTGAAAAGTGTATCTGGCAGCATGGAGGACTCTTGATATGGTGGGGCCAAATCTGATTTGAAAGGACTGAGCTCTTTATGAAGGAATGAAAGTGAAGCTGTAAAAGGGATCAAAGAAAGAAATGACAGCTCTAGGGATGTACGTGTTGTCAGTTAATTGAATGACTAGAAATAATCAGTATTAGCTTTGACTCTAACATTTTTCCCTTTTTAAAATTAGCCCACCTTTGACACAGTTTTTTCTTGATTGTGGAGGACTAGCACGAACAGATAAGAAACCTGCCATTTGTAAAAGTTATCTCAAACTAATGACAGAGCTGTGGCATAAAAGCAGGTATGTAACTTAATATACTTTTCTTCTTTATTAAAGTTTTAAATGAATATTATAAATATTTAAAGGATGCAGGTCCATTTATGGAGCCAGAAAAAAGTAGAAGAGAGACAGATTTGAGACAGCTTTGTTTCAGGTATGTTACATTTGAAGCTGAATGTAAGGTGTCAGAGAAGTTTAGAAGCAGATGAAGGTGTCATGGAAGTCTGGAAGTATTTGGACTGGTGATATAGTGTTGGAATGTTACAGCTGCTATACAGCTGCTGTTACTGGAACTTTAGAGTTTTATATTCAGGAGTAGGCATTCTCACAATGATAAAATCGGACCCTAAATACTATATGAATATTTTCCTGCTTATGTTTATTTGTTCTAAAGTTTAGCATTAGGATCACAGTTTACTGTAATATGTTAATAATTTTGTTTTAGAACTATTTGGGAAATTTGCATTTTTGAAAAGTCATGGGGTGAAGCATAATCATTTAATTGAGGATGAGTATAGCAGTAAAATATCACTTAAAATATCGAGGATAAGGTGTTCTGATGTGCCTGTGAAACATATTAGGCAGTTTTGAATGATTTTTTTGAAACGTAATTTTCAATTTATTTAACACTTTGAATTATTGGTTGTTAATTTTTAAAATAAAAATTAAAAATAACAACAAAAAAAATTAAAAATAACACAAATTACTCTTTAAAAATGTTTTCTTGCTCAGGCCAGGATCTGTTGTGCCTACTAATCTGTTTCAAGGAATTAAAACTGTAAATCCAACGTTTCGGGGGTATTCTCAGCAGGTTAGTTTATTGCTTTTCTTTTGTAATTTTAATCTAAATAAATTTGGAAAATGCCATTATGGTTTTTTTTTGGTCCACTTATCTTTTGGGGTCATCACTCCTTGTGTCTTTCTTTTGCCAAGAAAAGTAACCCTTTTTCTTGTTCGTTGTTTATATTTTTTCAACTTCCCTTTATCTTTATCTGTTTTTGAGGCAGAGTCTCGCTCTGTCGCCCAGGCTGGAGTGCAGTGGTGCAATCTTGGCTCACTGCAGCCTCCAGCTCCTGGGTTCAAGCGATTCTCCTGCCTCAGCCTGTGGAGTAACTGGGATTACAGGTGTGTGCCACCATGCCCGGCTAATTTTTGTATTTTTAGTAGAGATAGGGTTTCACCATGTTGGTCAAGCCGGACTTGAACTCCTGACCTCAGGTGATCCACCCTTCTTGGCCTCCCAAAGTGTTGGATTACAGTCATGAGGCACTGTACCCAGCCTTTTTTTTTTTTTTTAAATAAGAGTGATAATATCTCATTATGTTGCCCTGGCTGGTCTTGAACTCCTGACTCAAACGATCCTCCCTCCTTGGTCTCCCTAAATGTTAGGATTACAAGCATGAACTCCTATATCCAGCTGAAGTTGACCTTTAGATCATCTTCAGTTTATTAAAATTTTTATCTGACTGGGCGTGATGACTCATGCCTGTAATCCCAGCACTTTAGGAGGCCACGGTCAGCGGACTGCTTGAGCCCAGGGGCTTGAGA
Organism: Trachypithecus francoisi; assembly: GCF_009764315.1. NCBI lineage: Eukaryota > Metazoa > Chordata > Mammalia > Primates > Cercopithecidae > Trachypithecus > Trachypithecus francoisi. The sequence goes on along the minus strand of NW_022681457.1, from coordinate 39,582,768 downwards.
CCAGCCTGGGGTAACATAGGGAGACCTCATTTCTAAAAATAATTTAAAAATATGTATCATCCGGGTGTGATGGCTCATACGTGTGGTCCCAGCTACTAAGAAGGCTGAGGTGGGAGAATTGCTTGAACCTGGGGGATTGAGGCTACAGTGAGCTGTGGTCATGCCACAGCACTCCAGCTTGGACAACAGAATGAGACCCCATCTCAAAAAAAGAAAACTTTATTTACCTAACTTTTTGGAAGTGAGTGCATCTTCATTTCTCTAGTGCTTTATGCTCTACAAACTGGTATTTTCTCAATATAGTGCTGTATGTTTATATATAAGTTGATAATGATATTTTGTATATTTTCCCTTATGTTTCTATATACACATGTAATGAAGTGGTAACATTATGTTGCTGATATATTAGGATGCTCAAGAATTCCTTCGATGTTTAATGGATTTGCTTCATGAAGAATTGAAAGAGCAAGTCATGGAAGTAGAAGAAGATCCGCAAACCATAACCACTGAGGAGACAATGGAAGAAGACAAGAGCCAGTCGGATGTAGATTTTCAGTCTTGTGAATCTTGTAGCAACAGTGATAAAGCAGAAAATGAAAATGGCTCTAGAGGCTTCTCTGAAGATAATAATGAAACAACAATGTTAATTCAGGATGATGAAAACAATTCAGAAATGTCAAAAGATTGGCAAAAAGAGAAGATATGCAATAAGATTAATAAAGTAAATTCTGAAGGCGAATTAGATAAAGATAGAGACTCTATATCTGAAACAGTTGACTTAAACAACCAGGAAACTGTCAAAGTGCAAATACACAGCAGAGCTTCAGGTGACAATTTAGTAGTTTGTTCATGAAAATGATAGTATTTAATTTGTAGACATGGGTGTTTAATTGTTACTTTGGGTATTTCTAATTAGAATTATAGTTTAGCAGTATTTGCATGTGAGTATTAGTCATAAAATTATAGAACCTGAGGAAAAAAGGAAATTTTGGGGTCATTTAATTATATAAGAAATTAATCCTCCTTTTGAAGTAAACATTTCATCAGATGTCTTTTGTATAGTCATGCAGTAATCTAAAAAATTGGGCTTCCCAGAATTTTCTCTTTTATTTTAAGCAAATTATATTGTGATCCTGGAAAAAAGCAAATAACCCAAATTGCAATTTTCTAATTATATACATTAGTAGATTAAGATTGTTGTCGTTGGAGTCACATCAGATGTGTTTTAGTGTAGAAGTTTAATGAACTATAGTGAGTCCTGCTGTGATAGATTATGCCATGATACTAGTCAGTGTTCTTTGAGAAAGAGCATGTGGCCAAATGAAAGTTGAATTGCTTTGTAATTTATCTCTTTAAGAGTTAACTCATCTTGGCTTAAAATGTGGTATTTAGTTTTCCAAAGCACAAAATTAGGCTGTTAGAGATTCAAAATATGTGATCTTAAAATAAGTGGCAGACATGTAATGTAAAAAAGTTTTTTTTCTGTAATTACTGAAGAGTGAGAGTAACTAAACAATTTATTTAGGTATTTGAATGAATCCAAAATTTCTTCTTGAGAAATATTCTTAACTATAGGAAGATTTGTGGTTCACTTGTGTAAAGTGCACAGATGCTTTCTAGTCAGGAAGACTAAGAGTGTTAGGCTCCTTAATTATACTGATCTTGTGTAGAAATTGTTAGTGAATAAATATGTCAGGTATCAGTATTGAAAGACTTAGCTTTGACTGCTGTCCAGGATTTTCTTGTCAAAAGCCCAGTTAAGCCTGATTAGGGACATACTCATCTTTTATTGCTCTGTAACAGGTTTGTTCTTATATATAGTAATTAGGGGATAACCTAAGTCAGGAGTCTGAGCTTTTAGGTGTTTTAAGGGCTTAATGAAAAAAATCTGGTGAAGTCTGTAAGGCACACAAACCTAAAATACTTACTCTCTGGTCCGTTAGAGGAAAAAATTGCCAACTCCCAATCTAAATCTCATTAGCTTTATTCCCTTCAGAAAGTCCTAGAGTGAGTTGTTTTTTCACTCCCAATATTATGCAGTCTGATTTAGTCATGGTTGAAAAATTGAGAAACGCCTGTGTGAGAAACGATTTTGCGTTATCTGGAAAAATTTCTGAGTACATCCCCTTTCAAGATCTCTTATGAACAATTCTCTTTTCTTCACTCGAATAGTTACTGAGCACATTCCCTTGCCCTGGAATATGTTAGGCACTAGGAATCCAAAGCAAACAATTAAGATAACTCTTATATTTTCTTGATTCATCTTATAATTCTTAAAAAAGGTTCTTTCCTGATGAAGTGGTGTGTTTTTTCTTTTATTACAGTAAGAACAAAATAATTTATGATTACTTTATACCTACATTTCTTGATTTTGGTTATTATGTTAGTTTGGGAGAATAATCTGTTTTTCTTTCACATGGTTTTGAACTTCTAAAAAAAGTCCTGAATATCTTTTTTTTTTTTCTTCTGAAACAGGGTCTCATTCCATCACCCAGGCTGGAGTGCAGTGGCATGATCACATCTCACCACAGTCTCAACCTCCTGGGCTCAAGTGATCCTCGCACCTCAGCCTCTTGAGTAGCTGGCACTACAGGTGTACACCACCATGCCCAGCTAATTTTTAGATTTTTTTTGTAGAGATGGGGGGGGTCTCATGATGTTGCCCAGGTTGGTCTTGAACTCCTGGGCTCAAGCAGTCTTCCCACCTTGGCCTCCCAGTATTGGGATTATAGGCATTAGCCACCCAGCCTAGCCTCTTTTTTTTTTTAATGCTGTATTTGGACAAACAAGATCCTTTTTGGCTTTGTATTTCCACTGCTTACTTCCTAAACTGCCTGTAATAGTAGTGTGTTATAAACATTAGTTGGGGTCGGGCATGGTGGTTCACATCTATAATCCCAACACTTTGGGAGGCCAAAGTGGGTGGATCACTTGAGGCCAGGAGTTTGAGACCAACCTGGCCAACATGGTGAAACCCCATCTCTATTAAAAATACAAAAACGAGCCGGGCCTGGTGGTACATGCCTGTAATCTCAGCTACTTGGGAAGCTGAGGCAGGAGAACTGCTTAAATCCGGGAAGTGGAGGTTACAGTGAGCCGAGATTGCACCTCTGCACTCCAGCCTGGGGGACAGAGGGAGACTCTGTCGCAAAATAAATAAACAAACAAAAATTAGTTGGATTTCTGGGTAGAAGGTTACTGTTATTTTGCTTAGTAAGCACTTTATTAAGTATTTAACTTGACATTTGTTGATATGAACAGTGTTCAAAGTATCAAATTAAGAAACCTTTAAATTAACATTACTGGACAGTTAGAATAATTTTCCAATTTAAGGTAATAATACAAATTTTAAATCTTACAGAATATATCACTGACGTCCATTCGAATGACCTGTCTACACCACAGATCCTTCCGTCAAATGAAGGTGTTAATCCACGTTTATCAGCAAGCCCTCCTAAATCAGGCAATTTATGGCCAGGATTGGCACCACCACACAAAAAAGGTAAAAAGTTTCTCTTATTTAGTCTCTTTTGCTTTGGGTCTTAGTTTAAAATGATGGTTTTGATTCTTGATAATTTAAAGTGTTAATTATGAAATATGGTTTGATCTTTTAAAATTGATAGCATAATTTTACATAGACATGATTACAAATTTTGTTTGTTGGTACTCTGTTTTTAAAATTTTACATACAGTTGAATTCACTTTTTCTTGTGTAGAGCTTTATGAATTTTAACACCTGCAGCATGGATTCTTGTTACTCCACCACAAACGGAATACAGAACAGTTCTAATACCACAAAGAATTCCTGCATAGTACTACTTCGTAACCAGATCATCTCTCTACTCCTGTGTTCTGGCACCCTTGATCCTCTTTTCTTATTGTTTTGCCTTTTCCTAGAATGTCATATAAATGGAATCATATAGTATGTAGTCTTTTGATTTTCTAAAATCTTTTTATATGTAGTCTTTTGAAACAGGTTTGCCTCTCAGGATAATGCATTTGAGATTCAGTCATGTTACTGCATGTCTGAATAGTTTCTTCCTTTTATTACCAAGTAATGTTTCTTTTTGTTTTGTTTTGAGACGGAGTCTCTCTATCGCCCAGGCTGGAGTGGAGTGGTACAATCTTTGCTCACTGCAGTCTCCGCCTGCCAGGTTCAAGCAATTCTCCTGCCTCAGCCTCCCGAGTAGCTGAGACTACAGGTGTGCACCACCATACCTGGCTAATTTTTTGTATTTTTAGTAGAGATGGACCATGCTGGTCTCGAACTCCTGACCTCGTGATCTGCCTGCCTCTGCCTCCCAAAGTGCTGGGATTACAGGCCTGAGCCACCGTGCCTGGCCTAATATTTCATTTTTTGTGGGTATACCACTATTTTTTTACTTACTTATTAGTGGACTTTTGAATTGTTTCCAGTTTTTGGCAATTATGAATAATGTTGGTCTAAAATTTATGTACAGGTTTTTGTAAGAACATGTTTTCATTTGTCTAGGACAAATACCTAGAAGTGGGGTTACTGGGTTTTATGTTTGTTTAATGCTTATAGTTGTATTAAACTGCCAGACTTTTTACCAGAGTGTCTACCATTTAGTATTCCTTCCAGGTATATATGAGAGTTCCAGTATTATGTTTTCTTAGAAGAAAACATAGGAGAAAGTCTTCATGGCCTTGGGTTAGACAAAGGGTTCGTAAAGACGTTAAAAGCATGATCCATTAAAGAAAAAAATTAAAAATGTTTGTTGACAAAGGACGTTCAGAGAATGGGAAGATAAGGTTGGATATATTTATAAATCATACAGCTAGCAAAGGACATGTATCCAGAAATATATAAAGAACTCTTAAAAACTTGAAATAATGGAATCTTTTCTTCAAATAAAGCCTTGCTTGGAAACCAAAACAAATAAGTGAAAACAGAATTGCTCTGAAATCAGGATAGGGAGACCGAACCCCTTCTATTTCATCTTCAGCCTGGTGATGACTTTTATCATCTTTCCCTCACTTTCTAACCTCTTCAAGGCTTGTAGAACATTTAAGTAACATCCCAGTGATGAATATTGTGCTAATTTAGAATTTGTTCCTTTTCTTCTATGTACATTTATGGTGGCCAAGAATCATACTTTTAAAGAAACAACAGGCCAGGCGCGGTGGCTCACACCTGTAATCCCAGTGGGCAGATCATGAGGTCAGGAGATCAAGACCATCCTGGCTAACATGGTGAAACCCTGTCTCTACTGAAAATACAAAAACTTTGCTGGGCATGGTGGCAGGCACCTGTAGTCCCAGCTACTTAGGAGGCTGAGGCAGGAGAATGGCATGAGCCCGGGAGGCGGAGCTTGCAGTGAGCCAAGATTGTGCCACTCTTCTCCAGCGTGGGTGACAATGTGAGACTCCGTCTCAAAACAAAACAACAACAACAAACATCTTAAGCCTTGTCTGCTTGGTTTCTTTTCTTTTTTTAATACTTATGCTCTTTTGAAGAGTATTTTGAAAATTTCCTTATCAACACAGTAAGTTTTACAGTTTAAGGATTCTAGAGATCATATACAAGTAAGATTGACAAGACAAAAAGATTCCAGAGAAAAATGTGAAAGGAGCTGCTTTAATTTTTTTTTTTAATGTTTTTCGATCCTAGCTCAGTCTGCATCTCCAAAGAGAAAAAAACAGCACAAGAAATACAGAAGTGTTATTTCAGACATATTTGATGGAACAATCATTAGTTCAGTGCAGTGTCTGACTTGTGACAGGGTGAGTATGAGGGTATTAGAATACACAGAAAATTCCTGTCAAATGCTGTTTAAAAATGTGACAAGATGATGTGAAAAGTTTAATTCCTTCTCTTTGCTATTGATGATCATACATGCATTTATTGTGTTTACATCAATACAAATTGATTCTAGGTATAGAATTTACTTTTTTGGAAGTAGCAGCATCCTGTTTAAAGGATGGTGACCCATCATTGGACAGGCACATATTATCCTTCGTCATCTAGTTTGGTTACGTATAAAGGCGAGAAGTTGCTCAGCCACAAGAATTGTTAACACCTGCATATTCTCCCAGGCTGATGAAATTTATATACTGGGAATTTGTTGATATTCATGGGTACAAAGCTGTGAATGTATCTTTTACATTTGGTTATAATATGGTTTGTAAATATTTTTCCAGGTTTAGGTTGGTACTCAGATACTAAAGGTAGTATCAAATTCATAGACAATAACCAAGGCATAAATTAAAATCATGAATTTTTTAATAACACTTCAATCCTTCAAAGTTTCTTTGAGCTTTTCTTAAGTACAGTTTTACTTTAGTGCAATGATGAATGTAAAATAACATCTCAAAAACAAAAAAGATTTCAATTATTGTGTTGGAATCTCAAGTCAGATCTAAGAACTTTCAATAGGATCATTTTAATGTAGGTTATTTTGGTACTAAATATTTAAGTGAAATTATCAGACATATTTTTAGCCATTTAAAATTAGATGCCAGGTTTTGCCTCACGTTTTTTAAAAAAACATTTTAAAACTACCATCAAGGTCAGTTTTCAAAAATAAATACAATAGTGCTTAAGAGTTTGGACCTCAAGATGCAGTGGCTGGATTTGGGGTGTTTAATGTTGCAGCATCTGTGATTGTAATGGGGATGCTAATAGCTACTGCACAGGGCTTAATGTGAAGATACCTGATACAGAGCAAGTGTTTTTTTTTTTTTTTTTTTTGCTATTATGACTATTAAAGCTGTTCAATTTGTGTGTGTGTGTGTGTTTTTTTCGTATTTAAACATGCTTTGATCTTTAGAGTCTAAAATCTAACCTTGTAAATGTTTTGCTGCATTATGTTCATCCCATTTTTAAAACACGAAACAATTTTAGGTGTCTGTAACCCTCGAGACCTTTCAAGATCTGTCCTTGCCAATTCCTGGCAAGGAAGACCTTGCTAAGCTGCATTCATCAAGTCATCCAACTTCTATAGTCAAAGCAGGATCATGTGGCGAAGCATATGCTCCACAAGGGTGGATAGCTTTTTTCATGGAATATGTGAAGAGGTATGCATTTATTTTCTTTGTATTACATGATTGTTAAAACTGCTGTTTCTGCTGTACTGGCAGAACATTTCCTTTTTTTTCTATCAATGATGTTTCAGGTTTGTTGTCTCATGTGTCCCTAGCTGGTTTTGGGGTCCAGTAGTAACCTTGCAAGATTGTCTTGCTGCCTTCTTTGCCAGAGATGAACTAAAAGGTAAGAAATACAGTAATATCTATGGCTGAATTGTTGTAGGTGAATCTAAAATACAAGTGGGACTAAATAATAAAATGTATTCATAAAAGCTAAGTTTTAAGACAGCTTAATAGTACTTTCACATATTGGCATTAGGTTAGGTAAGACAGCTTAATAGTACTTTCACATATTGGCAGTAGTAACCTTGCAAGATTGTCTTGCTGCCTTCTTTGCCAGAGATGAACTAAAAGGTAAGAAATACAGTAATATCTATGGCTGAATTGTTGTAGGTGAATCTAAAATACAAGTGGGACTAAATAATAAAATGTATTCATAAAAGCTAAGTTTTAAGACAGCTTAATAGTACTTTCACATATTGGCATTAGGTTAGTGTCCACCTTGATAATATAAATATAACAAGAAAAATCACATCCTGAAGTAATTCATGTGAATTCCTGTGGTATAAGACAAATGATAGGTGAATTTTTTTTTTTTTTTTTTTTGAGACGGAATCTCACTCTGTTGCCCAGGCTGGAGTGAGTGAAGTGGCACGATCTCGGCTTACTGCAAGCTCCACCCCCCTAGGTTCTAGGTTCATGCCATTTTCCTGCCTCAGCCTCCCGAGTAGCTGGAACTACAGGTGCCCGCCACCATGCCCAGATGATTTTTTTGTATTTTTAGTAGAGACGGGGTTTCACAGTGTTCACCAGGATGGTGTCAATCTCCTGACCTTGTGATCCGCCCGCCTCGGCCTCCCAAAGTGCTGGGATTACAGGCGTGAGCCACCGCACCCGGCGGTGAAATATTTTAAAACTGTTCTGAGATCCATAGAAGGGCAAACTCAATCAAAATAATGGACTTATTTATGTGTCTGTAATTGTGAACTACTCCGTATCATTTAAGGTCATTCACTATTTTTGTGTATCTAGTACCTTGCTTGGACATATGACAGGCACTCAGTAAGTTTTGTTCAATGAATAAATGGAAAAGATACTATTTGAGGTAGGTCTTCAGTGTTGGCAGGAGTTAAGGGAGGGGAAGGTAAACAGTAACCTGATTCATGAGCATAGACTGAAAAAAGGGAACCTTGTTTTACTGTGATGGGAGGTCAGCATGGGACAAAATCAAAGAATTACAGGACCATAATAAGCAATTTGCTGTTAATTTGAAACCAATGCCACATCTATTTTATTTGCAGGTGACAATATGTACAGTTGTGAAAAATGCAAAAAGTAAGTGACATTGACAGTGCTTTTAATTTCATGTTGTATATTTTTCTTGGTTTTTAGAATTGAGTATGTGGAGTTAAATTTGCACTGTATTTAGAAAAATATAGGCCAGAAAGCTTTATGCTAGTAATAATAGAGATTAGCTGTTTTGTGAAACAAATGTAAGGTAAAAATTTGACAGATTTAATAGGCCTATCTAAGATATGAGAGAGTATACTTTGAGGGATGAAATCTGTACGTGATTTTGTGTAAAACATTTTCCTAAATAAGACAATATTTTCTTCTGAATTACCATTTTAACAGGCTAGATTCAGGAAGTAAAAGGTACAAAGTTTCAGATCTACATAAAATTCCTAAAGGTTATACCAACTTTGATGTTATCTGCTGTCTACAGTGGCAGACAAGAAAGACAGCTAAAGTCTGATTTTGTTTACATCTACTACCAGCTGCCTTTTTCTATCTTGTAATCAATTTAGACTTTCTTTTTTTTTTTTGAGACGGAGTCTCGCTCTGTCGCCCAGGCTGGAGTGCAGTGGCCGGATCTCAGCTCACTGCAAGCTCCGCCTCCCGGGTTCACGCCATTCTCCTGCCTCAGCCTCCCGAGCAGCTGGGACTACAGGCGCCCACCACCACGCCCGGCTAGTTTTTTGTATTTTTTAGTAGAGACGGGGTTTCACTGTGTTAGCCAGGATGGTCTCGATCTCCTGACCTCGTGATCCGCCCGTCTCGGCCTCCCAAAGTGCTGGGATTACAGGCTTGAGCCACCGCGCCCGGCCCAATTTAGACTTTCAATGCTTCTTAGTGGTAAGTCAGAAAAAAGTGTTGGAAGATTTGGCGAAAAGCAACTATTTGTGAGGCAGAGTGAACTGGAAATTTCTTCTCAATCTCTATAATAGAAATACAACGGCCTCCTAATAAGATCTGGAATAATACAGACTTCTACTTCTTGGCAGTAACCTCAAGGAAACATTGATCTGCAACTGATCATGACATGACAGAAAGGAATGGTATACTATTTGGTTGATAAAGATGAGAAAGCTGACTTCTACTTTTGGAGACATTTTATCACTTTGTTCTTGAAGCCCTAGCTGACTGCTGAAAAGGAAGTGGGCTTGGAAAGGGATTGTTCCTTGTAAAGCAAAGCATACTAGGAAAAAGATAACAGGGAAGATGGAAAAGAACCTTGCATCTACCTCCAAATTCAAAGTAGAGATCTGTCAAATGTGTATTAATTTTGATTATTAATAATAACCATCCTTGGCTGGGCGTGGTGACTCAAGCCTGTAATCCCAGCACTTTGGGAGGCCGAGACGGGCGGATCACGAGGTCAGGAAATCGAGACCATCCTGGCTAACACGGTGAAACCCCGTCTCTACTAAAAAATACAAAAAACTAGCCGGGCGAGGTGGCGGGCGCCTGTAGTCCCAGCTACTTGGGAGGCTGAGGCAGGAGAATGGCGTAAACCCGGGAGGCGGAGCTTGCAGTGAGCTGAGATCCGGCCACTGCACTCCAACCTGGGCGACAGAGCCAGACTCCGTCTCAAAAAACAAACAAACAAAAAACAATCCTTTATCTTTTTACCACATGTAAGAATAAAGTGTTTTTTTTTTTTTTTTTTTTTTTTTCGTTTGAGACATAGTCTCATTCTGTCACCAAGGCTGAAGGTTCAGTAGCATGATTACAGCTCTTTGCAGCCTCAGCTTCCTGGTCACAAGCGATCCTCCTGCCTCAGCCTCTCAAGTAGCTGGGACTACAGATGCATGCACCATGCCTGGCTAATTTGTATTTTTTGTAGAGATGGGGTTTTGTCATGTTGCGCAGGCTGGTTGCAAAGTCCTTGGCTCACAACGATTTGCCAACATTGGCTTCCCAAAATGCTGAAATTACAAGTATGAGCCACTGTGCCTGGCCAAGACTTTTTTTTTTTTTGAGAAGGAGCCTTGCCGTGTCACCCAGGCTGGAGTGCAGTGGTGTAATCTCAGCTCACTGCAACCTCTGCCTTCTGGGTTCAAGCAATTTTCCCTGCCTGAACCTCTCGAGTAGCTGGGATTACAGGTGCTCGCCACCACACCCAGCTAATTTTTGTATTTTTAGTAGAGATGGGGTTTTGCCATATTGGTCAGGCTAGTCTTGAACTCCTGACCTCAGGTGATCTGCCCACCTCGGCCTCCCAAAATGCTGGGATTATAGACGTGAGCCATGGTGCCTGGCTAAGATTTTGATATATTAACTTGAACTACACATTTTATAAAACAGATTTTGCTTTATCTGGTTTTACTTAATATCTAGATGTTTTAAAGGCATAGCCACACCATAGACAGTAGCACATTTGTTAAAACAAGTTTCACCAAAGAATTATATAACTCTCTAAATTTTTGATTACTGATATGTTGGTTTAAATTACTATTATTATTTTTTGAGATAGAGTCTTGCTCTGTCGCCAGGCTGGAGTGCAGTGGCACGATATGGGCTCACTGCAGCCTCTGCCTCCTGGGTTCAAGTGATTGCTCTGCCTCAACCTCCTCAGTAGCTGGGACTACAAGCACATGCCACCATGCCCGTCTCATTTTTTGTATTTTAGTAGACATGGGGTTTCACCATGTTGGCCAGGATGGTCTCAATCTCCTGACCTTATGATCTGCCCGCCTTGGCCTCCTAAAGTGCTGAGATTACAGGCGTGAGCCACCGCACCCGGCCAATTTTAATTATTTTTTACAATAAGGAACTCCATTGTTTTGATTAAGATATTTAGTGTATACATGTAACATAATTCAGTGGCAAGTATTTCTAGTCTGATATCTTTTGTCTCTGCCTTGCCCTTCCCTTGCCCTTGCCCTTGCCCTTGCCCTTCCCCTTCCCCTTTCCTTTTCCCTTTCCCTTCCTTTCCCTTTCTTTCTTTTCTTGTTCTGTTTTTTTTTTTTTTTTCAGACAGGGTCTCACTCCAGCCCAGGTTGGAGTACAGTGGTGCGATCTCGGCTCTCTGCAAACTCTGCCTCCTGGGTTCAAGTGATTCTCCTACCTCCGCCTCCCGAGTATCTGGGACTGCAGGCATGTGCCACCATGCCTGGCTAAATTTTGTATTTTTAGTAGAGACGGGATTTCACCACGTTGGCCTGGCTGGATCTCTGCATTTTCTAAAAGATTTTTGCTGCAAATTTAAATATACTAAGTTTTTTTGTAGACTAATTGATTTTCTCTTTTCTCCCCTTAGGTTGAGAAATGGAGTAAAGTTTTGTAAAGTACAGAAGTTTCCTGAGGTATGGACATTATTTTAGCTCAACTTGTATTATGTGGTAGGAACATAAAGTATTAATGTAGCAAAATGTAGTAATAAATTCTCTTTGCTTGGTTGAAGAATTGAATGGTTGCTATGCGTGCCTTTTTAAGATTATTCATTTTTAAAATATTAAGTTAAATACTGTAAGTGCCCTTTAACAGTGTGCTATGTTGAACAAAGTGTAATCATACTCGTAGGATCTTGCCAGGTCTAAAGTGTAAAATTAGAAAAACAAATAGCAGTGAACTTAGAAAGTACCTTGTTTCACCATTTCCATATTTTTAACGTCTCTGGAAGCAGGTTATAATTGCAGATTAATACTTAACCTTGACACTTAAGTATATATTGAATAGACTCCTTTAGCATTTAAAACTAAATAAAAATCTAAATAACTTTATAGTTGTATTTTGATTGAACACCTCAGTTTCTTGCTTGTTGAATAAAAATATTAGTAAGTATTACCTATTATAATGCTTTTTGTTTTCTGTATTGACAAATTAGTTTTGAATTTTATTCTTTTAGATTTTATGCATCCACCTTAAAAGATTCAGACATGAACTAATGTTTTCCACCAAAATCAGTACCCATGTTTCATTTCCACTAGAAGGCTTGGATCTTCAGCCATTTCTTGCTAAGGATAGTCCAGCTCAAATTGTGACTTATGATCTTCTGTCAGTCATTTGCCATCATGGAACTGCAAGTAGTAAGTATATAGGTTTAACAGATGTTCTTAGATTAAAAAAAAAAAAATTAAAATAAGCCTAGGGATGGTGGCTCATACCTGTAATACCAGCCTTTTGGGAGACTGAGGTGGGAGAATCACTTAAAGCCAGAAGTTTGAGACCAGTCTGGGCAACATCGTGAAACCCCATCTCCACAAAAAAAAAAAAAAAAAAAAATTAAACATCCTAATTGATCTTTTAAATAATGTCTGAATATCTGAAAGAAAAAAAGTTAAAAACAGATGTTACTGCTAATTATTAAAAACATGTCAATTTTATGAAATTAAATATTTTTACTATGATGTTTCCAATATTGAAAATTGTATACAGTTAAATAATAAGGCATTAACATGATTTTTTTTGTTTGTTTTTTTTGAGACGGAGTCTTGCTCTGTTGCCCAGTCTGGAGTGCAGTGGCACATTCTTGGCTCACTGCAACCTCCACCTCCCGGGTTCACACCATTCTCCTGCCTCAGCCTCCCAAGTAGCTGGGACTACAGGCGTCTGCTACCACGTGTGGCTAATTTTTTGTATTTTTAGTGGAGACAGGGTTTCACCATGTTAGCCAGGATGGTCTCGATCTCTTGACCTCGTGATCCACCTGCCTCGGCCTCCCAAAGTGCTGGGATTACAGGCGTGAACCACCACGCCTGACCCTAACATGATTTTTTACTGGATTTTTTTAAGATTATGTGTTCTAACTGGGTGTGGTGGCTCACACCTATAATCCCAGCACTTTGGGAGGCCGAGGCAGGTGGATCATATGAGGTCAGGAGTTCGTGACCAGCCTGGTCAACATGATGAAACTCTGTCTTTACTAAAAATACAAAAAATTAGCCGGGCATGGTGGTGGGTGCTTGTAATCCCAGCTAGTCGGGAGGCTGAGCTAACAGAATAGCTTGAACCCGGAAGGTAGAGGTTGCAATGAGCCGAGATTGCACCATTGCACTCTAGCCTGGGTAACAAGAGCGAAGCTCCGTCTCAAAAAAAAAAAAAAAAAAAAAAAAAAGATAATGTTTTCTAATAGCTAGGTGTTTGTGGGGATTCAGTCAGGCTGGTGGGAAACATTGTAGTTATAGAAAATATACACAAACCCTTCTGGAGGGCTGGGAGTTTTTACGTATAGTACTTGGCTGAAGGCAGCCTTGTCCCCTTAGTTAAATAAATTAGAGTAGAAACAAAGGAATATGGGGAGTTGATCTAACTAGCTTGTTTACCCATGTGGTCCTAAGACTAACCTTTGATTTACTGGGTGCTTAATTGCTTTCTACTTGGAAGGTTTGCAATGTCATTTACCCTCTAGTGGTGCTGACTCAAGGCTTTGTCAGTTAATCTGTACTGAACAAATGTGAGTCTCACTGGCTGGTCGAGGCTTTGGTCGCAACTGCTTACAGCACTCTTCTTGAAGTCTGTAAGTGGCCCGGATGCTCAGCTGGACTGGCAAAGCAGAATATCTGTGTCAGTGTACTTCATTCATCGTCACTGGGTCAGGGTCTGCGGTACAGACCCTGGCAGGTGTTAGTGACTCATGTCTATAATCCCAGCACCTTCGTAGGCTGAGGCAGAAGGATCACTTGAGACTAGGAGTTTGAGAACAGCCTGGACAACATGGCAACACCCCATCTCTAAAAAAAAAAAATAAATTCGCTGGTTGTGGGGATGTGCACATGTAGTTCCAATTACTCAGGAGGCTGAGGCAAGAGGATGGCTTGAGCCCAGAAATTTGAGGCTGCAGTGACCTGTGATCCCTTCACTGCACTCCAGCTTGGGGAACAGAGCAAGACTGTCTCTTAAAAAATAAAAAATAAAAAATAAAATTACATGTTCTGTCATCAAGTGATGAAGGAATGGTGGCAAGCATGCAAATTGAAAAAAAATACAAGCATAGTTCTTCCTATATTCCAGCTACTGTGCTAGGCACTGGAAATATAAAATGTTTATCTTCCTTTCTTGTGTTGTTTTTGTATTACTGTAATGATTTCTTTTCCCTCAAATTCAGGTGGACACTATATAGCCTACTGCCGAAACAATCTAAATAATCTCTGGTATGAATTTGATGATCAGAGTGTCACTGAAGTTTCAGAATCTACTGTACAAAATGCAGAAGCTTATGTTCTTTTCTATAGGTAATGGAAATAGCTATAGATGTGAAAGAACATCTCACAGTTTGGGCTTATCAGTGATTTCTAAGACATTCTAATGGATTGCTAAGTCAAGATTAGAAATTGCTTTCCTCCTATTTCATTACGGTAAAATACAGTAAAAGGCTGTATATGTAGATGATTCTTTGTTCAGAAAATGCTAAATCATTTACTTGAAGAGCAAAGGGATTTATTTTGTTTTAGAAAGATTAATTTTAGGGCCGGGCGTGGTGGCTCATGCCTGTAATCACAGCACTTTGGGAGGCCGAGGTGGGTGGATCACAAGGTCAGGAGTTCAAGACCAGTCTGGCCAAGATGGTGAAACCCTGTCTCTACTAAAAATACAAAACTTAGCCAGGTGTGGTGGCAGTCATCTGTAAACCCAGCTACTCGGGAGGCTGAGGCAGGAGAATCAGTTTAACCCCATGGGTGGAGGTTGCAGTGAGCCTGGATTGTGCCACTGCACTCCAGCCTGGGCAACAGAGTGAGACTCCATCTAAAAAAAAAAAAAAAAAAAGTTGTAATTTAAAAATTAGGCATTGATGGTCTGAATTAAGTACCAAATTTTCTCCTAAAGTAGCTAATAATGGAAGTATTACTATAAAAATATTTGGTATTTTTTAGCATCTTACAAAAGAAGGTGCTAGCTCCTGAAACAGAAGCAGTTTAATTATTTAGCTTGATCTTATTAACAAACATTTGAATGCTTACTGTGTTCCAGTAGTTATGTGGATACCCGTAGATAAGATGCAGTGTCATCCCTATGGGTATATAATGCATTTGGTGGATAATACAAAGTATATTTCTCTTGAAATTCCCAAGACCTAATAGTGTTAATAGGTGTGCTAAGTCTAATAAGAAGAAAAATCCATCTACTAGTAATGTAGTAAAATGCATATTGAATTTAATCATTGTCATTAATAGGAAGAGCAGTGAAGAGGCACAAAAAGAGAGGAGAAGGATATCAAATTTGTTGAACATAATGGAACCGAGCCTCCTTCAGTTTTATATTTCTCGACAGTGGCTAAATAAATTTAAGACCTTTGCCGAACCTGGCCCTATTTCAAATAATGACTTTCTTTGTATTCATGGAGGTAAGAAATCCTGTAATGCAAAGCTGTGTTAGAAGTTTGCTGTAAAATAATTTGCAAATTAGGAGAGCCAAGAATTTTCGTCACACACTTATTTCCTATTTCCCCACCTGCTTTCAAACTTAATGGTTTGAGAAATTCACCTGTCCTTTTTAATTATAGGTAATCTCTAGCTTCTTTATTGAACATATATTTACTGAGTACATGCTTTCTAAACTTTTTGCTAGTGCCTAAGGACACTAAAGATCCTTTTTCTTCTGTGAAAGCTCTAATTTCATAGTAGAGTCAGATACATAAAACAGCTGTTTACATTACAGTGAGCTCCTCCATTATACATCATTTTTCCTACTTGGGCATTCCTGTGCTGGTGATTTTATCTGCCCGCTATATTGGTGGCTCTTAACGCCATTGTCTAAATGAATAGCTGGCTTTTTTCCCGAGTATGGAAATGTATCTGGGATTTAAGAAAAAAAAGCCTCATAATTAAATGTAACTTTGGCCCTTGTGAGATTGGCTGTGTTAATGTTTGTTACTACAATAAAGAGGACCTTTGTATGATGCTGATTAAACTTCAAGGTTGAAGATGGGATATTCATGGTAATTATGTTTATAGTGAAACCTAAAGGGATAGGGATACCTGTATTGGACATAGAAATTTTAAGGTGTATGTTCATCTTGAGAAAACACAGCCACCAAAAATGCTTTATAATTACCTTTCTTGGGAGAGAGAATGTAAGAACAATGATTGAGCTGGGTGCCGTGGCTCACACCTGTAATCCCAGTGTCTCAGGAGGCTGAGGCAGGAGGACTCCTTGAGCCCTAGAGTTGAGGTTGCAGTGAGCCATGGTCATGCTGCTGCACTCCAGCCTGGGTGACAGAGTGAGACCTTGACTCAAAAAAATGGCCAGACACAATGGCTCATGCCTCTAATCCCAGCACTTTGGGAGGCCAAAGCAGGAGGATCATTTGAGTTCATGAGTTTGAGACCAGCCTAGGCAACATAATGAGAGCCTTTTTCTACAAAAAAATAAAAAAGTTAGCTGGGTGTGTTGAAGCATGCCTCTAGTCACAGCTATGCAGGAGGTGGGGGTGGGAGGATCCCTTGAGCCCAGAAATTTTGAGGCTGCTGTGAGCCATGATCATGCCACTGTACTCTCTAGACTGGGTGACAGAACAAGACCCTGCCACTTAAAAAAACAATGAGGATTGATCAGTCATTTGGTTATTGTTAAAAAAATGAGTTTAATCTTTGAAAGGAGTGTAATTAAAAGCATGAAACAAATATGTTTAAATTTTTTTTTTAGGTGTTCCTCCAAGAAAAGCTGGTTATATTGAAGACCTGGTTTTGATGCTGCCTCAGAACATTTGGGATAACCTATATAGCAGGTTTGTTTTTTAAATCAGACCATACAGTGTTGTGAAAGTCAGTTAAACTGGTTAAAAGGGGATTGGATTATTTCACAGATGCTCATTGTGCTGTATGTTTATTCTTTTTCCTTCACTTACTCATTATAAAGTGTGAGTAGGAAGACTTTGTAGCTACTGTGGCATAGTCTAGATAATTAATTTTAATTTTTTTGTTCTAATTATCTGTCTGCAAAGGTATGCTGTGGTAATTTAAGTACTTTGTTTAAAATATTTTGCATATCCCCACACTAAAATTTTACGTATGTATATACTCCGACAATTGAGTATCTTACTCTTAAATTGTAAATTTTTTTTTTCTTTTTCTTGAGACAAGGTCTTGCTCTGTTACCCAGGCTGGAGTGCAGTGGCATGATCTCGGCTCACTGCAGCCTCTACCTCCTAGGGTCAAGTGGTCCTCTCGCTTCAGCCTGCCGAGTAGCTGGGATCACAGGCGTCCATCACGTCTGGCTAATTTTTGGGTTTTTTTTTTTTTTTTTTTTGTAGAGATGGGGTTTCACCATGTGCCCGGGCTGGTCTTGAACTCCTGGACTCAAGCCATATGGCCGCCTCGGCCTCCCAAAGTACTGGGATTACAGGCATGCACCACTGGGCCTGGCCTTAACATTGTAAATTAAAAAAAATTTTTTTTTTTTTTTTTTGAGACGGAGTCTCGCTCTGTCACCTAGGCTGGAGTGCAGTGGCCGGATCTCAGCTCACTGCAAGCTCCGCCTCCCGGGTTTACGCCATTCTCCTGCCTCAGCCTCCCGAGTAGCTGGGACTACAAGCGCCCGCCACCTCGCCCAGCTAGTTTTTTGTATTTTTTAGTAGAGATGGGGTTTCACCGGGTTAGCCAGGATGGTCTCCATCTCCTGACCTTGTGATCCGCCTGTCTCGACCTCCCAAAGAGCTGGGATTACAGGCTTGAGCCACCGCGCCTGGCCGTAAATTAAAAAATTTTAAGATGGAGTCTCGCTCTGTCACCCAGTCTGGAGTGCAGTGGTGTGATCTCGGCTCACTGCAACCTCTGCCTCCCAGTTTCAAGTGATTCTTGTGCCTCAGCCTCCCGAGTACCTGGGGTTACAGGCACACGTCACCACGCCTGGCTAATTTTTGTATTTTTAATAGAGACGGGGTTTCACCATGTTGGCCAGGTTGGTCTTGCAACTTCTGACCTTTATTTTAAAACATTTTGCACCACAAATTTCCTACTAATTATGTTTTCTTTAATTAAATATTAAAAATAATTCATACATTCAATGCTTCTTAATAGAGAGGCTAGGGGAGTCCTTCATTTGATGACAACTTGACTATGACTGTGATGTGTAATTTAACATTTATATGTTGTATGATAATTTTTGAAATCACTTCTTTTACTTTGTTGTTGGCTCTAACATTTTGGAGCAGAAGTAAGGGAGAGTTGAAATATAGATAAAGCAAGTTAAGCAATAAACTGATAAAGTCACTGACCTTAATAAACATAATAACAAGTCCTTATATGGTTTTTGGTTTTTATATTACTTTGAGAATTTTATTAAGATAATTTATTTTTACTGGGTATTTGGCCACTGACTTAAATGTTAGAAACAAACTTCCTAGAACATAAGCTTTCTTAAGCTTGCCATAATTTTAATTCTTAAATTTTTCATGCTTTAGGTATGGTGGAGGACCAGCTGTTAACCATCTGTACATTTGTCACACTTGCCAGATTGAGGCGGAGAAAATTGAAAAGAGAAGAAAAACTGAGTTGGAAATTTTTATCCGGGTAAAAAACTGATACTTTTCAAATTGATCTAGGATAAAGATGAAGACCTGACAATTATCAGCTATATGATATTAATAAAATGATTGGATGAAAGAGTTGTAATAGATTTCAAGTGTTCTAGGTGCATAATGGTGAATGACGTCAGGCAGTTCACTACAGTTCTGTTGAGTTATGTTCTCCCTTTGTGTTTTTTTTTTTTTGTGTGTGTGTGTGTATGGAACAAAATCTTACTCTGTCGCCCAGGCTGGAGTGCAGTGGTGCAATCTCGGCTCACAGCAACCTCCGTCTCCTAGGTTCAAGCGATTCTTCTGCCTCAGCTTCCCAACTCAACTGGCGTGCCCCACCATGCCTGGCTAATTTTTGTATTTTTAGTAGAGACAGGGTTTTGCCGCGTTGGCCATGCTGGTCTCGAACTCCTGACCTCATGTGATCCACCGTATTGGCCCGACGAAGTGCTGGGATTATAGGCATGAGTCACTGTGCTTGACCCCTTTGTGGGTTTTTGTTTTTATGGATTGACAATAATTTTTTTTTTTTAATGTATTGGCACTGGCAGAAATCTTTTTGAAATGGAAAATTACAGGTTTTCTTAAGTTAGTGTTCTCTGTAGTCTATCCAGACTGCATGTACTACTTTCATTCTTTTGTGAGATATATTATTATTTTGTTTTTTTGAGAGACTCCTGAGCTTATAAATATACCCGTTTTTCACAAACTGAACATATTATGAGGTGTCCCTTAATTGTAAGCAACAGAAAGTGTGGTCATAAAATAAAAAGAATGAACAACCAGGTTTTATGGGCAAGGAATAGTACCCTTCCAATTATCGAGGTAGCAAGAAGTCTCTGCAGTGCTGCTGTCAGTAACATAGCTCCACTTGAAAAACTGGATCATTTGAGAGACATGTTCATTGATAAATCTACTGAGACACTATTATGGGGAGGAGTAATACTGCAAGAAAAAAAATTCTTGTAGTAAAAGCAGGGGAGAAGATATTAAGCAGATCAAAATAAGATGTCCAGTATGTTTCATATTATTCCTTTCCTGCACATGTGTAGACACACACACACACACACACCTGCTTTTCCTCATTGATTCAGGGCTTTTTTTGTGTCCTTGCCTAAAGTAAATTTTACATTAAAAAAAAGATATGGGTATAGATTTATTTATTTTACATGGGCTTCATTTGCTTCTTGAATCTAAGGAAGCAAACTTTAGTTGAATATTAAAAATAGTTTTTTCTATCAATGCTTAAATAATGGCGAATGACTGTGTCTGTCAGTGTTTGATTAATAGAAGCTATTCTAAGTATTTTGAATAGAATCAGAATATAGGGAATGAGAACGTTACATTACTATCGAAGGGACTGGGCAGTTGAGGCCAAGAAGACCACTGCTGGCTTTCAGGAAATCTAGAAGTGGGATAGGGTTACCACATTGTGGATGGGAGGGAAGCAGTGGCCAAGGATGGTGTTTTATAACCACACAGGGTAAAGATAACTTCTGTATAGTGAGTGGTATGAGCCCAATCAAGAGTGTTAGAGCGGGCCGGGCGCGGTGGCTCAAGCCTGTAATCCCAGCACTTTGGGAGGCCGAGACGGGCGGATCACGAGGTCAGGAGATCAAGACCATCCTGGCTAACATGGTGAAACCCCGTCTCTACTAAAAAATACAAAATAGCCGGGCGAAGCGGCGGGCGCCTGTAGTCCCAGCTACTCGGGAGGCTGAGGCAGGAGAATGGCATAAACCCGGGAGGCGGAGCTTGCAGTGAGCTGAGATCCGGCCACTGCACTCCAGCCTGGGCGACAGAGCGAGACTCTGTCTCCAAAAAAAAAAAAAAAAAAAAAAAGAGTGTTAGAGCCCAGGCAGAATGAGAAGGGATGCCCATATTGGCCTGACATTGGTGGCTACAAGGGTACAGCATAGTGGTGGTAGTGGCAGTGAGCGATTGGTTCCATATGGGAAAATGATCAAGTCATAAGTGTAATGAGTGCCAAGTTTCTCATTGTCAGATGAGGAAGTTTCAAATATGGAAAAGGAGGAAACTAAACTGTACCTTGTATTGTTATTGAATTGGAGTTATGGGTATCTTTGTGAACTCGTGATAATAACTGAGTAAATATGGACGTGTACGTGTGTGTGTGTGTGTGTGTGTGTATGCATGTATAGAAACTTAATATTTCTTAACTCTCACTGAAAGTGCCTTGGATCAATGATTACTCCAGTAGGATTGATCATACCTGGCTCTCAGAGATATATATATATATATTATATAGATATCTATATCTATATATAGATTGATTACTCCAGTAAGATTGATCATACCTAGCTCTCTAGGTCTATCTAGATAGATCTGTATCTAGATCTGTATATGAAATATAGATAGAGCAGGTTAAGCAATAAACTGATAAAGTCACTGACCTTAATAAACAAATACAGGTCTATCTAGATAGGTCTATATCTGGATAGATCTATATGTAACTTTATATATAGAGAGAATATGTTCTATATATATAGAGAGAATACGTTCAATTCAAATGTATATAAAATATAGATATATAGATATGTATCTATATATATCTATATATTTCTGAATTTCATTTTAAAAGACAGGGTCTCATTCTATCACCAGACTGGAGTGCAGTGGCTGGTCATAGTTCACTGTAACATTGAACTCCTAGGCTCAAGGGATCCTCCTGCCTCAGCATCCTGAGTAGCTAGGACTACAGATGCACACCACCATGTGTGGCTAATTAAAGAAAAATTTTTTTTGTAGAGACAGTGTCTTGCTGTCTTGCCCAGACTGGTCTCTAATGCCTGGCCTCAAGCGATTTTCCTGCCTCTGCCTCCCAAAGCTCTGGGATTACAAGCATAAACTAATGTGCCTAGCCTCAAAATAAATTTTAGTAATATACAACCTCATTAAATAAAATAGATATTGCATCCATATTAGTATAAATAAATAAATGAATAAATGGAAAGGATGAGGAATGGAATGTTTACATCATTTCAACTTAACTCCCTCATTAAACACTTATTAATTACAAAGGGAAAAGACTAAATTTCAGCAGAGAATCCTGACACTATCTCGATGAAGATAAAATGAGCACCATTAAAAATGAAACAAATCAATTAGTTGGGTGTGCTGGTGTGTGCCTGTAAGTTCCAGTTATTCAGGAGGCGAGGCAAGAGGATCACTTGAGCCCAGGAGTTTAAGACTAGCCTGGACAATGTAGCGAGACTTTGTATCTTAAAAGAAAGAAAAAAAGAAGTGAAACAAATAAAACTTATGTGCCAGAATAGTGTACAATTAGAAGAACATGGCACCACTTCTTTGATACACAGGTGGATAACCTGAATCTCAAATGAGGAAAGTCACAAACCCAAACTGAGGGACATTTTATAAAACAACAAACTGTTTGGAAGAAAGGAACGTCTGTTCAACTTATTCTGAAATCAAACTAGGTAAAGAAAATTTCTTTGTATACTTGGAGTTTTCCTGTAAGTTTCAGATTGCTTCAGAGTTAAAAAAAAATTCAAAACTGCACAAAGCCCTTGGAAACGATTTCAGCTGTCTGCCTGTGACAATGCTCAGAAACCTGAGAAGCTACTGCTACTATCAGGACCCAAGCGAATTATTCAAGATGATGCCCAGAAGACACAGGATGCTTCTGTTAAAGATGTTAGCTACGTACAGTACTAAGTGAGATTGGATTCTTTGGAAGACGCTTAGAAGTGGTGGCAAAACCCTACTTATGCTATCTGTGGATGCCTCAAGACTACCCAAAGCTGCCACCAGAGGGGGAAATCGTGTTTCTTTCTTATACCTTTCATATATTTCATATATCATGGTTATATATAGTCTGGCATACTACTGGCAATGGATCCTGTAAAATGTAGGCTTGTCTTCACAGAAAGGAGTATATGAATAAATGAAAATGATGTTCATTAACAGATAATACAGCACAGCCTACCCCTTTGTCAACCCAGCACCCATATGCACTTACACAACCAACAACAGTGGCAACAGTATCATGCTTCTGCCTGACGTAATACAACTAGGCTCCTGCACCAGTATGTGTTTCATTTGCCCTTTCTCCATATTTGGGAGACCCAAAGTCCCATCAGTCACTATACCTATTTCTAAGTGATGTTCATAAATCTTTTAGTTCAGACAGTATAGTCATGCTTTTCCCTGTTATACTCTGTGATCTAAAGAATGAGGCCGGGCGCGGTGGCTCAAGCCTGTAATCCCAGCACTTTGGGAGGCTGAGACGGGCGGATCATGAGGTCAGGAGATCGAGACCATCCTGGCTAACACTGTGAAACCCCGTCTCTACTAAAAAACACACACACACACACAAAAAAACTAGCCGGGCGAGGTGGCGGGCGCCTGTAGTCCCAGCTACTCAGGAGTCTGAGGCAGGAGAATGGCGTAAACCCGGGAGGCGGAGCTTGCAGTGAGCTGAGATCCGGCCACTGCACTCCAGTCTGGGCGACAGAGTGAGACTCCGTCTCAAAAAAAAAAAAAAAAAAAAAAAAAAGAATGAACTATAATGTTAACCACCAACATACCTTGTAATAGTAATCAAATGAAAGGAAAAAAATAAATTGGTAGTTATTTCAACATCTGGTAAATATTTATAAATATGTACATGGAGCAAGGAAGAAATATGTATCTATAGCTAATCACTACTCTTTCTTTCCTTATTTCCTCTCTTCTCAGCCAATACCTTGGCTAGTTGTAAATGTGTTTACCTCATAAAATAACCCAAGACCTTCATTTCTGAAGGGTTTGAACCCGTAGTAGTCTTGTCTGTATTAGATTTCTCTGAATATGGAAATACTAAATGGTGCCTATAGTGGGTTGAATGGTGGTTCCCAAAAAGATATTTCCATACTCTAATCTCTGTAAATTAACCTTATTGGTGAATGTGACCTTACTTGAAAAAGGGGTATTTGCGTATGTAAGGATTTTTGAGATGAGATCATCCTCAGTTGTCTGAATGGGCCCTAAATCCAGTAAGTGACCTTTCACAGAGATACACAGCAGAGAGATACACAGAGAAGAGGTGAAAATCATGAAGATGGAGGCAGAGGTTGGAATGATACAGCTGCAAAGTAGAAGCTTTAGAAGCATGATAGGCAAGGAATGGAATCTTCCCCTAGAGCCTCTACAGGGAGAATGGTTCTGCTGACACTGGGATTTTGGATTTCTGGTCTCCAAAACAGAGAGAATGAATACCTTTTCATTTTCCAAATTTGTGGCACTTTGTTATAGCATTCCTCTGAAACTAGTACAGTGGGTATAATCTGGTTTCCCAACATAATCCTCTTTGTTCCTATTATGTAGTAATGTAGTGTTCATTTTATTTACCTTTTATAACTGGGATCAGTCATTGCAGCCAGTACTGTAACCTCCTCTTTTCTTGCTGATTCAGTGACATGAGAAACTCAAAATGGCCAGAGGGCTGTCTCAACTTTCAGTCCAGTCAAATTGTTGTTGTGTTCCCTCGGGATACAAATCTTCCACATTTAGTAGAGGCCGAAGTTGTGAGTATGGGAAGCAAAACTTTTGTGAATATGTCAGTAGGTAGTAGTAGATGAGCTCTCTTATTTCCTTTACCTGATTCCTAGGTTTATGTATTCTGGTTATGGGAAAAACCACCATATATTGGTTTCTAATTTTGAGCATATACGTCATCGTGTAAGATAATACCAAACTCAAAAGTGTTGCCACCCACACAAAAAAACTAAGTCCGGTAGGCCAACATCTTTTGCAAATGATAGCACCTGGTAACATCAGTGAATTTTATGAAAGTAAGCCTATTTCTTCATTTCTTTTGTGTAAAATGAATTCCACGGTCAGAGCCAGTGTAGGATATTGTGGTTATGAATGAGTCATTCACTAAGTCCAAGAATAGTGGTACTTGGTAAAACACTGAGTTAGGAAGGTAGACCTAAATCCAGTGTAAGTTATAGGTGTTTAAAAATCATGCGTCATCAAAGGACTCGTATCCAGACTATATAAAGAACATACAACTCAATAAGTAAACAAATATTCCAATTGGAAAATAGGCAAAAGATTTGAATAGAAATTACCCTTAAGAAGATAGCGCTGATAAGCACATAAAAAGTACACAGTCTCAGTCATTAGGGAATTCCTATGAATATCAGTGATGAGGATGCAAAATGCTGTGTGCCAAATGATAAACAGTTTGGTAATTTCTTGTAGGTTCAACTCCTAGTACATGACCCAACAATCCCACTCTTAGGTATTCATTCCAGAGAAATGGAAATTTATATTAACATAAAACATGTAAACAAATGTTTATGGCAGTATTGTTCATAATTGCCCAAAACTAGAAACAATTGAAATGTCTGTCATCCGACAAATGGATAAACAAAATGTGTTATAGTTGTATAATAAAATGCTACTCAGCAGTAAAAAGGTCATGGCATACTGATCCATGCAGCAACATGGACAAATATTAGAAACATTATGCCAAGCGTAAGACAGACTTACAAAAGACCATATAATGTCTAATTCATTTATATGAAATTTCTAAAAAGGGAAAAAGTGTGGAGACAAATGATTAGCGATTTCAAGGACCAAGAGAAGGGGAACTGATTGCAAACTGGTGCAGGACAGCTTTTGTGGATGTTGGAGGGCTCTAAGCTGGATTGTGGTGACAGTTGCACAACTATAAATTTACAGAAAACCATTGAAGTCCACACGAAGAGTGGGAGGGTTACACCTTAATAAAATTGTTGTTGTTGTTGTTTTGTTGTTAAAGCAAATCTGGGACTGGGCAAGGTGACTTATGCCTTTCTTGCACTTTAGGAGGCTAAGGAGGGAAGATTGCTTGAGCCTAGGAGTTGGAGATTACAGGGAGCTCTGACCGTGACCCTGTACTCCAGCCTGGGCAACAGAGCAAGACCCTGTCTTTAAAAATAAATAAAATTGACCGGACTCAGTGGCTCACGCCTGTAATCCCAGCACCTTGGGAGGCTGAGGCAGGCGGATGACTTGAGGTCAGGAGTTCAAGACCAGCCTGGCCAACATGGTGAAACCCCATCTTTACTAAAAATACAAAAATTAGCCAGGTGTGGTGGCGGGTGCCTATAATCCCACCTACTTGGGAGGCTGAGGCAGGAGATTTGCTTGAACCGGGAAGGTGGAGATTGCAGTGAGTTGAGATCACACCATTGTATTCCAGCCTGGATGACAGAGTGAGATTACGTCACACACACACACACAAAAAAAGTGCAAACCTATAATTATTATTCTGTAAATATTAGGGTTTTTTTGTTTGTTTTATTCAGCCCCCCCCCTTTTTTTTAAACAAAGCACATGTGTTAACAAAAATAACACTGGAATATAAAAATAGGTGCCCTTGGTGGATTGGAAGCTAGGTGAAGTTTCTGAAAAACTGAAAAAGCAGATAGGATCAGATCAAAGAAGCAAGCAAGTGCCACAGGAAATGACTATGTGGGCTTTAATCTTGGAAGTGGCAGATACCGTGATGACCCTAGCATTCTACCTGTTGCACTGTACCAGGCAGCAAGCATAAAGGTATCTGCCTAGGTAGAGCAGTGAGTGTAGACATGTGAAGTATGATTGATATTCAGGGAGATACATCAGGAAATTGCATCCTAAATAACAAAACAAAACCTCAATACATGAGTTGATTGAATGGCAAAATAAATACTATTGGAGAGCAAATTAGTATGCTGAAAGACGTAGCGGAAAGATTTCTCCCATGGTAAAGCACAAAAAGATAAGCAGACAGAAGGAAGAAAAGTTTTGACATATTGAATAGCTATAGGATCCAATATTTTTCTATTATGTATTTTTTAAAAGAGAACAGGGTGAGAACTACGTTTAGAGTAACCATTTAGATAAATTTCCCAGAACTAGAGAGAAACACATCCTTAAATTAATGAGGTAACTATGCTTAACTAAATTTTAAAAAGCTTCTACCTAAACACATAGGAAGTAACTTCTTAATACCAAAGATAAAGTAAGTCCTGAAAGTGTTTAAACATGGTAGTGGTATGAATTTAATGGTGGTTATAATCCAGCATCTGGCAGATTCGGTCTGACATTACATTTTAGAAATCTCAGTTCTCTAGGGATAAGTTTCTCATCACAGAAAGCCCCAACTTTAATTCCATGCCTTGAGACAAATATGCCTTGATTTCTTTGTTAACCATCAGAGACTTGCCACAGCATTGTAAATTTTATTGTTCCACCGAAGCAGCTAGCTACCTTGTGTCCCAGAAAGATCTTTGCCCTCAGAGAGCTTATATATACATACATACACACACGTACATATATATACACACACACACATACTTTTTTTTTTTTTTTTTGAGACAAGGTGTTGCTCTTTTGCCCGGGCTGGAGTGTGGTGGCATGGTCACAGCTTTCTGCAGCCTTGATCTCCCATGCTCAAGAGATCCTCCACATCAGCCTCCTGATGAATAGCTGGGACTATAGGCATGTGCCACCACCCCCAGCTAATTTTTTTTTGTATTTTTAGTAGAGGTGGGGTTTACCATGTTGCCCAGGCTGGTCTTGAATTTTCTGGTCTCAGGTGAGCCACTGTGTCATGCCAGAGCTTATATTTGATAAATATGTTATATATTATATTGAAAGGTGATGGGTACAATGGAAAAGGGAAACAATGAATAGAATCAGAGGCACCAAGATTATAGTGGTGAGGGGGAGGAGTCAGGTTGGAGTTTTATATTTTATTTTGATTTTATTTTATTTTTGAGATGGAGTATTGCTTTTTTGTCCAGGCTGGAGTACAGTGGCGTGATCTCAGCCCACTGCACCCTCCTCCTCTTGGGTTCAAGCGATTCTCCTGCCTCAGCCTCCCGAGTAGCTGGGATTACAGGCACCCACCACCACGCCTGGCTAATTTTTGTATTAGTAGAGATGAGGTTTCACCATGTTGGCCAGACTGGTCTCGAACTCCCCACCTCAAGTGATCCGTAAGTGATCTGTGATGCTGGGATTACAGGCGTGAGCTACCGCGCCCAGCCCAGGTTGGAGTTTTAAACAGGATGGTCAAAATAGGCTTCATTGAGAAGATGACATTTAAGCAAAGACTTAAAGGAGGCAAGGGAGATAGTCATTCAGATACCTGCAAAAAGAAGGGTTAGTGCAAAAGCCTTGTGAGGCAGGGGTGTATTTGTTTGATTCTGGGAATAACAAAGTGGCCAGTATGACCACCAGTGAAAAATGAGGAAGAAAGAAGATGAGGTCAGATGATGGGGGGAGATCATGGAGGTATGTCTGGGCTATTTTTATAAGGAAATCTGTGGACAACCACAGGGGGTTGATTAATTTGATTAGAGGAATTATATAATCTGAACTTGGTTGTCTTTGTCCACAGGTAGTGTGTTCCATGGATTTAATTGCCCATCATGAGATATTTTTAGGAGTCTTATACACTGCTACAATTAGATTAATTCCAAATACCCTTAATTTTCCCGAGCCTCTTTTGCTTGTGCTTCTCTTTCTGTATCAGTTTTTCTGTCGCTTGGGTTTTTTTTAACTGGCTAACCTGGCAAAAAAGAAATTTACTAAGAATAAAAATTGAAAACCCATACCTCCAAAAGTTTGAGAACTAAGGTAGTCCTGAGTATCTACCTGAATTGACATGGGAGTGATTCCATTCTAACCATTAGGTTACTTCTCTGAAGATTTTTATTTCTGGTAGAGTTGTGTATAGTTTGAGTCACATACCCATTCCTTAGGCCTAAGAGCTGGAAGAGGGAATTGGTTTTCAGGGACTGTCCCACCGCTTTTTAGAATTTACCTATACATTTATGTATATTGCTTGTGAAATGACATGTAGAAGATCATTCATTGCAGCATGGCAGGTAATAGCAAGTTGTCTACCAGTATCTTAAGTAAACAAAGTATAGACTATTGATATAATATGTGTACATAAATAAAGTTTATGCATTAGATTTTTAATAAATATGTGCAGTATTTATTGTTTTGAAGACTTTGTCTTGACCATCTTCATTTACCCAATCTTTATGCCCCTTTTATGTTTACTTGTTAAATTTTGAGACAGAACCTAGAATTGTTTATTCATATTGCTACCACATATCCTAGTACTAAGTTAGGGTACATCTTACTGTACCACTTTTTTTTTTTTTTTTTTTGAGACAGGGTCTTATCACCCAGGCTGGAGTATAGTGGCACAATCATGGCTCACTGTAGTCTCAACCTTCTTAGCTCAAGCGATCCTCCTACCTCAGCTTCTCGAATAGCTGGGACTGCAGGCACGAATTACCTCACACAGCTAATTTTTTTTGTATAGGCTGAGTGCGGTGGCTCACGTCTATAGTCCCAGCACTTTGGGAGCCCAAGGCAGGTGGATCACTTGAGGTCAGGAGTTCAAGACCAGCCTGGCTAACATGGTGAAAACCTTGTCTCTACTAAAAATACAAAAATTAGCCAGGTGTGGTGGCAGGCACCTGTAATCCCAGCTACCCAGGAGGCTGAGGCTGAAGAATTGCTTGAATTTGGGAGGCGGAGGTTGCAGTGAACCCAGATCGTGCCATTGCACTCCAGCCTGGGCAACAACAGCAAAACTCTATCTCAAAAATAAATAAATAAAAATAAAAAAAATATATATTTTTTGTAGGGATGTTCTCACGATGTTGCCCAGGCTGGTTTTGAACTCCTGGGTTCAAAGACTCCTCCTGCCTCAGCCTCCGAAAGTGCTGAGTTATCAAACACTGAAGTGGAATGATTGTATTGTTTTGCCATAAAGCAAGTTTTAGATACTAGGTGATTGTTTTTTTTTTTCCCCTTCTAGCTTAATAGAGCGTTCCAAGAAGAGGACTCTCCAGCTACTTTTTATTGCATCAGTATGCAGTGGTTTAGAGAATGGGAAAGTTTTGTGAAGGGTAAAGATGGAGGTAAGTGGTTGACTGAAAAAGTTTTTTTTGGTATATTACTTGTTTTTTTGTTTGACAAATATTTCTTGAATATCTATGTGTACTTGGGATTACACTATTGAACAGAAGAGAAAAAAATCCTGTCCTCAGGGATCTTCACGTTCTAGTTTATATTCTGTTGGTTTTAAATTTTGTTAAACTTATTTTATGAATTATAGCAGGAATAAGAGAACTGAACAAAGTAAATCTGTGATCTTAATATTGAACAAATTTTGGAAATCTTTATAAGGAATAAGAGGTTGCTTAAGTTATGGTTTATTCAATACAGTGGACTTTTAAAGTAAAATTGTATAACAATATTTAATAATTTGAAAATAAGATACTCTGATATGTGCCGGGTGCGGTGGCTTACACCTGTAATCCCAGCACTTTGGGAGGCCGAGGCGGGTGGATCACCTCAGGTCAGGAGTTCAAGACCAGCCTGGCCAACACGGTAAAACCCCGTCTCTACTAAAAATACAAAAATTAGCCAGATGTGGTGGCAGGCACCTGTAATCCCAGCTACTCAGGAGGCTGAGGCAGGAGAATTGCTTGAATTCGCGAGGCGGAGGCTGCAGTGAACTGAGATCATGGCCACTGTATTCCAGTGTGGCCAACAGAGCAAGATTTGTCTTTAAACAAACAAACAAAAAGATATTCTGATATGTGAAAAAGGCTGCAACAATATGCCTGGTTAAAGCTTTTTTGTATTTATATATTTACTTTTTAAAATTTTTAATTAATAGAGACAAGGTCTTACCTCTGTTGCCCAGGTTGAAGTACAGCAGTGTGATCATGGCTCACTGCAGCCCTGACCTCTCAGCCCATGCGATCCTCCTACCTCCATCTCCTGAGTAGTTGGGACCACAGGCATGTACTACCACACTTGGCTAATTTAAAAATTATTTTAAAAAATTAATTGTAGAGATATGGTCTCACAGTGTTGCCCAGGAACTCCTGTGCTCGAGGAATGCACCCACCTTGGCCTCCCAAAGTGCTGAATTACTGAGTGCTCTCTATATTGCCCAGGCTGGCCTCAAACTCCTGGGCTCCAGCGATCCCCTTGCCTCAGCCTCCTGAGTAGCTGGGACTATAGGTGCTCACCACCTTATCTGACTTTTCTACACCTTTAAAAAAACTGTATTTTTATTTTGTAAGTTCCAGCATACATGTGCAGGATGTGCAGGTTTGTTACATAGGTAAACGTGTGCCATGGCGATTTGCTGCACCTATCAACCCATTACCTAGGTATCAAACCCAGCATGCATTAGCTGTTTTTCCTGTTGCTCTCCCGCCCCTCATACCCCAGCCACCCAGCAACAGGCCCCAGTGTGTGTTCTCCTCCCTGTGTCCTTGTGTTCTCATTGTTCGGCTCCCACTTACTAGTGAGAACATGCAGTGTTTGGTTTTTTGTTTCTGCATTAATTTGCTGAGGATAAGGGCTTCCAGTTCCATCCGTGTGCCTGCATAGGACATAATTTCTTTCCTTTTTATGGCTGCATGGTATTCCATGGTGTATATTTACTACATTTTCTTTATCCAGTCTACCATAGATGATCATTTAGGTTGATTCCCTGTCTTTGCTGTTGTGAATAGTGCTGCCATGAACATATGTGTGCATGTATCTTTATAACAGAATGAATTACATTATTTTGGATATATATCCAGTAATGGGATTGCTGGGTCAAATGGTATTTCTGGTTCTAGGTCTTTGAGGAATCGCCACACTGTCTTCCACAATGGTTGAACTAATTTACATTCCCACCAACAGTGTAAAAGTGTTCCTATTTCTCCGCAGCCTTGTCAGCATCTCTTGTTTCTTGACTCTTCTTTTTTTTTGAGGTAGAGGCTCACTTTGTCGCTCAGGCTGTAGTGGAGTGGTGAGATCTCAGCTCACTGCAACCTCCTCCTGGGTTCAGGCGAGTGTCCTGCCTTAGCGTCTTCTTTTGAGAAGTGTTCATGGTCTTTGCCCACTTTTTAATGGTTTTTTTTTTTTTATTGTAAATTTAAGTTTCTTTTACAGCTTTTGATGATGACCATGTGGTTCACTTTTGCCTTACAATTTAAAAAGAATATATTTAAACACTTTCCTTTATAATGCTTTTATTGTTTTTAATGTTACTTTGATAATCTGAAGCACATTAATTGTATAATTTATTTAAAGTTACAAAGGAATTGCTATTTTTTAGCATTAGTGGTACATTTTGACTTGTAATCCCCAAACAGAAAGTTAAAAAATAATTTCTGTTAGACTGTGATAGTTGTGAACAAGCCTCTCTTATCTTCTTTCCTGGTTCTGTTTTGGGGGAACTAAGAACTAAAAACGAAGAAGCTCAGGAGAAGACGTTAAGAATTAACCTAGGCCAGGCGCGGTAGCTCATGCCTGTAATCCCAGCACTTTGCGAGGCTGAGGTGGGCGGATCATGAGGTCAGGAGTTCAAGACCAGCCTGACCAACATGGTGAACCTCATTTCTACTAAAAAAAACAAAGCAAAAATTAGCTGGGCATGATGGCGTGTGCCTGTAATCCCAGCTACTCAGGAGGCTGAGGCAGGAGAATCACTTGAACCCGAGGTGGAGCTTGCAGTGAGCTGAGGTCGTGCCACTGTACTCCAGCCTGGGCGACAGGGCGAGACTCCATCTCAAAAAAAATAATAATAATAATAATTAGGCTAAGAAATAACCAATCTGATAATATAGTTACAGGTCACAATTTTGTCAAGCACAAAATTACACAATTTTTGTTATATTTCTTTGAAAAATACATTTTGATATATTTTCCTTTAGATCCTCCAGGTCCTATTGACAATACTAAGATTGCAGTCACTAAATGTGGTAATGTGATACTTAGGCAAGGTAAGTTTGACTCGTATTTAAGCTTTTACTTGTGAGTGATTTGTCACTGTTAGAAATATGTTATTAGTCATCTATAGTACTTTTTTACCCAGCTGAAGAATGTAATCCATACATTAACTAGGGCAAATAATGGAAAGCAGCCACTATTTTTTTATCTGAGGAAAGGTCTTAAGGCTGTTGGTAAGAGCTAAGAAAAAGCATCTCTGACATTTTGAGACAAACCGTATGTTGCAGCTTATAACAATATGGGCTGGTAGTCTGCGGATTCATGTTCCAAAAGTTCTCAATTATCCCTAGAAGATTCATGCTGGGGGGTACATTATGAAAGCTTTTGCAGTATGAATGTAGGTTTGTAAACATTATTTCTTCTACATAATTTTAAGGAGCAGATTCTGGCCAGATTTCTGAAGAAACATGGAATTTTCTGCAGTCTATTTATGGTGGAGGGCCTGAAGTTATCCTACGACCTCCGGTTGTTCATGTTGATCCAGATATACTTCAAGCAGAAGAAAAAATTGAAGTAGAAACTCGGTCTTTGTAATTTTTAGGATGTAGAGAGTTCTCATGAGGAATCATTTTCATGTCCCTTGCCATGTACACATGTGAAAACATTCCTAAAAGCGTGTTTATTTTCTTTGTTTTTTTTTCATCATTTATCCCATTTATTTCTTCTTAGTGGGCATTATGGAAGAATATATTAAAATGTGTAATATACCACGGGTTGGTATATTTAATTTTAAATACTTACCATAAAGTCTTTCAGTGTAATTTTTCTTTGAGACAGAGTCTTCCTCTGTCACCCAGGCTGGAGTGCGGTGGTGCGACCTCTGCTCACTGCAACCTCCGCCTCTTGGGTTCAAGCGATTCTCCTGCCTCAGCCTCTTGAGTAGCTGGGATTATAGGCACCTGCCACCACGCCCGGCTAATTTTTGTATTTCAGTAGAGATGCGGTTGCACCATGTTGGCCAGGCTGGTCTCAAACTCCTGACCTCAGGTGATCCATCCACCTTGGCCACCCAAAGTGCTGGGATTACAGGTGTAAGCTACAGCGCCTGGCCCAGTGTAATATTTTTGAAAGAGGAGGGACAATTGTGAAATCAGTAGGTTATCTTTAATCTTTGTACTACATGCAGATCCATAGTATCCTTTGTAGTGTTGTAAATACTTTTACTTTGAAAACTTTTTCATTACCCTAAATCACTGTAACTCTGACCAGTCTTTCAGTTCTCCAAAAGCCTAATTTAATTGTGTAGTTTTATCATGGCTTCATATAATAGAGAGCCTATTTTAAGTTGAAAGTAGTAGTCAGAAAATTGTTAATTTCCTAAAGCTCAGGAAACTAGGGTGTCACTTTTTTTGCACTGCAGCATATACACTAGCTTATTAAAATTTACAAAATGTCTTTTTGAATGTATCAAGGATGTATTTAGTTTGAGTGGAATTTGTCAGCAAATATCAGTAACTTATTGCCGCTTATATTGTACAATGTTAAACTTCAATTCCTGTAACTCTGATTAGTATTAATGTCAGTAACTAAAAAACTTAGAGTTAGTTTTAGGGCACTTTTTATTTTGAGAGCATGAAGTGTGGAATGTGTCACTGCGATTGGTGATAAAACTGAGGCCACTTGTAGCTTGATTTTTTAAATGAAATAGATAAAGTCTTTTTGAATAATATAGTATGCACTGCTGTTTGCTTGATTATGTAATGTCAAAAGTTTAACTATATTCCAAGTACGAAAACATACTGGATTACATTGAGGATGCTGAATAGCATTCATGATGGCTTTGTTTTGGTTTGGGGCAGCTGTCACAAGCTAAAGCAATGTTGTTAAAATTAGCTCAATAAAAATGATTTTAAAATGTAAAACTTGAATGTTGAATTTATTTGATAGACGTTAAAGGTAAAAGGTATAAAGTTTGTTAATATTAATACCTTCTTGCTGTTTCTATTTTATTTGATTTATGTATTCTTTTGAGACAGAGTCTCACCCTTGCCTAGGCTGGAATGCAGTGGCACAGTCTTGGCTCACTGCAACCTCCACCTCCCGGGTTCAAGTGATTCTCCTGCCTCAGCCTCCCAAGTAGCTGGGGTTACAGGCATGAACCACCACGCCCAGCTAATTTTTGTATTTTTAGTAGAGATAGGGTTTCGTCATGTTGGCCTGACTAGTTTCGAACTCCTGACCTCAGGTGATCCACCTGCCTTGGTTTCCCAAAGTGTTGGGATTACAGATGTGAACCACTGTGCCCAGCCAGTTTATTTTAAAATTTTTATTTATTTTGAGACCAGGTTATGAGACTGGCTAATTTTTATCTATTTTTTGGTAGAGATGAGGTTTCACCATTTTGCCCAGGCTGGTTTCAAACTCCTGCGCTCATGTGATCCAGCCACCTCAGCCTCCCAAAGAACTGGGGTTATAGGTGTGAATCACTGCACTCGGCCTCTTATTTCTTAATCAGAAGTATGCAAACAAGTCATTCAGTGTAGTAAAGTCAGTTTTTATTTATTATTTTAGTTCTTTTAGACAGGGTTTCTCAAGCTCTGTCACCCAGGCTGGAGTGCCCAGCATTGAATACAGCTCGCTGCAGTCTCCATCTCTTGGGATCAAGCGATCCTGCCACCTCAGCCTCCTGAGTACCTGAGACCACAGGTGTGTACCACCACACCTGGATAATTTGTTTTATTTTTTGTAGAGACAAAGTCAGACTTTATTGCTCGGGCTGGTCATCAGTGTAGTACAATTTTGATGTTTAATGAAATGAATTTTAATAAGCAGCCATTTAAGATCTACTTGAAGTTTGTAAAAATATATAGTAAAATATGATTCTATGATCTTCGTCACGGTCTGAATGTTATTGATTTTTTTTGAATCACCAGAATTTAGTGTAATGCCTAGTATTTAGTGGTTAATCAAAAAAGATTTGTTTTTAATGATTGTTATTTATTGAAACTTAGATTGTTTCATTTTACTAAAGTGCTTATATATATATATGGCCATCATGACCAGCCAATCTTTTTTACATTATAATTGTCAAAATGCATAATATGTTAAGTAAAGGGCTAGCAATACCATAGACTTGGAGCTAAAGATTGATCAATGTGTTGACAGATGTGGGATGAAATAAATAGTTTCTCTAAGGATGATTTTCCTAGAAGTACTTAAGCTGAGAATTAGGCAAATTGCAATCAAAGGCTAGTGAGAGCCTATATGTGTTAAGAGTCTATTGATTTAGGCCGGGCGCGGTGGCTCAAGCCTGTAATCCCAGCACTTTGGGAGGCCGAGACGGGCGGATCACGAGGTCAGGAGATCGAGACCATCCTGGCTAACACTGTGAAACCCCGTCTCTACTAAAAAATACAAAAAACTAGCCGGGCGAGGTGGCGGGAGCCTGTAGTCCCAGCTACTCGGAGGCTGAGACAGGAGAATGGCGTGAACCCGGGAGGCGGAGCTTGCAGTGAGCTGAGATCCGGCCACTGCACTCCAGCCTGGGCGACAGAGCGAGACTCCGTCTCAAAAAAAAAAGAAAAAAAAAAAGAGTCTATTGATTTATAGGCTGGGCATGGTGGCTCATGCCCTGTAATGCTAGCACTCTGGGAGGCCAACGTGGGTGGATCACTTGAGGTCAGGAGTTCGAGACTAGCCTGACCAACATGGTGAAACCCCATCTCTACTAAAAATACAAAATTAGCTGGGTGTGGTGGCATGTGCCTGTAATCCCAGCTACTTGGGAGGCTGAGGCAGGAGAATTGCTTGAACCCGTGAGGTGGAGGTTGCAGTGAGCTGAGATCGTGCCACTGAACTCCAGCCTGGGCAACAAGAGCAAAACTCTGTCTAAAAAAAAAAAAGAAAAAAGAGTCTTGATTTATAATACGAAGGTGATTACTTTTGAGGCCCTGAAGTCCATTTGTTTAAATTCAAATCCTAGTAGCTATATTAACTATGATTTGGAACAATATTTAAAGTTCTCTGATTTCCAGTTTTCTTCGTTTGCTAAATGAGAATGTTGTAGTTTGGGCTTTCCAGGAAGCAGACACTGAGATAGTGTTACTACATGCATATGATTTGTTGGGGAATAACACAGATGAAAGAAAATGAGAGGAACAGGATTGAGCAGGAGGAGTAACCAGAATGATGCAGACCTGACGAATTCTCTGCCAGGCCCATAAGGCAATATGGAGCTAAGATTACCCATTGGAGGAGCCCTGCATTGGGCAGAAATGACTAGGCCCTTGTATTCTCACTAGGCCTTGTTCTGTCACTGACTAGTGGCTACCTGAAAAAGAGAATAAACTCAAGAGAATAAACTCAGCTTGACCCTGATGGAGCTAACAGAGGTTGTCACCCACCCCTCTTCCTCTCAGCTGCACAGCAAGTGCTTTCTAGAAGAGGGGTCTGAACAGCAATCTTCATATCTGCCACACTCAGTCATAGGATTATGATAATTATGTGTATTGTTATATATAATATATACAACATAATTGGCACTTGGTGGTGTAATTCATCATTCTTTTTCTCCTTTTCAAAATGTGTAATTTTTTTTTGAGATGGAGCCTCTCTGTCGCACAGGCTGAAGTGCAGTGCTGTGCACTTCAACCTCTGCCTCTTAGGTTCAGGCGATTCTCCTGCCTCAGCCTCCTGAGTAGCTGGGACTAGAGGCACATGCCACCATGCCTGGCTAAATTTTTGTATTTTTAGTAGAGACGGGGTTTCACCATGTTGGTTAGGCTGGTCTCAAACTCCTGACCTCAAGTGATCCGCCCGCCTCAGCCTCCCAAAGTGCTGGAATTACAGGTGTGAGCCACCACACGCTAGGCCCAAAATGTGTGATTTCTAAGGATGCAACATGAGTTATGTAAGAGTCCTGTCAAAAATATTTAATCTGGATCTAAGAAGAGAAGCAAGATCACTTTTTATATTTAAATTTAAATAGTTTTAGGGGTACAGGTGGTTTTTGGTTACCATGGATAAATTCTTTAGTGGTGATTTCTGAGATTTTGGTGCACTAGTCACCCGAGCAGTGTACATTTTACCTAATATGTAGTCTTTTATGCCTCAGCCCCTCCCAAACTTACATCCCAGTTCCCAAAGTCCATTATATCACTCGTATGCCATCGCATCCTCATAGCTTAACTTCCAATTGTGAGAACATATGACATTTGGTTTTCCATTCCTGAGTTACTTAGAATACCAGTTCCATCCAAGTTGCCGCAAAAGACATTATTTCATTCCTTTTTATGGCTGAGTAGTAGTCCATGGTGTATATATACCACATTCCCCCCCCCCCTTTTTTTTTTCCTTGAGACAGAGTTTCACTCTTGTTGCCCAGGCTGAGGTGCAGTGGTGCAATCTTGGCTCACTGCAACCTCCACCTCCTGGGTTCGAACAATTCTCCTACTTCAGCCTCCTGAGTAGCTGGGATTACAGGTGTCTGCCACCACGCCCAGCTAATTTCTGTATTTTTAGTAGAGTCAGGGCTTCAACATATTGGCCAGGCTGGTCTCGAACTCCTGACCTCAGGTGTTCCGCCCGCCTCGGCCTCCCAAAGTGCTGGGATTATAGGTGTGAGCCTCTGTGCCCATATACCACGTTTTCCTTATCCATTTGTTGGTTGACAGGTACTTAGGTTGGTTCCATATCTTTGCACCTGTGAATTGTGCTGCTATAAAGATGCATGTGCATGTGTCTTTTTCATATGACTTCTTTTCCTTTGGGTGGATACCCAGTAGTGGGATTGCTGGATCGAAT
Organism: Trachypithecus francoisi; assembly: GCF_009764315.1. Classification (NCBI taxonomy): domain Eukaryota; kingdom Metazoa; phylum Chordata; class Mammalia; order Primates; family Cercopithecidae; genus Trachypithecus; species Trachypithecus francoisi. Next base: position 39,544,358 of record NW_022681457.1, on the reverse strand, counting down.
GGTAGTTCTACTTTTAGTTCTTTAAGGACTCTCCATACTGTTTTCCATAGTAGTTGTACTAGTTTACATTTCCACCAGCAGTGTAAAAGTGTTCCCTTTTCACCACATCCATGCCAACATCTATTATTTTTTGACTTTTTAATTATGGCCATTCTTGCAGGAGTAAGGTGGTATGTCATTACAGTTTTAATTTGCATTTCCCTGCTAATTAGTGATGAGCATTTTTTCATGTTTGTTAGCTGTTTGTATATCTTCTTTTGAGAATTGTCTCTTCATGTCCTTTGCCCACTTATTGATGGGATTTTTTTTTTTATGCTGATTTGTTTGAGTTCCTTGTAGATCCTGGATATTAGTCCTTTGTCAGATACGTAGTTTATGAATATTTTCTCCCACTCTATGGGTTGTCTGTTTACTCAAGATAATTTTTTTTCTTTTTTCTTTTTTTTTTTTGAGACAGAGTCTCACTCTGCTGTCCAGGCTGGAGTGCAGTGATGTGATCTTGGCTCAGTTCAAGTGATTCTCCTGCCTCTGCCTCCTGAGTAGCTGGGACTATAGGTGCACGCCACCCCACCTAGCTAATTTTTGTATTTTTGTAGGAACTGGGTTTGACCATGTTGGTCAGACTGATCTCAAACTCCTGACCTCCAAGTGATCCACCTGCCTCTGTCTCCCAAAGTGCTGGGCTCACAGGCGTGAGCCACCGTGCCCAGCCCTTGGGATAACTTTTTTTTTTTTTTTTGAGATGGAGTTTTGCTCTTGTCGCCCAGGTTGGAGTGCAGTGGCACAATCTTGGCTCACTGCAACCTCCACCTCCCAGGTTCAGGCGATTCTCCTGCCTCGGTCTCCCGAGTAGCTGGGATTACAGTTGCCTGCCACCATGCCCAGCTAATTTTTCTTTCTATTGTTAGTAGAGACGGGGTTTCTCCATGTTGGCGAGGCTGGTCTCAACTCCTGACCTCAGGTGATCTGTCCACCTTGGCCTCCCAAAGTGCTGGGATTACAGGCGTGAACCACTGCGCCAAGCCAGGATAATTTTTTTAAAGGCATACGTTATAAACACAGCTTGCCTGAATTCTAAAAAATTAGTGTTATGATAGACAGAAAAAGGCTAGATGAAGATTAAGAGAACATGACTACTAAATGCAATGTGTGATCCTAGGTTGGGCCCTGGATTGGAAGAGATAGTATCTAAGGAACCACACTGGAACAGTTTGGGAAATTTGAATATAGACTATGTATTAGATATTCGGTAATAGTATATCAATGTTGAGTTTCTTAAGTATGATAACCAGTAATATAGGAGAACAACCTTGTTAGGAAATTTATGCAGAAATGCTTGTTTTTAGGGTGGAAGTCATGCTAATTTGAAACACACACAGTCAGACTGTAAGAGTTTCCTACCTAGGATGTGCTGTTTACCTCTTCCAAGCCCACAGAATTGCTTTCAGCCTAGATTGAGATATGTTGTAATAAGGAGTCCCATAAAATTAACTGTTGGATTTACTAGAAAGATGCTGTTAAGGATACTCTTCACATGATGTCATTGTGAGAAACTCAGAGAAATTCATCTTTAGTCTTAGTCCTGGAGTAGTAATGCCTCCTTTGGGCAAAATATTTGTTACCCTAGGCATACTAAACCTGTTATAACTGATTTTGTTTTTCCTTGTTACAACATCTGCTACAAAGCTTAAAGGAAGTTTTCAGGACCTTAGAGCATGTATTTTTTAAAAAATTATTTATTTTGAGACAGTTGTGCAGTGTTGCCTAGGCTGGAGTTGCGTGGGCATGGCTCACTACAGCCTTAACCTCCCATGCTCAAGCAATCCTTCTACCTCAGGCTCAGCTGGGACCACAGGCTGGGACCACAGGCATGCGTCACCACACCTGGCTAATTTATTTTTATTTTTTGTAGAGATGGGATCTCGCTATGTTGCCCAGGTTGGCCTCGAACTCTGTGCTCAAGCAGTCCGTCTAGCTTGGCCTCCCAAAGTCCTGGGACTGCAGACGTGTGAGCCCCTGCATCCAACCAAGCATGTATTTTTGTGCATCATTTTTGTTTCTATTTTCTTTTTGCCCTGAATTTCTCATTTTAATTATTTTGAATTCTGTTTTACCCATTATACTGATTTTTTTTGGGTAAGCTACATGTATTTTTAGAAACAAGCAAGGTATAATTGTTAAAAATATGCCAAATATATTGGCCTTTTTGGTGATGTATAACAATGTCTTCCCCACCAGACAGTAGGCACCAAAAGGTTTTGTCTTGTTCCCCCCCTTGTGTTTAACATAATGTATGAGACAAAACAGGTTCCTGGTAAATTTGTCTAATAAGTTCACATTTAGGACTCCATTTTCAAATTTCTTCCTCACTGGCTTTTGGTTACTACTGTTCAATTTTCCTTTACAGTTCTGGTCCCTCATTTCTCCTCTGTGGTTTTTACTTTCTTCCTTGCCCTCAACACTGTCAGTGCTTCTCAGGGTTTTGTTCTTGGTTTTGTTTTTCTCACTCTGTGCTCTCCCTGGGTAACCAAATCTAAACCTCAGGTTCCAGTTACTATTTCTAAGCTAAAGACTCACAAACCTGTACTTCCAGCTCAGACCTGAAGCCAGCATCCTCGACATGTATCTAACTGACTCTTGGGTGCTTCATTTAGATGTACTGGGGTTGCCTGAAACTCAGTATACCCTAATGAAACACATCATTCCCCCATCTAAACTTGCTCCTACTTTAGTATTTTCTGTGGTCATCAATAACACCTCTATCTCCCTGATCACCCAAGCCAGGAATCCTAGACTCTCCTTTCACTTCCCACTAATTCAACTACCCAAATCTTAGAGATTCAGCCCCCAAAAGATCTGGACATATACTGTGTTTGGACATGGGGGCACTCATTAAATCAATCATAATGCCATGATAGTGTCCTCAAATAGAAGAGTGGTTAAATAAATTATGCAATCATTTCTCAGGGTTTATTTTTATTTTTTAGAGATGGGGTCCCACTGTGTTGCCCAGGCTGGGCTACAATGGCATGATCATAGCTCACTGCAGCCTCGAACTCCTTGGCTCTCAGGTGATCCTTCTGCCTTAGCCTCCAGAGTAGCTGGGAGTACAGGTGTGTACCACCATGCCTGGCTAATTTTAAAATATTTTTTGTAGAGATGGGATGTTGCTATGTTGCCCAGACTAGGCCTGAACTCCTGACTTCAAGTGATTCTCCCACATTGCCCTCCCAAAGTGCTGGGATTACAGGTGTGAGCCACCATGGTTGGCCCATTTCTTGGGGTTTTTGAAGAATATTTAATGACATAGAAAAAAAGTTCATGATCCAGTGAATTAGGATATATGACTTCATATCAGATTTTATATACAGGGGGAAAAAAACAGTGGTTTCTTTCAGGCAATAGTAAGTAGTAATAGTAAATAAATAATAACTTCCATCCCATGTAGGGGGCTTTGCATCAACTGTTTTCTTTCTCTGGAGTGTTTTTCCCACCTTTGCCCAACTCCTAAATGCATTCACACTTTAGAAGTAGTGAATGCATACTTCATCTCAGATTGGATGTTGCTTCCTCAGAAGTACTTTAGAACATGTATGTACTTTTGGGCATATGGACATATTCTTATAGTGACCTGCACTTTGTTTTTTATATTCTCCAATTTAAAACTTAATTAAAAAGTAAACTTTAATGTCGAAAATGTAAACTTGGGGAGGGCAAAAAGATCACACACAAGGCTGTCACTGCACCCTTGGAGGGTTGCACAGCGGCTGGCAGAGGCGCTCCTCACTTCCCAGATGGGGTATGTGTATGGGGGGCGGGGGACGGCCGGGCAGAGGCGCTCCTCACTTTCCAGATGGGGTGGGGGCCAGGCAGAGGGCTCCTCACTTCCCAGACGATGGGGTGGGCCGGGCAGAGGCGCTCCTCACTTCCCAGACGGGGCCGGGTGGGTGGGGGCTGGGGCGGCGGGCAGCGGGGCTCCTCACTTTTCAGACAGTGGGGGGCCCGGGCAGAGGCGCTCCTCACTTCCCAGAGGGTGTGGTGGCGGGGAGGACGCAGGGCAGAGGCCCTCTTCACTTCCCAGACAATGGGAGGGCCGGCAGAGGTTCTCCTCACTTCCCAGATTTGGGGGGGAAGGGCAGAGGTGCTCCTCACTTCCCAGACGGTGGGGGGGGGCGCAGGGCAGAGGCACTCCTCACTTCCCAGATGGTGGGGGGCTGGGCAGAGGCGCTCCTCACTTCCCGGACGGTGGGCCTTTGGGCAGAGGCGCTTCTCACTTTCCAGAGGGTGATGGGGGCCGGGCAGAGGCGCTCCTCACTTCCTAGATGGGGTGGGGGCCGGGCAGAGGAGCTTCTCACTTCCCAGATGGTGGAGCAGCGGGGCAGAGATGCTCCTCACTTCCCAGACGGGGCGGGGACCGGGCAGAGGTGTTCCTCACTTCCCAGACGGTGGGGCGGTGGGGCAGAGGTGCTCCTCACTTCCCAGACAGGGCGGGGGCCAGGCAGAGGTGCTCCTCACTTCCCAGACAATGAGGGGACTGGGCAGAGATGCTCCTCACTTCCTAGACAATGAGGGGACGGGGCAGAGTCGCTCCTCACTTCCCAGATGGGGCAGTGGCCGGGCAGAGGTGCTCCTCACTTCCCAATGAGGGGACTGGGCAGAGACACTCCTCCCTTCACCGACGGGCTGGGGGCCGGGCAGAGGTGCTCCTCACTTCCCAGACAGTGCAGGCCGGGCAGAGGGGCTCCTGACATCCTAGATGGTGCAGTGGCTGGGCAGTGGCGCTCCTTACTTTCCAGACAGTTGGACGGCCAGGCAGAGGCCCCCATCACTTTCCAGATGGGGCCGCAGCTGGGCAGAGGCGCTCCTCACTTCCCAGACGTATGACCTGCACTTTTCATGAATGGTACTAATCAGTTTCAATTTATGTGATTATATTTTAAATGTCAGCCTCCCTCCCTAGACTGTGGGTTCTGTCCGAGTAGAAACTGTGCTTGCTTTGTTCACCACTGTATCTCTAGCACCTTGTATGGCACCTGGCATATTTGCTGAAAGAAAGAACTACATCAACGATTTTCAAAGTGTGTTCTGAGGTGGCATCTTACCTGCTGTGGTAAGGGATGGAGGAAAATGTCAGCTGGTTGCCTACTCCCAGGTCCTCTTTTATTTGGCTCAAATATTGGATCCTGGCATAAGAATGTGAGTATACAAGAAATTTCCAGTGCTTCAGAAAAGATTGTACAAACTGCTGAATTAGTTGATGTTAATGTATCTTCCTTCTTCAATATTCTGTGATCCTAGATGAAAATAACAAAGGGGGCCAGGCGTAGTGGCTCAGGCCTGTAATCCCAGTACTTTGGGAGGCCGAGGTGGGTGGAGAGCTTGAGGCCAGGAGTTTTGAGACCAGCCTGGACAACATGGCAAAACCCCATCTCTATAAAAAATACAAAAATTAACTGGGCACGGAGGTGCGTATCTGAACTACAAGGGACATGGGTGGCTGCAGTGAGCCTAGACTGTGCCAGTACACACCAGCTTGGGCAACAGAGCAAGATCCTGTCTCCAAAAGAAAAAAAAAGAAAACAACAAAATAACAAAGGCCATGTAGGAATGCATATGTCGTAATTAGGGAGTGGTATTTGCCAGCAAGGTTGGCAGTGGTTCCCTTTTCCAGGAGCAATGAAGCTCCCCTTTCCCAGTCTTAATTGAGGATCTCAGGGCCTCCTATCCCTTTCCACTTGGCTAAGAGTTATTCTCAGGCCTGAAGTTTTTTCTTGGCTACCCTCTTTACCATCCATGAAGTGCTTTCTCCTTATCCTGTAGGGATTCCCCAAAGACCCTACAGTCCAGCCATTTGGGGTTACTTGTAGTCCTCTCCCATTCACATACTCATTCATGCAGTTCCCTTAGCTGAGAATTATCTTTTTTCTCTTCTTAGCAAAGTCATCCTGTAACTTAAATGCCAATCCTTGTAAGAAGCCTTTCCCAGAAGCCCTCCTGCGCTCCCATAATACTTTATTTATGTATCTATATAGAACCTTCTGCAGTTCAAATGGACAAGTTACTTGTTTTATCAATAGAAGAATACAAATAGTGTTACAGGCTGGGTTCCCAGGAAGCGCACTCTTACATGACTAGTGTGCAGGAGATTTATTAGGGAATGCTTTTGGAATCATCACTTGTGGGAGGGAAGAAAAGTTGAATTGGGCAGAAGCAGCTAGGCTTCAATGAAGTCTCAATGGAATGCCTTAGCTGATCCTGCAAGTTGTTCTGCAGGAGATGAGAAAATCCATCAGAATTGTAACAAATGGAGGTGAGAGGGCTGGGCCTTTTATCCCTGCATTGATCAGTCGCTGGATGTGGCCTCTCTGAGAACATTATGACACTGTGACACTGGCGTGCCTGAAAGGGGCTGACAACCAATGGCTTGCTATGGGTATGACTCTTGGCGGCAGCAGCTCAGTTCTTTATTCCTGAAGTGGGGTCTGAAAAGTGCATCTCAAGGCCTATATATATACAAATAGTATATATCTCATAGGATTGTCAGAAGCCCAAAATAGGGTAACATAGAAAAGTACACAGCATTTGGCTTAGCACATAGGAATCAAAAGCATGCTAAGTATGGCTATTATAATAGAATTTGGCTCTATAAGTAGAAAGAGCAAGTTAGGGAAACGTGCTTACTTTTGTAAGTCTTAGTATAGGGCACTAGTATGTTTTATCTTTCCTTTTTTATTTTTGAGACAGAGTCTTGCTCCGTTGCCCAGGCTGGAGTGCAGTGGCGCGATCTCGGCTCACTGCAACCTTCACCTCCTGGGTTCCAGCGATTCTCCTGCCTCAGCTTCCCAAGTAGCTGGGATTACATGGGATAACAGGTGTGTGCCACCACACCTGGCCAATTTTTCTATTTTTAATAGAGATGAAGTTTCACCATGTTGGCCAGACTAGTCTTTAACTCCTGACACCTCAGGTGATCTGCCCATCTCGGCCTCCCAAACTGGTGGGATTACAGGCGTGAGCCACCGTGCCCACCCCCCCCCCTTTTTTTTTGACATACTGCCACCCAGAAACACCGGTATGTTCAATAAATACTTGATGTGTTAATTAATATAAAAACATGTAACCCTTTTTCTTGGAGTAGATGTTACTTTGAACTCAAATCTAAAATACAAAACACCATTTAAACCATTTAATAACTTTTATTAGCAACATAAAAGAAGGCACATGTATTCACTTGCCTTAAAAAAAATAATGTTCCAAAGGAAAACAAAAGTAATGAAGCAGTACTGGACAACTGTCAAAGAAGAGCGCGGGTTAATGGCTTCTACCACTGGATTTTATATTTTTGGAACATAATCTTTATAGCCAGGGAAGGAGGTTTAGCTGTTTTTCCACAGCTCATAAATGATGTTGTTTATCTTCATTAATGTGTGTTGGGCTTCATTTTCCTACATGCTCAATATATTTGGTAGATCTGTTTTGATATTACTGAGCACTGCTTTGTGCCAGGCACAATTCTGGGGATACAGTAATGAGCAAAATAGTTTACTAAGTCCCTGCTTTTAAAAATCTTACATTCTTGGTGGTGAGGATACTGACAAATAAATAAGGTCTGGAAGTTGTAACTGTTATGAAGAAATAAAAGCAGGTAAAGAGTTACAGCAATGGTGCAGGTGTACTTTTTTGGATACAGTGGTCTGGGCAGCCCTCTGAGAAGGGACCTGAAATATGCATCGAACATCGACGAGTTAAAAAAAATCTGAAGGAAATGTTCTGTCAGAGAAATCAGCAAGCGCAAAGGCCCGAAGTGGTTCGAGTTTGCGTCGTGTGGTACCAGCTAGAAAGCCAGAGGTGAACGAGGAAAGGCAGAAGCATCATCATAAATACACATATGGATGTTCTCCTGGCTTGAGACCACAGTGCTAAGGGAGGTGGGGTTTACAAATCTATCAGGAGGCCACAAAGGGTAGGATGAAGCCGATTTCCAACGGCGGAGCTACGAGGACGCTTTTCCTCTGCTAGGGCCAGGTTGGACAATTGCAAGGGATGGACTGCAACCCGCTCTCGGAAGACCAACCTTCGCCCAGGGGCAGGGATGGGCCGGGAAGGGCCTCGGCAGCCCCCGACCCGCGGGCGCTGCACGGGCCGCGGTTACCAGCAGGCGGTGTAGTGAGCGCGCCTGCAGCAGCAGCAGCAGCAGCAGCAGCAACAACAGCAGCAGCAGTCGCCGCCGCCGCCGCCGCCGCCGCCGCCCGCCCGTCCCAACGAGGAGGAGAAAGGAGGGGACCGGAAGGAGCCGCTGGTGCTGCGGGAAGTGGCAGGAGCTGGAGGCGGGGACCCACCTGGAAGCGCCGGGGCGCCGCTATCGAGCTTCCTGCAGCGGTGGCCACCCGAGCAAGTGCCGTGGCGGGGGCGGAGAGCGGCCAAGGCGGCGGCGCCTCCCCAAGTGGCCCGTGGCGTCCGACCCCGCGTGAAAGGTGAGCAGGAGCTCGGGGCACGTGGTGAGGGCCAGACACGGGGGAGGGAGAATGAAGGGGGAGGGAATGGGGGTGGCAAACGATCGGCTTGGGACCCGGATTTGGAGCCAAGTACTGGGAGGGGGTGGGCTGGAGGCGACGACTGCGACGGCTGTGACGGCGAAGCCCCCACGTGGGGCGGGGGTGCGCGCGCACGTGTGCGCGGGCGAAAGGGGGGCGGGGAGGGCTCCTGGGAGGGCGTCGGGCGCGCGCTCGCTCAGTGGCGGCCCACGTGATGGGCACGCCGAAAATCTGTTTGCACGTGACAAGGAGGCCGGCTGAGGCAGCGCGTTGCGCTGTGTTTGTGTAGTATAACCGTGGTAATTGGAGGTTTTTAAGATTGCCGCTTTTCTTCTGTACAAGGGGAAAGGAGGAGACATATGAAGCGGAAAAGACTTCCTATTCGGTGTTTTAAATGTTCACTACACTGTTAGTGAAGTGCTTTTTAAGTTTCGAAATACTGATTTTTTTGCTGTACCGCCATGTTAGAGGAAGCTCGCGAGATGCGAGTGTGTTTGTATCGCGAGATCTCTCGATTCTCGCGGGACCTCGTTGGCAGAGCAGTTGTCCTGGATGGCGGAGCCTTGGGTTCCGGGGGCCTGGGACCCGCAACTCTTTCTACAAGGCAAGTCGTTAGGGAGGGGCCCAGGGCGAGTGCCTCTTGGTGCCGGGATACGTGCTGTATCAGCTTCCTATAGTCTTGAAGGGAATACAGTAACCCCATTGAGGCAACGCTGCCCTCCCCATCCCCCTGCGGGCGCTCCGCCACCTGCAAAAGCATATGCACCCCTCAGCCGGGTCCTTCTCCCCACGCAGTGATAGTTCCACCCTGTCCCACTCACGGGAAGTCCGGAGCCGTGCTCGTGCAGACCTGATGATTCCATTGGATACCGTTCCTCTTAACTTTAAAACGTTCTTGTCAGTTTTTCCCTTGTTGCCATTTTCTAAAGTATTCCAGACCTGTTAACTATTTTGTCGCGTTTTCTGCTGCAGTACCTGTCTCCAGTCTCCTGAAACAGAACTCCTCCCATCTCTTTTCTCTGGGTGTCATTTGCTCATCACCCTGACTTCGTATTTTCAGTAACTTTTGGCAGTATTTGGAGGGCCCATTATGTCTCTGATAGCACCTAAGGTCAGAAGAAAATCCTGCTTTTAATCATTTTGTACGTGCCTATTAACTCAGTTATCGGTAGGGTTTTAATTACCACTGTGTTACTGACGTTGCCATCTTTGATGTTTAGGGATGGTTACGTTACATATTTAGGGTAACAGACTGTTTCATGTGAATTTTTATTTTTATTTTTTTGAGACGGAGTCTCGCTCTTGTCGCCTAGGCTGAAGTGCAGTGGGACGATCTCGGCTCATTGCAACCTCCGCCTCCCAGATTCAAGCGATTCTCCTGCCTCAGCCTCTCGAGTAGCGAGTAGCTGGGTTTACAGTCGCGCTTCACCACGCCCGGCTAATTTTTGTATTTTTAGTAGAGACGAGGTTTCACCGTGTTGGCAGGCTAGTCTCAAATTCCTGACCCCAAGTGATCCACCTCCCTCAGCCTCCCAAAGTGCTGGGATTACAGCACTGTACAGGCGTGAGCCACCGCGCCCGGCCTCAGGTCTACTTTTTAGTAAAGAGCAAACTCAAACTTTGGTATCAGAGTTTGAGCTTTATTTTTCTTAAATGAGTTTGAAATCAATTTAATATTTCTCTCCAATTCCCTAATGTCTCAGAAATCAATTTACAATATACCTTTGTTTTTTCGTATTCTTAAGTAGTGTTTGGATTTTTATTTTAAGTAGTTGCAGTACTAAATAGGGAGTGGGGAGTTAATTACAAAACGAATCAGATGACTAGTTAATTCATTCATAGTTTGTTTTTTAAAACTACAAAAGTTTTTTTTTTTTTTCCTGCACGTCATACAGAGGTATATAGTATAGAGTAACACAGTACTTATTTCAGGTACCACAAAGTTCCATTCCTGAGTCTTAAATCTCTGTAACCAGCCTTTGTGGTTGCTCTGTATCATTCCAGATATTTCCATGTTTTAGTTTAGTTTTTGTTTCTTAAATGAAGGGGAGAAAGTGTTGTTTTAATGGGGTGTCAACACAACGTTGGCAATCAGTAAACATTTTTTAGCCAAATTAAATTTTTGTTTAGTGGTATGTGCCTATTTGTCAAGACTCATGTATGCATACTTAGATAAAAAGCAGATTTTTTTGTTTGTACTGATTTTTTTGGTAGTATAATCTTGTGAAAATATCACAAATGACTTATTTTTGCAGTAAAGTTGATTTATTGTGCTTGGTAGCTTTGCACAGAAAGTACATGTAAAACAATATTTAAATAAATTAATGTTTTATCACTTAGTTTTATATTTTTATGTTTAATGTTTGTTACATGTTTAACTTTATATATTATATATTCTAAGCTGTAACCTAACTATATAGGAGTTTTTCAGATGTTTTAAAAGTTTATCAATGTGATTAAAATGGTAGTTCTGACCCTGCAGTTTAGTGATTTCAATTGGAGAGTGGTTGACATATCAGTAGTTGGTACAAACAAAGGTATATATGCTTGAAGTTGCTAAGTGGCTATCATTTTGTAAGTGTTGTTTTTGTAATTTCCCCCTTAAACCTACCAGTAATAATATTTATCAAACCAGTCACACAAGAAAAGTGTCCACTCTTTGGGCAATGTGGTTTTTTGTTGTAACAACGCAAGTAGAAATGTTGAGGAATAGAAGTGAGCGTTGAGAGATATGATGTTGGAAAGAGGAAAAGGGGATGTTGGGAGTGTAGAGGTTGATGTTGAAATGGAATTGGACAAGTTGAGGAGAAAAGAGGAATGTAGAAGGTTGACAGTGAGTCAAGAGCCATGGTCCAAGAATAGTTAGGCTCATAATAGTTGGACGACAGCCGAGTCAGTATTTGAGGCAACTTTCTCCTCATCTTTTTTTAAGACAGTTCTGGGTCCGTTCACAGAATTGCTAGATATTTCCTGTCATAAAAGTCAGCAGCTTAAGGTGATACTTAATTGAAACCTTGTGAATTCTTTACTTTAGATAAAGCTATTCAGTTAAATAACATTTGTCAAGTACATTTTATTATTATTTTTAGTAGTAGAAAATTGTGAAAGTGACAATGAGTTTGAAGGTCACAGTTCTACAATGACCTTTGCAAAGGTATCTGCATAAATTTAGCTTGGTAACTCGGCCTTCAATAGTCCACGTACATCTGAGCTATGAAATAATATATGTTCCTTACTCTTAGGACTTTTGTTTTATAAACTTTTCAGTAGTGGGTCTTGGGAATTACCAGTCTTTTACAGACACGAAATTATTTGTACTTGGTAGAAATATACTGAGAAAAATCCAAGGAAGAGGAAAAATGTGTTTTTACATGGTTTGTTTTTGCTTGAGTAAAATTTAAATAACCAAGAAATTTAATTTTCATTTTTCTCAATTATTATAGTCATATAAATGATGAGAGCTAATGAACTTCAGTGATCAGAGGAAATTAATAGCAGTGATAATATGATAATACTGATTTGTTCTCACTTGAATTTTCCTTAAGGTCTGACACTATGCCAGTTTCCACAAACCTGTAACTTTAAGTTACCTTAAGCTGGCCTGGTGGCTCACGCCTGTAATACCAGCACTTTGGGAGACTGAGGTGGGAGGATTGCTTGAGACCAGCAACAACATAGTCAGATCACGTTTCTACCAAAAAACAAAAAAAAAAAACAAAAAAAAAAAACTGAGCGTGGTAGTGCATGCCTGTAGTACCAGCTACTTGGGAGGCTGAGATCGGAGGATCGCTTGAGCCCAGAAGGTTGAGACTGCAGTGAACTGTGATTGCACCATTGCACTCCAGCCTGGGCAACAGAGTGGGACCATGGGTCAAAAATAAAATAAAAACACCTAAATTTCATATGAAAATTCAGTTTGGAGTTGCCTACAAGGAATAGTTGCTAGAAGAGTTTCATTTTTGTAGTAGTATTTACTAGAGATTTGGTGTATACTCTGGTGCAAATTTCTGTCGTTAATGCTCTGATAACTACTATAATTGTACTCTGAAAACCACTCTCTGAAAGTCCAAAGTCTTGACTTGATTATTTTGTTTGACCCTTTGCTTTTCACTTTTTCTGTTTTTCTTTTCAGCTGATCTTTCTCATTTATGTAGGTAATTTTTGTCTTATTAGAGAGGAGTGAGTAACTTGCCCTGAGGAGACTATCACTTTGTGATTAATCAAACTATTCAGGTATTATTATTACTGTTGTTTTTGGAACTCCAGTATATTTGTAAGATAGAGTCAGTGATTCAACTGACATTTATTGCTAATGACCTCAGCCATTTGAAACATAGCAGAAATCCTGGACATGAAAAAATCTGTAAGCCTTCAAAATGACTGCAAGCAAGTATAATAAGCCATTAGCCTTTATTAGGAAACAACTAACTGGAAGTAGTCCGCAGATAAAAATCTTCAGTGTTGGCCATTGGAGTTAGGGACATTGGCAGCTGAAATGACATCTTCAGGGGAAAAGGAAGAACTATTAAAAAGTAGGTGAAACTATGGTAGAATAGTGTTTTAAGGCCATTACATAAAGACATACACTCCTATAATCATTAACTTCTGAAGGAATGACAGTATCATAGAGCATCCTAGTAAGTTGATGTGTGACAATGATGACTTTAATAATAAACCTTTATTCTGTGTATTATGTTTAAGGAAGTAAGAAATTGGTGTCTTTTGAGATTGCTGTAAAAGTAAACATTTTCAAAACTCTGTTAATTAAATGTTACGTTTCAGTTTTCTGGAAAATTTACTTGTAGATCTCTCCTTATCAGATGATACCAAATAAAAATGGTACTGTTGTGTGTGGAACTTCCTTTGTTTTATTTTATTATTTTAACCTATTTATCTTTCTACTTAATATTTCAAGGAAACTCCCAAACAAGACTCTGTTATATTTAATATTTGATATCAGTAATGAACAACCAGTTGCCTAAAGATTAGCACATTTGCTAATGAAGAAAATAGTAAAGCAGATAATTAGAATTAGTAAATGACCTATGCATATGATTCAGTTGTATAGTTTTGAATCCTGGTATTGAGTCTATTAGCCTAAGTGTCCTAAGGTGCCAGGTTTTTGTAGTGAGTTTTCTTTGTTGCATTGCTGGCCTTCTCTGTCTAATTTAGTATGTTAATTTAAACATTATGCTTCCATTAGTGGTAAAGTAGATAGTCTTTGACTTGTGTATAAGGTGTGTGTATGTATTTTAATGATTTTGAAAGCTGGCTTGAGGAATTAGATCTTGGGAATTAATAGAATTGTTATTAGAATTTTGATATATTGCTTCCATTATTTTAATGTATATTTTTTACATATTTGTAGGTAAAAACATTTACTTTGATGTCCTGCTTTTTAACCTACTGTTAGGTAACACTTTCCCATTCTCACAATGCATCTTAATAACTATCATTATAAATGATTGTAAAATATTCTGTGCAGTGAACATATCATGTTACCCCCCATGCAAAGAACATATTTATACACGTTTCTTGTATATAGTATTATCTGTCTCTTGTGTATTGCCAGAATTGATTTTTTAGGTACATGTTAAAGGCTCTTAAAACATACTGCACAATATTAATGAAAAGGGATAAATTTGTATTCTCTTTCCAGTGGTTGTTACCCTTTACTCATCAACACTTAACGTTTTTTATAAAGGTTTAATGGGGATGTATGACATATTGTGCTTTATTTCTTTAATTACTGAGGTGAAGCATGTTTATAGATGTATTTATCTTGTGATCTTTGAAGATAAATAGATGTTAACATTATTGCAGTCAAACATCTTTTTGTTTGTTTGTTTGTTTTGAGATGGAGTCTTGCTCTGTTGCACAGGCTGCAGTGCAGTGGCACCATCTCGGCTCACTGCAGCCTCTATCCCCCAGGTTGAAGTGATTCTCCTGCCTCAGCCTCCTGAGTAGCTGGGACTACAGATGCATACTACCATGCCCAGCTAATTTTTGTATTTTTGTAGAGATGGGATTTTGCCTTGTTGGTCAGGCTGGTCTGGAACTCCTGACCTGAGGTGTGATCTGCTTGCCTCGGTCTGCCAAAGTGCTGGGATTACATGGGTGAGCCACCGTGCCCAGCCCAAACATCTTGATATAATTTTGTTCTACTGATTTTGTGAAATTCCTCCCTTTTTAGAACTGTAATAAACAATATTGGTTTAATTCTGTTTGTTTAGTTTTTCTAAGTTAGATTTAAATAAATTTAAGTTTTTACCTCATCTGGCATTGGTGTGAAATGAGAATTTAAATATTTTCCTCCACATTGGTAATTTTCTCAAGTCGTTTAAATAATGCTTTATTTAATTTTTAAATTTTTCTCATTTTTTTGTTATGCTTCATTTTTACATTTTAATCATTTTTATTTTAAATAGTTTATTTTTATCCCAGTCCTTAAAAACATTCATATTATTTTTAGATGATTCTATGATATGTTTAATATATTTTGCCTTGGCTTTCTTATTGTGGTGTTTGTTTCCTTATTTATTTTTAAGATTACTGTAAGTTGAGAATAATAAAGCTTATTTTTTAACAAAACAATGTTTTATAATTCCTTTTCTTGTCAGCCAAAATTTGAAATAAGATTTTTCCATGCCACATAATTTAGTTGCATTCAATGAAAATTTCCCCCTTCTTGAACAGAGATAAAATATGAAACTACTTAAAAGTACTATGCTGGCCACAGTGGCTCATGCCTGTAATCCCAACACTTTGGGAAACTGAAGTGGGAGGATTGCTTCAGCCCAGGAGTTCGACACCAGCCTGGGCAACGTAGTGTGACCTCATCTCTACAAAAATTACACAAAATTATCCTGGTGTGGTGGCTTGTGCCTGTAGTTTCAGCTACTGGGGAGGATGAGGTGGAAGGATCCCTTGACCCCAAAAGGTTGAGGCTACAGTGAGCCCAGATTGCGCCCCTACACTCCAGCCTGGGTGACACAGTGAGACCCTGTGTCAAAAAACCCCCAACAACAAACTGTAAGGAGAAAAACTACTTTGGCAGATTTTGGGGAATTAGAGAAATTAACTTCTAAAATTAACAGTTTAGGATGTATGCTTAGAGTGTTAAACAGCAGTATAGAACTTGATATCATATACCTCTAATATATTAAAATTTTTCATTTAAAGCTGTAGCACTTGGGTTACAGAATCACAGTAACTTTCTTCTTCAAATGTTGAGATAGCAGTATGATACATGTACTGAAATTTAATAACACAAGACATTCAAGTAAGCTTTAGGAAGGTATCTATGTCAAAGAGAGCGTTTTTAATACTGAAAATGCTTACTGTTTACTATGATGCCTTTTTTTCTGTTATGAAATAATTTGTGATCTCAAAATAATTGAAAAAAGGTATTTATGTTTGTTTACATTTTGAAATTGTGATGGCTGCAAAGCTGTTAATTTTATTAAATGGCTTTAATGTTTTTTGTTCACAGATTTTTCTGGTTACAATAATGCTAGTAAAAAAAGCCAGATTAAGTAACTCTGAGTGTGAAAAAATAATAAATATTTGGAAAAAAAAAAGTGTGTCCTGTGCTTAAAGAACACCTACAGAGAATTGAAGATGAACAATTCTATGTGATGTAATTTCCTTCTATCTTGGGTTATGGTGAGATTTAAAGGGATTGGAACATAACTTACACCTTTTTTGCTATTGAAATTTGCTGCCCCATAAGAGATGAGTTGCTTTTTCAAAATGTCACTGAAATGGTCCAGGAAATAGAGTTGCTTAATTATATTCTGGCACTATTTACCCTCCTTACTAGTTTTTAAAGTTTTCTTTTAATTGGTCGGAAGTTCAAGGAAAATAGATCCTGCCATTGTTACACACTTTCCCATTGGAAAGCAGATTGATGTGTTTCATAAATAAAACGAAATAATGCTTTTAGGTGGCTTGGCTGTATTATAGAGGGAACTACCAAGATTATTTCTCCTGGCAAAGGGGTGTGTGTGAGATTTATCCACTGATAGCCCTTGAAGAACTTTGTAATACTTTCTCTTTTATTTACTTTTTTTATTTCCATAGATTATTGGGGATGTAATACTTCTGTTTTTTTTTTTTTTTTTTTTTTTTCTGAGACGGAGTCTCGCTCTGTCACCCAGGCTGGAGTGCAGTGGCTGGATCTCAGCTCACTGCAAGCTCCGCCTCCCGGGTTTACGCCATTCTCCTGGCTCAGCCTCCCGAGTAGCTGGGACTACAGGCGCCCGCCACGTCGCCCGGCTAGTTTTTTGTATTTTTTAGTAGAGATGGGGTTTCACCATGTTAGCCAGGATGGTCTCCATCTCCTGACCTCGTGATCCGCCCCTCTCGGCCTCCCAAAGTGCTGGGATTACAGGCTTGAGCCACCGCGCCTGGCGATACTTCTGTATATTAACTCTCCACTCCCCACCCCAAACCTATAATTCTTACCTGAACTGTCTTCACCGTATGTAGATTTTTATGGTGTTTTTGCAGTAATTTTTTTTTGTTTTTTTTTTTTTTTGAGACCGAGTCTTACTCTTTTGCCCAGGCTGGAGTGCAGTGGCATGATCTTGGCTCACTGCAACCTCTGCCTCCTGATTTCAAGCAGTTCTCCTGACTTAGCCTCCTGAGTAGCTGGGACTACAGACATGCACCACTATGCCTGGCTCATTTTTGTATTTTTCGTAGAGATGGGGTTTCGCCATGTTGGCGAGACTGGTCTTGAACTCCTGACCTCAAGTGATCCGCCCATCTCGGCCTCCCAAAGTGCTGAGATTACAGGCGTGAGCCACTGTACCTGGCCAATGTGTCTTTTCCTAAGGAGAAATCTCTTTTTCCTTCTTTTAAAATAAAGGTAAATGCAATTAAAGTCTAGTACACGTAGAAAGTTCTCATAAATGTACACCTCAGTGAATTTTCAGTGTGAACACACTGGTGTAACCGTCACTAAGAGGAACACTGTCAGAACTCCAAAAACTTCTGTGTTTATTCCGGTCATTAATGGTCCCTAGTTGCCACCCCCCATCAAGAGAAACCACTTTTGATGTCTAGTATCATAGAATTATTTGCTTTTGAGCCTAGGATTTATACAGTTTGTATTGTTTTTGTATTTGGCCTTTTTTACTCAATGTTATGTTTGTGAGATTCAACTGTTTTATTGTGTCTTCATCCTGTTCTAATATGAGTAACCTGAGAAATCCTATAACTCAACCTGATTTGTACCTGGAGATCTCAACACTTAGACATTTTTCTCATGGCATTCATAGTTTTCAAGAACTCCTAGGAGGGGACATCAAATAAAAGACTTCTTTGTTTTAGACTCTGTGGTAGCCTTCTTTTGTGTTTTAATGCTATTTGGGTAAACAGTATATTTAAAAATTTTTGTCACTGATGGCTTATGCAGTACCTCAGTTGCTTTTGTTTTGTTTTTTCCTACTTAAAAATTTTGTTTTAAAAACTATAGTACAGGATTCCTGGCCAGCTAATGGCCATTTGGACTTTTATCTTATGAGTTGGTAGCTTTCTTTTCATTCTTTGAATTCCTCAAGCGTGATTCCCATTCTAATTTTTATGATACCATGTAGTATCTTCAGTTATTTCAAAGCATGTTGTGAGCCTCCCCACCAAGAAAAAGGTTCCAATTTAAGTTTAAGCCACTTTACTTTCAAAATACTTACATTTATGAACAGTACAATTTTTATGTTCATGAACAGTACAACATTGTGATGTGTAGATTATAAAATCAAAAAGGCTGGTAAAATATTGGGAATCAACTAAGAGCCTTACCAGATTAACCCCTTTCAGGCTAGCTTCAAGT
This sequence comes from Trachypithecus francoisi, assembly GCF_009764315.1. NCBI lineage: Eukaryota > Metazoa > Chordata > Mammalia > Primates > Cercopithecidae > Trachypithecus > Trachypithecus francoisi. The sequence continues at coordinate 39,525,989 of NW_022681457.1, read as the reverse complement.
GTAAAGTGCAACTTTTTTTGTGTATGTGTGTGGCAGAGTCTCACTCTGTCACCCAGGATGGAGAGCAGTGGCGCAGTCTTGGCTCACTGCAAACTTCAGCTCCTGAGTTCAAGCGATTCTCGTGCCTCAGCCTCCTGAGTAGCTGGGATTACAGGCGCCCACCACCACGCCTGGCTAATTTTTGTATTTTTAGTAGAGGCGGGGTTTCTCCATGTTGTCCAGGCTGGTTTCGAACTCCTGACCTCAGGTGATCTGCCTGCCTCGGCCTCCCAAAGTGTAGGGATTACAGGCGTGAGCCACCCTGCCTGGCCGTAAAGTGCAGCTTTCTTCTCATGAGTTCTCCTTTTGTATTTTCGTCCCATTTCACTTTCTTAATTTTAAGGAAAGTCATAGATTTATGACTGTATTCCTGCACATAATTTTTCTTTCATATAAGTCCTATGGTTATGATATGCCTGGATGATATGTGCATATAATTAATATAAAGGCTTAATTTCCTTTATAAGCGAATTTTGGTTATTTCAGTCAGTAAGTGTTAGGGCCAGAATATTATAAATGGCAAATAGTTGTTGAAATTAGATATTTTGGTCATGATTAAGAGTAATGTGTATGCTTAGCAGTCCTGTACTTCAGTCATCTTTTATTTGCTGAGATTTTGTGGAAATTAGATGATTGTAAAGTTTTAGCCTAATTTCTAAAAAAAAAATCGTTTGTTTTTTAATTTGGAGAGTTTAAATGTCTGACTTGGGGGAAACATCGTCATGCCATAGGGAAACATTATCTCCTGAAGAATGGGGGAGAGATTAACTGACTTTTGTAATGGTTATAGAGTTACTTCTAAATTTGAATAAATGCCATTCCTACCTAGTGAACTAGTCAGAGCATTTTCCAGTTTGACCTAAGCCAAGCACACAGGTAGCTACTTCTCTTTGTTTATTTAGGAGAATGTCACCAAGGATCTTTTGATTTATTTGTAGATACATGGCAGTGGTTCTCAGTATCATTCATCATAATCGCCTGAAAGTTACTTGTTTTAAATAATAGATTGCTGGGCTCTGCCCTTAGAATTTCAGATTTAGTAGGTCAGGAGACCACACTTTGTAGCACTACTTGGGTATAGTCAGGGTATCTGCATTAAAAAACAAAATGAACAGACAAAAACCCCACAAGTGATTCTGATACATATCCTAGATGAGAACCTTTGATCAATAGTTCTCAATACAGTATATGGTTCTGGGCATAGCAGCAGAGCATCACTTGGGAATTTTACAGATGCAGATTTTCTCAAACTCGAGATGGAACCCAGATATCTGTGGTTTTTTTTTTTTTTTTTTTTTTTTTTTTTTTTTTTTGAGACGGAGTCTTGCTCTGCCACCCAGGCTGGAGTGCAGTGGCCAGATCTCAGCTCACTGCAAGCTCCGCCTCCCGGGTTTATGCCATTCTCCTGCCTCAGCCTCCCGAGTAGCTGGGACTACAGGCGCCCGCCTTGTCGCCTGGCTAGTTTTTTGTATTTTTAAGTAGAGACAAGGTTTCACCGTATTAGCCAGGATGGTCTCGATCTCCTGACCTCGTGATCTGCCCGTCTCGGCCTCCCAAAGTGCTGGGATTACAGGCTTGAGCCACCGCGCCCGGCCATATCTGTGTTTTAAACTAGACCACTAGAGGATTCTGGTGTGTGCTAAAGTTTGACAGCCATCCTTGTAACTTTATAGTTCCCTGGCACCTATCAGGGAATTTACTAGAAATTCAGATTTCACACTGCACTCCAGACCTCTCATATAACAGATTCTGAATATCAGAATCTCATTTTACAGTAGTCTCTCCTGCACTCTTATCTTCAGTTTTGCTTTCCTTGGACTGAACATATTAAATGGGAAATTCAAGAAATAAACAATGTTTTAAATTGTGTGCCCTTTTGAGTATCCTGATGAAATCTCTTATTGTCCCTCTGGTCCTGCCTGGGATGTGAATCATCCCTTTGTCCAGCGTGTCCATACTTTGTATGCTTCCCACTGGTTAATCACTTAGTAGCCATCTCAGTTATCAGACTGAAAAAACATAGTATATATCCAGTTTGGTACTATCCTCAATTTCAGGTATCCACAGGGGCGGGAGAGAGGTGAAGGGGAGCGGGGGCATCTTGGGAATGTATCGATTGTGGATGGGGGGAGGGAACTACTGTAACTAGATTCCAGGTGGTTTGTATGTATATTGAAGATTGGAAAGAGCTGCTTTAGGTGATTTTAAAAACTATTACAAAAGTAGTACTAATAACTAAAATTTATTGGACATTTGCTGTGGGCCATATACATGCTAGATACTCTGTTCATTATCATTAGTACTCCCTACAACCTTATACAGAGGGTTACTGTAACCCTCATTCTATAAATAAAGCAAAGGGGTTTAGTATCGTGCTTGGTGTCACACAGGTGCTAAATGCAGGGTTTGGGATTTGAACCTCAGCACTCAAACTGTGGAGTTTTGGAGTTTGAGGTGCTATCTTCATATGTATCTTCAGTACCATTTGTGTTTATATATGTCCGTCCTTGTTCCAGTGCCATAGATTATATTCTAATGAATTTTTTTGGTATCACATTTTACAGTGACATTTGAATTTTTTTTCAAGTCTTATATTCACCAGAACAATCAGAAGTGGAAACAGCTGTGGTTTGAATACTTTGGTCTTGTCAACCTAAATAACACAGGCTTTCTATACGAAAATGATGTTTATTTGGGAATAGGGCATTGGAGTGGGAATATTGTTGCTATAGTAAACCATGTGCATATACAGGGAGGTAAAAGAAGACAAAAGTTTTTAAAGGAAAAGTGAGGAGGATTTCCTAATTATTTTGAGATAATTATTCTTGGCTGCAAGGGTCAATAAGTAAAGTGCCTCCATTCTGAGGTTGGACCGGCAGTTGCTGGGCAGATGTCCTCATAGAAGTTTAAAACCACCCCCCCAAAAAACAACAACAACAACAACAACAAAAAAAAAACAGAGTGTTGCTGTGCTTCCCAGGCTAGATGTGAACTCCTGGGTTCAAGCAATCTTCCTGCTTCTTGGGTAGCGGGGACTACAGGTGTGTATGTACCATGCACCTGGCTTGTTTTTTTTTGTCACGTTTTGTATAAGGTGGTAGTTTTTGCAGAATCTTTTGTGATAGTTTTTATCATGCATTACCCTCATGAGAGCCCTTCCTTCATGGCCTTCCCTGGCTGTTTGTCAGGGTGGTTTTTGTTTTGTTTCATTTTGTTTTGTTTTATTAAAAAACAAAACACTACTACTACTCCAGTTTGATTCTGATAATTTTCATAGAAGTCTGTTCATCAGGGTGTTGTTAACCATCCAGACTCTGTTGCCTTAATAGATTTTGTTTTTGTGTGTAATTTCAGTAAGGCAACTCTTAAACTGGTTAATGTTTGTGGTGAAAATTTGCATGCTCGGCCAGGTGCAGTGGCTCATAATGCCTGTAATCCCAGCACTTGGGAGGCTGAGGTGGGCGGATCACCTGAGGTCAGGAGTTCGAGACAAACTTGGCCAACATGGCGAAACCCCGTCTCTACTAAAACAAAAAATTAGCCACACGTGCTGGACTCCCAGCTATTCGGGGAGGCTGAGGCAGGCGAATCACTTGAACCCAGGAGGCGGAGCTTGCAGTGAACCGAGATTATGCCATTGCACTTAGCCTGGGCGACAGAGTGAGACTCTGTCCCAAAAAAAAAGAAAAAAATTTTTTTGCATGCTGTTATGTTCTAGAATTGTATTGGTTTAATAAAGAGGATAACAATGCAATTCAGTATCTGGAGGCCCCCATGTACTAAAATTATGCTTTGGAGTTTGATTGAAGTAAAACATGGAGATTTGCCTGGTAATAGACCTAAATACTGGTATTAATTTCAAGGGAGTAATTTGGGGTGGGGTCACAACATTTATTGTATCAATAGGTTTTTGAGAGGAATTTCTTAATCATATTCTTTTTAAGTGCATAATTCAGTGCTTTTTAGTAAAATTACAGTGCCATGCAACTATTACCTCAATCCAATTTTAGAACATTTCTGTCACACCAAAATGATCTCTTTTACCTGTTTTAAGTCATTCCCACCTTCAGCCTATTACAGTTTTTTTTTTCTTTTTTTTTTTTAAATCAGCTGGTGCATTTTAGAAGTTCTTAGTAATAAAAGCTACCTATAAACTGTAATGTATAAACCTTTTTAAACTTTTAAGAAACTGAGAGGCCGGGGCGCAGTGGCTCACACCTGTAATAGTAGCTCTTTGGGAGGCTGAGGTGGGTGGATCACCTGAGGTCAGGAGTTCAAGACCAGCCTGGCCAACATGGACAAACCCCGTCTCTACTAAAAATACAAACATTAGCCAGGCGTGGTGGTGGGCGCCTGTAATCCCAGCTATTCTGGAGGCTAAGGCAGGAGAATCGCTTGCACCTGGAGGGGCAGAGGTTGCAGTGAGCTGAGATTGCACCACTTCACTCAAGTCTGGGCAACAGAGCGAGACTCCATCTTAAAAAAAAAAAAAGAAAAGAAAAAAAAAAACTGAGAAAGTTTAATGCTATTCTAGCTCTTAATTTCTGTTTGCTTACATCAGTTTAACTTATTGATAGGATTTAAAGTGATGTGAACAGTAGTGTTTAGGGCTAGGAAATGTTCTTTCATTCACTTAATGGACCATTCACAATCTATGTAACGTATAAAGAAGAAGTGGGGAGAAGAGAAAGAGAAGATAATTAAGAGAAACTTAATATCTGTAGTTCCATGATGATATTGACAACCTCAGAGTTCTTGTCTGTGGTGGTTATTTGGATTCTGGCAAACTACTGTGTGTTTCCGTTGTCTTGATCTGAATGCCTCTCAGGAATGACACTTTCTTTTAAGAGCTTTGTGTCTCTACAAGGTATGTATTTTAAGAACTCTGGGGATGAATAATCACACAGTGTGCTTATTTTGGATATGGTTGTGCATAAAGCTTTTTTTTTTTGGTAGCACAGAAATATCTGAAGAATATGTTTGGCATAGTTTGATACAGTTTTTGGTTTTGATTAATTAAATAATTCACTAATAATAAAGATGATCAGAGCTTCTGATAAATTCTTGTTTTTTTTTGGCAGTTTAATCTCCTAAAAGTTGAAGAGAATTGCTGGTATGAAGTTGATTCTTACCAAAAAGGAAGAACACTTAGATATAGAATTAACTGTTATTGAACATCTGTTTTGAGCAAATGGACTGTTTTTATAGTCACTTTTTTGTGGTGTAGTAAAAAGAACATGTACTTGGAATCAGATAGACTTTGATTTAAATCCTGGCTCTAGCACTTATGAGCTCTAACTTTTTTTTTTTTTGAGACAGGGTCTTGCTCTGTCGCCCAGGCTGGAATGCAGTGGTGCGATCATATGAGCTCTGTAATTTTAAGCAAGTTACTTATTTCTAAGCTTTGTTTTCCTTATTATAAATAGATATGGTACTTTCTATGTATATAGAGAGTATATAATGTACTTGATATAAAATAGATGCTCAGTAAATGCTATTTGTTAGTTTATTGACGTGGAAACAGAGGCTCAGAGAAGTTTGTCACACAGCTAGTAAGTGACAAATATCTGATTCCAAAGCCCGTGCTTTTCCATGCCTCCCAGCTAGAAATTGAAATGATGGGAATCGAAAGGTAGTGATCATTCTATGCTGGCTTGGAGTTTATCTTAGATAGCAATTCCCAGAAAAGCAGGTTTCAGAAAGTTCAGAAAAGAAACTGGTGATGACCACAGATAGTTTAAGCAATCAATATTGATAGAAGGCTCTTAAAAATAAAACCTGTTATTAAAATTTCAAAAAAAAAATTCCACTGGGGAAGAAAAACATGAGTAATCTAAAGAAATTAATATGACTTCCTCATAAGTAAATTTTTTCAAAAGAAAAACATATCAAGGATACCCATTAGCCGGGTGTAGTGGCTCATGCCTGTAATCCCAGCACTTTCGGAGGCTGAGGTGGGTGGATCCCCTGAGGTCAGGAGTTTAAGACCAGCCTGGCCAACATGGCAAAGCCCTGTGTCTCTACAAAAAAATACAAAAATTAGCCGGGCCTGGTGGCAGGTGCATGTAATCCCAGCTACTTGGAGGCTGAGTTAGGAGAATCACTTGAACCCAGTAGGTGGAGGTTGCAGTGAGCCGAGTCACGCCATTGCACTCCAGTCTGGGCAACAGAGCAAGACTCTCAAAAAAAAAAAAAAGAAAAAGATACCCATTTAACTAATTGTATATAAGGTTAATTTAAAAAATCATTTGACTTATTGATAGGATTTAAAGTGATGTGCACAGTAGTGTTTAGGGCTAGGAAACATTCTTTCATTCACTTAAATAGACCATTCACAATCTGTGTAATGTATGAAGAGGAAATGGGTAGGAAAAAAGGAAGATAATTAGGAATGTGGGTAGGCTAGATAGAGCTGTAATATAAGAATATAAGAATATAAGCTAGATAGAGCTGGAATGAGGTGAGGGTTATAAAAATGTTTAAGGGCAATAAAAAGGGCTAGTTTCCGCCAAATTCAAAGCGACATCAATAAGGAAGAAAGAAGCCTTTTGATTAGGGAGATAGATAATGAGAAATGCCCAACTTCTGTTTTATGTGTAGGAGAATGGTTTTCATACTGGAAGGGAGATGGTTAAGAAAAAGCTGTTTAAAGACGAAGTTTTATTCCTTGGTATGTTACATGATAAAGAGCATCTACTTTCGTTAAAGAAATTTAGAGCTCCAATTCCAGTAAAATACTTAGAACAATGAAGTGTCAGTTTGAGTTTATTGATGTCAGTGGCTGCTTTTGGTTGTAGAGCTGTTTACAATGTTTGCTTTTCTAAAATATTGAGTAATTAAAATCATCAATGTAAAAATTTGTCTTCAAGTTCAACTTATATATTTTCTTATTCCATTAACTAGCACATTAATTATAAACGAAGAACACTTTTTCTGAGTGAGGGAGGACTTTGATTCATAGCCTAGTAATTATAATTGAACAGATTAAGTCTCCCTTAAAATATCCTTGGGTAAAATGGCATCTATACTTGTTTTCTTTTCCTGGAATACTCTTCTCAAATATTTTCATGGCCTGTTCCCTTCCTTCTTTGGTTCAAATGTTACCTCAGCTAGAAAGGTTTTCCCTGAGGGAGTTTTTAAGGGACATCATTTACATAGACTTCAATGTGAATGGTGCTCATTGGTGTGAACCTCATTATACTACCTAAAATAGTATCTTCTTCCTTCACTTTCTCTGGTTTTTCTTAATAGTAATGATCATACCTGATATTTGTTTGTCTCTTCTAAGAATATAAGATCCATGAAGGATGGGATTATGTTTTTTCTGCTGCAGTTATTAGAGCTTGGAATGATGCCTAGTTCATGGTAGATGGTCAGTGAATACTTGCTGAATGAATGAATTTATTTATTGTTTTTTTTTGAGACTGATTTCAACACATGAATGGGGACACTTTAGTCCATATAAGTATTTATCTTGTTACTATTTTTTGAGATGGAGTCTGGCTCTGTGTCGCCCAGGCTGGAGTGCAGTGGCACGAGCTTGGCTCACTGCAACCTCTGCCTCCTGGGTTTAAGCGATCTTCCCACCTCAGCTTCCCAAGTAGCTGGGATTACAAGTGTGCACTGCCACACCTGGCTAATTTTTATATTATTAGTAGAGGCAGGGTTTCACCATGTTGGTAAACAGGCTAGTCTTAAACTCCTGACCTCAAGTGATCTGTCCGCCTTGGCCTCCGAAAGTGCTGGGTTTACAGGCATGAGCCAACATGCCAGAATGCATGAATTTATACAGTAAAGTGTTGGAACAAGGTTGTGAGCCCTAGGAACATTGCAGTGTGAATGTTAGCTATTACCAGTACTACTGCTGCTTAAGTACATTCCCTATATTTATACATTTGATATACTGTTTTATTTTTAAGCACTATTCCTTGTGGAGTAAATTTCAACAAGTAGGGTTTTCCCAAATACTTTATTTGTTTTTGAGATGGAGTCTTACTGTGTCTCCCAGGCTGGAATGTAGTGGTACAATCTCGGCTCACTGCAACCTCCGCCTCCTGGGCTCAAGCAATTCTCCTGCCTCAGCCTCTCGAGTAGCTGAGATTACAGGCGTGTGCCACCACACCCAGCTGATTTTTGTATCTTAGTAGAGACTAGGTTTTGCCATGTTGGCCGCCTGCTGGTCTCGAACTCTGATGGCAGGTGATCTGCCCGCCTTGGCCTCCCAAAGTGCTGGAATTACAGGTATGAGCCACCACACCCGGCTTCCCAAATACTTTAAAACTTTAAAATTTTATATTTTCTCTAGCTTTGTTGAATTATAATTGGTAAATATTAAAATTTTAAATTTAATAAATGAGACTTACAGTGAATCACAAATTTTCTTAAACATTCCAGTATTCTTATTAACTATGCTAAATATTCTTACACTTTTAAACTTAAAATCATAAGTGTGAAGTCAGTTTCTATTTTAAATTTAGAAACTATCATCATCTATAATGTTAAAATTCTCTTCAACATTATAAGAACTTAAAAAATATTTAGAATAGTTTTAAACCACACAGTATTGGTATCATGAGTTTGATATACTTAATTTCAATATTCTAATTAATCATGGAGGTTCGGCAGTCACTTACGTACGGGAACAGTTTTGCTGTCTTAAGCAAGTTGAGATTCCTGTGACATACTTTATGTCCACAGTTCAGTTACCATCTCTTGACAGGCTGTTTATCAGCCTGACATTGGCCTTGGAAACTACCTTTGTCTAGGTGGTTTTTCTTATGTCACAGATGGACATAATGAACCGTTAGTAAAAGTTGTCGGTATAGTAACAGTGGAACTCTAAGTTGATGTTGGTTTCTTCTAAATTGAAGTTTAAGACCTTTTGTAATTTTTTTGTAATTGCTTTTTAACTCTATTGCCAGATCAAGTTTTGTAAACCTCACCGAGATTACTTCACCACTTGATTGGATTCCAGGAATCCATTATCTGTCTGGCTGATGGCACAGGTTTTAGATCATTTTAAAGACATTAAGGAACTGAGAGGTATTGATAGCTTTTGTTAATTTGTTGTTACACAAAGTATGCCGGAAGACTAGGAACAGCATAAAGTCTTATTTTTAAAAAGGAAAGCAGTAGTTTTGGAGATTGTTTTCCTAGGTATGCCTTGGAAAAGAGGCAGAGAAATACAGGCTTAGCTCATCAGCATTAAGAACATTTCATTAATAGTGTAAAATAAACTTTCTTAAATACTGTTAGCAAGAAAAAAGTATCTAAAAAGCTACTTTTTGTTGTCCATTTTAATATTTTCATTAATGTTTTGAATAAATGTACAGTTGTGCTTATAAAATGTCAGAAAAATTTAGCTGGCAAGGATAACTAAAACAACTTGTAAGTTCTGTCTGAAACTACGGGCAGAAACCTATAGTGTGAGCTGCTTAAAAGTGTGGAATTAAAAAAATATGGAATTCAGATAGAAAAAGTTATATGACTAAAATTTTCAATTAATCAATGTTAAGGCATTGTATGTACTAAGAGAATAAAAACTGTATTGCTTTATTCCTTCAAGGAGCCTATAATTGAATAGAGAATATAGATATATCAAACTATACATTGTGATTTTATGATAGAATTATTAAGCATTATGGGAGCAAAGTAGAGAGCAGTTAATTTTGATGGATCATTGAATTGGCCTTTGAGGAATAAGAATTTTCTAGGAATTGAAGAGGAGAGAAAGTCATCTGCTTTCTTTCCCTCCCGATTCTTCTTTAAGGTACTGAAAAATCAGATTCAGGTCAGTGTTTATGAAGACAGATATATTTGTGGGCAAATATAGTAGATTGGAATGAGAGATTCTCTCATTAGGCTACTACTTAGGCTACTACAGTTGTTTAAATAGAATGATGATGGCCTGAGCTGGAGCAATAAAAGTAAAACAGAAAGAGTAGATTGTTTGTTTGTTTGTTTTTTTGAGACATTTTAGAGATAGAATAAATAGGGTTTATTGGTTGTATATTATTAGGAGTTTGAGTTTATATGGTCTCAGACATCCAACTGGTGAGTTGCTTAAAGAAGAAGAAGAAAAAAAGAACTACCAGGCTTCATTAATAGGATTTTGTCCATAATAAGGGATATAATATTTATTCCATGTTGGTTAGGACACATTTACAATGTTGGCCTTATTTCTGAAAGCTACACTTTAAGAAAAGTAAATGAAAAGATAGATATGTCAGGAGGGTAACCCATGAAAACCTTTGAAGGAATTGAGAGTGCTTTCTGTGGAGAAGGAAGACTGTATAGGAATGAGTGAAGGAGGGAAGGGGACAGTTGTTTTCAGGTAATGCAGGGCTGTAATGAGTTGTTCCACAGAGCAGAATTAGATCTAGGATACCACCAGACTTTTCTTTCTGAGAACTAGAGTATTCTCTTAACTGCAGTTACAATGATCAAAATTAAGAAATTTAACATTAATATGTTATATAATTTACAGTCCACAATCAGATTTTGTCAATTATCTTAATAATTACTTTCAGAGCTTTTTAAAATCAAAGATTATACATTGCATTTTATGTCTCTCCAGTCTCCTTTAATCTGGAACAGTTAGTCAAATTCTTTTTTTAATTAATTTTTTTTTTTGAGACCGGGTCTCATTGTGTTACCCAGCCTGGAGTGCAGTGGTGTGATCATGGTTCACTGCAGCTTCCACCTCCCAGGCCCAGGCAATCTTTTCACGTCAGCCTCCCTAATAGCTGGGATCACAGGCGCGTGCTACCATGCCTGGCTAATGTTATGCTTTTTTGTAGAGACAGAGCGTCACTGTATTATCCAGGCTGGTCTCCAACTCCTGAGATCAGGGGATCCTCCTGCCTTGGCCTCCCGAAGTGTTAAGATTACAGGCGTGAGCCACAGCACCTGGCCTCACATTTCTGTATGTATTTATATTTTGAGACAGGGTCTCACTTTGTCACTCAGCCCGGAGTGTAGTAGCATGAATTTGGTTCACTGTAGCTTTGACCTCCCAGACTCAAGTGATCCTCCTGCTTTAGCCTCCCAAGTAGCTGGTATTACAGGCCTGAGCCACCATGTCCATCCTAGCCTCAAATTTCTTGACATTTTTTAAGAGATTAGGCGAGGTATTTAGTGTCCCTCAGTTTGAATTTCCAGTGTTTTCTTGTGGTTAGATTCAGGGTGAGTACACTGATACTTTCAATTCCAGCCACTGAAGTGTATGTTCACATTTCCCACCCTTCCATATTTGTGATATCTTAAGTTTTTTTGCTTCATGTTTAAAAATACCTTGTTGGGTGGGGCACATTGGTTTATACCAGTGCTGTAATCCCAGCACTTTGGGAGGCCAAGGGAGGAGGATGCCTTGAGCCCAGGAGTTTGAGACCAGTCTGGGCAACATAGCGAGACCTTGTCTCTCAAAAAAAAAAAAAAAAAAAAAAGCCAGGCTGGGCACAGTGGCTCATGTCTGTAATCCCAGCACTTTGAGAGGCTGAGGCGGGTAAATCATGAGGTCAGAAGTTTGAGACCAGCTTGGCCAATATGGTAAAACCCCATCTCTACTAACAATACAAAGATTAGCCGGGCCTGTAGTCCCAGCTACTTGGGAGGCTGAGGCAGAAGAATTGCTTGAACCTGGGAGGCAGATGTTGCAGTGAGCCTAGATCGTGCCACTGTACCAGCCTGGGCGACAGAGTGAGACTCCGTCTCAAAAAAAAAGCCAGGCTTGATGGCTTGTGCCTGTAGTCCTAGCTACTCAGGAGATTTAGGTGGGAGAATTGCTTGAGCCCAAGAGTTCAAGGTTGCAGTGAGCTGTGATTGTGTTACTGCACTCTAGCCTGGGCAACAGAACAAGACCTAATCTGGAAAACAAAAAATATTCCGTGTTAGCAATTTGAAACTATAATCAAGAAATGAAAATGGGGTGTCTTGTGATTTAAGAGACTCCTCTAACTTGGAAAAAGAAAGCAATTTTGAGTGCCCACTTTATGCCAGACGTTCCATAATCTGATATGGAATGATAATTATTCAAGATTGATGTGCCTTTTTCTTTCATGGAAGAGAAAAGTAGTTAATCTCTCCTCAGAGAGGTTGTAATTTGTTACCAGGTATCTAACTGCAATGCCCTTAATCATTCCTCTGTGACAGGGCAGCTAAGTGTCAGAAAAGCCACTAGGGTATGTCTTCTAGGCTAAATAACTTCTGAGAGCCCTTTTAGTCATTGCATTGGAAATTTACTTGGTTTTTCTGTTCCATTGTTTTTGTTTTTGTTTTGGATGGAGTTTTGCTCTTGTTGCCCGGGCTGGAGTGTAATGGAGTGATCTTGGCTGTAGCCTCCGGCTCCTGAGCTGAAGTGATTCTCCTGCCTCAGCCTCCCAAGTAGCGGGGATTACAGGTACCCGCCACTCCGCCTAGCTAAGTTTTGTATTTTTAATAGAGATGGGGTTTCACCATGTTGGCCAGGCGGGTTTCACCATGTTGGCCAGGATGATCTTGAGCTCCTGACCTTAGGTGATTCGCCCACCTTGGCCTCCCAAAGTGCTAGGATTGCAGGAGTGAGCTACCACACCCGGCTGAACTGGTTTTTTAAATTTAAAAATCAAGTATTTTAGAACAATTCAATGAGATAATCAAATTAGTTAAACTAAATTAAACATTTTTCTTTCATTAGTAATACTAAAACAAAACACTTAAAGCTACATTGAGTGATAGCAAATTAGTAAAGCCTATTATAAGTCTTCTATGTAAAGTATGCTTCAGAAATATATTTTAATGAACTTTCTTGCATAGTCATTTAAAAATGCATTTAGAATTTTTAACAAATGAAGCTTTATCTTAAAAGCCACCTGACAGTGTCCTTCAAGGATGGAAACATTTATATTCTATGACCCAGTAAGTCTGTTTTAAGGTAATAATCAAATGCAGACACAGAGTGTGCAAGAATGTTAATCACAGCATTTTTAATAATAAATAGTAAAATATCAGAAGCAATGTCCTAACCGAATGGAAATGGTTAAATTAGAAACTATTTATACGGTTTTATATGGCCATTAACAATTTTAGGCTGGGTGGTATGGCTCACGCCTGTAATCCCAACATTTTGGGAGGCCTAGGCGGGAGGATCGCTTGAGCCCAGGAGTTGGAGATCAGCCTGGGGTTGCCCAGGGAGACCTTGTCTCTACTAAAAAGAAGAAGAAAAAAAATTAGCCAGGACATGGTGGTGCGCACACCTGTAGTCCCAGCTACTTGGGAGGCTAAGCTGGGAGGTTCGTTTGAGCCTGGGAGATCAAGGCTGCAGTGAACAGTAATCTCGCCACTGCATTCCAGCCTGGGTGACAGAGTGAGACTCTGTCTCTAAAAAATAAAAAAAATCCCAACCAAACAATTTAGCCCTTAATTATGTGGCTTAAGTGGGGAATAAATGCAGGATGCCGAAAGTGTGTGTTGTGTAAATTCTGATTTTAAAAATGCACGTTGAAATAAGAATGGAAGAGAATACACTAGTATTTATTTATTTATTTTTTTTTTATTTTTTTCATTTATTTTTTTGAGACGAAGTCTTGCTCTGTTGTCTAGGCAGGAGTGCAGTGGCGCAATCTCAGCTCACCGCAACCTCCATCTCCCAGTTCAAGAGATTCTCCTGCCTCAGCCTCCCGAGTAGCTGGGGTTACAGGTGTGCACCACTCAGTCCAGCTAATTTTTGTGTTTTTAGTAGAGACAGAGTTTTGCCATGTTGGCCAGGCTAGTCTCGAACTCCTGACCTCAGGTGATCCACCCACCCTGGCCTCCTAAAGTGCTGGGATTACAGGAGTGAGCCACCGCGCCTGGCCCTACACTAGTATGTTAAGTGGTTGTTGAAATGGGGTAAGCTATATTTGTACTTTTTATTGTTGATGTGTCTAAATTATTATATTTTCTATAATTATCCATTCATTTAACATTTATTGGATACTAAGTGCTTGTTAAATAAATAATTTAGCAATTGTTTATTGGCTACCTATACGCGGAGTCCCAGAACCAATCCCCATGTATACTGAGGGATGACAGTAGTCTGTTTTCATTATTCTCGGATTCCACATTTGTGAACTCATTTACTGGCTAAAACTTATTTGTAACCCCCAAATCAATACGTCTGGCACTTTTGCAGTCATTTGTGGACATGTTCAGAGTGGTGAAATTTGAGTTGTTTGATGTACGCATTTCCAAATGAGGTTAAACAAAATGACACTCTGCCTTCTTGTTCTAGCTGTCTTTTCTATTTACTTAGTGTTACATCTTTCCCACTTTTTTTTTAAGAGGTGGTTTCACTGTTTAAAATTGCCCCTAAGTGTAGTGCTAAAGTGCTGTCTATAGTGTTCCTAAGTGCAAGAAGGCTGTGATAAAAAGTTACAGTGCTGTTGACTGTGAGTTAGTGTTTATGAATCAGCGATATAAAAGTGTTTTTAGGCTGGGCGTGGTGGCTCTCGCCTGTAATCCTAGCACTTTGGGAGGCCAAGGTGGGCCGATCACTTGAGGCTAGGAGTTACAGACCATTCTGGCCAACATAGTGAAACCCCATCTCTACTAAAAATAGAAAAAATTTAGCTGGGCCTGGTGGCGCACACCAGTAATCCCAGCTACTCAGGAGGCTGAGGCATGAGAATCGCGTGAACCCGGGAGGCGGAGGTTTCAGTGAGCCGAGATCTCGCCACTGCTGCACTCCAGTCTGGGCAGCAAAGTGAGACTCTGTCTCGAAAAGTAATAAATAAGTAAGTAAATAAACAAATAAAAATGTTTTTAAAGAAAAGCACAGATAAAACAAGGATATGTGTTGTTAGGCTGTTGAAAATATTTTAATCAGAGGCTAGCAGGAACTTCACTCTGAATTTCTCTTAGTATTGAGTATTTGATAATTCAGTGTTCATGGCAACTTTATGAGAATCAACTATATATGATCTGTTATGGCACTTAGGGTTTTTGAAATATTGAAACTAGCTTGGGAACTCCTTTACCTGTCCTATAGATTTTTAGAGGTGGCAGAGAATCCAGCTTAGAGGTTGGTTAATATGCTGAGAAAAGTTTTTGTGCCCTCTAAAGACAGTACAAATGCAAGAATTTAGAGCAGTGGTGCATATCTAATAAGATTCAAGGTCTCAGTATTTTGATATTCAGACCTTGACATTGATATCAAAAGATATTTCAGGGAGGACTCTGTCCCATGAGAAATGGTAAAATATCCTAACTCATTATGAATCTTTACCTTCATTTGTCTCATTTAGATTATTTTATTTGCTTTTAAGACTTTTCCTAGTCTTACTTGTTCTTGATTGTTGTGTTGACAGAAACCATTGAGAATTCTTAAGACAGATGGAGCATGGCTTTTAGAGAGGATTAAGTAGTCATTTATTAATACTTGTGACTGGCTTAAAAAAAAACTGACATTAAATAACATCCTTAAGGATAAATATTACTAAATTAATGGAAATTTTGAATTTTTTCCTAAATTTAACTAATTGACAAATTTAAAAAATATTTAAAGCAAGCAAAGAAGTAAAATTTTTTTGTAAGCATTTTCAAAATGCAGTATACAGTTTAGACAGCTATAAGATATAGCTTTGTGAGGAAAACTGTAAGTTGATGAAAGGGAAACATTTGTAAAAATATATATAGATGGATTTTTACATCAGGCATTTCACCTAGGCCTTGCTGAATTATTTATGCTTCATTTATGAATGTCCATTGAAGATGAATGGCTATCCAGAGCTGAGATTATGTCTTAATGATAAGTACATAGTACACAGTATGTACTAAACTAATGTATCTTGAAATGAATCAATCTTGCTAGTCCAATAATCATTTTCAAGTTAGTCTGTTCCAGGATTTAACAAGCTGGTTTGGACCTAAGAATGATATATGGTGCCTTCTCATCTCATTTCTTCTTCTAAGTCATAGATCAACAAAGGGATTTTATGAAACTGAAAAGTCCAGGGTATTTATCTGGGTTCAGGCTGAGCTAAGTCAGAATGTTTAAACAATGTCATATTAGTGCTCTGCTTCTGTTGCTTGACTGCTGACATATTCAGCTTTATTTTTTGCTACCTGCAAGGCGAGTTTTATCTATCTGCCTTGTCTGTCTCATTAGCTATTGTCTTAGTCTGTTTGGGCAGCTGTAACAGAAAACCGTAGACTGGGTACAAATAAACAACAGTCATTTACTTCTCATGGTTCTGGAGGCTGAGCAGTCCAAGGGCAGACTAAATGTTGGCAGGGGCCCAGTTCCTGGTTTATAAGTGGCCGTCTTCTCACTGTGTCCTCACATGGCTGAGGGGGCTTAAACTTGACTAAACCCAATCAAAGTAAAGGTAATGCGAGAAGAATATTAATTTTGATCTTAAAAACCCTTTACTTGATCACATTATATAAATATTAACTCTTTTATTGGCTTATGATATGCTGTGGTTTGAATGTCCCATCCAAAACTCATGTTGAAACTTAATCCCCAATATGGCACTGTTGAGAGGTAGGGCCTTTAAGAGGTGATTGGATCATGAAGTCTCTGTCCTCATAGATGGACTAATGGATTAATTGGTTAATGGATTAATGGGTTATCATGGGAGGAGAACTGGTGGCTTTATAAGAAGAGGAAGAGAGACCTAAGCTAGCACATTAGCACACTCAGCCTTCTCATCTTGTGATGCTCTGTGCTACCTCAGATCTCTTCAGAGAATCCTCCTGAGCAAGAAGGCTCTCACCAGAGACAACTCCTTGACCTTGGACTTCAGCCTCCGTAACTGTAAGAAATAAATTTCTTGCCTGGGTGTGGTGGCTCATACCTGTAATCCCAGCACTTTGAGGGGCAGAGGTGGGAGGATTGCTCGAGTCCAGGAGTTCAAGAACAGCTTGGGCAACATAGAACTTGTCTCTATTTAAAAAGAAAGAAAGGAAGGAATTTATTTTCCATAAATTACCTATTTGTGGTATTCTGTTACAAGCATAGAAAAGGGACTAAGCTTGCTTCTCTTTTCTAGTGTTGGAGATAAATAGGAAATAAACATAACTTGCCCTTTTGGCATCAGGCCTTATATAGTGCCTTATATTTGGTACCCATGCCTCTCCATAGATAGATGGATATCTTTTCCATCTCTATGAACAAAGAGAATGATTTTATAGGAGAGACTGAATGACTTATAAAGAAGTGTTAAATTCTCACCTCTAATTCTGTGTTAAGTGATATCATTTATTAAACAAGAAACATACCACAGGAAACAGTAATAGACCTGTCAGAATCTCTTCTTCTGATTAGTACTGGGTTTCTCACAAATTTCATACAATTAGGGTACAGTTGTCATTGATATCTTCAAATTAATCTCTATTTTAGCTTCTTGAAAACTTGAATGTTGACGGCCATTGGGAGGAATTTTTTTATCATAGATCATGTATCTATTTTTCAGACATACCCCTCTTTTGGAAGAAGATCCTCATTCTTTTTTTTTTTTTTTATTATACTTTAAGTTCTAGGGTACATGTGCACATTGTGCAGGTTTGTTACATATGTATACATGTGCCATGTTGGTGTGCTGCACCCATTAACTTGTCATTTACATTAGGTATATCTCCTAATGCTATCCCTCCCCGCTGCTCCCCACAACAAGACCCGGTGTGTGATGATCCCCTTCCTGTGTCCAAGTGATACCATTGTTCAATTCCCACCTATGAGTGAGAACATGCAGTATTTGGTGTTCTGTCCTTGCCATAGTTTGCTGAGAATGATGGTTTCCAGCTGCATCCATGTCCCTACAAAGGACATGAACACATCCTTTTTTATGGCTGCATAGTATTCTATGGGGGGGGGTTATATGTGCCACATTTTCTTTTTTCTTTTTTTTTTTTTTGAGATGGAGTCTCGCTCTGTCACCCAGGCTGGAGTGCAGTGGCCAGATCTCAGCTCACTGCAAGCTCCCCGTCCCGGGTTCACGCCATTCTCCTGCCTCAGCCTCCTGAGTAGCTGGGACTACAGGCGCTGCCACCTCGCCCGGCTAGCTTTTTGTATTTTTAGTAGAGACGGGGTTTCACTGTGTTAGCCAGAGATGGTCTCAATCTCCTGACCTCGTGATCTGCCCGTCTCGGCCTCCCAAAGTGCTGGGATTACAGGCTTGAGCCACCACGCCCGGCCAGTGCCACATTTTCTTAATCCAGTCTGTTACTGATGGACATTTGGGTTGATTCCAAGTATTTGCTATTGTGAATAGTGCCACAATAAACATACGTGTGCATGTGTCTTTATAGCAGCATGACATAATCCTTTGAGTATATCGCCAGTAATGGGATGGCTGGGTCAAATGGTATTTCTAGTTCTAGATCCTTGAGAAATCGCCATACTGTTTTCCACAATGGTTGAACTAGTTTACAGTCCCACCAACACTGTAAAAGTGTTCCTATTTCTCCACATCCTCTCCAGCACTTGTTGTTTCCTGATTTTTTTTTTTTTTTTGAGACGGAGTCTCGCTCTGTCGCCCAGGCTGGAGTGCAGTGGCCGGATCTCAGCTCACTGCAAGCTCCGCCTCCCGGGTTCACGCCATTCTCCTGCCTCAGCCTCCCGAGTAGCTGGGACTACAGGCGCCCGCCACCGCGCCCGGCTAGTTTTTTTGTATTTTTTAGTAGAGACGGGGTTTCACTGTGTTAGTCAGGATGGTCTCGATCTCCTGACCTCGTGATCCGCCCGTCTTGGCCTCCCAAAGTGCTGGGATTACAGGCTTGAGCCACCGCGCCCGGCCTGTTTCCTGATTTTTTAATGATTGCCATTCTAATTGGTATGAGATGGTAAGAAGATCCTCATTCTAAGTGTTTATAGAATTATTACAATGTAGAGAGCCATAGAGTCTTACAGATTGAACTCAATTTAGGCATCACTTATAATCCCAGCACTTTGGGTGGCTGAGGTAGGTGGATCATGAGGTCAGGAGTTCAAGACCAGCCTGGCCAACATGTTGAAACCCTGTCTCTACTGAAAATACAAAAAATTAACCAGGTGTGGTGGTGCATGTCTGTAATACCAGTTACTTGGGAGGCTGAGACAGGAGAATTGCTTGAAACCAGAAGGCGGAGGTTGCAGTGAGCCAAGATTGTGCCACTGCACTCCAGCCTGGACAAGAGTGAAATTCCATCTCAAAAATAATAATAAAAAAAAGACTTAGCTTCATATTCTGGCTTTATTAGTTGTGTGATCATAGGCATTTCTTGAGTCTGTTGCCATATACCATTTAGGAAATGAATATGATGTCTCAGCTGTCTACTTTTGAGATTATGGAAATATAACGAGCAAGTTCTTTGTTATTGTAAAGCACAGTGTCAGTAGAGTGGATAAGACTTTGTATTCTGCCACTTAACTAGCTTTGCAATACTGGAAATTTGTTTTTTGAGATAGGGTCTCAGTCTGTCACCCGTCCTGGAGTGCAGTGCTATGATCTCAGTTCACTGCAGCCTGAACCTGCTGGGCTCAAGATGAATCCTTGCACCTCGCTCCCTGAGTGGCTGGGCCCACAGGCGCCTGTCATCACATCACACCTGGCTAATTTTTGAAATTTTTTGTGGAGATGGGATTTCGCCATGTTGCTAGGCTGGTCTCAAACTTCTGGGCTGAAGTGATCTGCCCGCCTTGGCCTCCTGTATTTAATATTCTTAAGCCTCTGTTTTATCATCTGTTAAATAGGGATAATATTAGTACCTGCTTCCATAGGTTTTTGAGAGTTTTAAATAAGATTTTATATATATATATATATATATATATAATATAGTATGTGGTATATGGCACATTATAAATGCTGGCAATCATTATTTCATTTGTTGATTTTTGTACTATGTGCCGGGGCTAGTCTACTTGATTTATTTCAGTTAATTCTTTGGACAATTCTGTTTGGTAGGAATGCTTCCCCGACCCCGCCGCCCCCCGCCAATTTCACAAGTAAGAAATGGTTGTCAGGTCGCAGCAAGTAAGTGGTTAGTTGCGAGTGGAATAGACAAATACTACATAATTAGGTTTTGGTCAATGACAGATCGCATATACCCTGGTGGGCCCATGAGATTATAACAAAGCTGAAAAATTCCCATTGCCTAGTGATGTGGTAGCTGTTATAAAGTTGTACTGTAATGTTGTGCTCATGTGTTTGTGGTGATGCTGGTGCAAAGTAAACTGCACTATACAGTATGGCACATACAATTATGTATAGTACATTGCAACCTTGACCTCCTGGCCTCAAGTGATCCTCCCACTTCAGCCTGCCCGGTAGCTGGGACTAAAGGTGTGCACCACCACACCCAGCTAATTTTTGCATCTTTTGTAGAGGTGGGGTTTTGCCATGTTGCCTAGGCTGTTCTCAAACTCCTGGGCTCAAGTGATCCACCTGCCTCTGCCTCCTGAAATGTTGAGATTAAGGCATGGTGAGCCTCTGTACCCGGCTTTGATCACATTTATTATTGTACTCTTGTTCCTCTCCCATTATGCACTGAGTTCACATTCACACAGCATCCAGAATAATCTTTTAAAAATGTATGTTGGATTATGTGTCATTCTCATCATTTACTTCAATAGAATAAATAATCCAGATAAAACTTAAAAAGAAACATAAAACAAATACTGATCAAGGCCGAGCTCAGTGGCTCACGCCTGTAATCCCAACACTTTGGGAAGCCGAGGCAGGCAGATCATCCTCTGAGGTCAGGAGTTTGAGCCAGCCTGGCCAGCATGGTGAAACCCCATCTCTACTAAAAATACAAAATTATCCGGACATGGTGGTGCATGCCTGTAATCCCAGATACTCAGGAGGCTGAGGCAGAAGAATCGCTTGAACCTGGGAGGCGGAGGTTGCAGTGAGCCGAGATCGCGCCATTGCACTCCAGCCTGGGCAACAGAGCGAGACTCCATCTCAAAACAAACAAACCCATCAAATTTCTGCTATAGCTTAGAGAGCTCTTTATGGTCTGGCATCTGTCTACTTGAAAGCTCATTTTATGATACTTTTTCCCTTTGCCTGTTAGGTTTCAGCCTCATTGGCCTTGTTCCAGTTTTGCCCATTTCTATTTCAAGGCCTGTACAGCTATTCTTCCCCTTCAGACTTTTTTTTGTAACCTTACTGATTTATTCTCCATACTTAGTTTGAATAATGTCCAAATAATAATGTTTAATGAATGTTTTCTAGGCACAAAGAAAATGAAAAATAAGATAGGCTTTGCTACAAAACAGTTTTAATGGATGAAACAGACAAGTGAATAGATTAGTGTAGTAAATAGTAATCTTGAAATTCCTGGTGGGGGAATAGTTTGAGGGAGGGTAGGCAAGCTTACTATCTTGTAGTCACTTTACCCTTGCTTTTAACTAGAGTAGCTTTACTTTCTTTTTTTTCCAGGACATAATTTATTTAAGGACTCTTACCTTTAAAAAATTAAAAAAACACTTTTTAAAGGCAAGTGTTATGGTAAGAGCTATGAACAGGGTTCCCTGGGGACACAGGTTCTTGGAGTAGGTGGGTGCATCTGATTTGTGACTTAAAGAACAAGGTAAATGGTAGGTGAGCAAGGAAGGGAAAGATGTTTGGGACAGAGGTAATCGTTTTTGGCTGTTCATCATATCTTTGGAACTTCTAAATAATACATACCTGTACATTTTGTGATAGTTCATCAAGCTATAGTTTTATTATTTTGTACTTCTCTTTATGTATACTGTCTTTCAGCAGAAAAGTTAAAACTAATAAAAAATTTTAAAAAGACAAAAAATGGCCAGCCACAATGACTCATGCCTGTAATCCCAGCAGTTGGGGAGGCCAAGGCAGACAGATCACCTGAGGTCAGGAGTTTGAGACCAGCCTGGTCAACATGGTAAAACCCCATCTCTACTAAAAATACAAAACTCAGCTGGGTGTGGTGGTGGGCACCTGTAGTCCCAGCTACTTGGGAGGCTGAGGCAGGAGAATTGCTTGAAGCCAGGAGGTGGAGGGTGCAGTCAGCCAAGATTGTGCCATTGCACTCCAGCCTGGGTGACAGAGCGAGACTTCGTTTCAATTCAAAAAAAGACAAAATAAATCACAGCTGTACTGAATTCCAGACCTGTGGAATGAGAAACTCCTATTTTCTTTTTTCTGAAATGTCATGGGTGATTCCGATACTTGCTGTGATTGAAAACCTCTGTGATATGAGATTGAAATTTAGATCTGGTTAGCTGCTGGGGAAGATTTAGAGTAGAATTAGAGATGGAAAGGCCAGATACAATTTGTATCTCCATTAAGATGCTTAGATTTTAACTTGTATCTTTGTAAGTGTTTTGTTTCTTGGATTTATTTTGAAACAACTTTATTGAGGAATACCTGGCTGTAAATGTTTAAAGTATATAATTTGTTACAAGTTTTGATAAATGTATATACTGTGCAACCATCACTGCAATCAAGATTATTACCAAATTCATGTCCCCAAAGTTTTCTCATACTATTTTCTAATTTCTCCCTACTGCTGCTCTCACCTCTCCCACATCGCCTGGTAATTACTGATCTGCATTCTGTCACCGTAGAGGGATGCTAGGTTGGTGTTAAAACCTCTTTTCTATATTTGTATAGATGATCTTATTTTTTTTTTTTCTTTTCGGTTTTGTTTTTTTAGTCTGTTAATATAGAGTTAATTGCATTGAACCATCCTTATGTCCATGTAAGCCAGTCTTAACATTTTGGGGATAAACACCATTTGGTCATGGTGTATTATTTAAAAAATATTATTAGGTTTGGTTTGTTAAAAAGTTGTTTGGAGTTTTGCATCTATGTTTATAAGGGATATAGGTTTGTAGTTCAATTTTCTTGTAATGTTTTTGTCTGGTTTTGAAATTAGACTAATGCTGGCCTCATGGAATGAGTTGGGAAATCTTCCTCTTCAGTTTTCTAGAAGAGTTTGGGTAGAATTAGGATTATTTTTTCCTTAAATGTATATCAAGTGGCATAGTCAGAATTTACTAGTGAACTCACCTTGGCCTGGAATTTATTTGTTGCTAAGTTTTTACCTAGAACTTCACTTTCTTTAAGGATATTTAAGTAATAATTTCTTGAGTGAGTTTTGGGGAGTTTGCGGTTTTTCATGGAATTTGTCCATTTCATCTAAATAGTTAGGTTTATTGACATGAAGTTATTTGTAATGTCCTCTTATATATATATATATTTTTTTTTTGGAGACAGAGTTTCACTCTTGTTGCCCATGCTGGAGTGCAGTGGCGTGATTTCGGCTCACTGCAACCTCCGCCTCCCAGGTTCAAGTGATTCTCCTGCCTCAGCCTCCGAGTAGCTGGGATTACAGGCATACGCCACTATGCCCGGCTAATTTTGTATTTTTAGTAGAGATGGGTTTCTCCATGTTGGGCAGGCTGGTCTCAAACTCGCAACCTCAGGTGATCCGCCCACCTTGCCCTCCCAAAGTGTTGGGATTACAGGTGTGAGCCATCGCCTCTGGCCTATTCTCTTATCTTTAAAAAAAATGAGATATACACTTAACCATAAAAATCACCCTTTTAGGTATACAATTCGATGATTTTTAGTATATTTACAAAATAGGGCAACCATCAACAGTACCTAATTGCACAATACTTGCATCACTCTAAAAAGAAACCCCATACCTATAGCACTCACTTTCTCCTATTTCCTCTCTCCCACAGTCTCTGCAATCACTTCTCTTTTTCCTTCCTTCCTTCCTTCCTTCCTTCCTTCCTTCCTTCCTTCCTTCCTTCCTTCCTTCCTTCCTTCTTTCCTCCCTCCCTCCCTCCCTTCCTCCCTTCTTCCTTTCCTCCCTTCCTCCCTTCCTCCCTTCCTCCTCCTTCCCCTCCCCTCCCCCCCTTTTTTTCTTCTTTCAGAATCTTACCCTTTTGCCCAGGCTGGAATGCAGTGGCACGATCATGGCTCACCGCAGCCTCAAACTCTCAGGTTCAAGCAGTCCTCTTGCCTCATCCTTCTGAGTAGCTGAGGCATGTGCAACTATGCCTGGCTAATTTTTTAATTTTTTATAGAAACGAGATCTTACCATGTTGCCCAGACTGGTCTCGAACTCCTGCAGTTCAAGTGATACTCCTGTCTAGGCCCCTCAGTGTGCTGGGATTACAGGTGTGAACCACTGCACCTGGCCTGTTCAGGATATTTTATATAAATGGGAATCATACAATATGTAACATTTGTGAGTGACTTCCTTCAGTTAGCATCATGTTTTTAAGGTTCATCCATGTTCCAGTATTTATCAATACCTCACTCCTTTATATGACTTAACAGTATTTCATTGTATTGATATGATATTCCTTGTTTTGTTTATTCACTCAGCAGTTGATGGACATTTAAGTTGTTTCCACTTTATAACTATTATGAATAATGCTGCTATGAACAATTTTGAGCAAGTTTTTGTGTGGACATATGTTTTCCTTTATTTTTGGGTGTATACCTAAGAATGGAATTCTAGGGTCATATGGTAATTCTATGTTTAACTTGTTGAGGAACTGCCAAACAATTTTCCAAAGCAGCTGCACCATTTTGCATTCCTACCAGCAGTGTATGAGGGTGCACATAACTCTACATCTTTGCCAACATATATTTTTGTTGTCTTTTTTATTATATCCATACTAGTGGGTGTTAAGTATCTCACTGTGGTTTTGATTTGCATATCCCTGAGGGCTAATGATACTGAGCATTTTTTCATGTGCTTATTGGCTATTTGTGTGTCTTATTTGCAGAAATATCTGTTTAAGTCTTTTGCCCATTTTTAGATTAGGTTTATCTTTTTTTTTTTTTTTTTTGAGACGGAGTCTTGCTCTGTCGCCCAGGCTGGAGTGCAGTGGCTGGATCTCAGCTCACCACAAGCTCCGCCTCCTGGGTTTATGCCATTCTCCTGCCTCAGCCTCCCGAGTAGCTGGGACTACAGGCGCCCGCCTCGTCGCCCGGCTAGTTTTTTGTATTTTTTAGTAGAGATGGGGTTTCACCATGTTAGCCAGGATGGTCTTGATCTCCTGACCTCGTGATCCGCCCGTCTCGGCCTCCCAAAGTGCTGGGATTACAGGCTTGAGCCACCGTGCCTGGCCACAGGTTTATCTTTTTATTAAGTTGTAAGGGTTTTTATAGATAGATGATCACAAATATTTTCTCCCATTCTGTGAGTTATCTTTTTATTCTCTTGAGTTCTTTGAAGCACAAAAGGTTTTAATTTAGATGATCCCCATTTATCTGTATTTTTCTTTGGTTGCTTGTGCTTTTTCAATTTTTATTTTTTAATTGTGGCAAAATATATGTAACATAAAAATGACCATTTTAACCTTTTTTTTTTTTGGAGATGGAGTTTTGTTCTCGTCGCCCAGGCTGGAGTGCAGTGGTGCGATCTTGGCTCACTGCAGTCTCTGCCTGCCAGGTTCGAGCGATTCTCCTGCCTCAGCCTCCAGAGTAGCTGGGACTAGAGGTGTGTGCCACCATTCCCAGCTAATTTTTGTGTTTTTAGTAGAGACAGGTTTCACCATGTTGGCCAAGATGTTCTTGATCTTCTGACCTTGTGATCTTCCCACCTCGGCCTCCCAAAGTACTGGGATTATAGGTATGAGCCACTGTGCCCGGCCCCATTTTAACCATTTTTAAAGTTTACAGGTTAGTGGCATTAAATACAGTCTCATATAATGTGTAACCATCACCATGGTCCATCTCCAGAATGTTTTTCATTTTGCATAACTAACTCATTAAGCAATGACTTGACATTTCCCCCTCCCTCAGTCCCTGGCAACCACCATTCTGCTTTTTGTTTTTACTAATTTGACAATTTTAGGTAAACTCATATAGTAAGTGGAATCACACATTTGTCCTTGTTAGTTACGCTTTTAGCATCATATGTAAGAAATTATTGTTTAATCCAAGATCACAAATAATTGCACCTATATGCACAAAGATTTGTCAGCATATTTTATTTTTAAAGACAGATTATCTCTCTCTGTCACCCAGGTTGGGGTGCGGTGGCATGTTCTTGGTTCAGTGCAACCTCCTGGGCTCAAGTGATCCTCCCACTTCTGCCTCCCAAGTAGCTGGGATCACAGGCACACACCACTTTGCCCAACTAATGTTGTTTATTTTTTGTAAAGATAGGGTCTCTGTGTTACCCAGGCTGGTTGCGAACTCCTGGGCCCAAGCTATGCTCTTCTCTCAGCCTCCTAAAGTGCTGGGTTTACAGGTGTGAGCCACGATGCTTGGCAAGAACATTATCATCCAAGAACATTTGGTTCATCCTGAGTTAATTTTTGTATATGGTGTGAGGTAGGGGTTCAGTGTCATTCTTTTGTAGGTGGATATCCAGTTGTCCTAGCAGCATTTGTTGGAAAGATTATTATGTCCTCATTGAATTGTTTTGGTACCCTTGTTGGGAAAATATCTATAGAACCATCTTTTAAAACATCTATAGAATCCATAGCAACATCTCTTCTTTCTTTCTTAATGTTGATAATTTGTACTTTGTTCCTGATGAGTCTGTCTAGAGATTTGTCAATTTTATTGATTTTTCTTAAGGAATTAGCTATTGGTTCATTGATTTTTCTCTATTGCTTTTTTGTTTCCTGTTTCATTGATTTCTGCTCATTATTATTTTTTCTTCTTTTTCTGTGGATTATAGTATCCTTTGTTTTCTAGTTTCTTAAGGTAGAAGCTGACATCATTTGAGACCCTCCTTTTTTTCTAACATATGTTTACTGCTTTAGATTTCTCTGTAAATGCTGCTTTTGCTGCTCCCCAGATATTTTGATATGCTACATTAATTCCCTTTGATTTCTTCTTTGACTTAATGGGTCATTTAGAAGCATATTATTTATTTCCAGATATTTGAGGATTTTTGAGATGTATTTTTTTAATCACTGATTTCTGATTTAATTTCATTGTGGTCACAGTTTAAATGACTTGAATCTTTTTATGTTCATTTTTTGTTATTCCTTCCAAGTAACTGCTTCCAAATAACTAAACTGCTTGAAACTATTTTTGGACTATTTACAGTTGAAATGGCTGTATGGGAAGTGATTTTTGATAAAGTTTAAATCTATCACTTTGCTATTGGCTTTTTATTTTTTCTTTGTGCTCTTTGTTCCCTTTCTTCTCTTATTTTGCTGTCCTTTGGATTGAGTCTTTTTTTGTTTGTTTGTTTGTTTGTTTGTTTGAGACGGAGTGTTGCTCTGCCACCCAGGCTGGAGTGCAGTGGCCGGATCTCAGCTCACTGCAAGCTCCGCCTCCCGGGTTTACGCCATTCTCCTGCCTCAGCCTCCCGAGTAGCTGGGACTACAGGCGCCCGCCTCGTCGCCCGGCTAGTTTTTTGTATTTTTTTAAGTAGAGACAGGGTTTCACCATATTAGCCAGGATGGTCTCGATCTCCTGACCTCGTGATCCGCCCCTCTCGGCCTCCCAGAGTGCTGGGATTACAGGCTTGAGCCACCGCGCCCGGCCCCGGATTGAGTCTTTAAAACACGTTCTTACTTTGTTTCTTTTGTTAGCTGTTTAACTATTACTTTTTCTCTGTTCATCTGCTTTTTAGTGGTGGTTTTAAAATTTATAGTATACGTCTTAATTTATCATAGCGTACCTTGAAGTGCTGTTATATAACTTTACATGTAGTATAAGAATCTTACATTGTATGTCCCCTTTCCCACATTTGTGCTATTACATTTACCCCCATTTATGTTATAAACTGTACAGTATATTGGTATCTTTTTATCAGTTATTTATGTTTAAAAACTAAGGGGAAAAGTTTTTTTGTTTTGTTTTTTTGTTTTTTTTTTGAGATGGAGTTTTTTTCTTGTTGCCCAGGCTGGAGTGCAGTGGTGCGATCTTGGCTCACTGCAACCTCTGCCTCCCAGGTTCAAGTGATTCTCCTGCCTCAGCCTCCCGAGTAACTAGGATTACAGACATACGCCACCACGCCCGGCTAATTTTGTATTTTTAGTAGAGATGGGGTTTCTCCATGTTGGTCAGGCTGGTCTTGAACTCCTGACCTCAGGTGATCCGTCCACCTTGGCCTCCCAAAGTGTTGGGATTACGGGCATGAGCCACTGCACCCGGCCAGGAAAAGTTTTTTATAGTTATCTTAATATTTACCATTTCTGGTGCTTTATATTCCTTTGGATACATCTAGACTTCCATCTAGCATCTTTTCCTTCTGCCTAAAGAACTTCTTTTAACATTTCGTATAATGCATGTCTGTCTGATGGGTTCTTTTACTGTTTTAAGTTTGAAATAATTTTTATGTCGCCTTATTTTTTGAAGCACATTTTTTTGAGAGTAGAATTTTTGGTTGACAGTTTTTTTCAGTACCTCAAAGATATACCTTACTGTCTTCTGGCATATGTTTCCACCGAGAAGTCTGCTGTCATTCTTACTTTCCTCTCTGTGCCTGTAGTGTGTTGTTTTTCTCTGCTTTTAAGATATTCTTTATATTACTGACTTTTAAGCAGTTTAGTTATGAGCTGGCTTACTGTAGTTTTATTCATGTTTCTTGTGCTTGGGTTTATTGAGCTTCTTTGTATTTTGTTTTTTTGAGATGGAGTCTCGCTCTGTCACCCAGTCTGGAGTGAAGTGGTGCAATCTCACCTCATTACAGCTTCTGCTTCCCATGTTCAAGTGATTCTTGTGCCTCAACCTCCCAAGTAGCTGGGACCACAGGCACACACCACCACTCCTGGCTGATTTTTGTATTTTTAGTAGATATATGGTTTCACTATGTTGGCCAGGCTGGTCTCAAACTCCTGACCTCAAGTGATCCGCCTTCCTTGGCCTCACAAAGTGCTGGGATTACAGCACTGAGCCACCATGCCCAGCTTATTGAGCTTCTTTGATCTGTGAATTCGTCATTTCCATCCTGTTTACAAAGTTTGGGATCATTTCTTCCAATATTTTTTCTGTTTCTCTTTCAGTCTTTTGGGGACTTCAGTTACCCATGTTATAGGCGTTTTGATGATATTCTACATCTCATTCATGGTTTTGTTCCCACTCTTGTTTCTATCTGTTAGGTTTCTATTGCTATGACGTCAGATTGATTGACCTTTTCTTTTCAGTGTCTAATCCCAGCATATTTTTCATTCCAAACTTGGTATTTTTCTAAGTAGAAGAATCAATTTGCGTTAAAAAGACTCCTGTATCTCTCCTTAGCATGCTTAATATGTCCATCTACCACTTCGAACATAAGAACTACAGTTATAACTGATTTAATATTCTTGTCTAGTGACTGTCGTGTACAGTTCTTTCTCTGTCAATTGCTTTTTCTGATTTTAAGTGGTATTTTCCTGCTTCTTCATATGATTTTTTTTTATTTTTGAGACAAGATTTCACTCTCACCTAGGCTGGAGTGCAGGGGCATGATTGTGGCTCATTGCGGCCTCAGCCTCCTGGGTTCAAGCAAAACTCCCACCATGGCCTCTCAAGAACCTAGAACTACAGGCATGCGCCACCACATCTGGCTAATTTTTGTAGAAATGGGGTCTTGTCATGTGTTTCAGGCTGGTCTCAAACTCCTGGGCTCAAGCAGTCGCCCACCTTAGCCTCCCAAAGTGTTGAAATTACAAGCGTGAACCACCACACTTGACCTGTTTGGTAATTTCTGATTGGATTCCAGGCATTCTCAATTTTACCTTGTTTGGTGCTAGATTTTTTTTTTTTTAATTCCCATAAATATTCTTGGGCTCTGTTCTGGGACACAGTGGAGTTCATTGGAAATGGCTTTATCCTTTTGAGGCTTGCTTTTCTCTTTGTTAGATGAGACCAGAATAGTCTTTAGTTTAGAGCTCAGTTTGCACCACTACTGATGCAGTGTGGTACTGAGCATTGTACTTTATGTCCCACGAATTATGAGGTTTTCTACTGTGGCTAGTAGGTTAACCAGTTATTCCCGACTATGTGAACCACGTGTGGTGGTGTACTCGAGCTGGCTCATGAGAGCCAATTGTTAAAATATCAGGAAATTTGTGAGCTAGCTTAATTCTTAAGGGAATTAAATTATATAAACTTATAATTAAATCACTTATTATGAACAAAGATAGTAAATGCTCAAAACTCATTACCTCATGTAACTATCTTATTTTATATTGCTATTTTTATGCACTCATGGTAATTTATATCTATTGGGTCCTGGTTTTTTTTTTTTTTTTTTTTTTTCCTTTCTGAGACAGTCTCACTCTGTTGGCCAGGCTAGAGTTCAGTGGCACAATCTCAGCTCACTGCAACCTCCCACCTCCCGGGTTTAAGCTAGTCTCATGCCTCAGCCTCCTGAGTAGCTGGCACCACAGGTGTGCACCACCATGCCCTGCTAATTTTTGTATTTTTAGTATAGATGAGTTTTCGCCATGTTGGCTGGCTAGGCTGGTCTTGAACTCCTGGCCTCAAGTGATCCACCTGCCTTGGCCTCCCAGAGTTCTGGGATTATAGATGTGAGCTGCTGCAGCCAGCCTTATTATGTTCTTATGGTAGAAACACTATGTAATGTATAATGTGTTGCCATGTATTTTTTTCAGATTCTCATTCACTGATACGTTGGTGGCTTGAAATTGGCTGTGGTGGAAGTTATATACCACAAACATTAGTAACCCTATAAACTAGAAACTACATACCACCTACCCTTCAGTTATTACATGTTTTCTGGCATACTCTTGCCTGTGGATGTCTTTCCCTGTTTTACTGATCAGTACTCAGCTCAAAATTTAAGGAGGTCCCCTGCAGATTATCTGAGATCTTGCCTCTCGTTTCTGCTCTCTCCTCTGTGGCACTATCTTCTGGGAGACTGTAGCTACCTTGGCCTCCCCTAAACTCCTCACTTCATTATCTTAACTCCAGAAAACCACTGAGCTTGCTTGGGACACCTTCCTTTCTCTGCAGCTTAGAAATTTTCCAGTAAGTAAACTGGAGAAATTATCCAGTAAGTAAATTGTAGTCTTTGCCCCATTTATTTTTTCTTTTTCATTGATCACTGTCCTGTGTTGTCTGGTTTCTTTTGTCAGAAATAATTTTCATACATTTTTTTTGGTCCAGATTTTTAGTTGTTTCAGGTTGGAGCATAAGTTTCATGCCTGTTATTCTATCTTGGCAAGAAGCATAAATCTCTTGGAAGAGTTTTAGATAGGAGAATGACATATCATTCTGTAGATCATGCATTTTTAAAGGATAAGACTTAATGAAAGCAGAGCTGGGCGCAGTAACTCACGTCTGTAATCCCAGCACTTTGAGAGGCTTGAGGTGGGAGGATCACTTGAGCCCAGGAGTTCAGAACTAGCCTGGGCAACATGGTGTGAAACCCTGTCTCTACAAAAAATACAAAAATTAGCTGGGTGTAGTAGCATGCACCAGTAGTCTCAGCTACTTAGGAGGCTGAGGCTGGGAGGATCATTTGAGCCTGGGATGTTGAAGGCTGTAGTGAGCAGTGATTGAGCCACTACATTCCAGCCTGGGCAACAGAGTGAGACCCTGTCTCAGAGAGAGAAAAAAAAAAAAAAGACTTAAAGTAGAGAGACTAATTAGAAGGCATTTGGGTGAATTCAAATGACAGCCTAAGGTTGGTCATGGATGATGATACTACAGAGGTAGGAACAATTATGAGAAATATTTAGGAGGAAGAATCTAGTTTAGGATTTCTAAAAGGGTGTATCATAACTCATTTACATCTGAATCTCCTAAATGATGATAAATGAAGATCGTATGCTCCATTCCAAGTTTATGGAATCTGAAATTTTTTTTTTTTTGAAATGGAGTCTCATTTTGTCACCCAGGCTGGAGTGCAGTGGTGCGATCTCGGCTCACTGCAACCACCACCTCCCAGGTTCAAGCAGTTCTTCTCACTCAGCCTCCCGAGTAACTGGGATTACAGGCACGTGCCACCACACTTGGCTAATTTTGTATTTTTAGTAGAGACAGATTTCATCATGTTGGCCAGGCTGGTCTCAAACTCCTGACCTCAGGTAATTTACCCGCCTCAGCCTCCCGAAGTATTGGATTACAGGCGTGAGCCACTGCCCCTGGCCTGAATCTGGATTTTTAAGGATGAGGTTTAGAAATTTGTATTTTATTTCATTTTCTTCTTATTTTTTATTTTTTTTTTAAGAGACAGGGTCTCTTTTCCCCAAATTGGAGTGTAGTGGCTATTCATAGGTGCAGTCTCACTACTGATCAGCATGGAAGTTTAGACCTGTTGTGTTTCCGACCTAGGCCCGTTCTCACCTCCTTAGGCGACTTGGTCGTCCCCTGCTGTCCTGAGGTCACCATATTGATGCCAAACTTAATGCAGACACCTGATTGACATAGTGTACTACAACTTAGAACTCCTGGACTCAAGCAGTCCTCCTCCCTCAGCCTCCCAAGTAGCTGGGACTATAGGCATGTGTGACTGCGCCTAGCTAGAAATTTGTATTTTAAACATGTACCTAGATTTAATGCTTATGAACACTAAAGTTTTATTTCTTTTAATTAATTAATTAATTTTTTAGAGACAGGGCCTCACTTGGTTGCCCAGGCTGGAGTGCATTGGTGTGATCATAGCTTACTGTAGCCTGCAGCCTTGAACTCCAGGCCTCTTGCTTCCTGAGTAGCTGGGATTACAACAGGTGCACACCACCATGCTCCACTAATTTATTGTGTACATTTTTTTTTTTTTCTGTAGAGACAGGGTCTTGCCATGTTACCCAAGCTGGTCTCAAACTCCTGGCCTCAAAGTGATCCTTCTGCCTCGGTCTCTTAGAGAGCTGAGATTACCAGCATGAGCCATCGTGCCCAGCCCAAACACTATAGTGTTTTAGAAGAAACTGATGTAGTTGTTTCAAAGTATGATCATCACTGGGAGCCCATACGTTGGAGTGACCTGAAGTGCTTAATTGACAATGAAAATTTATGCATTTGTGTTCAGGCCTTCTGAATCTTAATTTAAGAGGTGATTGGGTCCAGGTATTTCTTAGACACACTAAAATTTGGGAGTCAGTAACCTGAAGTACTTCACAGATGTGATCTCTTTCGAACTTCACAATAACTCTGAGAGGTAGTAGGCAGATATGTCTTTTGTTTTATAGATAAAGCACAGATAGGCAAAGTGACTTGCTCGTGGTGAAATAATTATTGATGACAGAGAATCACATTTCTGTCTCCTCCACCAAATCCTGTACTCTTCCTACTATCTTTCTGCTGACTGTGAAATAGGCTTATCTTTGAAAATCTATAGAAGGTATCCAAGACACTGAACATGTGGTTCTGAGCAATTTAGGGAGCCAGAAAAAGGTACTCTTCTTTGATAATAATCTTAAATTATAAAGGTACTCTTCTTTGATAATAATCTTAAAAATAAAACTCTTCTTTGATAATAATTTGTACCAAATGAAAATTTGGTTCAGCTCTTTATAGCAAGTAACTGTGAAAGCTTAATTATCTAGGAAAGGTGTTTCTGGGCTGGGCGTGGTGGCTCATGCCTGTAATCCCAGCACTTTGGGAGGCCAAGGTGGGTGGATCACCTGAGGTCAGGATTTGAGACCAGCCTGACCAACATGGCAAAACCCTATCTCTACTAAAAGTACAAAAATTAAATGGACGTGGTGGCAGGCGCCTGTAATCCCAGCTACTTGGGAGGCTGAGGCAGGAGACTCACTTGAATCCAGGAGGCAGTGGTTGCAGTGAGCCAAGATCGTACCATCGCACTCCAGCTTGGGCAACAAGAGTGAAACTCCGTCTCAAGAAAAAAAGAAAAAAAGAAAGGTATTTGTGTCTTTGACCGTATCTTAATGCTTTTTACAACTGACATTGAATTGAATGTCTCTCTTATAAAATCATTTAAAATCATAGTATAGTGCCCATATGTGGTATTTTCACTTACAACAAGAATCAGGCAATAAATATGACTCTGTTATATGACCTTCCTTTTCAATTTTTTCCAAGCTCTTATAAAATTAAAAAAAATTTTGCCCAAAAATTTAGGGATTGTGGTTAGCTTTGAACTTCATTGTTTTATTTTAATAGTAAGTTGTGTGGCTTATATCCTGGTTATATCACTAGAGCTGTATCTTCTAGTGAGATTTACGTAGTCTTTTGAAGTGATTACATGTGTGCTGTGAATCTGAGATCATGTAATCTATTTAATACAGTAGTACCAGTGTTAAGACTGCAAGAAGTAGGAAAAGTAATTCTTTCAGTGAAGATTGGTTTTGGGTTTGCTTTTGGAGCACTTGAATAGTCAATGAATTTTATTAGTACATGAAAACAAGCAAAGCTCTGTTCCAAGGGAATAAATAAGATGGCTTTAGGAATAGGACTTAGATAGTTTGCTTTCCATTTTGTATGCTTTTTAAATGACAAAATGCTGTTTTTTAAACTTCTAGAAGTAAGTTACTGTAGTTAAATAGTTCAAATGAAAAAATTACTGTGTATTGTCATAATTCAAAGAAGTATTTCTGCTGCAGAAAGCATATAACAGTTTTGCAGAATGCTTAAGTTTGAAATGTATATTGAATGAAGTGAAGAACACAGTATAGGGGCTACAAGAGTTTTGGCTAGTTTAATTTCCTTGCTTTTGGTACAAGAGAGGTCATGACAATTTTTAAACCTAAAAATTAGTTAGATCTGTGTGTGTGTTTTTTTTTTCTTTGTCACCCAGGCTGGAATGCAGTGATGCAATCAGGTCTCACTGCAGCTCTAAGGATCCTCCCTAGCAGCTGGGATTACAGGTGCACACCACCACACGTGCCTACCTTTTTCTATTTGTTGTACAGATGAGACCTCACTTTGTTGCCCAGGATGGTTTCAAACTCCCAGGCTCAAGTGATCCTTCTGCCTTGTCATCCCAAAGTGTTAATTTTTTTATGGTTTTACTTATATATTTTTAATGTTTGAAAACGAATAAGGAATTGTGTTTGAGGATAGATAATGGTTTTTTAATCGCTCTATTGTTAATGAAACTTCTCACTGAGAATATCTGAATGGTTGACAATCCTAATAACTTTATCCAGAAAGCATGTGTAAGGTTATCTGCATTTACATTAAAAAAAATTTTTTTTTTTTTTGAGATAGGGTTTTACTCTGTTGCCTAGGTTATAGTGCGGTGGCACGATCACGGCTCACTGCAGCCTCAATCTCCTGGGCTCAGATGATCCTCCCACCTCAGCCTCCCAAGTAGTTGGGACTACAGACACGCACAACCACGCCTGGCTAATTTTGTTCATTTTTTTTTGTAGAGAAGAGGGCTCACTATGTTGCCCATGCTGGTCTCGAATGCCTGAGCTCAAGGGATCCTCCTGCCTTGGCCTCCCAAAGTGCTGGGATTACAGGCATGAGCCACCATGCCTCGCCAGGTTATCTCTATTTTCCATGTAGATTTGTACTTTTTACTGTGTAGTGGAGTGGTACAGCATGATGAAACGTTTTAGAATGCCATTCATACGCTGCTTTCTCTGATATGTATGAATGAACGTTCTTTTGTAGCTCATTTTTTTCACCGATAAACTGGTTAAAATTATTTAACATTCTGTACAGTGCTTTTGGTCATCATTATAAGTGTGTGTATCTATTTCTCAGACTTGTAATCATCACCAAGTCTGTTTTAAGAAGCTTACCTTTAAGGAATATTTGTGCAGCCATATCTCAGTTTATTTTAAATAACATTTATTTTCTGTTTACTTCCAAAATTGCTTGAGAAAGGTATCAGATGTTTAAAGTGACATTTAAAGGACAGTCATTATCTTTTTTTACTTCGTTTTTAAGCATTATAGATTTATTCCGTAAAATATAAAATACACAAAAAAGTACTTTTGTATTAATGGAGAGCAATTGTAGACTTAAGGAAAATGACATATATCTATCTTGGTAGTAAGAAAAGGTACCTGAGGAGCTCTTCAATTTGTAAGGATTTAAGTTTAGAATTAAATTTAGAAAACTTGTATGTGGGTGCTCTCTGAGAAGAACTTGGAAGTGTTAGCCAATCATATTGGTTTGTTGAAGACACGTATTTCACAGCGAAATGTAAGGAATTATTTGTGAAGTTTAGTAGAAAATGAAGTGTGCTATATAAGTGTTTGGAAATATTACCACTTTTATTCACAAATTTGTAAACCGTAACACATCTATAGTGATTATATTATGGTTTCCCTTCACAGATATCAAGTTGTTCTAGTACGACCATATAAATAAATAATACCTGAAGTCTCAGTGTAACATGGACAATTAACAGTGATGACAGATAAATACAGACGCGTGGGGATCAAATACTAGGCGAAACGCTTTTTAAAAGGTAAGAAAATAATGTAATCTTAATTAAGGCCAAGTGGGGTTTAGTTAGAAGTAATTGATTGAAGTTTCTTTTTCAGCGTATCAGGCTTTTACAAAACACTGCAGGATCCTGTCTATCTTAATGCCAATAGAGCTCAGCTGTAAGTATCAGCTCTGTGAAAATAACAGTTGCAGATGTTCTTGTCTGCTAAATATCGTAGTGGATAATGTTCCTATAGTGAACTCTATTCAAATAGAGTAGTTAAGTGGTTGATTAGAACTTGATAGACTGCCACTAGGGCACATTCCAGTGTGCTCAGAGATATACTTTAAGTTGTAGATGCTCTTTGCTTTTCATGATTGCTGCTACCATCACACACTGTAGAATATAATGTTTTGCCATGTTTGTGAAAGGCTTCAGTGTTTGGTACAAAGGAGTTGGCACTTGGAGTCTGTTATAAGAAGAGCAGATTTTCAAGTCAAGGGTTACTTTTTGTAGGATCATGTTTTCACTGAGCGTCTCCCCATGTTAACTTAGAACATTTCTTAGTGTACTGTAGTATTAAATGGTTATTAGACAATTTTCCTACCTAGTGGTTTTTAAAGCATTTCCAGGGCATGTTTGGGAGAGATGGCATCTATAGATATTAGATATTATTAGCCCTATTCCCTTTCTAGCTGAATAGAGCAGTAACCTACTTTTACTAGGCAGTAAGTCTGCCTAGTCATTGCAAGATTTTGTAATTATATCAGTCTTTAAGTTGTAATACTTCCCCCAAAATATATCATTATTATAATATCTAGTTTTATGCTTATAATAAAGTGACAGTTTCTATCATAAACATCTACTGGTCTTTTTTTAGTCGTCTTCCTTGTTTTCGGATGGTCACTCATAGTAACCCATTTAGCCAGATTGTACTTTTTTTTTTTTTTTGAGACTGAGTTTCACTCTTGTTGCCCAGGCTGGAGTACAATGGGGCAGTCTTGGCTCACTGCAACCTCTGCCTCCCAGGTTCAAGCGATTCTTCTGCCTCAGCCTCCTGAGTAGCTAGGATTACAGGTGTATGCCACCATGCCTGGCTAAAGTTTTTGTATTTTTAGTAGAGATGGGGTTTCACCGTGTTGGCCAGGCTGGCCTCAAACTCCTGACCTTGTGATCCACCTGCCTCGACCTCCCAAAGTGCAGGGATTACAGATGTGAGCCACTGCACCTGGCCTGTACATTCTTTGAAAAAGATATCATAATAAATTATTATAAAGTAAAAATTAACCAGACTGTTCTAAGAAATGAAATGTGATTAGATGAATTAAATTATCTGGCGAATTGGGTACTAAAACCGGAAAATCCTTGTTGTTCTTGTTCTTGTAAAAAATACATATGCCAAAAATAATGAAAATGTCCTTTTGTAATTGAATTTTGTAGCACTTTAATAAGCATCCAGGTTATCCTATGGGTATAGAAGATTTGGTTATTTGTGTGTTTTTTTATGCATAACCTAAATGGTTATGTATACTTGATGTCGAGAATTTGGAAAGTCCTCTAGGACCAGAGTAAGAGATGATATTATAAATTCTGTTACGAGAAATGTTTTCAAGGGCAATCTTTAGATCACTGCCAAAAAATACTGCCTTACAGCAGTGTCTAGAAAAGAGCAAGTCACATTTTGACTCAGTTCAAACTAATATTGAGTTGTAAGGATTTGGTATATTTCAGGATCTTTTTGATTTGCTTTTCATGATTTCTAAAAGTCCCGTTTCAGTTTCTTAGTATCCTCGAGGCTACAGAGTACCAAGAAGCATGAAAGATGTCACTGTGAACAGATTCTGTACCTTTATTTCTTCTTATTATAGAAGGAGTAAATC
This sequence comes from Trachypithecus francoisi, assembly GCF_009764315.1. Taxonomy (NCBI): domain Eukaryota; kingdom Metazoa; phylum Chordata; class Mammalia; order Primates; family Cercopithecidae; genus Trachypithecus; species Trachypithecus francoisi. The sequence continues at coordinate 39,487,869 of NW_022681457.1, read as the reverse complement.
TATTAGCATACGTTCATCATCTTCTTTAATCCTTTTTTTTCATTATTTTATTTTAAAGAAAGAAATTTAGGAGGTTCTAGTATTCTCCATGGCTGAAGCTGAGAGAGTCTGAAACCCTGATGCTTAAGCTCCATTCTAGATCATAGCTCCAACTCCTTCAGGATATAAGGAAAAGAGATTATATTTCCACAATGATAGATCTTTGGTTGTACAGGTAAGTTATTTAGTTTTGCAGTAGTGAAGACAACTATAGTTTGACTTCTTTTTTTTTTTTTTTTTTGAGATGGGGTGATTTGTTATTTTTCCATACATCCTCTGTGTGGCAAATTGTAGTTTGGCTAGCTGTTTATAGGAGTATGGAGCTACAGGGAATGGGTTAGGAATGAAATATTCCTCCCCGCCTTTTTTTTTTTCAACAGGGGTATAAATGAAGTGACTGATTATGTTGGAATTTTTGACTCAGGAGGCATTATGAAATTCCTTGACTTCCTTTTCCTGATTGTCTTTTGAAGTGTGTCTTCATTTACTTTTGTCTGTCTGACTGCTTGTCTGCCTGCTTACCTACCTACCTACCTACCTACCAATCTACCGACCATCTGTCATATATCAGTTTCTCTTAATGAGAAAGAATTAAGAAGTCTTTTTATATAAGACAGTACATAATAGAGTTCCCAAACTTCAAAGAGGTGACTATTTAAGAACCTTAAGTTGAATTGCATGGATGGGTTACCAGTTATGCTTCTACTTTTAACATTATAGATATGGTGGTAATTGCACTGCTGAGGTATTGTCTTAAAATAATTACATGACAAACATGGCCTCAACATTATTAAATAGTTTGTTTATATTCTAGACAACTAGAGAAAGAATCATATTGGTAACACTTTCCAGTTGCATTTGCTCTTTTTTCCTTTTACTTTGGTTTGTCTACATGAATATATACTGGTATCATGACCAGTTTACTAAAAATTGTTCACTTAATAAAACTAAATATTGTGATAGTAAATATTAGCTAGAACATTGGTGTGATGGAAGATTGCCAGCTCCTCAATTCCCAAAATAAACTTTACCATTTTGGTGATTATAGTAGGGAAAAAACGCTTATAGGCAAGGTCTTTGAAATATCTTTTTGACATTTCTTTCTCTTAAGTAAATAGCTAGAGAAGTATGTCATTAGGTGGGCCTTTTTTGTTTAATAATTATTATTCCTTTTAGTTCTTATTGATACAGTTCTACAGGTACGATCACAGGAGCTGGAAATTTATGACCTGAAACATAGCTGATAATGCTTCAAAGAATGTTTTTCAGAATCCTATAGTTATATTTGGGTAACAGTAGATTCAAATTTATGGGAGGCAATTCAGCAGCAAATATGTGGGTAGGATATGTGAAATCATAGGTAGGATTCAGGGCTTAATATGAATGGACAAGTTGAAATTTGGTTGACTGGTCCTTCTAAGATACGGCCTCCAATAGGATGATAATTCATGAAGGTGGGGAAGAGAGGAAAGGAGTCTGGTTAATTCTAGTTACTGACCACACTCTCTTTCCTCTGTATTCTAGAAAGTGCCACTATTCATTATTTGGTAGATAATGTATAGGAAAAACTCCATTGTAGTTGTTAGATTGGGTTTTGCCCATGTGAATATGTTAATTAATGGCTTCCCTTATTTCTAAAACTAGAGTGATTGCGTTTCTAATTTCAGATGGATGCTGTCTAAGGTTTTCACCATATACCTCTTATTTTGTTAGCCAACAGGGGTATTTCCTGAGATAATTTGTAAATATCATTTTTATTCCTTAATATTTGGCAGAAATATAATTTTGTACTCTAAGCTTCATTGTATTCTTAAGAAACTTTCTGTGATGCAGCTAAAATGAGGAAAACAACTGCTTTAGTCTATAATATTTTGCTAAGCATGACAAAACAATGTTGAGACTTGATTGAGATAATACAGACTTTTTATTTTTTATTTTCTAAGAGATAGGCTCTCACCATTGTCCAGGCAGTTCTCAAACTCCTGGGCTCAGGTCATCCTCTTGACTCAGCCTCCTGAGTATCTGTGACTGTAGGTGCCCCCACTTCCCTGCCCCCGCGCCTGGCTAATCTAGACATTTTTGGTCCCTTTTTATTAACTGAATTTTGCATTCAGTTTATTAGATGATTATAGAAAGTATGTGCCTTTTATATATGCCTATCCAAAATAGAAAAGATGTGAAGAAAAAGATTAGAACAGAAAAAATTCATCAGAGGGAAGATTAGCAAAATTTTGTTTAACTCTGATCTTAATAATTTTAACCAGTTTATTACCTCAAGTGCACATCACATGTTAATTTCAGGCAAGATATTTTTATAGTCTTCCATTTGGTGCTTCCTTGGCCTTATGTATTTTTTTATTATTATTAGGATCCAGTAAGAAATTAAAGGATATATTATAAATAGGTCTAATTTAGTTTGAAACTTGATGACTCTTAATAGAATTCTGTCTGACTTCAGTAGCCTAAGGCAGTGTTTCTCAAACCCTAATACATACATGAATCACCTAGAAACCTAATTCACTGGTAGGTCTGGGGCAGGCATATTCTGCATTTCTAACAAGCTTCCAGGAGATGCCCATAATTGAGTTGCAAGAGTCTGAGGTACCACAAGGATCCTTGTTATAAAACAAGTTCTCTTTCAGTACAGCCCAATAGCATAGAATTTGAGAATCCTAAAACTAGGGCTTTGTTCTAGTTATTGAGTGAAGTGAAAGCATTTTTAGGGTGTAGAAGAAATGAAAAGAGACTTAATCTTTTATATTAATCAGTGTTTTCATATTTTATTTAACTTTCATATTAATCAGTGTTTTCATATTTTAATCAGTGGAATGGTGAAGAAGTAAGATAGGCCTCACTATATGTGATTTTTTTTTTTTTTTTTCATTCGAGACAGGGCCTTGCTTCCGTCACCCAGGCTGAAGGGCAGTCACATCACTGCACCCTTGACTTCCCAGGCTCAGGTGATCCTCCCACTCAGCCTCCCTAGTACCTGGGACTACAGGCATGCGCCATTACACCTGGATAAATTTTTTGTATTTTTAGTAGAGACAGGGTTTCACCATGTTGCCCAGTTTGGTCTCGAATTCCTGGGCTCAAGTGATCCACTTACATTGGTTTCCCAAAGTGCTGGGATTACAGGCTTGAGCCACCACGACCAGCTTATAGGTGATATTTTTTAGCAAAAATTATATGTATAAAAAACAGGTTCTTAGTACTACTAATAATAGGTTCATTTCATCCAAAATAGTCTCTCTTTGAGAAGTTTGTACTGCAAGGCAGATTTTGCTCCCATTCGGATTGGTGTGGAAAGAAAACGTTAAGGAAGTCTTATTACTGATTATTGGAATAATTTAAGAGGTTTATAGGCCCTTAATTGGGATTGCATTTTGAAAAGTAAAGATTAACAGATTCTTTTTTGTGTTTAAAAAGTATTTCTATTGCCAGTATTATTTTTGAACCATAAATTATGAGTATAATTAAATTTGCATTAAAGATAATATGGATTAGATTTCATAGGCATTTTATTTATTAAATTAATCTTATGCTTTTTTGTGTGTTTACATACATATTTAATATTTAAAAATAAGTAATCTTAACATTTTAGAGTGCCAGATTTGGATACATGAAACAAGTTGCTTTTCATATATTTCAATTTATGTTCTTTTCTTTTTATTTTTTTTGAGACAGAGTCTCGCTCTGTTGCCCAGCCTGGAGTGCAGTGGCGTGATCTTGGCTTACTGCAACCTTTGCCTCCTGGGTTCAAGTGATTCTCCTGCCTCAGCCTCCCGAGTAGCTGGGATTACAGGCATGTGCCACCATGCCCTGCTAGTTTTTGTATGTTTAGTAGAGACGGGGTTTCACCATGTTGGCCAGGCTGGTCACAAACTCCTGACCTCAAGTGATCCATCTGCCTCAACCTCCCAAAGTGCTGGGATTACAGGCAAGAAGCCATTGTCCCTGGCCAGTTTGTGTTCTTCTAAAACATCATTTGAAGTTTAACTTTAATGTTTTATAACTAAAAGTGGAAAATTATGGGACACTCAGTGTTTGTTACCCATGAAAAAAACAGAAAGATTGTAATCTTAATGATAATTTATTAGCAAATGAGAATTAAATGTCAGCAGTTCTTTTAAGGAATCCCCAAAACAATAAAAGTTTACTACTGTAAGAAATGTGTTTCTAAGTTCTGGTTGGTGTCTCGTACTTATTGTTCACTTGATTGCTATGAAATTCTCTAGAACAAATAACCATGCTTTAATTCCAGGGCTGGTTTTGTGATTCTTACAAGATTTTTAAAAATTGTTAATTAAAAATTTAAAAGTATGCCATCCTCGGAGACAACACTAAATTCAGCCAACTTAAATATTTACAGGGTACTTTCTCACTTGTCAGCAGGCAGGAACAGGGAGATGATTTCCTTTAGTGTTTCTTTTTTATATGTGGTAGCATGTTGCTGTGTCTTCTGTAATTCTTCCAGTCTTTCCACTATTAGATACTTCTTGTTGAAGCAAAGGAGAGATTATGTTTGATTTTTAGGGAGAGGAGTCAGAATGGCATTTTGAGGTTTACATAAGAAGGGAGACTGTTGATGACCAAAGGCAGAAGGAAGGGACTGTGAAACTTTGCACTATTGCCACCACTGGCCTCTTTCTCTAGCTAATCATCCTGCATCTCACTCAAAGTTAGGCAGTAAAATGACAGGGTACTTTGTGAAAACTAAACAGAAGAGGAGCAGGGGAATAGAGACTTCAAATGTTAACAGCTCCTTTATTTTGCTTGATGGGAGAGCCTCTGGAAAATATCACCAACTCACTAGTTTACCCAAATGGATCAATCCAGGCATTTTTCTATATCCCTTATATTTCTGTCATATAAACCTCAAGCATCCACACCAGAATACCTTTTCATCTCCCAAACCACACATTAAAACTGGCACTGGCATATGCTATACACAGGAGTTCAAAGAAGGAAAGGGTGGGATTATATGAGTAGTCTTGATTTCTTAAATGTGAGTATTTGCTTCAGAGGCTTCTTTGCCATGTTTCTGGTCTTTGGAACACTACCTTTCACCTACTAATTTATGGCTTTTTATCTAGAGACTAGGAAGGCTTGGGTTTGCTTTGTTTTGTTCTTAGCCAATGCAAGCTAGCATTGTGATTTTTATGTATTTAGTTATGAAAAATACTGCAAGCAAAGTTTTTTGGATGCCAGATTATTAGTTATTAAGGGATTTGATCTGTAGCTCATTTTGGCAAAAGTAAATTAAAAAGAGGAGAGCCTGCCTTTCTGTATACCAGGGACATTTTGAAAGAACACGAGAAATGATTGGAATAGTTTTTGGAAGATAGCTGCTATATAAGTTCAAGATTATTTATTTATTTATTTTATTTATTTGTTTTTGAAACGGAGTCTCGCTCTGTCGCCGAGGCTGGAGCGCAGTGGCGTGATCTCAGCTCACTGCAATCTCTGCCTCCCGGATTCAAGTAATTTTCCTGCCTAAGCCTCCTCAGTAGCTGGGATTACAGGTGTGTGCCACCACACCTGGCTAATTTTTGTATTTTTAGTAGACACAGGGTTTCACCATGTTGGTCAGGCTGGTCTTGAACTCCTGACCTCATGATCCTCCTGCCTCAGCCTCCCAAACTGCTGGGATTACAGGCATGAGCCACCGTGCCCGGCCGAAGATTATTATTTTAATGACCAAAATGAAATCACATCTTTAGGATAGATATTTTTTGGGTATTTTATGCCTATCTGAGAGGCAAATACACAGTGAGGCAGGTATGATCTCTAGAGTCCTGCCCTGCCACTTACTAGAATTGTGACCTTGGATAGATTACTCAGAGTGTGCCTTAATCTTATTCGTGAAGTAGGGATGATAGTAGTACCTGAGTTGTTATGAGACTTACGTGAGTTGATGTATGTAAGTCATATAGAAAGACTCATGGAATATGTTAAGTGTGTATACTTGTTAGCTATAATTTATATCATTATTGGAAATGTTAAAGAATTTTTGTCACATAATTTAATATTGGCAGTTATATAAACAGTTATATAGACCATAACGTCCGAGTATACTTGGATTAAAAAAGTTATAGCTTTATACTTTCGTTCTAGGTATATTAACTGTTACCTTTTTCTCATTATTTTGTTTACATTTTTGAAGGTTTCCCAATGAGTGGATCATGATGACCGTATTGTAGGGACTTGCCATAGTATGGCTGCTTCCCGATCTACTCGTGTTACAAGATCAACAGTGGGGTTAAACGGCTTGGATGAATCTTTTTGTGGTAGAACTTTAAGGAATCGTAGCATTGCGCATCCTGAAGAAATCACTTCTAACTCTCAAGTACGATCAAGATCACCAAAGAAGAGACCAGAGCCTGTGCCAATTCAGAAAGGAAATAATAATGGGAGAACCACTGATTTAAAACAGCAGAGTACCCGAGAATCATGGGTAAGCCCTAGGAAAAGAGGACTTTCTTCTTCAGAAAAGGATAACATAGAAAGACAGGCTATAGAAAATTGTGAGAGAAGGCAAACAGAACCTGTTTCACCAGTTTTAAAAAGAATTAAGCGTTGTCTTAGATCTGAAGCACCAAACAGTTCAGAAGAAGATTCACCTATAAAATCAGACAAGGAGTCAGTAGAACAGAGGAGTACAGTAGTGGACAATGATGCAGATTTTCAAGGGACTAAACGAGCTTGTCGATGTCTTATACTGGATGATTGTGAGAAAAGGGAAATTAAAAAGGTGAATGTCAGTGAGGAAGGGCCACTTAATTCTGCAGTAGTTGAAGAAATCACAGGCTATTTGGCTGTCAATGGTGTCGATGACAGTGATTCAGCTGTTATAAACTGTGATGACTGTCAGCCTGATGGGAACACTAAACAAAATAGCATTGGTTCCTATGTGTTACAGGAAAAATCAGTAGCTGAAAATGGGGATTCGGATACCCAAACTTCAATGTTCCTTGATAGGAAGGAGGACAGTTATATAGACCATAACGTGCCTTGCACAAATTCACAAGTGCAGGTCAAGTTGGAGGACCACAAAATAGTAACTGCCTGCCTGCCTGTGGAACATGTTAATCAGCTGACTACTGAGCCAGCTGCAGGGCCCTTTTCTGAAACTCAGTCATCTTTAAGGGATTCTGAGGAGGAAGTAGATGTGGTGGGAGATAGCAGTGCCTCAAAAGAGCAGTGTAAAGAAAACACCAGTAACAACCTGGACACAAGTCTTGAGAGTATGCCAGCCTCTGGAGAACCTGAACCATCTTCTGTTCTAGACTGTGTTTCAGCTCAAATGATGTCTTTATCAGAACCTCAAGAACATCGTTATACTCTGAGAACCTCACCACGAAGGGCAGCCCCTGCCAGAGGTAGTCCTACTAAAAACAGTTCTCCTTACAGAGAAAATGGACAATTTGAGGAGAATAATCTTAGTCCTAATGAAACAAATGCAACTGTTAGTGATAATGTAAGTCAGTCTCCCACAAATCCTGGTGAAATTTCTCAAAATGAAAAAGGGATATGTTGTGACTCTCAAAATTGTGGAAGTGAAGGACTAAGTAAACTGCCCTCAGAGGCAAGACTCAATATTGGACATTTGCCATCTGCCAAAGAGAGTGCCAGTCAGCACATTACAGAAGAGGAAGATGATGATCCTGATGTTTATTACTTTGAATCAGATCATGTGGCACTGAAACACAACAAAGAGTATGTGTAAATATGGTAACCATGAATTCTGCTTTGTTTATTATTCCCCAAGTTTTTCGGTTTCTATTCATAAATGTCTATTCATGGTGTTTTTATTACAGCTAAAATTAATGTTTTCACTGAAATTTTAGGTTTAACATGATTTTCTCAACTCTTAGAAAAACTCCAAAAAAAGACTTTTAAACTCAGCTTTACACATGTGTTCTATGATAGCATGGTCTTTCCACTTCTGATATTTCTTGTCTCAATTAGAAAAGACATGGTTGGTAGCGTTTTTGTTGTTTTAATATGTTTTATATCATGTTAGTTAATTTATAAAATGGAAACACATCGAGTTACCACAGGGTGCTTTGATTTATAATTCTAGGTAGCATAGAACAATTAATGAGTGCTTAGATATCATCCAGATATGTGAAGTCTGGCAGGCTTGATACCTACTTTTATCTTACTTACACTTAATTCCCAATTAAAATTTTTTATTAAAAAATGTGCTTTATGCATCATCTTTGACTTTTGTGACTTAGAGAAGTGGATATTACTATTAACACTATGCAATATATTGTAATTAATGTATTAGCAAGAGTTAGTCTACTGGATAGTTTACATAAAACATTTGACATAGCTTTTCCTGATACTAAATGTAAAGGAAGACTGTATCTTAAAATATTACCAGCTCTCAACCTTGCTAAGTCACTGTTTTAAATAAAGAATTCTGTATCCAAAATTTTCACAATATTACTTGCTTAGATTTCCTATATTCGGGGCTGTAACACAAGATTTGGAGCTTACTATGTCTAGATAATCCTGAAAGGAACTATAACACACAGTGCTCTTAAATATCAGGATTAGCAACGGTAAAAGACAGACTTATGTAATAAGTTAATTACCTTTACTCCTACAGGGTAGGCTTTTGAATTAATACCACAATCAGATTATATAGACTGTACATAAATATTTTGATTTAGGAACATTTCTAATAGTTTTGTTGTGACAATTGCCAGACCCTAGTATGTGTCAAATCAAAGTATCAAATCCTGGTTGTGGGGACATATTATTATTTTTGCCATACATTGTAGATAGTTTAGATTTGTATATGGTAATACAGTGATCTGTCAGCATAGGCCTCTCTTCTGAAAAGTTTTCTTCTGCTCTTTTGAAATCCTATTTTAATATTGTATTTGATAGTTCATGTCATCTGAGCATTTTACAATTCTGTGAAAATGTTAGAGTCTCGAGTATTTGGAATATTTGAAGTCTAATTTTAGATAGCAGAACAACTCATAAATGAAGTTTTTTTTTTGTATTAGAAATAAGTTGAGTTCTGCTGTTCATATATACTAACAGTTTTTTTTTTTTTTCTGAGGCAGCATCTCGCTCCATTGCCCAGGCTGGAGTACAGAGGTGCAATCATGGCTCACTGCAACCTTGACTTCCCTGGGCTCAAGCAGTCCTCCCTTCTCAGCCTCCCAAGTAGCTGGGACTACAGGCGCATGCCACCACGCCTGGCTAATATTTTTTTGTATTTTGTAGAGGCAGGGTTTCGCCATGGTGCCCAGGCAGGTCTTAATCTCCTGGGCTCGATTGATCCTCCCACCTCAGCCTCCCAAAGTATTGGGTGTAGGCATGAGCCACTGCCCCTGGCCTAGTATCAGTTTTTAAAAGTAGACCTGTTTATCTGCAGTGCAGGGAAGGAGAGCATATGTCTTAGGAAAATACCAAAAACTAAAGAAATGTGAATTTTTATAAAATGATATATGTTCTGTTCTTTGCTTTTTATTGTTTTAATCTTGACTGGTTATTGATTGTGGAAATTTTTTTTCTAGTAATTCACTACAGTATTACTTTTTGTAAGAGATTGCCTGATAATAATTCTGAAGGATGATGTTCACATAAAACAGTTATCTAAAGATACAGTCATAACATTGATATTCCACATTCATAACCCTTTGAGGATGAGAACAATACAGCTTAATGGGTGCTTTTATACATTTAATATAGTGTGCTTTTATGTGTTTATTTTTCATGCGTTCCTTAAGATATAGAGAGTCCTTTGGAATTTGGATGCTAGTTGCTTTGTTAGGACAGTGTTTTCAAATTAATGCTTCATTGGGTGACATTGGGGAAAACAAATTACTGATTCTTCCTTTTTTGCCTTGCTCCAGATCATTTGAAGCATAGCACTTTTTTTTTTTTGGAGACAGGGTTTCACTCTTATCAACCGGGCTGGAGTGCGGTGGCACAGTCATGGCTCACCACAGCTTTGACCGCCCAGGCTTAGATTGTCCTTCCACCTCAGCCTCCCACGTTGCTGGGGCTTACAGGTGCACACCATCACACCTGTCTAATTTTTTGTAATTTTAGTTGAGACAGGGGTTCGCCATGTTGTCCAGGCTGATCTTGAACTCCTGGACTCAAGTGATCTGCCCGCCTTGGCCTCCCAAAGTGCTGGGATTACAGGCACGAGCTGCTGCATCGGGCCAGGATAGCACTTTTGAAACTTTATCTTTTTTGTTTTTTTCAAAGGAAGCAAATCAGAAGTGAGATGGAGTATCATGATTAGCATCTCAGAGCTAATTTAAGGAAAATTGGGAGAGGGTGTTTGATCATGTCAGATCTAATCTCTTTCAGTAAAGTCTCTCTTTCCTTCCCTGTACTTTCATTCCTATGCTTTTTGTCTAGAGCCAAGAGATGGTTGGATATAATGTTGGCTCTTTTTAATCCAAGTTGCCATTGCTAAAAATAGCATCATGACATCTGTCTAGTGCTTTCAAGTCTCAAGTAGATTTCTGGCAGTTTGAAAATGATGTTAAAAAGCACTTGGGTTTAAAAAAAGGCACTTGAAGGAGATGGTTTATTACTGTCCTGTACACACGTGTACATACCTTGTCAAATGTTACTTCTCTTCCTTATTCTCCCTATGCTAGAAAAGTTCTCCAGGTAATTGCTTTTTGAAACCGAGGTTGAGCATTGCCCAGCCTAAATATGAATATCTCTACCAGTAGGGAATGAATACTTCCTGATAGCCAGTTTTAAAAGTAGGTTGTTAACAGAAAATTCTGAGCATGGCATAGTTGTTTGTCTAGAGCCAGGGGGACATAACTCTGTGTTACTCTAGTTGAAATTTTTCCTCCAAGCTAACAGTGATCAACAGCCTTCTATCCTAGTGTTCAGCTTATAGTTTATCTGTCTTGTGTGCAAAGATATCCCATATAAGGTCATCTGATCACTTGTAAATGTTTGCAAAAGTATTGTGTAGAGTCCTAGTCTTAGATGTAATTTATGATAAGTTAGGCAATAGACCAGGGAAACAAATCTGTGGATGTTCTGGATACTAGCTTGATGCCTGTCTAGATGCCATCCCTCTTCTCTAGCGCGTAAATCCACAGTGTTCTTTTATGTATTTATTTTTCCAAATGGAGAACCCCACTGTGAGAAAGGAACCAGAGAATATCTTTTTCTCTGGCAAGATTCCATCTGTGGATTATTTTATTAGACATGACTTCTGAAAGATTAGGGGTGGAGGATCAAAAGAAATATTCTTTATTTGAAAGCTCTTTGATCTTCAGGGTTGATAGAATCTGTTAAAGTGGTAGATAATACAGTACCTAATAACTTCTTTTTTGGCTTAAATAGCCTCCCTGAATGAGATTGTTTACATAACTGTGATTGCCCTTTCTGTTTGGGAATTGACCTCTTGCTAATTTTTGAAACAGGAGCACTGAAACAGATCTCTAAATTTTGAAGGTCTGGCTCCAGGAAGCACAAGTGTGGAAGATTTTAGGTCTTAGGCTTTAATGTTCAGAGCATTTCTTCCAATTCAAAACGTAATCACTGGAAAATAAACTTCTAAATGAAAATGTGATTTGGTCAACTGCCTCTGAATTATCATTGTGCAACATTACTTAAATAAATTTGTTTGAAAGACCTTGGGTATCTTCATTTAAGGATTGTTGGTATTATAACATTTCATGAACAGATAAGGGGGTGAAAAGTCAAATTTAGGGATTCTAGATTCTTGAGATCTTACAAAGATTAACTTATTGGTAACAGATTGCTAACATTTATACCAGTTCTTAAGTTTCTACATAATGAACCTGTAAGATAGTTATCGCTCATCTAAGAGTGTTGCTCAGGTACTCTGCAGGTGAACGTATTATTTTCAAGCCACATTAAAGAGTTTCTAAGAATTGTAGTGTTAAACTTGGTTTTTGGAAAATGTTAATGATAGTAAATAATTATAATATGTCCTTCTGTTGCACCGTGCTTATTTCATAGTTGATTAAACAAACATTTGATATTTTCATCAATTTTGGAAGCTGCATAGAGAAAATCTTAATCAGTTCTTGGAGATTTACTTATTGAGAGTCTACTTTTACTGTTGGTCAAAGTAATTTCTTTCAAGGGACCAGAAAAACTCCAGAATCTTTCTTAAAAATCACTAGAGGAGTCATCCTGCCCTGAATAAGATTACATTTGTATTGTGCTTCATAAGTTACACATCAGTTTCATTAGTTTCTCATTTGACTATCATGACAGTTTGAAAGTAGACAGGATAGGTACCGTTATACAGTCCCCATTTCCTAACTCGTAATTAAGATTTTTAAATTATTAATTTTAAGTAACATAATGAATTTCTAAATAGGATCAAACTTCTATCTTTTAATTACTAGTTTGAACTGTACTTGGTTACCTCATCCAATGAGGACTTATTTCATGGACTTTGGGTTTGTTTCTGTGTTGAGAAACCCCATGGAGCAGATCTTGGGGACTCAGTTGTCAGGAATTGTTTACCCTGAGGTTAAGCTCTGTTATTGATTATCTGATTATCTGATTTTTATTTGTTACAGAACCAGCATTATAGGTAAGTAATTTGCTTTATTTATTGAATGAAATACTTTCATGTTCACTATTTTAAAGAACATCTTATTTGTGAAGAATTATCTGGTGAAATAAAACTATGGCTATAGCTTGATTTCAAATAGAGGATTTGGATAATTTGAAAAGAATACTCTGGGGTATTTTAGAATGCATTAGGTATATTAAAGTCAAAGATTACTAAGGAAAACTCATGCTTGGTATACCTTCTCAACTCACCAGAAAAGGCTGTAGGATAATAGCCAGATTTACCCCTCTAGTCTGGCACAAAGATTAATGGAAGGAGAGAGGTAGCTTTCTAAAACGAGTCCCCAACCAGTCCGTGGCCTGTTAGGAACCAGGCCACACACCAGGAGGTGAGCAGCGGGCAAGCAAGCAAAGCTTCATCTGTATTTACAGCTGCTTCTCCCTGAGCTGCACCTCCTGTCAGATCAGCAGTGAAATTAGATTCTCATAGGAGCATGAACTCTATTGTGAACTGTGCATGTGAGGGATCTAGGTTGCACGCTCCTTATGAGAATCTAATGCCTGATGATCTGTCACTGTCTCCTGTCACCCCTAGATGAGATCGTCTAGTTGCAGGAAAACAAGCTCAGGGCTCCCACTGATTCTACATTATGGTGAGTTGTATAATTATTTCATTAGATATTACAATGGAATAATAATAATAGAAATAAAGTGCACAATAAATGTAATGTGCTTGAATCATCCTGAAACCACCCCTCGTGAACCCCCACCACCCAGTCTGTGGAAAAAATTGTACTTCAGGAAACTGGTTCCCAGTGTCAAAAAGATTGGGGACTGCTGCTCTAAAATATGTAAGTTTTGCTTGTAAGTAGAGTAAACCCACTGACTAATCAAAACATTAAGTGAAGTTTTTGCTTTTTCCTTTGAATATCAACTTGTTTTGTTTCAACTACTTTAGATGGTATCTAAAAGTAACTGTCTGCCGTAATCCAAGTATATTTGTACCCAAGTATAATTTAACCCTTTCTTTTCTTTTTGAGACAGGGTCTCACTCTGTCACCCAGGCTGGAGTGCAGTGGTACCATCTCAGCTCACTGTAACCTCTGCCTCCCAGGTTCAAGCGATTCTCCTGCCTCAGCCTCCTGAGTAGTTGGGATTACAGGCATGTGCCACCATACCTGGCTAGTTTTTTTTTTATTTTTTTATAGAGATGGGGTTTCACCATGTTGGCCAGGCTGGTCTTGAACTCCTGACCTCAAGTGATCTGCCCATCTCAGCATCCCAAAGTGCTGGGATTACAGGTGTGAGCCACCATAGCTGGCCACACTTAACCTTTTCTTTTTGATTTAGGTTCATCTTTTGACAGAGGTTATGAAGTAATACTTTTCTGGCATCATTGCCAGAGTAGGTCTTTTTTTTCCTGTGGTAAATGATTTTGGGCTGCTTGGTTTTTTGTGTTCTTATACTCTGTTTCTTTTCTATGTTCTTTTCTAAGTTCTGTGACTTTTTATTATTTTCTTCGTTTTTGTTGGCTTTCACAAGTCACTGCTATTATAGTACCTTTCTTTAGTAACTAAGACTTTCCTTCTAATTGACTGCTTTTAGTTTTCTTTGAACTTGGATATCAGAATAACACTGTCAGAATTATGTCTCATGGTTCTTTAGTGATTGATATATTGAGGAGTTTATCTTTGAATGAATATGTGTCAGTGTGTGGGATGTTTGATTGTATTTTCTTGTTTGTATGCTTTCTGGTTTGGGGGCTGTGTTTATGTAAATTACCAGATCTAAATTCTGAATAGAGAAACAATTATTGTTTCCTTATATATGGTAAGAAAGACTTATTTAGCAATAAACCCCATCTGAAATAATTACTTATCTACAATTTTGACACTAATTGAAGCTTAGCTTTTAGTTGCAGAAACTTAATTTTGGTAATTTTTTATAGAAGTGTACAGAAAATCAACTTTTTTCCTTCTATACTCGCTCTGTTTCGGTACTTCAATTCTGACACCAGATCTATAGGAAACCTCAACTATTTTTCTCTGTACTCACACTCAACACTTCTGTGACCAGATTTGTGGTGATTTTTCCCACTGACCAATTCTCTGACTCAGTTGGATGTCCTACAATTCCATTCAATATTCTGACATTAACTGTAGTTAGTGCAGACCCCACAGGTTAAGGTCTCCATCCTGCAAGACTGCCTCCCACTTCAGAAGCCAATCACAAATGGTAGGTCATCAGATTACCCACAGTTTCTGTCGGACTTGACTACAAAGTGGAGGTTCCCACCAGCCCCTCCTCAGATTCAGTAATTTGCTAGAGTGGCTCACAGACCTCAGGAAAACAATTTATTTATTGTGGCTGATTAATTACGAAGGATATTTCAAAGGATCCAAATGAAGAGTCAGATGGAGAGAGATGTACGGCAAGATCTGGAAGGGTCCCAGGCACAGAAGCTCTTTCCTGTGGAGTTTGGGTCGGCCACCCTCAAAGCTCGTAGATGTGTTCACCAATCTAGTAGCTTCTAAACTTTGTCTTTTAGGGGTTTTTCAAAATAGAGCTTCATTTCTCAGGCATGCATGATTATTAACTCAATCTCCAGCTCCTCTAACCTCCCCAGAGCATACTAGGGTTGGGGCTTGTAAGTTGTAATGATGGCTTGCTCTCTATAATGACCATCTTCCACCCAGGACTCCACCCAGAGTGACTTTATTAGAACAAAAGGGTCTCCTGTCATCCAGGAAATTCTAAGGGATTCAGGAACTCTGTCAGGCACTGCTGTCACTCAGAAAATTGTAGAGGTCGTAGGAGCTGTGTGTCAGGAACTGAGATCAAAGACCAACTATTAGGAACAAAGATTTTTCTAGTATCCCTATTTACAAGAGTTTTAGGAGCTCTATGCCCAGAATGGGAGTAGAGACCAATATATTTATTTTTTATTATTTCACAAGTAGGTTTAGGAATGTTGTATTTTTACATATTAGTAAGAAGAGTATACCATATTTGCCATTTTTTGTGTTGTTTCATGTTATCAGATATTATAATGTATAGTAATAAATGGGAAGATCTGTCTTGTGACCTACTTCTCTCTTTTTTTTTTTTGGTCTCACTTTTCAGTGGAGTCTTTTTGTTTAACTTTTATTTCTTTTATTGTGGAAAGCTGCTTTTGTTTATCTCTTTATTCTCTGATTTTAACATAGGGAAAATCTGAATGTAGCCAGAGGAGACTAATAATTCGTGCGGGACCCTCTCAGGCAAGATTTTCTGTGGTGTGCTATGATAGAATTTTCACACATATCTACTAATCTTGGGAACTGGATTATAGACATTGTACATATGTTGCTGAGGGTCAGGGTTTTGTTTTCTTCCCTTAAAAAATGTTGACATTTGTTCTGACAGGCAGTTAATTTGGGGGTAAACTTGGTCCTCTTAAGGCTTATGCTTACCTTTGTTAGGGGAAGTACAGAGTAGCCTGTTCTCTAGATCTTGGTTAACCTTCTGTAGTATGGCCTTAGTGATACCTTGTTTAAAGAGGTAATTTACTATGGTTGATAGAATCCTGAATGTTTCTAGCCTTGTGAGGACACTGTTAGTTGTTCTTTATATAGCTCCTTGGTAGTTATTCTTTGCTTGGTTTGTGGAGTCTCATCTTATATGTGTGTAGCATTATATTCAGCCAGACTCGAGAGGACCTCTATGCAGATAGCATTGTTTGTCTTTCTGTGTTGCTTCTTCCTTTTTGATACTCCGTCCCACAAATTCTAGCTGCTTCAGCTTCCCCAAACTGTTTTCTGTCTCTGCTCAGCAACACACGTCCCTGTTCTATAGTACTGATAGTACTTCCAAGTAGAAAGAGAGGGTGATGATAGGGCTTATTTCGTTTGTTTGCCCTCTTTCACAGATCACAGTTACAGGCTGTCTGTTGTCTAATGTTTGGAAATAGTTATTATTTGTATATTTTCTCCAGTTTTGTAGTTGTGGATGGCAGGATGGCCATTCCGTATCAGTTACTGTTATGACTGTAAGCGGATGTCTCTGATATAATTTTAATATGCACTGGGTATGTTTTCTTCCTATAATACTCAACCCCAAGCCTGCAATTTGATTATCTGGGGATTACCTTGGGCGAGCTTTTACTTACACCTTAAAAAACAGTTTCAGCAACTTCTTTTTTAAAAGAAGTTGAAGTCAGAAATTGGAAGAGTAGGAATTTTAATTGAAGAATGACGGTAACTTTTACCTACTTGTTTTAGTTATGATTAGGTGTTGCTGAGGTTGGAACAGAAATAAAGATTAGGTTACTGGTGAGGTAAAGCTCATGAGGATGGGTAAAAGAGAGAATGTGACACACAAGAAGATATGAAACTTTTTTACTAGGTTTGAAATGGTAATTCTAAGAGTCTAAGGAATTATGTATTTGTTAGCTATTTTTCATAGATATTTCAAGGATTTTTGTTGTACCAGATTTGCTGTGTAGTGTTGTAATAAAGCCACGGTGAATATGCTCTTTTTATGTGGCTTATCAGTTTAATCCAGTTTCTAGTACATGGTTTTCTTTTTAAATAAATTTAAATATAGAGTATTTTGGAGAAATCTGTTTTTCCTTATACTTTAATTTTTACCATTTATGTTGGAAAAATTTTATTCAGGTGTTTTTTGTTTTGCTATTTTTCACTTGTTTTACATTATCATTCCTTTTAGTTTATTTTGTTTGTTTTGTTTTGTTTCTTTTGAGATAGGTTCTCACTTACTCTGTCACCCAGGTTGTAGTGCAGTGGCACAATCTAGGCTCACTGCAGCCTCAGTCCCTCTGGCTCAAGCAATCCTCCCACCTCAGCTGCCCGAGTAGCAGGTGTGTGCCACCACACCTGGCTAATTTTTTTTTTTTTTTTAAATAGAGATAAGGCCTCACTATGTTGCCCAGGCTAGTTTTGAACTCCTGGCCTCCTTCCTCGGCTTCCCAAAGTATTGGGATTACAGGCGTCGGCCAGCACACCCAACCCTTCAATTATTAACGCATTCATATTTTTTAACTAAAGGTTCTCAAAACATAATTAAGATTATGCTTAAACTTAGTCAGAGGGAAGGATCATGTTACTTTCTTATTGGCAATGAGTGTAAGATGTGAGACTGAAAAAGATTACAATAAAAACTGGAAGTATCTTCTTTTATTTTATCATTATTATATTTATATTTTTTCGAGACAGGGTCTCGCTGTGTTGCCCAGGCTGGAGTACAGTGGTGTGATCATGCCTTACTGCAGCCTCGATTTCCTGGGCACAGGAGGTCCTCCTGCCTTGGCCTCCCGAGTAGCTGGGACTACAGGTGCACACCACCACATGTGGCTAATTTTTATATTTTCTTGTAGAGATGGGGTTTTGCCATGTTGCCCAGGCTGGTGTCAAACTCCTGGGCTCAAGCTGTCCTCCTGCCTTGGCCTCCCAAAGTGCTGGGATTACAGGTGTGAGGCACCATGCCTGGACTTTATTTTTTTTAATTTAAATTTAAATTTTTATTTCTTAATTTTTTTCCCAAACTCTTTCTTCACACTGGATTTTTTTTTTTTTTTAAAGGGAGGGTCTCACTCTGTCACCCAGGCTGAAGTGCAGTGACACAATCATGGCTCACTGCAGCCTTGAACTCCTGGGCTCAAGCGATCCTCCTGCCTCAACTTTCTAATTTTATTTAATTTTTTGTAGAGACAGGGTCTTTCTCTGTTGCCTAGGCTGGTCATGAACTTTGGGTGTCAAGTGATCCTCCCAAAGTCTTGGGATTACAGTTATGAGCCACTGTGCCTGGCCAGTAGTGTTTTTTTGAGACACTGATTATAACTAGATAATGTTTTTATTTTAAGATGCTTATATTATTTAGATCTAGACTCTCACTATATTGTTAAAGTTTATTTTTAAATTATTTACCAAATCAAGGTGATTGGGCTAGATTTGAGGAACTCTACAACTGCCTTCCAATTATTTTTAGCTGGCAGTATGATGCTAAGCTTTTGTTTCTGCAAAAAAACTTTATTTTGATTTCTGTAATTATAATTAGTGTATTATATACATGGTTTTGGACTCACTTCTTTCTGTGTTCTTGCCCTTAACTTTTGGCACTGCTTAGGCTTCAGTTATTGGCTTTGTTCTTCTTCCTTTGCATGCTCTCTCTGGGTGTTCCCACTCACTGCTGTGGCTTAAATTACTATCTATATACTGATGAATTTTGAAATGCCTGTCACCAACTCAGATTATTCTTGAGTATCAGGCTGTTTAGTAGATAGCTGCATTTCCATGTCCCATAGTATACCCAGTGGAACATGTCTGAAACTGAACTTATTTCTTCTTTCATACTCATACTGAATAATCACATTTTTTCCCGAATTTGGTGGAGTCTTTTACTTGCCCAATCCAGAAAAAGCAAAGTATTCTTCAACTACTTACTTGTTTACTACACCTTCCTCTCCTACTGTTCTTACTGATTCAACTCAGTTTCTTCCTTTCCTCTCCCTTTCCCTCTCCCTCTCCCTTTCCTTTTCTCTTTCCTCTTTCCTCTTTTCTCCTTTCCTTTTCCCTTTCCCTTTTCTTTCTTTCTTTCTTTCTTTCTTTCTTTCTTTTCTTTCTTTCTCTCTCTCTCTCTTTCTTTCTTTTCTTTCTTGCTTTTCTTTCTTGCTTCTTTCTCTTTCTTTCTTTCTTTCTTTCTTTCTTTCTTTCTCTTTCTTTCTTTCCTTCTTTCCATCTTTCTTTCCTTCCTTCCTTCCTTCCATAGGCCACTGTCATCTGTTTTCTGGATTACTTAACATACTTATTTGCTTTCTGTGGTGCTAGTTTACTTTGCCAGTGAACTCTTATACTGTAGCTGGAGTAAATGTCTTAGAATAAAATCGACTCTTTAAAATGAATCACTGCATGATTTTTAAACATGTCTTTTACTGTCTGCCTCTCCCTCTACATTCTATTCCCACTGAATCTTGATTTCCTTAGTTCCTGAATTATATTCTCTAACTCTAGGCCTCCTCATATGCCTAACTGCCTGCTCTACTTTTCCCCTGTTTTCTTAGTTATTGTGCTACTTCTACGAAGGGAGAAGCCTTTTGCAATTTGGACATCATATTCTCTGAGAAATCTTTCTTATCTTCAAGACTGATTATTAGTTGCTCCTTGTGTGCTGTGTTGTAGTTATGATTGCCTGTAAATGTGTACAAGAGACCATAAGCTCTTTGAGGGAATCATGTCTTTCTGGTTGGTTGATACATCAGTGGTGAAATTTCAAGCATTATCCTGCTTTGGAAGTGTCAGAGAAAAATTTAGTGTGCTTTTCATAGTAGAAAAATTTTAATATCATTATTTGACTTTCAAGATTCTGAATTTTACATAGCATTAGTGATTTTTTTAACATTTAAATTTTCAAAAGAAAAGATAAATATGCGATACCATCATTCATATGGTTCGTTTAACTCAGCTATGGGGAGACATGTAAGAGGAGTCTTATGTTTACAGATGAGTTATCCGAGTTTGTTACCTAGTGGTAAAATCATGTTTTTACATGGTCATATAAGAAATGTAAGTTCAGTTTTTAATAATACCAGACTTCCAAAGAGAAGAAGTCATTGTATTATAAAATAAATTTATATTTGGTATTATGAGAATGTTTTGTATGATTGTAAGTATAATTTTACAGTCTAGAGTTTTGCCAGTAGGCTTTAGAAGCCTACAGAGTGGTTAAGAATTTGATTGTGGTTGTCTTTACTGAATTGAAGGACTTCAAAGAAAATGTGTGTCCTTGCCTTTTTATGTGTGTCTGTTCAAAGATTTTCAGTAGAGGATAGTACTCAACTTTCTCTGTAAAAACTCATAATTTTGAGTAGATGCTAGGATTAATTTAAAATGACATGTCCTGTGTCTTTGGAGTTACTATGAAATGATAGCATACATATAGTTTAACATACATGTAGTTTGGGGTATATTTGAGGTGTGTTGTTCGTTACTGTATTAGTTTTTAACTAGAAGTTATTTAATTTGTCTGTATTATATGAAACTTTTATGTATTTGTAATACTAGAATAAGAGGTAAACATTTTAGATTTTACAGTGGATTGTTTCATAGAATGGGTAATCTAAAATTCTGGAGTAGGGAAATATCAAGGGAATCTTGATGTGACTGGTTGTCAGGGGTTTTTTTCTAGATGATTGTGAAATTTTTGTTCTATTAGCTATAATATAGTTGAATTCAGCTTTCTATTTTAAGAGAGAAAACTCAATAATTCTGTGGCATATATTTAGAAAAGCAGAACCTAGGGATAAATTGAAAAGGTCATCTTTTAAGGTCTTTTCCCATAAGAATCTTTGAGTCTTCAGGGGAAAAATACCGATTTTTGAAGGCTATAATAATGTGTTTTAAAAACACTGACAGATTCTTTTAAAATTTCCTATACAAGTTACTTAAATTCAGTAACTAGTAAATAACTTCTTTAAGCTATTTAAAACTAACAAGGACAATAAAGTTAAGGTAATCAGAACTTGTTTGGAGCTAGTTAGTTTCAGGAATCAGAAATTCACTCAGTATCTCAAACAACAAAGGGGTTTATTTTAAATAAATGATAGCAAACAATCTTATGAATACTCATGATCAGAAAACAAATTCGAGGCAGGCCTCATGAAATTATAACCTGTCAGTATTCAAGATTATATATACTCTCTCACCACTGCTTGTCTTTGTACAGTACAGGCTAGTTTTTCTTATTTTATTAATGTTTTTTGCACACTTTCTTCCTTTCCCCTGAAATTTCCTTTTGCAAATGACATTGGCTTCCTACTGTGCTTGTCATGATCCCAACTTTATATGACGTTTTATTCCCAGAGCCTTGTCACAGTCTCTAAAGAGAACCTGGTTTTTGACTATCCAATAGATTGGCTTCCTTGGTCAGTCCATCCCTGGGCGAATTAACAATTGTTAGGGGTGTGATTATTGGGCAAAAAAAAAAAGGCTGCATTAGTCTACTCTTCTAGAGCAAGGGTATATCCTCCAGCAAAAAGGTATGAGGACAGGTTGGTAGGCTGCCAAAACATGCCCATTATAGACCATTTTGTTTTTTGGGTAAAATTGTATTCTTGGTCAATTCATTGTTTATAAAATGAGATATGGAAACACTTATACATTGCTGGTGGCAGGGTAAAATGGTGCACCCACTGTGGATAGCAGTTTGGTGGTTCCTCAGTAAGTTAAACATAGAATTACCTATATGATTCAGCAATTCCACATTTATTTATTTATTTATTTATTTATTTGTTTATTTATTTATTTAGCTGGAGTTTTCCTCTGTCACCCAGGCTGGAGTGCAGTGGTGCACTCTTGTTTCACTGCAACCTCCGCCTTCTGGGTTCAAGTGATTCTTCTGTCTCAGGCTCCCAAGTAGCTCGGACTACAGGTGCTTGCCACCATGCCTGCCTAATTTTTTTTTTTTTTTTTTTATGTAGAAACAGGGTTTCACCATGTTGGCTTGGCTGGTCTCCAATGCCTGACCTCAAGGGATTCGCTCACCTAGGCCTCCCAAAGTGCTGGGATTACAGGCGTGAGTCACCACGCCGAGCTCAGCAATTCCACTTTTAGATGTGTACTCCAAATAATGAAAAATAGGTATTTAAACATAAACTTGTACACAGGTGTTCACAGCAGCACAATTCACAATAGCCGAAAGGTGGAAACAGTTCAAGTGTTCATCAGTTGATGAATGGATACATCACAACAAGGTATATCAACACAATGGAATGGTATTCAACTGTAAAAAGTAATGAAGCTACAATATGAATGAATCTTGAAACCATTGTACTAATGAAAGAAACCAGACACAATAGGTCATGTATGTTTCTGTTTATATGAAATAATCCAGAAGAGGCAAATTTATAGAGACTGAAAGCAGATGAATGGTTACCCAGGGGGTCGGGGAAGGGTAGAATGAGGACTGACTGCGTAATGTGTATAGGATTTCCTTTTAGGGTGATGAAAATGTTTTGGAACTGGATAATGGTGATGGTTGCACAACATTGTGAATGTACTAAGTGCCACTGGATTATATACTTTAAAATGGTTAAAAAGGTAAATTTTATGTGATTTTTACCACAGACAGATGAAACTAAAGCATGGGGGGATTATGTGCATACCAGGGTATGCACAAGATCATCCACTGGGAGATAGAAGAAAATACTATTTAGAGGGTTTTTGCTCATTTTAAGAATGTCTGGGTTTTTTGAAATACATTATAACATGTATTTGTAATTCCTTTA
This sequence comes from Trachypithecus francoisi, assembly GCF_009764315.1. Lineage (NCBI taxonomy): Eukaryota > Metazoa > Chordata > Mammalia > Primates > Cercopithecidae > Trachypithecus > Trachypithecus francoisi. Next base: position 39,464,990 of record NW_022681457.1, on the reverse strand, counting down.
AGTATATTAGAACATATAGTTTATAAGTAAGTATATATATATTGGGAACAAACCTGACAATTTTTATTTTATTTATTTATTTATTTTAGAGACAAAGTCTCACTGTGTCTCCCAGGCTGGAGTGCAGTGGCACGATCTTGGCTCAGTGCAACCTCTGCCTCCTGGATTACAGCGATTCTCCTGCCTCAGTCTCCCTCCTGGGCTGGGACTACAGGTGGGTGCCACTATGCCTGGCTAATTTTTGTATTTTTTTTAGTAGAGATGGGGTTTCACCATATTGGCCAGGCTGGTCTTGAACTCCTGACCTCGTGATCCGTCCGCCTCGGCCTCCCAAAGTGCTGGGATTACAGGCGTGAGCCTTCGTGCCCGACTGACAATTTTTATTTTATTTATTTATTTATTTATTTTAGAGACAAAGTCTCACTGTGTCTCCCAGGCTGGAGTGCAGTGGCCGGATCTCAGCTCACTGCAAGCTCCGCCTCCCGGGTTCACGCCATTCTCCTGCCTCAGCCTCCCGAGTAGCTGGGACTACAGGCGCCCGCCACCTCGCCGGCTAGTTTTTTTGTATTTTTTAGTAGAGACGGGGTTTCACCATGTTAGCCAGGATGGTCTCGATCTCCTGACCTCGTGATCCGCCCATCTCGGCCTCCCAAAGTGCTGGGATTATAGGCTTGAGCCACCGCGCCCGGCCAATTTTTATTTTTTACCAGTAGAGATGCATAGAGCAAAAAGTGTGAAAATTGTTGTTTTTAATAAGGAAAAGCCGCCTGTTGCTCAGTGATTTTTTACTTTAGCATTTAGGGGAAGTTTTTAAACATAGTGCCAGATTCTCTTGAAGTGTATAGGTTATAGACTCCTAGTAACACATTTAGAGAAACTACAGGGCTCAGTGGACATTTACTTAACAGTCTTGCAAATAACTTGGGTTGCTTTTAAACAAATGGTGTCATCTATTAAAACTGCACTGACATTTTAAATGTGGCAGGTGTTCCTAATAAGACCACTGGAGTGTTCTTGGGCATTAGAAACTTGTTAATGTTCTTTATACTCGGAAACTGTGAAGCCAGTAATACTAATGATAATAAATATGAGCATTTGGCATTTAAAGAAAAATCAGTGATTGAGGGGGAAAGAGTCATGATTTCCTCAAGGGCAGGGGTAAGAAGCATGTCTGACCAATTAATGAGAATTCTTTAAGAGACAAATTATTAAATAAAAATAACTCAGAGTGTATAATGTGTATAAACATTATACACAGTGTGTTCCATGTCATTGTGGTTATTTCCTTTTTAGATTGTGATTAAAAAGAAAAACTAATTTTGTGTGTGTGTGGGGGGGTGCTGTTTGACACACAGGAATTATGTACTGATTACATTAGGTTGCATATGCCTGTAAGGTAGCACTACTGAATTACCAAGCTTTATCTAAAAAATAAAACCAAATAGAATGTTTTCCTTTTTATAAGAATCAGTGTCTCATTTTACTGGACTCAATCCTTGTTGTTCAAAATATATTTGGACAACTTTTGGAACAGTTTGCAGAATATCCTCAGTGGTGGCAGTTCTTTTTAAATGATATTTAATTTTTACCAGAATTTTTAATTATGCAGAAATACGTAACATGGAGAAATTTTTTTTTGTCAAAAATGAAATTATAAATAGTGAAACTTATGCCCTTTCATTCCTCACTAACCTGAACTAAATAAATGTGACTCATAAATTTGGCTTGAAAGAATTCCAGCAGAACAACTCCATAGGCATTTTGCATGTACACCATATAGCATGTAACACTTAGTGGACCATTAATTTAACCATCTTTTTTCCTAGATTGAGGTTTTTGAAGCTAGATCCCAAGTTTGTTGTATATGATGTAGTTTCTCCACATTGATTTTAACCGTTACCATACTTGTTTAAAGATTCAGAATATTTTGTGGATTTTTTCCCCCTCTCTGTGTCTTTTTCTAAACATATTGGTAAAAAGCATTCTGGGAATTCATACTGTTATAGGTAACTTTCTTTGATTATATTTTGTAATTCTGCATCTGTTGAAATTTGAATGACCCTTGGCTATCCTAAATTCATTTACTGTGATGTCACCATTTTGTTGTTAGGTAGGAAGAAAGCTTCCTTAAATTGTTTGGTCTATTGATCATCAATTGTAAAAGCATAGAGAAAAGAGTGAGCAGTTGTACCAGTGTGGAAGCAGTGATTGCTCTGGATTCCTCCACTCTTGCTGCCACCACTGTGTCATCTGCACTCCTGCTACCCAATTCAGTTAATGCTTCCCTGAAGAATGAATTTTTCTTTTTTTTTTAAAGCCTACCACGCCTTACCCTGCTTAGCTTCCGAGATCAGGTAAGATTGGGCATGTTCAGGCTGGTATGGCCATAAACATGAATGTTCTATTTATATTTTCTTCATTAATATTAGAAATAGATTTTAACATCTAGTTTCATGACCATGGTTAGAACCTGAAGTCCTATTTTGATTTGAAAGTAGATAAGCACTTTGTGGGATTTAGAACCTTTAGAACAAGAAATTTATCTAGTAACATATTCCCCTATATGTTGATTTACAGTATATTAAACTTATTAAAATTTAATTTTTTCTTAAAGCTTAAAAAAGTGATAACTTTATGGTATAAAGGTTATTGGAACTTTATTTCTTTTCATGTTTTACATTTTTGCACTGAGTTTATCTTGTATTATAAAATATTAAAATAATGAAAAACAAAATTTAGTCTCATAAAGATATAGGGGATTTAAAAGTAATTTTTAACCAGAAACTAACTTTAGTTTTCTTGTGCTGATGAGGAAACAGAACTAAGCTACAGAATCAGGAGACGTTAATGGGGATCTTAGCCCTTAGCTGGGTCATCATGAAGGAGTCAATCTCTTTGAACTTCATTTTTTCAATTGTGAGATGAAGAGGTTGTGTTTATCCTTGAGGTGGTAACTTCTAGCCTTGGTACTCTATGATTATGTGGCGTCTGTAGTTGCTGTTCCATTAATTTTGCATAACTAGAGTCAGCTTAGAAGAGGCATCGAATTTTGCAGCATTGGATGTGTCTTGATAAGCTACTGTCAGAAACATTCAGTGGCTAAAGTAATTGAAGGGTTGTGTTTAAGTCTTGATAGCAATCTGCATATGTTTAAAAACATACTTTAAAAATATTTTATATTAGTATCATGTCATTAATCTGTATGTGTTGCTGGAAGACCTTAGTTGAGATACGCATTTAAAATAATTTTCTATTGTTTATAGCTGTGTTTTGTAGGGCTTGCTATATTTTTAAAAAGATGTCATGCAGTCTGCATCAGAGGTAGCACTGCAGAGCTTTAACTGGTTTGTATTTGTTATTGAGTTATTGTGTCGTTCAGTCTAAGGGCCCTTTGAAATTTTTGATATATTAAAAATGTATTATAGACTATGCTTAAAGAGATCCTAGTTAGATTCTTAAGTTTTAATATATCTTCAGCATAGGGGAAAACTCAATATGGATATAACTTGTTTAGTTTATCAGGTAGGAATAGCATTCCTGGTATGTGTGTGGCAAGGAATGGAGACAGTAAGGAGAAAAGAGAAAGGTCCTTGGCTGGATGTCTTTGTTTTATTCTAATAAATGGATAATTTAATTTATTTCCTCTTTTAAAAAAGCCTCTTTACCTACTGCAACACTAGAGATGAGACATTTTGGTTCCTCAGTCTCTACCTACCATATAAACATATACCAAGAAACTCTTTAATTTTAGATACCCGAGAAGCAGAATTTAAAAATAGATGCTTTTTTTTTTTTTTTTTTAAAGGCATGGGATAGCAGCGAAGAATAATGAGTTTTATTTATCTTGGTTCTAATAAATAATGTAGTAAATATCTTGCTTTTAAGACCTAGTCTTCACAGGTTCATTGTGTGGTTGGGATTTGAAAGTGTAACTCAACTAAATGCAATGTCTTAAATGATTTACTGAAGGCAAAATGTGTCAACTGCAACCTAAAGAATTGGTAGAAGTAAAGACTGTCAGATACTTTATTTAGAAAATAATAAATTTTATTGTATAGATTTGGAGTTTGTAATATGTTATAGGATACATATAGGTAGTAAGTGGTTACTGTCGTGAAACACATCAATGTATCTATCATCTCATATAGTTACCTTTTTGGTGACAAGAGCCACTAAAATCTGCTTACTTAATAAAAATCTCTAATATAATTTATTAACTTTAGTCTTCATGCTGTATATTAGCTCTCTAAACTTGATCATTCTAGGTATCTACAATTTTGTATCCTTTGACCTATGTCTCCTCATATTCTCTTTTCCCACCCCCGCCCCGCCAGTGGTATCCACTGTTTCATTATCTCTGCGTATTAGAGCTCTTTTTCTTTTCTAATATTCCACATATAAATGAGATCACGCAATATTTGTTTTTCTGTGTCTGGCTTATTTCATGTAGCATAATGGCCTCTAGGTCTTTTTGGTGTTGTGGCAAATGGCAGTATCTTCTTTTAAAAAATTGAATAGTATTTCATTGTATATATGTGTACCACATTTCTTTGTCCCATTGTCTGTCAGTGGACATTTAGGTTGTTTCCATATCTTAGCTATTGTGAATAATACTTCAGTGAACATGGGAGTGCAGATACCTTTATGCCACTGGGCATCTCCTTTGTGTAAATGCCCAGAGGAGGGATTGCTATGTCATATGGTAGTTCTTTTAAACATTTCTTCAGCAACTTCCATAGTGTTTACTGTAATGGTTGTATCAATCTACATTTCCACCAGCAGTGTGCTAGGGTTTCCTTTTCTCTACACCCTCAACCAGCATTTATTATCATCTGTCTTTTTGCTAACAGCCATCCTTATGGGTGTGAGGTTATATCATATAGTGGACTTAATTTGCATTTGCCTGATGATTAGTGATGTTGAGTACCTTTTCATACATCCATTGACCATTTTTATGTCTTTGGAGAAATGTCTGTTCAACTCCTTTGCTCATTTTTAAATTGGATTACTTGTCTTTAAAGTTTAGATACTATTCCCTTATCAGATATGTGGTTTGCAAATATTTTTCCTGTTGTGTAGGTTGCCTTTTTATTTTGTTGATTGTTTCCTTTGCTGCGTAGAAGCTTTTTAGTTTGAGGTAGTCTCATTTATTTTTACCTTGTAGCCTAAGCTTTTTGTGTATTATCCAAAAAATCTTTGCCAACACCAACGTTGAGGAGCTTTCCTCCTATGTTCTCTTCTGGTTTATGGTTTCGGGTCTTACATTTAGGTCTTTCACCCATTTTCATTTGATTTTTGTGTATGGTATTGGATAAAGGTCTACTTTTGTTCTTATGCTTGTGGGGTATACAGTTTCCCCTTACTGTGTGTTTTCGCCGCCTTATTTTGATTGTAATACCTTTGTGTAGTATATTTTGAAATCATTGAGTGTGATGCTTCTGGCTTTGGGTTTTGTTTTTGTTTTTTGCTCAAGATTGCTTTGGCTATTTAGAGTCTTTTGTGGTTCCATACAAATTTTAGGATTGTTTTTTCTATATCTGTGAAAAATGACATTGGAATTTTGATAGGGATTGCATTAAATCTGTAGGTTGCTTCGAGTAGTATGGACATTTTAACAATATTAAGAATTAACAATATTAATTCTTCCCATGTATTTCCATCTTCTTCAATTTCTTTCATCAGTATTTTATAGTTTTCAGTTTTTTTTACCTTCTTGGTTAGTTTATTCCTAAGGGTTTTTTTTTTGTGGTTTTTTTTGGTGTGTGTTGGTTTTTGTTTGTTTGTTTTTTGGTAGCTATTTTTAAATGGGATTGTTTTCCTGGTTTCTTTTTTGTATAATTCATTGTTAGTGTATAGAAATGCTACTGATTATTGTATTTTGATTTTGTATCCTGCAACTTTACTAATACTAAGTTTGTTTATTCTAAAAGTGTTTTTGTAGAGTCTTTAGGGTTTTCTATGTATAAGATCATGTCATCTGCAAATGGTGACAATTTAATTTTTTCCTTGCCAATTTAGATGCTATTTCTTTCTTTCTCTTGACTAATTGCTCTGTCTAGGACTTCTATTACTGGGTTGAACGGAAGTGGTTAGCATGGGGATCCTTGTCTTTTTTCAGATCCTAGAGGAAAAGCATTCAACTTTTCACCATTGAGTGTGATGTTAGCTATGTGATTGTTGTATATGGCCTTTATTGTGTTGAGGGTGTTGAGGTACATTCCTTCTATATTTAATTTGTTGAGAGTGTTTTTTTTTTTAATCAAGAAGGGATGCCAAACTTTGCCAATGCTTTTTCTGCACCAATTGAAATGATCATACAGTTTTTGTCCTTCATTCTATTGATATGATGTATCACATTGATTTGCATATGTTGAACCATCTTTTCATCCCAGGGATAAATCCTAATGGCCATGATGATTTTTTTTTTTTTTTTTGAGACGGAATCTCGCTCTGTCGCCCAGGCTGGAGTGCAGTGGCCGGATATCAGCTCACTGCAAGCTCCGCCTCCCGGGTTCACGCCATTCTCCTGCCTCAGCCTTCCGGGTAGCTGGGACTACAGGTGCCCGCCACCTCGTCCGGCTAGCTTTTTGTATTTTTTAGTAGAGACGGGGTTTCACCATGTTAGCCAGGATGGTCTCGATCTCCTGACCTCGTGATCCGCCTGTCTCGGCCTCCCAAAGTGCTGGGATTACAGGCTTGAGCCACCGCGCCCGGCGATGGATTTTTTTTTAATGTATTGTTGAATTTGGTTTCTTTGTATTTTGTTGAGGGTTTTTATATCAACAGTCATCAGAGATATTGGCCTGTAGTTTTCTTTTTTTAACGTGTCTTTGTCTGGTTTGAGTATCAGGGTAATACTTCATATAATGAGTTTAGAAGTATTCCCTCCTCTTCTATTTTTTGGTATAGTTTGAGTAGGATTGGTATTAGTTCGTCTTTAAATGTTTGGTAGAATTCAGCAGTGAAGCCATTGGGTTCCAGAGTTTTCTTTACTGGGAGACTTTTTATTATGGCTTTGATCTTGTTACTTGTTACTGGTCTATTCAGGTTTTGGATTTGTTCATGGCTTAGTCTTGGCAGGTTGTATCTAGGAATTTATCTATTCCAGATTTTCCAGTTAGAGCAATTAGTTGCTCTAATGATCCTTTGAATTTCTGTGGTGTTGATTGTAATGTCTGCTTTTTTTTTTTATCTCTGATTTTATTTGGAGCTCTTTTTTTTTTAAGTCTGGCCAAAGGTTTTTCAGTTTTGTTTGTCTTTTCCAATTGATCATTTGTATTATTTTCTTTGTTTCAATTTCATTTACTTCTGATCTATATGATTTTTTCTAATTTTGGGTTTGGTTTGCTCTTGCTTTAAGATGCATTTTAGGTTATCTGTTTGAAGTTTTTTGTTTTTTTATGTTGGCACTGATACCTATAAACTTTCCTTTTAGCATGGCTTTTGCTGTATCCTATAGGTTATGGTATGTTGTGTTTTAATTATCATTTGTTTCAAGAAATTTTTCACTTTCCTTTTAAATTTCTTCATTGACTCACAGGTCATTCAGGAGCGTATTGTTTAATTTACATATGTTGGTATTGTTTCCAAAATCTTCTTGTTACTGATTTCTAGTTTTATTCCATTGTGATCAGAGAAGATGCTTGATACTATTTTTAGTTTTTTTGAATGTTTTCAGACTTGTTTTGTGACCTAACATGTCCTCAAAAATGACCCATTTGCTGAGGTAAAGGATGTGTATTCTGCAGACATTGGATGAAATGTTCTATATCTGTTAGGTCCATTTGGTCTACAGTGCAGATTAAGTCTGCTGTTTCTTTGTTTATTTTTCTGTCTGGAAGCTCAGTCCAGTGATGAAAGTGGGGTGTTGAAATTTCCAGCTGTTATTGTATTGGGGTCTGTCTCTCTCTTTAGCTCTTAACAATATTTGCTTTATATATCTGAGTGCTTCAGTGTTGAGTGCATATGTATTTCTAATTGATATATCCTCTTGCTGAATTGACCCCTTTATCATTATATAGTGACCTTCTTTGTCTCTTTTTATAGATTTTGTCTTAAAATGTATTTTGTTTGATAAAAGTATAGCTATTCCTGTGCTTTTTTGGTTTCCATTGGCATGAAATATCATTTTTCATCCCTTTATTTTCAGTGTTTATCTGTCTTTATAGGTGACGTGTGTTTCTTGTAGGCAGCAAATCCATGGGTCTTGTTTTTTTTTCATCCATTCAACCAGTCTGTGTCTTTTGATTGGAGAATTTAGTCCATTTACATTTAATGTTATTACTGATAAGTAAACACTACTGCTATTTTGTTATTCATTTTCTGGTTGTTTTGTGATCCCCTCTTCCTGTATTTTTTTTAGTGAAGGTGATTTTCTCTGGTGTTGTGATTTAATGTCTACCATTTTATTTTTTGTGTATGTGTTGTATGTTTTTTCATTTGAGGTGAGGTTACCATGAGGCTTGCAGAGACTATCTTTAACCCATTGTTTTAACAACTTCACACTGCCTGCATAAACAAATAAGCAAAAAGAAGACTTAAAAAAACTCTACACTTTAACCTTGTCCCTCTGCTTTTTAACTTTTTATTGTTTCATATCTTTTTGTACTGTCTATGTCTTGAAAAGTTGTAGTTATTTTTGATTGGTTCGTCTTTTAATCTTTCTACTTAAGAGTAAGCTTACACACCAGTTACAGTGTTATATTATTCTGTGTTTTCCTGGGTACTTACTGTTGCCAGTGAGTTTTGTACCTTCAAATGATTTCTTATTGGTCATTAATGTCCTTTTCTTCCTGATTGAATTACTTCCTTTAGCATTTCTTGTAGGACAGGTCTGATGTTGATGAAATCCCTCAGATTTTGTTTGGGAAAGTCATTTCTCCTTCATGTTTAAAGCATATTTTCATTGCATATACTATTCTAGGGTAAAATTTTTTTTCTTCAGCACTTTCAGTTTGTCATGCCACTCTCTTTGGGCCTGTGAACTTTCCACTGAAAAGTCTGCTGCCAGATACATTGGAGCTATGTTGTAATTTGTTTCTTTTCATTTGCTGTTTTGGAATCCTCTCTTTATCCTTGACCTTTAGGAGTTTGATTATTAAATGACTTGAGGTAGTTTTCTTTGGGCTAAATCTCCTTGGTTTTCTAGAACCTTCTTGTACTTGGATACCTTTCTCTAGGTTTGGGAAGTTCTCTGTTCTTATCCTTTTGAATAAACTTTCTACCCTTATCTCTTTCTTTGCCTCCTCTTTAAGGCTAATCTTAGATTTGCCCTTATGAGGCTATTTTCTGGATCCTGTAGTCATGCTTCATTGTTTTGTATTCTTGTGTTGTTTTGTTTTTTCTGTATATTTTTTTCTTTCTTTCTTTTCTTTTTTTTTTCTTTTGGAGACAGAGTCTTGTTCTATCGCCCAGGTTGGAGTGCAGCGGCATGATTTCAACTTACTGCAACGTCTGCCTCCCAGGTTCAAGCAATTCTCCTGCCTCAGCCTCCCATAGCTGGGACTACAGGCATATGCCACCACACCCAGCTAATTTTTGTATTTTTAGGAGAGATGAGGTTTCACCATATTTGCCAGGCTGGTCTCAAACTCCTGACCTCGTGATCCGCCTGCCTCGGCCTCCCAAAGTGCTGGGATTACAGGTCTGAGCCACTGTGCCTGGCTTCCTCTGTGTATTTTCAAATAGCCTATCTTAAAGCTCACTAATTCTTTCTTCTGTGTGATCAGTTTTTCTGTTAACAGACTCTGATTCATTCTTTAGTATATCAGTTGCATTTTTCAGCTGCAGAATTTCTGTTTGATTCTTTTTCTTTCAATCTCTTTGTTAGATTTATCTGATAGAGTTTTGAATTATTTCTCAATGATATCTTGAATTTCTTTGAGTTTCCTCAAAACAGTTTGATATGGTTTGGCTGTGTCCACCCAAGTCTCACCTTGAATTGTAATAATCCCCATGTGTCAAGGGCAGGGCCAGGTGGAGATAATTGAACATGGGGATGGTTTCCTGCATATTATTCTTATAGTAGTGAGTAAGTCACCCAAGAGCTGATGGTTTTATAACTGGACATTCCACTGCACAAGTCCTTTTGCATGCCCCTGTGTAACATGTAACTTTGCTCCTCATTTGCCTTCAGCCATGATTGTGAGGACTCTCCAGCCATGTGGAATTGTGAGTGAATGAAACCCCTTTCCTTTCTAAATTACCCAGTCTCGAGTATATCTTTATTAGTAGCATGAGAACAGACACACAGCTATTTTGAATTCTCTGTCTGAAAGGTCACACACATATCTCTGTTTCTCTAAGATTGGTCTCTGGTGCCTTATTTAGTTCATTTGGTGAGGTTCTGTTTTCCTGTGTGGTCTTGATGCTTGTAGTAGATGTTCATTAGTGTCTGGACATGGAGGAGCTGGGTGTTTATTTTAGTCTTCTCAGTCTGGGCTTGTTTGAACCTGTCCTTGGGAAGGCTTTCCAGGTATTGGAAAGGACTTGAGTGTTGTGATCTAAGCTATATCTGTATTAGAGGGCACCCCAAGGCCAGTAACATTGTAGTTCTTATAGACATACTACCTTGGTGGTCTTGGATAAGATCTGAAAGAATTCTCTGGATTACCAGGCAGAGATTCTTTTTCTCTTCCCTTTCTCTCAAATAGCATTTCTCTGTGCTGAGCTGCTTGGGCTGGGCATGAGGTGACAAGCACCCATGTGGCCACCACCACTGGGACGGGGCTTGGTCAGACTTGAAGTCAGCACAGCACTGGGTCTCACCCAAGGCCCGCTATATCCACTACCTGGCTACAGCCTATGTTCATTAAAGGCTCTAGGGCTTTGTATTCATGTAGCAACCCCAGCCAGGTGTGTGTAGTTCCCTTCAGGGCGGTGAGTTCCCTGAGGCACTGGGCAGGTCTAGAGATGCCATCCAGGAGCCAGGGACTGAAGTAAAAGACTTTAGATATCTACCTGGTGTTCTATTCTCCTGCAGCCGAGCTAGCACTCAAACCACGAGACGTGGTGCTTCCCACTTTTCCCTGCATGCCATAGGCAGAGGAGCCTCACCCCATGGCCACCATCACCACAGGCCCATGGGGAGTACTGTCAGGCTACCACTAATTTTCACTGAAGGCCCAAGGCCTCTTCAGTCAACTCGTGGTCAATGCTGCCAGGTCGGGGAGTAACACTTCAGGGTAGTGGGCCCCCTTCTGGCTCAGGGCAAGTCCAGAAATGCCATCTAAGAGCTAAGGCCTGGAATTGGGGACCCCAAGAGCCTGCTTGGTGCTCTATCCCACTGTGGCTGAGCTGATACTTAAGGTACAAGACAAAATCCCCTTTGCTTTTCCGTCTGCTTTTCTTAAGCGGAAGGAGTTTCTCACCATAGCCATCATAGCTGGGAATGTGCTAGGTCTCACCTGAAACCAGCACATTTCAGAGTCTCACCCAAGGCCCATGGTGTACTACCTGAGTGTCACTGCTGGTTATTCAAGGCCTACAGGCTCTTTAGTCCTGGATGCTGCCGGGACTGGTTCCTTCCCTTCAAGGCAGTGGGTTCCTTTCTGGTCCAGGGTGTGTTTAGAAATGTTATTTGGGAGCTGTGGCCTGGAATGGGGGCCTTGTGACCTTGTCTGGTTCCCTGTCCTACTGCGGCTGAGCTTATAACCAAGATGCAAGACAAAGTCCTTATTACTTTTCTCTCTCCTTTCCTCAAGTGAAAGAAAGGGGTCACGAGCTGTGTTGCCTGTGGTTAGGGGAAGGATGGTGCAAGTACTCCCTTAACTGCTCTGGCTGGTGTCTCAGTAAGTCACATGCCCCCCATGTCTCCTGGCTTCGAGCCCAGCTGACAACTAGGACTTGCCTAGGAACTGCAGTTGTGGCCTGGGCTGCCTTTCAAGTTTATTTAATGCTCTAGAGCACTTTAGCCCAGGTGGCCAGGGTTGCTGGAACTGAACGATTGCCCTCTGGCTAGGGCTGGTGTGAGCGGGCGTTAGCTGCCTGGTTTTGCTTTCTGCTGTGACAGGGCTGCGCTGAATTTAATGTAGTCTCATAATGAGTGCCCTCTCCCTCTCGTTAATCACAGAATTTCTCTCCGTGCCTTGTGGTCACTGCTAGGGGATGAGGAAGGGGTGGCATCTACAATTCAAGACTGTCTTTCCTACCCTCTTCATTGCCTCTTTATTGCAACATGAAGTTAAAACCAAGTACTGTGAGTGTTCACCTGATTTTTGGGTCTCATGAAGGTGCTTTTTTTTGGGGAGTAGATAGTTGTTAGATATAGTGTTCCTTTTTGGGGGGACCATCGGTGGACTCTTATACTCGGCTATCTTGCTCTGCCCCTCTTTAGGGTTTTTTTCAGTCAAAATCTTCTAAGTGAAAAATTTTCTCCTACACTTTGAGTTAAAAAAATTTGTGTGTTGGTGGGGATACATGTATAAGTGGATAATGGAGCTGGTCTATAAACAATGACAAGCATTCTTTTAGAAAATTTTATCAGATACAACATAGGAAACTTTGGAATGTGGTTAAGTGTATTTTGCACTACAGTGGCAGAGAAAAAAAGGAAAAAGAATATGGTTAAGTGTAAACTGATGCTATCAAATGCTTATTGAAATATTTTGAGGTGTGGTAAGTCTTAATTTAAACATATTTACATTCAAAAGTATACAGACATTCAACAAGGTTATTGATCTAGGGAATGGGTTTAGAACACAAGGGATGCTTGAGTTGCTTGTTCTCACATAGTTTACTAGAAATATTACTTCTAGTAGATGATACTGGTAATTCTTGCTTTCTTGATTTATGAAGATTTTAGAAATCTAGCCTGCAAATACTTCAAAAAAATTTTATTGCAGTTATACATTATCTTTGTACCTTAATGGTTAGAGTTATTTCATTCCTTCATTTTACTCGTCAATAGCAGTTTGTTTTCTATTACTAGTAATTCCTAATGAATCTATTTCTTTTTAAGAATGATACAGCATAGTGGTTTTCAAATCTAGCTGCACATTAGAATCACTTGGGATGGGCCGGGCGCGATGGCTCAAGCCTATAATCGCAGCACTTTGGGAGGCCGAGACGGGTGGATCACGAGGTCAGGAGATCGAGACCATCCTGGCTAACCCGGTGAAACCCTGTCTGTACTAAAAAATACAAAAAAATTAGCCGGACGAGGTGGCGGGTGCCTGTAGTCCCAGCTCTCGGGAGGCTGAGGCAGGAGAATGGCGTAAACCCGGGAGGCGGAGCTTGCAGTGAGCTGAGATCCAGCCACTGCACTCCAGCCTGGGCAACAGAGCGAGACTCTGTCTCAAAAAAAAAAAAAGAATCACTTGGGATGTTATAAAAATATACGAATGCTTAGTCTTGCCTTAGAGAATCTGATTTAATTAATCTGTGAAGCCTCAGTCATCTCTATTACTAATTTTTTAAAACCAGCATCTCACTACATTATCTCTAGACTAGGCTAGAGTGCGGTGGCTACTCATAATTGGAGACATAGCAGCCTGCAGCTTTGAATCTGGGGCTCAAGCATTCCTCCCAGTTCAGCCTCCTGAGTAGCTAGGACTACAGGTGTGGACCACCATACTCAGTAATTAAAAAAAGTTTTTTTGTAGGGATGGGTTCTCACTATGTTGCCTGGGCTAGTCTCAAAATCCAGGCATCAAGTTATCCTCCTGCATCAGCCTTCCAGAGTGCTAGGATTATAGGCATGAGCTGCTCCACCCAGCCTGCTTGATATTTTGATTTTGTTGTCAGAAATAAGAATTTTGTTGTTGAAAGTATTATGTCAGAAATAAGATCTGAGATCTGAAATATTCCTCTTTTTTTTTTTTTTAAGGGGAAGCTCTTTGAATTGGTGGCTCATAATCTTTATATAACTTATGTATTCGACCTTGAGTATAAAAAAATTTTGCCTTGTCCTGTTAAAAATGTAGATTCCTAGGTCTGCATTTAGAGAGTGTTTTAGTAGATTTGGGACAGGAAATAGGTACCTGGATGTTTAACTTTGCGTCTTAGGGATATTCATGCAGATAATCTAGTCCTTACACCACTTTGAGAAACCTGACCCTTAGAAGCTTTTTCTTTTATTCTTAAGAGATTTCCATGATCCTACTTTTGCAGGTGGAAGAGAAATACAATCTTCACTTTGCTTGGAAGAAAATTATTGAGGCAAAGAAAACATAGATATTGTTTTTCATGGTATGATTTCTGTTGTATTAATAGTTGGGGCCAGGCATGGTGTCTCATTCCTGTAATCCTAGCACTTTGAGAGTCCAAGGTTGGGAGGATCACTTGAGCCCAGGAGTTTAAGACCAGTCTGGGCAACATGGCAAAACCCTGACTCTACAGAAAATACAAAAATTAGCTGGGCATGGTGGCTTCTGTCTGTAGTCCCAGCTACTTGGGAGGTTGAGGTGGGAGGATTGATTCAGCCCAGGAGATCGAGGCTGCAGTGAGCCATGATCGTATCCTACTGCACTCCAGCCTGGGCAACAGAGTAAGACTCTTTTTTTTAAAAAATAATTGTTAAAAAAAAAAGTTAAAAAAAAAAAAGTTGACAGGTACTTGAAGAAATAGGTATGTTCTGGTTTTCAGAAGGTATTTTTTTTTCCACTGCTAGATATGGCAATTTTTATTTAAGTTCAGAGTCCTAGGTCTGACTAATTAATTTAAAACTGCCTTGAAGATAGAGTGAAAAAAATTGCAGTACTCTCTGTTCATCATACTCATTACTCATGTAGCCGAGTGTGGTGACTCCTGCCTGTAATCCCAGCACTTTGGGAGGCCGAGGTGGGCAGATCACTAGGTCAAGAGTTCAATACCAGCCTAGCCAACCTGGTGAAACTCCGTCTCTACTAAAAATATAAAAATTAGCCAGATGTGGTGCTGCACGTCTGTAATCCCAGCTCCTGGGGAGGCTGAGGCAGGAGAATCACCCGAACTCAGGAAGCAGAGGTTGCAGTGAGCCCTGATCACGCCATTGCACTCCAGCCTGGGCAGCTGAGCAAGATTCCGCCTTGAGGAAAAAAAAAAAAATCAGTAAAAATAATGGTTTTGTCTGGACCTGCATCTATTTCCTCTTATGTAGTGTTCCTAATGATAAATGAAATTCTGGTTGGTCACTGGCATTATGATTTAGGGTTCCAAGTACAATATTTCAGTGCTAGAGTAATTACCTTTGGTCAAAGCCAGTGCTTTAGATTATAGATTCTTTAATTTTATCAATCAACAAATATGCACACTGTGCTGCTGTTGGTTTACCCTGAATAGGTGGACAAGTGATAATCGAGAAATAAATACATAGAAGAATACATAAAGTTCTTTATTTCGTTACAGCTGCACCTTTTCTGTATTTCTCCTTACCTATACTTGCTTCCTTTACTTATGTGGCGTAGATTGCCTGTTCTTTAAGTGCATAGCTTTCTTGCCAACAGTTTTTCTTCCTTTCGCCCATTGTCTTTACTTTGCTCTTGTTGAAGAAAAATCACATACTTCTGCATATTGCTACAACTCTAAATGCATGGTTTCCATTTATAGTTGGGCACCTCTCAGGTGCCCTGTACCTTCCATGTTTCTCTAACCAGCTTTTTCTTCATGTTTAAAATCTTTTTCACTTTCATTAAGCTGCCATCTCCTCATTCAGCAGATTAGCAGAGCAGAACTTCCTCAGCCAACATCTTGCCACCAAACCTAATTTGTCTGTATCTGTCCCCATCCTTCCTGAGAGTATATAACCTATTGATTATGCTCTTGGCAGTCAGGCTTAGGTGGGTTCAAATCCACCCTTGAAACCTTAGGCAAGGTTAGTTAACCTTCTTGAAGTTTGGTTTCCTAATCTATAAAGTGAGGGCAGTAATACTTAACAGTACTCCTAGAGGTTGTAAAGGCCTTAGCATAGTATCTTATAAGTACTAATTTTTCAATGCAAAATGATGATGATATTGTAAACAGTCTTTTAAACAGGGAAATGAAGGGTCTCTTTCTCTCTTTTACTCTAAGCTAAGCCTACTGCCAGTGAATTCCGTCCCATCCCTTTTGGGACATTGCTCTACTTATTCTCACTCTTCACTGATTTTTCAAAATCAACCATTCTATTGGCCCTGTTCCTATCAGCATTTAAACATGATAAAATTTTTTCTTATTTAAAAAATCCTCTTTTTTATATCCTATATACTTTTACAACTACTGTTCTACTAATTTTCTTCCTTTCACAATTTCTTGAATAACTTGATTCTATTTTCTATTTCTATTTTGTTCGTCTTTCACTTACTCTTAAACCACTGAAATCTAGGTTTGACCCCCATCATTCCACTGAAGTGACTTACTAGTGATTTCCTTGTGTGAAGTCCAGTGGAGACATCTCACTGTTTTACCTTAGATTCTTCATTAGTAGTCGGTTTTGTAGATCATACCCTCCTTCTCGAAACATTGTTTTCAGTTTCTGTGGTATTATTTTTGTCTAGACAGTCACCAAGTTCTATAGGGCCTATCTTACAAAGCTCTCAAATTCACCCTACTTACTTTTTCTATCTCCATCCCCACTACCTTAATACAGTCCATTTTCTCTTGAATTATCACAACAGCTCCTTAATTGGTCTTCCTGTAGAGTCTTGTTCCATTCGAATCCATTCTTCTTGTTCTGATGTGAATGATCTTTGTAAAATGCAAAACTATTGTGATTCTCCAGGTTAAAACTCCACCCTAGTTAGTCTAGTCTGAGTCCAGTCTTGGTTTTATAGAGCACTGTGTAATTGATTCCTTTCTTCCTCTTGAGCCCCAAGTCTTTCTTCACTCCAAGTCACACCAAAGCTGTTTGTGGTGTTAAAGTCCCGTGCTTTGCCTAGAAACGTTTCTGCATGATCTCTCTTCTGTTTGGAACAAACCCCGGTACCCTTTCCTTTTTACTCCCTTTTCTTAGCTAATTCTCTCTCTTCTGCGTGGTCTCTGTTGAACTTCTTTTGGGAAGCCACCCCTAACCCTTAGAGATTTTTTGTTTGATGCCCTCCTATATTATGTGCTTCTCTCTTTATAGCACTTAACACCTCGTATTTTATTTACTTAACTGTGTAAATAAATATAATTTTCTCAGCTTTCTCCCTTGACTGATATCCTCTCTTAGGAACAGTTCTTTGTCTATTTGTTCACCGTTTTATCTCCAGTGCTTAGTGCAGTACCTTAGCTTAATAGGTAAATGAATTAATGAATAAATGGGTGAAATCTTGCTGATTCTTCAGGTATTTGGAACTAAGAAAAAGTATATTAAACATCTTTACTTTAGCCTGAGTATATATTTGGCTTATTTAAGCCTTCTATATAAACCACTCCAAGTGGCTAATCTTTTCTTACAGTTTTAAGCCAAATAAACAAAACAAGGAAAATACAGCCTAGTTGTCAAACATGATCTTTTTTTTTTTTTTTTTAAGTCTCGTAGGGACATACACATATTGTGCACTCTAATGTGGATGTAGTCTACTTTCCAAATTAAGGTAGATTCTGGGAAGAGAAGCCAGGTTAACTTTGTAATAGAGGCCATTGAAAGAATGGCTATATTTTCAGGATTGCTGATGAAACCTTTTATGCAAGAGAAAATAACATCTGAAACACATTAGAAAATATACTTCTTTCTGAGGACTAACACAGATAACATATATAATGAAGACTTTTTGGAAAGAGGCAAGTGTTTTTGTACAATTGTTTGAGGTTATCAAAACTTTTAAATTACAAATGACATGTTTTGTTAAAAGATTGTCTACTCTGATATATATATATATACACATTTAATTTTTAAAAAAAATCTAGTACTCTTCTTTCTCTGCCTTTGTATTCTGTTACTGGATTAGTATTTGTACTAGCAGATGAATAAGATCAGGAAGAGTTGTTAAACAGACTAATTTTTTTACTCGTTCTGCTGTATTTGAAAGTAAGGCGGCCGGGTGCGGTGGCTCAAGCCTGTAATCTAGCACTTTGGGAGGCCGAGACGGGCGGATCACGAGGTCAGGAGATCGAGACCATCCTGGCTAACACGGTGAAACACCGTCTCTACTAAAAAATACAAAAAACTAGCCAGGCGAGGTGGCGGGCACCTGTAGTCCCAGCTACCCGGGAGGCTGAGGCAGGAGAATGGCGTGAACTCGAGAGGCGGAGCTTGCAGTGAGCTGAGATCCGGCCACAGCACTCCAGCCTGGGTGACAGAGCGAGACTCCGTCTCAAAAAAAAAAAAAAAGAAAGTAAGGCAAGAAATGAAGGCCCCATTTAGGTTTTTGGATCGTTACTGAGTTTTAGATATAGGTTAACTGTCCCAATGTATAAAATCTGAGCTCAGTATTACAGATAAATTAGTATATGTAAATAATTATATTATGAAAAGAATTTTATGGCAAGAATCTTTCACCCATACTTTTCTGAATTTCGTTTATGTCATCTGTAAAGTGGTAATAATACCTATTTCAAAGGGTTTTTCATCAAGTATAAGTATGATTACATATGTAATCACAACTAATGTATATTTAGTAAATATTTGTGGAATGAGAGTATAAGGTAATACCGGTATAAAGAATAAAATTAACAGAACTGTAAAATTATAATGAATAATATTTTAAGGTAGCAAATAGCTAAAAAATAATTTCTTTAAAAGTTTTAATTTCGTTGAGTTTAAAATTTATATAAACTGAGCCCTTACTGGATGCTCATACACCTGAATACTACTTTTACCATTTATTTATTTATTTAAATACTCTTTAAAAACCACTGTCCTGTAAATACTTAAGTTGGTCTAATATGATTGTATAAAAGGACTGCCATTACTAAATTGAAGGGACTGTTGCCCTTGAATTTGTCCTCTCTCCAGCCTCCGCATCAGAATGTATTAAGAATATATAGCAGCTGTGCCAGATATAATGGTGCCTGTTTAACTACTGTGCTAAAGCACTAAAATTGAAAGAGTAGAAGTGTACTTACTTAATAGCTTAAGTTATATAACTGTAGTAGGTCTAAAGATTAGATTTGTTTGAGAAAGGTTTTACAACATGGAAGTGCTTTAGCAGCTGTCACTCTTTAGTAGAATACAGATAATATCTAAAAAGGTATTTCGAATAAATCTCTCCATTGAGTCTAGATAGCAGCTGAGAATTATTTACAAATTGGTGAGTTCCAGAACTGGTGGCATGATTGCACTGTGTCTTAAAGTTTAACCAGAAATAAATGGCAATACATTTGCTAACATAAAAAGGTTAATTTTAAATTAATTAATCACATGAGATCTCTTAAATTGTGATATTTCAACTGGTGCAATCTTACATATGTACCTTAACTAAATACTTTCTCATTTGCTAGCCCAAGATAAAGCAATAGTGGCTACAAGGAAGGTTGATAAATTTATATTTATAGTACATGGGTTCAAACTGTGCAGGTCCACGGAAGTGCAAATTTTCTCCTTCTTCTGACACCGCTGAAACAGCAAGATCAACCCCTCCTCTTCCTTCTCCTCAGCCTATTCAACATGAGGAGAATGAGGATGAAGACCTTTAGGATGGTCCACTTCTACTTAATGAGTAGTAAATATATTTTCTCTTCCTTATGATTTTCTGAATAACATTTTCTGTTCTCTAGCTTACTTTATTGTAAGAATATAGTATGTATTATAGGTAACATACAAAATATCTGTTAATCGGCTGTTTATGTTATATGGTAAGACTTCTGGGTCAACAGTAGTCTTAGTAGTTAAGTTTTGGGGAATTAAAAGTATTTTAGACTGCACTGGGAGCATCTGTGCTCCTAATCCGTGTTGTTGCTCAAGGGTCAACTGTATTTATTTTTTAAAACAGACTTTTTAAAAAGCATAGTTTTAGATTTACAGAAATGTCTAGAACATATTACAGGGTTGCTGTATACTCTGTACCCAATTTCCTCTATTATTACTATATTACAGTAGTATGGTATGGTACATTTGTTGCAATTAATGAATCAACATTGTTATTATTAACTTAACTTTATACATTATTGAGTTCCTTAGTTTTCACCTAATGTCCTTTTTCTGTTTCAGAATCCCATGTAGGATATCACATTACATTTAGTTTTCATGTCTCATGAGTCTTCGCTTGGCTGGAGCAGTTTTTCAGACTTGCCTTGTTGTTGATCTGAACAGTTCCAAGGGGTATTAGTCAGGTATTACAGATGCCTCTCTGTTTGAATTTGTCTGATATTTTTCTCATGATTAGACTGGTGTTATGGGTTTTTGAGAGGAAAACAATAGAAGTAAAATGCCGTTTCTATCACATGCTACCAGGGTGCACACTGTCAATAAGATTTATTGCTATTGATGTGACTTTAATCACCCAGCTGAGGTCGTGTTGGTCAGGTTTCTCCACTGTAGTTATTCTTTTTTCTCCCCTTTTCATACTGTATTCTTTGGAAGGAAGTCACTATGCACAGGCCACACTGAAGTAACGGGGAGCCGTGTTACCTATTCTTGAGGGCAGAGTGTCTGCATAAGTTATTTGGAATTCTTCAAGGGAGACTTTTTCTCTTTTTCCTCATGTATTTATTTACTCATTTATATCAGTGTGGACTGACAGTGTTTTATACTTTGGATTATAAGGTGGTACTGCTTTATTTATTGTTGCTTAAATTGTTTCAGTTTTCGGCTGTTGGGAACCTTTCTATTGGCTCTTGTGTCCCTGTGATATAACCCCATCAAGGTAATATCTTTTTTTGTTGTTTTTTGAGCGCTTCCTACTTCTTGGCACTATAAAATACTTGACGCTCATTTTGTATATTTCCTGCCTTAGTTCTAGAATCAGCCATCTGTCCAGGGAACCCTAGTTCCTATTGGAGAATGGTATTAGAAACCAAAATTTGGATACCAAATGTGGTTATTGCTGCTGGGCATTATTACTTTTATTTAGCTGTCTCAGCTGATACAGCAAGAAAATGTGTGTATATGAACTCATGTATATGCATGTATCTATAAACTGAGCTAAACTTGAGTTCATGTAATGACTCCCAACTCTAATCCATTACCACATGGATCATTCTAACCTCCTTCCCTTGTTTATCTGTACATTTCCAGTCCCACCCCAGAAGTGGCAATCCTGGCCACCTGTCAACCATTTAATTATTTAATTTCATTATATATGGACATCAGTATTAGAATTGTTAATTATGAATTGTGAAAAACTCTTATCAACTAGAATACAGTGCTATGTACAGTTCCTCTTGCCTTTAGTCTTACAGATGCCACTCATTTCCAGTTATTTAGGTCAGCACCTTTTCTTCCTGCCCCTCAGTGAGGTTGTTTGAGACATTCTTGATACAGATTCTTTTATTCCTGAACTTGTAAATGACTTTAAAAAAATTTGCGAGGCGGGGCGCCCTGGCTCACGCCTGTAATCCCAACACTTTGGGAGGCCGAGGCAGGCGGGATCACGAGGTCAGGAGATGGAGACCATCCTGGCTAACACAGTGAAACCCCGTCTCTACTAAAAATACAAAGTATTAGCTGGGCGTGGTGGCGGGCGCCTGTAGTCCCAGCTACTCGGCAGGCTGAGGCAGGAGAATGGCGTGAACCTGGGAGGCGGAGCTTACAGTGAGCCAAGATCGCGCCACTGCACTCCAGACTGGACAGAACGGGACTCCGTCTCAAAAAAAAAAAAAAAAATTGCATACATTCAGATTCATTCTTTGTGCTTTAAAGGTTTATGAGTTTTGATTAATGCATAGTATTATATACCCAACATTGCAGTGTTATATGGAAAAATTTCACCAGTCTGGAAAAAAAGTTCCGTCTAAAAAAAATGTTCCCTTTGCTTCATGTATGCAACCCTTCTCCAACCGCGTTAAACTTCTAGGAACTACTGATGTTTTTATTGTCTCTGTAGTTTTGCCTTTTATGAATTGTCATATGATGAGAATCATAAAGTATATATAGCCTTTTAGACTGAAGAAATTTTTTTAAATGTTCTTTCCGAGTATCTTTAGAAACATTGATTTAGAATAACTTTGATTAAAGTCTAATGCAAACTTCCATCTCATATACCACCTCTCTGCAGCATCCTTTGATGGTCAGTCATTCAATATCTGTTTCAGTTTATCTAGTTCTAGGGAATTCACTACTTTATGAAATAATACATACCATTGTTTGTTATAACAAATTCTTTACTTGGTGTTAAGCCTCAGATTCCTCCCCAGAAATTCTACTCAGTGATATGGATTTGACTGTGGGATGACTTGAAATAGGTCTGTTCTCTTTTCTACGTAGCAAGTATTCGTATCTTGAATCAGTATACCCTCTTCTGCTTTTCAGTATACCCTCTTCTTTAAGTTTTCTGCTTTTCAGATCCATAATTGATTAACAACTTCAGTTCTAAATAGGATGCTCAGAGTGTAATTTTATATGTCAGCTACATAGCTCTTTATGAAGTTTCCTTTGCCATTTTCTTCTCTCTCAAGTTTATCTTATACATTGTGATCATATTAGCCTTCCAAATGCAAATGTTTGCTTGTATAATCATTGTTTGTTTAAAACTTGCATTTACTCCCTATTGCATTAGAATGGTATGCTTTACAACAATTTGTGAAGGGCACGGTTCACAATAATCTGTGAAGTTTAAAAAAATGTATAGATGCTCTGCTTCCTGGGGATTCTGGAATTGGACAGAGATTTTGGAGACTGTCCTATTTTGTAGAAGGGGAAACTAAGAGTCTGATAAGGTGTAATATTTGATATTCTGTCTAGAATGTCTTAACCTCTTTTTACCTTTCCTTTTGAAATTCCATCTATTTTTCAGGATTCAGCTTGCTTTTTACTTCTTATATGATGCATTGTTTGTATCTCCCTGAAATGATAATTTTGTTCATAACATGCTTATGCATTCATCATGGCTAGTTAAATTTTGCATATGTGTATTTCTCTTAGAGTATATTAATCATTAAAAGTCTAGCAAATTCTAGGAATTGACTAAGAATTTTATAAGCTTTCTTATTTTTCAATATTTAAATAGCTACTGTTCACACAGTCACATCTCCTTCCCTAAATTGTAATGGTCTTGAAGGTAGTGCTGCATGTTGGTTATATGTGCATCCTTTAGAATGGTTGATGTAACAGAACATAAAGTGAATGTGTGTGGTAAGCGTTTGAATGGGTTGATGCAAGTTCAAGATAATATTACATGTTTTTTGAGCAGCACTTTATACTTTACCTCATTGTAAGCCAATGATCCAGCTGAGAGGACCACAATTTTTTTTGGTTGGGGGGTGGGGAGCCTGTCAAGGCAAGTTCATGCCATCCTATACTTATCTGATTGTTTTGTAATTCAATGCCATATTTTCTGTTTATGTGGTTAAACGTTATCTTGTTGTTGGTCTAGTTTTCTAGCTTGCCTGTTATTTCTTAATCCTGATTTTTAAAATCTGTAGTATTTGTTATCTTTCTCAGCTTCAGATTCATAAATTTGGCAAGTTTGTCTTTTATGTGTTCATCTAAGTGTCAAGTGTTGCAAAGAATTGAGGCTTGTATGTTCCTTTAGTATACTTAACTCCCAAGATGTCATAAACAGAATATTAAAACAGTGCTCTAAATATAATCTAGAACTATATCTGAACTATCGTCACTGAAAAGTCATCCGTCTGTATAACTACTCAGCACTTATTTTCTTTTGTAGTTTCTGTTTTCATTTTTATGAGTACTATCTGTTTCTTGAACTTTACTATACAACATTAAAGATGTAGAAAAATGGCTCTCCTCTTAAAAATCATACAATATGATAAAATAAGACATTTATTTTAAGATCTAAAGGGATAGGTGTACCTAAACATTTTCTCCTTCAGGAGGTGTACTATTTAGTGACCTAGGGAACAGCCAGTGTCTTCATAAACCCACCATAATATTCCTGATAATTTCCTTTTAGAAGTGTCTTTTGTGAGAGAAATGTTATTAATGCCTTATGAGTAGACACTATGAAGTAGGAGAAACTTATCACATAGGTGTTTTTAAATATTCTCCTCTTTGAGGGCAGTAACTTTGCATACTTCTAGCTGTGGGCAGAGCTGATAGGCCCAATTGTCAGATTGATTCTTTATGAAGAAAGCGGAGAGCGGAAACTTAATGCTGTATTTGTGTATACAACATAAATGGAATCCATTTACAAGTCAGAAAGGATATGTAGTAACGAGTGACCTGAGTAGTACAAGTATCTTAGGATCCTTGAATATTTTGCTTGGAAAAAAAACTTTTGCAATTATCTGTCTTGTCTGTTTTCATTTTAAAGACAAAGAAGCAAGACCCAAGGTTTAATGACTTGAATACCATGGTTAGTTGTTGGTAGAGCTGGGACTTGAACTAGGACTCTTAGGTGGATCTTAAAGTTCTAAAAGAGTGCAGGTGATCTCTTTGTAACATTTTCTTCCTAGAAAAGTTATTTTCCCTTTAAAAAAAATTGTGCAATTTCTTATGCGTATAAGACTAATGAAATATTTATGCACAGTTATAGAGTAATTATGAAATCAAATAACCTATCATTGTTTAACCACTATCCAGGTTAAGAAATAAAATATTGATCACACTTCACAAGTCTCCTAGGAATAGTTCTTCAGTTATACCTTGCCCCTTTCCTCTTCCCAGAGGTAAATATCTTTTGAGAAAATAATTCTTTGCTGTTTTAAAAGCTTTTAATCACCTATGTGTGTATCCTTTAATAATAAAGTTTAGTTTTTCATGCTTTTGAACCACACTGTATCTGTCCATTTGTAATACATTATGTTTGTGATATTTATATGTGTTGATGTAAATAGTTGTCAATTTTCATTGCTATATTAAGCATCATATTAGATGGACTTTGGGGTTGTTAATAATGCTGCTGTGAACATATGTCTTACACTATGTATATTCAAGAGTCTCTTGAGGTTGTACCTAGGTATGGGATGTCTGGATCTTAGGGTATGTACATCCTTAGCTTTACTAATTAATTCCAAACTGAGATATTCTAGTCTGTTCTGAGAAAGCTGTTTGCTTCCTATTCATACTTAGTTCTAAGGTATAGACCTTCAGGATCTCAGCCCAAAGGCTGGACTGGTTTTAAAGTTCTCCCTTGATAGGCCCTAGACTCCAACTCTGATCTTCTGCTGTTTTAAGCTGTCAAAAGGACTGCTCAGCCTCTCAGTCCTCTCTTCTGGATCAATAAATCGCTCCAGGCAAAAGTGCCCCCAAAACATGTTTTATCTTTCTGGTTTCCATCTTGTGGATCTTTGCCTTATAATAACTCACAGTTTTGTTAGCTCTTTGATGCTTTTAAGAACTTTAAAATATTTTCTCCAGCTTTATATTGGTTGTCTTCAGGGAAGAGTTTGTTCTGAATTTGCCTCATCTGTGTTTTCCAGAAGTGAAAATTTGAACCCACTGAGATTTTAGTTTTAGTTACTATATTTTTAAATATTTTATTTGCTTCCTTTTCAGAGCTACATGCTCAATTTTTATAGTTTCCTATACCTTATAAATATTTTTGAGCTCACCTTTTATTCTTATTATTTGTGTCTTGCTTTCTTGCATGCTTGATAATTTTTTAATGTGAGCAGGCTGGGCACTGTCGCTCATGCCTGTAATCCCAACACTTTGGGATGCCAGGGTGGGCAGGTCACTTGAGGTCAGGATTTTGAAACCAGCCTGACCAATGTGGTGAAACCCCATCTCTACTAAAAATACAAAAAATAGCCAGGCGTGGTGGTGTGTACCTGTAATCCCAGCTACTCAGAGGCTGAGGCAGGAGAATCACTTGAACCCGGGAGGTGGAGGTTGCAGTGAGCTGAGATCCCACCACTGCACTCCATCCTGGGGGACAGAGTGAAACTCTGTCTCAAAAAAAAAAAAAACAACTTTTTTTTTTTTTTTTAATGTGAGCTATTCATTTTCTTTGGAAAATTACTTATGGATTATCTCTGAGGCCCAGGATGAAAATATATTTCTCTAGACAGGATTGCATTTGCTTCTGTGGGTATCTTGATTCAGCATTGGAGGTGGGAAGGGGTTGTGTCCCTGTCCAGGGCCATTGACTTAAACTGTAGTCATGGATTGAGGTTTAGGGGACCACTCAGGTAATATAATTTGGGGCAGTAAAATATGTCTTCTTTCTTTTTTTTTTTTTTTTTTTTTTTTGAGACGGAGTCTCGCTCTGTCGCCCAGGCTGGAGTGCAGTGGCCGGATCTCAGCTCACTGCAAGCTCCGCCTCCCGGGTTTACGCCATTCTCCTGCCTCAGCCTCCCGAGTAGCTGGGACTACAGGCGCCTGCCACCTCGCCCGGCTAGTTTTTTGTATTTTTTTAGTAGAGACGGTGTTTCACCGTGTTAGCCAGGATGGTCTCGATCTCCTGACCTCGTGATCCGCCCGTCTCGGCCTCCCAAAGTGCTGGGATTACAGGCTTGAGCCACCGCGCCCGGCCAAAATATGTCTTCTTTCTTCAGTCCAAAGGCAACTCTCCTTGGGGGTTGGAGTGAGGGATACGGTCCCAGCTCAATGTGGAGAGAGTTTCCTATTACAGTATCTACCTTGGTGGCTTTGTCTTATGTTCCTTGGCCAAGTGAAAGTGAAGTCTAGAAAACTGAGCTCAAGCTTGCATGGTTCGGTACCTGCCCTCAAGCCAAAAGCAATTTTAGTTCTCCTTTTGCCCCTGTTTATTCTTTCACTTAGATTTTGGCCTGTTAATAAAGCCTTAGTGTCTTGCTGATTTGTCCATACTTTTAAAACATTACAGGTACCTGATTTTTGCTTTGCTCATTTTAAATTCAGGATTTTACTTATTTTCAATACAGAATTGATCTTTATACCTGAAAGGCAGATTATTGGGAGCTGAGGTATTAGTTTATGTCTTAATACAGAATATCATAAAAGGCTTTTGATCACCATTGACTTCTGGAGTTTCATTGAAAGTGAGTGGGCCTGGCTTATGCCTTGTAATCCCAGCACTTTGGTAGGCTGACCTGGAAGGATCCCTTGAGGCCGGGAGTTCAAGACCAATTTGAGCCACATAGCAAGAACCTATCTATAAAAAATGTTTTTAAAATTAACCAGGCATGGTGCTATGCGCCTGTAGTCCCAGCTACTTGGGAGGCTGGGGTGGGAGGATCACTTGAGCCCTGGAGTTTGAGGCTGCAGTGAGCTATGATTGTGTACTCCAGCCTGGGCAGCAGAGTGAGACGCCATCTCTAATGAAAGAAAAGAACGAAGAGGGAGAAGGAGAGAGGGAGGGAAGAAAAGAAAGAGAAAGAAAGTGAGAGATTATTTGTGAGTTACGGAATTGGCACTTCCTGTAAACTCTTTGACCCCTTCATTAAGGAAGAGAAAGCATCTTATTATATAGCTCTTATTTCACTGATTTTTAAAATGTTGTGTGCTGTATACATACATTTATTGTTAAGTCACCTGATGTCCTCTGGTTGTTTTCAGTATGTTTAATGAGGCTCAGTGTTCATAGGAAAATCAAGCTGCTCTTTTTGAGTAGCAAACTATAATGAAGACTTTTTATTCCTTGGTTTTTATTTAGGAAAAGTATAAAACTTAGAACAACTAAAACAGGTAATATGGTAAGAATCTGCATAACCTATCACCTTCAACTGGTGATAGTAAATTCACTAGTTGTTAACAACTTAACATTTTCTAATGTATTTTCTCTCCTTTTACCCTTATTTTCCTTCTCATCTGGTATAATGTACTTTTAAAATTGCTGAGTCATTTAAAAGTGGGTTGTATCCTCTTATACTTCAGCAAAGTATCTCCTAAAAAGAAGGGCATTTCCCTGTATAACTTTAAATACCATTATTATACTCCAGCAATTTAACATTGGTGCAATAAAATTATATACTCCACAATCTATATTTAGATTTTTCCATTTATCCACAAAAATGTCCTTTATAGCTGTTTAACGCCTGAGGGGATCTAGCCCAAGATTATGCATTACATTTGCTTGTCATGTCCCTGTGTCCTTTAATCTAGAGCATGGCTTGGCAAACTTTCTTAAAGGACCAGATAGTAAATAGTTTAGGCTTTGTGGATAATGTGATTGTATTGCACCGCTTCCTCTTTGTTATTATAGCTGGAAAGTAGCCATAGAAATTATGTAAACAAATGAGTGTGGCTATGTTCCGATAAAACTTTAGTTAGACTCCTGTTGTAAAATAGCTCTCCCTCTTTTTTTGTTTTTTTGAGACGGAATCTTGCTCTGTCACCCAGGCTGGAGTGCAATGGCATGATCTCAGCTTACAACAACCTCCACCTCCCGGGTTCAAGCAGTTCTCCTGCCTCAGCCTCCCAGGTAGCTGAGATTACAGGCATGCACCACCATGTCCAGCTAATTTTTGTATTTAGTAGAGATGGGGCTTCACCATATTGGCCAGGCTAGTCTCGAACCCTTGACCTCTGGTGATCTCCCTGCCTTGGCCTCCCAAAGTGCTGGTATTACAGGTGTGAGCCACTGCACCTGGCCCTCTTTTTTGTTTTTAATGACACTATTTAATGACTATTTTGAAGAATCAGGCTGATATTTTGGCAGAGTGTCCTTGATAGGGATTTTAAAAAATGTTTCTCCATTAGTTTTTTTAAGATTACAAATGCCCATGGAATCTTAAGGGTTGTTACCACAGTAGAAATGGAAATCTAGTTTTTTGAAAAAGATTCTGATGCAGTTGAATATAAAATCTTTCCTTCTGTTTCTGGCTGCCTGTCTATGCCTCCCTCCTGCACTCCTTCCTTCCATCCCTCCCTGATTATTGTGTATGTAATATTACTGCCTAGAAATTGGACAGTAAAATTAACTTATAGGCCAAGCACAGTGATTCATGCCTATAATCCTAGCACTTTCGGAGGCTCTGGCGGGAGGAGTGTTTGAAGTCAGGAGTTTGAGACCAGCCTGGGCAACAAAGCGAGACCCCGTCCCTACAAAAAAACAAAACAAAACCCCAGAGAACAAAATTCACTGGGAAAGGTGGCATACCTGTGGCCCTAGGTACTCGGGAGGCTGAGGCGAGAGGATCACTTCAGCCCAGGAGTTTGAGGCTGCAGTGAGCCATGATTGCACCACTGCCCTTCAGCCTGGGTAATAGAGTGAGACTCTGTCAAACAAATAAATAGATAAGTAAGTAAGTAAGTAAATCAACCTCCAGATTACTAATTCCTTAACGTTCTCTTTAGATATCAGGATTTTTACCCCTATACTCTTTCATATAAATGTTTTTATATTCATAAATGTAAATAAAGAATTCAAGAGGACTTAGATATTGAAAAGTAGTAAAAATAACTTAGATAAGGACTTGAAAGGGCATTTATACTTTGGCCAAATATATAAAACTAAAATGTCTTATGTTGGAGATATAAAATTAAAAACAGTTCTGGTTGGGTGTGGTGACTTATGCCTGTAATCCCAGCACTTTGGGAGGCCAAGGTGGGAGGAAAGCTTGAGGCCAGGAGTTTGAGATCAGCTTGGGCAACACAGTGAGACCTTGTCTCTACAAAAAATTAAAAAATTAGCTGGGCATGGTGGTGCACACTTGTCCCAGCTACTTGGGAGGCTGAAGTGAGAGAATTTCTTGAGCTTGAGCGGTAGAGGCTGCAGTGAGCCATAATCTGACACTGCCCGCCTGCCAGGGTAACACAGTAACTCCCTGTCTCAAAAGGCGAAATTAAGAAAACCCTAATTCTTTTTTTTTTTTTTTTTTTGAGACGGAGTCTTGCTCTGCCACCCAGGCTGGAGTGCAGTGGCCGGATCTCAGCTCACTGCAAGCTCCGCCTCCCGGGTTTACGCCATTCTCCTGCCTCAGCCTCCCGAGTAGCTGGGACTACAGGCACCCGCCTCGTCGCCCGGCTAGTTTTTTGTATTTTTAAGTAGAGACAGGGTTTCACCGTATTAGCCAGGATGGTCTCGATCTCCTGACCTCGTGATCCGCCCGTCTCGGCCTCCCAAAGTGCTGTGAAAACCCTAATTCTTTGACACAAGTTAAGTTCGCTGTTGTTAGCATTGTGTAAGATTTAGATTTAGACAGAAATAGCAAATAATTTTAGTAGATTTAACATAGCTATCCTTCTGGAAAAGGTATAACTATGATTTTATCCATGCAAAAAGTATGTGTAATTTTGTTTTAAGTTATTCTATTCTCTTGCTTGGTTCAGTGAGTAGCCAAAGTAAAAGCTGGATATTTTACTGGAATTAAAACGTTTCAGGTTTTTAGTGCTTGAATTTCTTTTAGATACCTGTCTGAATATCTGTGGTGATAGGGTGCTATCCTACCACCTTTATTAATTTTGACTGAGACAAAGTTTTTCTTCATATTGTGTCTTTATCACAATTTGCTCCTGGTTTGACCCTTTATACTCTATAAAACAAGTCTATTTTTTTTTTTCCTGCATAGCTGTTTGTTAAATAAAAATGGAAATGGTATTCTAGTGGAGGTTTTCATTTCTTGACTAAATATTCTCAGAGTCTTTAACCATTCCTCACATAGCAGCTCCACCATAAATAGCTGGTATGATCTTGGGGAGTTACTTAATCTGTGCTTGGTTTCCTTGTGTTTAAAATTAAGAATGTTGGTCCAGGGTCATAAAGTTACTGTGAGGATTGGGTTATTACATTTAAAATACAACGTTTGTCTGGCATGTAGTACACATTCAGTAAATGTCAGACACCACAGTTGACCCTTCAACAACACAGGGATTGGGCATAGACCTCCTGCGTAGTTGAAAATCCACATATAACTTTTGACTCCCCTAAAACTTAACTACTAATAGCCTACTGTTGACCCAGAAGCTTTACTATATAACACGAACAGTTGATTAACACAAATGTTGTCTGTTACATGTATTTTATACTGTATTCTTGCAACAAAGTAAACTAGAAACAGAAAATGTTATTAAGACAATCATAATAAAGAGAAAATGTATTTACTATTCATTAAGTGAAAGTGGGCCAGTCTAAAAGTCTTCACCCTCATTGTCCTCACATGGAGTAGGCTGAGGTAGAGGAGGAAGAGGAGGGGTTGGTCTTGCTGTCTCAGGGATGTCAGAGGTAGAAGAAAATTTGCATATAAGTGGATCCATGGAGTTCAAACTGTGTTGTGTTGTTCAAGGGCCAACTGTATTGTTACTTCATCTTACATTATTTCTCATCCATCTTGTCTATTCATGAACCTGTTTGTCTTTCTCAAAGCATAGCTGAATGCAGTGGCAACTGTGATCTGATTAGCCCAGAAGGAGTAGTACAGTCCTCACCTCCCCCATTAATATGGGTCAAAGAGCCGAGGGTGGTGGCTCAGGCCTGTAATCCCAGCACTTTGGGAGGCCAGTACTTTGGCAGGCCGAGGCGGGTGGATCACGAGGTCAGGAGATTGAGGCTATCCTGGCTAACACAGTGAAACTCCGTCTCTACTAAAAATACAAAAAATTAGCTGGGCGAGGTGGCAGGCGCCTGTAGTCCCAGCTACTAAGGAGGCTGAGGCAGGAGAATGGCGTGAACCCGGGAGGCGGAGTTTGCAGTGAGCCGAGATCACACCACTGCACTCCAGCCTGGGCGACAGAACGAGACTCCGTCTCAAAAAAAAAAAAAGGGTCAGAGTTGGAATTGATTTTTAAACATTCATTGTGGGAATTTAAAACATTAAAAAAAAGGAGACAGACTAGTATGATGGACCCTCATATACCCATCCTCCATCCCCAGCAACACAACCAATCCAGCCCCATTTGTACTTCATCCAGTTCCTCCGTGGTATAATTGTAGCTCCTCTATTATACTTAGACTGCATGCCTGGTTTATCTTGATAATTACTAAAGCTTTTAGGATAATGCCTTGTTTTCTTACTAGATAATTGTTGAATTAATGAAAAATGAATCTTGCCTTTGGATTCATGCCTGGATCAGCTTCTGTAGTTTGCTTGTGTAGGTGGGTGAGCGGTATTGAAAACAGATTTGTCTATATTTACTGTTTTTTAGATGTCACTCCGGTTTTGTTTAAATAATTTCTTCCATATCTGCTCATGGATATACACACACACACACACACACAAACGTATACACACACGTAGTAATCTTACTGGTGCAGTGTCTGAGTACGCTGGGAAATCCAATTATCTGGGATAGAAGATTTGAATTTACTATTTTCTTAGAGTCTTCATTATTTTGAGCTTGAAGACTTTACCCATGTTTATCATAGGCCTTCCAATCTGATAATCATTTTGTCTTAGCTAAATGGAAGCAGAATTGAAGAATTGTGCTTTATTTGCCATCTTTATTGGAATTTTTTAAAGTCAGATTTATTATGGAATAATTTACATATTGTAAAATTGTGGTAATTTGTTGACTTCAAATTAGAGGCCCTTCTTCCCAGTGTCCGTTTGCTCCAAACCTAACAAAAAGACAGCTGCCATTGTGATTGACTGTAGCACCTTTTTCAAGCTTGTTTTTTCATAACCCGGTTTTTACTTGTGCCTTATTGTTACTGTGCCTATACCTTTTACTGAAGTTTTAATATATTCACAGTTGTTTTTAAAGTGATACTGAAGTGTGTAACTCCTGCTTAAAACAGGGATAGAGACAATATAAGTCTTTGGTTGTATTCAGCTAGTGGGATAGGAATTCTGAAGGTGCAGTATGACAATTAAGAGTATTGCCTAGAGAGGATAGCTTCTAGCACTCAGATCACTACCGTCACCCTAAGACTGAGCCTATGTGAGCCTGCTTAGTAGAAACAGCCAGCTGAGACAGGATTTGTAGACTGCATACACCTCAAAGCAAAAGAAGGATTAGTGAAAGTGAGTTTAGATTTACCCTCTGTAATTTATCCTGTAGTGACTTAGTATAGCTCTGCCTTTCCTACTTCTAGTTCTAGTTTTAAATGAAATATCTCTAGCTGGAGAGGAATCTTGCCCTTCAGTGTTAGCAGTTTTACCTTAACTATCAAAAATTTCATCAAAGATTAGTTAACAAGGTCTTGAAAACAAGAATAAGATTTGTTTTAGACAGCAGGCTGAGAAAAGTATTCTGATAGAGAACATCATGTTGCCATGACACCATGGCCTGTGAACCTCAAAACTGCAGTATTTCACCTTTGATACTTCTGCTAGTTTGGTTACTTCTGAACTTAAAAGATTCAGAAAATCTGTTCATTTAGAAAATATCTCTTGAGCATCTACGTGCTGGGAAGTATGTTGCATACTAGCTAAACAAAACAATGAACGAAAAGATGAACTTGCCATATGGAGTTTACAGTCTAGTAGGAAACAAAATGAAAGTTACTTGAAGCCATATAGAAAAATTGTGTTTTGCTTATACTTTAAGGATTTAACCAATTATTTAAAAGTGAACTTGGAGTGACTTTTCCTTGAGTTGTTTTGCAAAATGTATTTGAACATTCAGAGCTTTGGGTTTAACATGTTTCTCTATGCGTATTGGTAATGTGAAATTAAATATTAGAGAGGCAAGACAATTTAAACAGAGGGAGAATATTAGAATACATGTATTATAGTGAGATTTCAGGATAATGACTTGTAATACATTTGTGTGGGTAAAACTGTATGTTTGTTTTGCCAAATGGACCTTTGCAAACAGAAAAGAATAAATATCTTTATGGCCTTTCTTCTCTTTAAATGATTAATACTTAAGAATTGAACATTTGTCTTTATCTTTCATGTGGAGGAAACAAATAACAGATTTGTTGATGGAAAAGTAAATCTTTCAAATAGGAGGGAGGGTATAATAGAGCAAATGGAAACCATGAGACTAAGATCACGTTGGAATTATGTGACATTGTCATGTGTCTCTTGGTGAGAAAACATGCCTCAGGTTCCTTATTTCAACAGAGTACAACGAAGTGCCTGAATTGAGTGATCCCTCCTAGTGTTAAGATTTTATAATTTTAATTTTTTTTTAATCTAGCAGTTTCTTAACGACTTTGATTGTTGGAAAGTCAAAATGCTCTTTTATTTTGGTACTTGTCCAGGTTCAAGAATTAAAAACTTAAGATGGGGGAAGAAGGCTTTGCTTTCTCTAACTCTTATTTTCTGTAGGTACTTCGTAACTCAGGAAGATCTCATTTATTCCCAGTAATATGTTTTACTAAACTCTTTCAGGTAACTCTTAAAAGACTGTGTGACTTAATAGTAGATCATGGCTTGAACTCAGTTTTTATTTATTGTTGTTACTAGCAAATTTTTGTGAAATATTTTTCTTTGCCTCTGTAGTTATCAGAGACTACTGCAGACGATTGCTGTACTCGAGGCTCAGCGTTCTCAAGCAGTCCAAGACCTTGAAAGTTTAGGCAGACACCAGAGAGAAGCACTAAAAAATCCCATTGGATTTGTGGAAAAACTCCAGAAGAAGGTAAGGTATACATTGAACCCTTTTTAAGATTTACTTAGATCTGTTTGGGAATAGCTTAAGAGAATTTGGCTAATTCTTTTTTATGGGTATATACTTTTTAAAATGTTTAGTTTTTTTCATCTATAACTAGCCGTACTACTTAAGGCAAGATACTAACTTCTTCCACCTCCACCAGGCACACAATAAAATATATCCAAATGAAAATAGCTAGAAGCTTTTATTGGATATTTGTATGGGAACTTGTCCTATTCCTTAGCCATTTTTTTTCTAGCTTTTCCTGTTATCTTCCCCTTCTTTGAGTATTTTTCCTCCTCTGTATCAGGACTTAGGGATTAGTAAAGCTAAAAGAAAAAAATACTTTAGAATTGATTAACTAAATTTGTTTCTGGGTTACTTTTGCACACTAGTACTTTTGTGCATATTGAGAGAGAAAACAATGGTGATCAAAACAAAATCTATTTTAAAATATCTGTAGAGTTACGATAGTCAAGTCCATGAGGAAGAAGTATAAATTTTACTTAATTCTGAAATGCCTTTTTTAAATGTGAAAATTCTCCATAATTTTGTTTTCCTTAAAACAGAACTTTCATGCTTAACACTTAACCACTTAAAAGCAATACAGGTTTTTATAATGAGTTTCTTGGTGTGTAAATATGGAGATGATCTTGATGTGCATTTGTGCTGTAATAGGGACCCACTAATTGTTCATTAAATTTCAGAGGTATAATATTAATCAGCATTGTATGAAAAGATTAGAACTGAAAAACGATGAAAAAGAATCCTCTTCTTAAAAAAGAAATGAAATCTTATCTTGTGTGACAACTTTAGTATCTTTATGAGTTACCTGTTTTGAATTAGTTACAAAAATGCTCTACCAGGTATTAGGAGAGCAGCTCTGGGGACCTTATTTCACTAGATATGTTAATTTATTATTTGAATGTTTCTAGGTATATTATTTAGTTGGTAAACATTTCTTTGTCTTCATACTTGTAGAAAACACTGAATATCATAATAGATGTAGAGTCTATATGTTGATTTGTTAAAACTCTAACGTTTTTAGAATTTTGGTGTATCTTCTGTGTTAAAATGAGGCCCCTTTAAGTGTTTATTGATTCTGCATTGCTGTTATTAAATAATTTGCTGGTACAAAAAGATATAAGACTTATAATGGTTATTTACAATGAATTCAACTAAAACAGATGGTGTTAGTAAAGTAAATACTAATGAAAAATTCATTAACCTTAATTTCATTTCATTTACTTTCCCGGGTAGGCAAAAAGATACAATTAGGCATATTTACTAGATTTGTATGCTGTTGATTATTTCCTGTTTCTTCACTTTCAGGTTTAGTTTGAACAGACTTTCATTTCTTTTGTTTTGTTTTGTTTTGTTTTTTTTGAGTTGGAGTCTCACTAGGTCACCCAGGCTGTAGTGCAGTGGGGCCTGATCTCGGTTCACTGCAACCTCTGCCTCCCGGGTTCAAGCAATTCTCCTGCGTCAGCCTCCTGAGTATCTGGGACTGCAAGTGCACTGCACCACGCCTGGCTAATTTTTTTATTTTTAGTAGAGACTGGGTTTCACCATGTTGGCCAGGTTGGTCTGAAACTCCTGACCTGAAGTGTTCCACCAGCCTCGGCCTCCCAAAGTGCTGAGATTACAGGCTTGAGTCACTGCGCTCAGCCTAGAATGGAATTTCTTTTTACTTTATTTCAGAAATAAAGATGTGATGTTGACCATCTTAATAATTTTTTATAAAAAGACACAGAAATATATTAAATTAAGATACTTTAATAACCATGAAGTTATTAGTGTCTGGGAATTTTTTTTTTTTTTTAATAAAAAAAAAAACTACCACGAAAGTCCTATGTTCTTTGGAAAAAAATTTTCCTACTAGGTTTAATTTAAAATGTTGATTCTTCTATTTTTCTGGGTTTGTGCATACAAACTCAATTTGCCTATTTTATTTAGATTTATCGTATTAGTTATGTTGTTGACTTGTAACATGTTTGTTTTAGTGGGCATATAAAAAATTCCTCTTAGTTCATATTAATGAAACTGGTGATATATATTGGTATATGGAATGCAGAGAACATTTATGGGTTGTTAGTGTTATTTAATATTACTATCATTATTTTATTTTATTTTATTTTATTTTATTTTTTTTGAGACGGAGTCTTGCTCTTTCGCCCGGGCTGGAGTGCAGTGGCCGGATCTCAGCTCACTGCAAGCTCCGCCTCCCGGGTTTTACGCCATTCTCCTGCCTCAGCCTCCCGAGTAGCTGGGACTACAGGCGCCTGCCACCTCGCCCGGCTAGTTTTTTTTTTTGTATTTTTAGTAGAGACGGGGTTTCACCGTGTTAGCCAGGATGGTCTCGATCTCCTGACCTCGTGATCCGCCCGTCTCGGCCTCCCAAAGTGCTGGGATTACAGGCTTGAGCCACCGCGCCCGGCCTACTATCATTATTTTAAAAGACACTGCCCTCCATCTAGAAGTAGTACTTAGGTTTTGCTAAATTCATTTATTCACTTACCATCTTTAGCATTTAATATTTAGACTATATTAATTAACTTTATTGTCATTTAGATTTAAACATGAATAGAAATGCCCTGTTGATTATTTGGATTTGGAGTCATCTGAAAATTTGACTGTGGTTGATTATTTCTTTAATTAAATTTAGACTTTTACTTTATCTTGTTTTTTCTCCCCTACCCCCAGGCTGATATAGGGCTTCCGTATCCACAGAGAGTTGTTCAGTTGCCTGAGATCGTATGGGACCAATATACCCATAGCCTTGGGAACTTTGAAAGAGAATTTAAAAATCGTAAAAGACATACTAGAAGAGTTAAGCTAGTTTTTGATAAAGGTAAGAAATCATATGATAAGAATGTAAGTAGAAAAATATCTGGCAACGTTTTGCTTTAATGGTTCTGTATGTGGTCTTATTTTTCAGTAGGTTTACCTGCTAGACCAAAAAGTCCTTTAGATCCTAAGAAGGATGGAGAGTCCCTTTCATATTCTATGTTGCCTTTGAGTGATGGTCCAGAAGGCTCAAGCAGTCGTCCTCAGGTAAGCAGTGTGAAATATTGGAGTAGGAAAATTTGAATTTTAGACAAAACATTTTAACATTTTGTGGTTTGTGTTTTTAAAATTAAAGCAGTCTTTCACTGGAAGATAAAGGAGATAGGAACTTTGAAATTAAGAGAAACTTAGGTTGGAGTCCTAACTTACTAGCCGTGAACCTTCAGACATCATTTACGTTGAGGTCTCTTAAGCTGTGGTTTCCTTTTGTATAAAATGTTGTTAATATTACCTATGTTGTAGGGTTGTTGCTGAGGATTAAATAGGTAGTGTATGCAATGTACCTAGTACAGGATCCGACACATAGTATTTAGTCTAAAAATAGTAGTTCCTTTGTGTGTAGTGAAATGTGACCAGGATTTGAGTCCTGGCCTTGCCACTCTTAGTAGATGACCCTCAGTGGGCATGTTACTTTTCAATTCTGAGCCCACATTTCCTTTTCCTTTTTTAAAACATGAAGTTACAGTACTATTATGTATTTCACAGTATTGCTGGGAGTATAAAACCAAACAAAATAAAATAATGTGAAGGCATTTTGTAAACAGTAAAAACAAAAAGCATATAGATTAAAAAAAATTTACTCAAATATTTCAAAATTAATTTAAAAATTCCACAATTTGTGTGTTATTTGGCTATATCACAGGTTAGATGTTGTTATTTTCTCTCTGACAAAAGCCTTGTCTTACGTGCAGATGATAAGAGGACGCCTCTGTGATGATACCAAACCTGAAACATTTAACCAATTGTGGACTGTTGAAGAACAGGTAATAGATATTTCAAAATTGTGTAGGCTTAAAAAATAAAAGTAAACAGTTAACATTAGAGTCAGTATTATGAGGCATACGCCTGTAATCCCAGCACTTTGGGAGACTGATGTGGGTGGATCACTTGAAGTCAGGAGTTCAAGACCAACCTGGCCAACATGGTGAAACCCTGTCTGTACTAAAAATACAGAAATTAGTTGGGCGTGATGGCGTGTGCATATATAATCCCAGCTACTTGGGAGGCTGAGGCAGGAGAATTGCTTGAACACAGGAGGCAGAGGTTATGTTGAGCCAGGATCGTGCCACTGCACTCCAGGTTGGGCAACAGAGTGAGACTCTATCTCAAAAAGAAAAGAGTCTGTATTTTGAGTCAGGTGTATATTGTTGTTTGTGATACCTGTTAACCATGAGTTTTAAATATTTAGGCTTATTTTTGTATACCTTTTTGCATACTTCAAGAATTTTGGATTTTGAGAATTTGGGGATAATTTTAAAAGAAGGAACCTGGGTTTTGAGAGGGCAGTAGAAGTGGATGGAATAAAATAGATGTTTCTGTAATGTAGCTTTGGGAGAGAGAAAAACCTGAGGCCAGTAAAACTGAGCTTCAAAGTGCATTCTTGTTTTGTTGTCGAAGGGAGATGAGGAAGCCAGTCAGCGTTGGCATACAGCTAACATTGTTTTTGGCTAATGGCTAGGGTTGTTAGTGGGTGAAGTTTGAGGCACATCTTTGTCTCATATGGTTATTAACCCCACAGCTATACGTTTAGCAGTTTATAAAAAGCTTTAGGAAATCTTTATTTATTTCAAGCATCCAGATGTTTCTGCATCTTCTGCAACTATGAGAAGATATAGGAGACAAGAAGGAATATTAAAATCAAATATTTGAATAAAGGACCACACAAAAGAAGGAAAAGCTTCTTTTAATAGTTGAAATTTAAGTGAATTTACACGTTTTTGTTAAAACTGTAAGGGGAAAGACATAGTCCAGTAAAAAAAGATGGTCAGTGGAAATCACTAAAATGTGTAATCTACCAATTTGTTTACTTATTTTCTGTTTTCTTATGAGATCTTTTTACTTACGTGAATAGAAAACTTTTGTAAACTCTTTTTCATAAGTTTATTCTCTAATTTCATTGTTCCCTGTGAAGTCTTAAGTTTCTAACTAGAGATTTTTCCTACCATGAGGGTTTCTAATAATGTAACCCCCAAAGGTGGGAGAGAGTATTACACTTGGAAATGAAATGTGAATGTATGTATTTAGAAATACAGTATTTAAAATTAAATACATATTTTCTTAAATTTGGTCTTGGGTATGGTTTAGAAAAAACTGGAACAGCTACTCATCAAATACCCTCCTGAAGAAGTAGAATCTCGACGGTGGCAGAAGATAGCAGATGAACTGGGCAACAGGACAGCAAAACAGGTAATTGAGGAGATGACTGCAGATTGCTGGCATGCTTTTGGTAGTTTTTTAATAAAGGAGAATAATGCTGACATTGGGCGATCTGCCATAACACTTTCAGCTACAGAGTGCTGTAGTATGTGTGTGTGTGTGTGTGTGTGTGTTTAATTGTATATATTTTTGTTGATTTCAGAAACAAGTAACTTGAGATACTTCTGCTTTGGATCATTACGAAATATTAAAAAATGAACATATAATGGGCTTAGTTTCTCTTGATTGCTTACTAAGTATACTGATTGTAAACTTTTTGGTTATACTGTGCAAACAGATTTGTTTCATTGCCTTAGTATTCCCTGGTTGTCTTTCTAAAAATGTATCTTGCAGTTTACGCCATCATATTCCCATCTATATTAATAGATGTGTTTTTGTACTACAGAGGTAAGTGTTCATAAGTTGAAATATGTGTTTAGCTTTAGAATCAAATTTAAATTTACTTGAATAATTTTTGTTTGGCCTAGATTTTAAAATATATGTGTATTTGGTGACAGTTTATTGTTATTTTTAGATTCATGATGAGTATTGAATTCTTAGCATTCATTAGATACTCATGTACGTTTTAATTTTTAAAAACAACTCAGGTATTGTACGTCATCTCATTGTGTTAAGAGACTTGTCATGTTTCTTTAGGTTGCCAGCCGAGTACAGAAGTATTTCATAAAGCTAACGAAAGCTGGCATTCCAGTACCAGGCAGAACACCAAACTTATATATATACTCCAAAAAGGTAAAAGAACATAAAAGTAAACTGTAGATTAAATTTATTAAAGTAAGAATGACTATGTAAAAATGTACACATTTGACAGAATAGTGTTGCTGTATTTTAAAACTTCTGTTCATTCTAACCATTTCCTTATATTGTGCATAAATGCAGGGTAAGGACTCTATTATTGCTACTCAGTGAAATTCTGTGAGCTTTAATGATTCTTCATTATGTTCTTAGGAGTAATATGAATGAGTGCTACTTGAAAGATTTTAGATTCAAAATATGTTAGAAAGGGCTTTGTGAGGGTAAAGTTTTTAGGCTATCTGATTATTTAATAAATACAATCAATTTCTGTTTTGTAGATAACCCATTATTATATTCTAAAGCCAGGCACAGTGGTGTGCACCTGTTGCCCCAGCTACTTGGGAGGCTGAGGCACGAGGAGCACTTGAGGCCAGGAGTTCGAGTCCAACTTAGGCAACATAGCGAGGTCCCATGTCTTTAAAAAAATAAAATATTTTATTTAATCCTTACTACAATTCTTGAAGTATAAATAGTCTTATCATCTTCACTTTACTGACATAATATTAATAGCTGTTATATTGAGGGCTCTGAGTCAGACTCTACTGTTCTAAAACTTTTTATTAGATAAGGAAACTGGGCCCTCGGGTATGTTGAGTGAATTATCTGGTCACTTAGCTGCTAAGTCTGGGAACCACTGATTCTCTCTCATTCTGGTGCCATGCTTTTTCTACTATTCTCTGTTGCCTTCTATGGTGGAGAAGCTACTGTTTCTTTCCCAAACAGGATACTACATTAAAATGTGGCCGGTTTCGGCCTGGCATGGTGGCCTGTAATCCCAGCACTATGGGAGGCTGAGTTCAGTAGATCATGAGGTCAGGACCAGCCTGACCAATATGGTGAAACCTCATCTCTACTAAGAATACGAAAATTAGCTGGGCATGGTGGCGCGTGCCTGCAGTCCCAACTACTCGGGAGGCTGAGGCAGAAGAATCACTTGAACCTGGGAGGTGGAGGTTGTAGTGAGTCGAGATTGTGTCACTGCACTCCAGCATTGGTGTCAAGAGGGAGATTCCATCTCAAAAAAAAAAAAAAAAAAGCCAGTTTCTTGTAATAGCAAAAAATAAAGACACCTAATTGGCTGTTTTAAGTTTCCTTAGTAAGTTATCCTGGTACTTTCCCCTCCCCACCACAACCATCTTTCTCGTAAAGAGAAGCTAAGAGTATATCTAGTGCTGTTACCCTTCCATACTGAAGCTATTTAATGTAATTTTACATTAAGAATATTGTCTATACAGTTTCATGTTTTACAAATTAAAAAAAAAATTTTTTTAAACCAAGCTTTGGAAGCTTGTTTTAATTTGCCAATTGTTTTAAATGTTTTGGATTTTCCACCAAATATAGCATAACCTGTGTTAGATATGTAGAGTTCATCCTGTAACTGTGGAATATCGGAACCTTACGTTAATCAGTGTTTAATGTAAGAGTTCTAATTTTCATGGTTAATTTCTAAGCTAACGTTATAGATGTGTTGTAACCATATGTTTTCATAGTTAACACTGGATAATGATAACAAAAGGAATACTGGAGAACCTACATGTGTTTTTTTCCCTTAGGTGTACTGTATTTTGGCTGTGAAGATCTAGTACAGCTATATTTACAATGATTGCTTGCCATGGTTAAAGTTTAAATTTGGAAACAGGTGAAATGATGGTTCTCCATGTAGCTAAGGGTGTTCTTTGTGACTGTGCTATTGATCAAGACAAGCAGGCAGCATAGTGGTAGAAAGTGAGAATTTGGGCACCACACAGGCCTAGTTTATAATCCTTGTTCTACCACTATCTAGCTGCGACACACTGAACAAGAAACCTAACCTCCCTGTCCTCAGTTTTCTTATCTTTAAATTAGAGGTGATGATAACTACTTTATCAGAATGTTGTAAGGATTAAATGACATTGGCATAGAGCAAGCTTGTCCAACCCATGGCCCACGTACCACCTGTGGCCCAGGGCAGCTTTGAATGTGGCCCAGCACAGATTGATAAACTTTCTTAAAACATTACAAGAGTTTCTTCTTTTTTTTTTAGTGTTAGTGTATTTTATGTGTGGCACAAGACAATTCTTCTAATGTAGCCCAGGGAAGCCAAAGATTGGACACCCCTGGCATAGAATAAGCAGCCAATCAATGTTAGATAAGTATTTTCAGATATTCATAATGTTATAGAAATTTTCCTTTTATTGGGTAGTTTTATTCCTAGCATAGGCCACTTCATCCTCTCTGATCTTCTGTAAGATGATCATAAGAGTTCAGTGCAGCAATCATTTGACTGCCAAGAGTATGATAAATGCTGGGGATACAAATACAAGCTAGATACTGAGCATGTGGTTCATTTTACCATTGTTGGAGTATTTCCCCTACATTTAAAAGAAGTTTTTTTAAGGCTAGTTATGCTTAAAAACACAGAAAGCAGAGAGAAAGCAACAACATAAAAGTATGCTAAAAGATGGAGTGAAGTTCTTCTGATAGACTTGTTGGAAGTAACATTGTATTTTTTATATTTTTGATTCTTGTAATGATTTTTCACTGCCCCAATTAAAAATTTGTTTTCTTATTTAGTCTTCAACAAGCAGACGACAGCACCCTCTTAACAAGCATCTCTTTAAGCCTTCCACTTTCATGACTTCCCATGAACCACCAGTGTATATGGATGAAGATGATGACCGATCTTGTTTTCATAGCCACATGAACACTGCTGTTGAAGATGCATCAGTAAGTTACCTATTTAGTTATTATACACATCAAGGTATAGAAGAGAGTAGGATTTTCTAAGTATTCCACTCTTCAGAGAATGTTTGTTTCTTTTAATGAACAAGTCACATGTATAGTTTTTAAGTAATGTGCTTTTGTGAGGAAAATTTCAAACATACAAAAATAGAATAGTATAATGAACCTTAACAATTATCAACCTGAGGCTACCTTATTTTAATCTCTACTCCCTCCCTACCCACCCCAACTCTGCTCTGGATTATTTGGGAGCAAGTCCCAGATACTACACAACATAACTTTCATATTTATAAAAGGTAATTTGTTATATAGGTAAATGTATAGTCACCGTTCATGATTTTTTTTTCTAATTTGTTCGAGTTTGGATCCAAATAAAGCCCATAAGTGACAATAGGTTCATTCTCCCTCTTTCACTTTCCTTTTTTCCCTCTCACAATGTTTTTGTTGAAGAACTGGTTCATTTGTCCTATAGAATTTTCTAATATGGATTTTATTGATTACATCTTCTTCTTGTCATTTAATCTGTTCCTCTGTTTTCTCAACTTCCTGTAAATTCATAGTAGTTCAAGAGCATTGATGAGATTCAGATGTATTTGTTTCTTAGGGTGGGCAGGACTACTTCAAGTTTACTTTTGTCAGCCTGGTTGTCTCTTTTTTTGGCGTAACAGCCACTGATCATTGCCTAGATTGATTAATTCATTAGATGTTACAGAATAGTGATTATGCTATCATTTTTTCATTTACTTGATGGACTATTCTATAAAGTAATCCCCCTGCCCCCCAGTCAACTATTTGGTTACTCTGAGGTACATATAGAAAAGGTAGGATAATTGCTCGATTCTCCCTTTATTTTCTTTTTCTTCTTCTTTTTTTTAGACAAAGTCTCGCTCTGTCGCTCAGGCTGGAGTGCAGTGGTGCGATCTCGGCTCGCTGCAGCCTCTGCCTCCCAGGTTCAAATGATTCTCCTGCCTCAGCCTCCTGAGTAGCTGAGACTACAGGCATGTGCCACCATGCCCAGCTAATTTTTGTATTTTCAGTAGAGGCGGGGGTTCACCATGTTGGCCAGGATGGTCTCGATCTCCTGACCTCATGATCCGCCTGCCTCGGCCTCCCAAAGTGCTGAGATTGCAGGCATGAGCCACCATGCCTGACCTATTTTCTGCTTTTTAAAATAATGAGTTCATTTTCTCATATCCTGCAAAGATGACCAATGAGGTTTAAAAATTTTTTGTATTCTTATAAACTATTGGCCATAAATGTATTTAATGTAGTTCAATTCATTGATGTTACTGCCTTTGTTA
The DNA here is from genome assembly GCF_009764315.1 of Trachypithecus francoisi. Classification (NCBI taxonomy): domain Eukaryota; kingdom Metazoa; phylum Chordata; class Mammalia; order Primates; family Cercopithecidae; genus Trachypithecus; species Trachypithecus francoisi. The sequence continues at coordinate 39,420,548 of NW_022681457.1, read as the reverse complement.
GTGTTCAAACTGGCCCATCTTTGGTTAGTTGTAGCCTCTTTAAGTTGGCTTCTAAGTTCTTTTGATAAGACTCTAATAGTGTTTAATAGCTTCTTTAATACCCGTTTTAACAAGGAAAATCCAGGCTCATCTTGTGTATTTCCTGCCTCAGACCCAGAGTCAGTTCTTCTTTTTACTGGGAAATGGTATTTAAAGACTGTATCCTGACTAGTAATGTTACTTGCTGCTGGGTTCATCATTGTTTCTAGGCCTGTTAATGGACAGAGCTGGGAAATACGATACATTTTTATTTTATTTAAGGATGAAAGACATCATTAAGTTCATATTTTAATTTCAAATTCAATTTAAGAACTCTAGGACTTTTATCTACCCTAATTGATCTTAAATATGTATCTCCTTTCTCCAGGTTAAAAGTCACAGTTCTCAGTGACATCAATGTAGTACTTACTTCCTTTGTCTCACACTGCTCAGAACAATCTCAGAATATATTAATAACCAACACTACTATTAATACAGTTCCTGAAAACAGTTTGTTTTTCAGTTCTTTATTTTGTCTTATATATATATATCCCTCTACAGAAGTAAAGTCAAATTGGTTTTTAAATTATCTTGGAATAAATAATTCCTCTCAGTTGTTGCCATGGTTGGATATTAATTTAGGTTAATTCACTTTATTTACTTTACATATATGGGGGTTTCTGTTTGTTGCTGTTAATATTTTTTATTATTTTACTATTCCTGAAATTATTTTCTCAATACTTAACCTGATTCTGATTCCTTGATTAAAGGACATAAACATTACCCTATATCTTCCTTAATAGTCTGATTATATAGAATTGGAAAAGGATATTTTAATGAAAAGTTATCAAATAAAAAGTAAGCTCCTCTGTTCTATAGCTAGATTAATCAAATACTGATTGTATACTTTGATATCAAACCACCTTCTGTATTCATAAAAATTTTTTAATTTCCTTTTAAACTTGCCTTTTGAAAAATGACTAATATCTGCTGTCTTAAACATTAGCATTTATGTATAATTTCATACTTTGTGATGATTAGATTTGTACATCTGAGAAATGTTTATTTAAATTTACTATTAGGCTTTGCTAGGGGTTAAATACATAGTTATGAACAAAATATGTCTGATCTTTGTGCTCATAAATTTTAGTCTTGTGGGAGAAGATAAATGTGTAATCACATCAGTAAATCACACATTTAAAAAAGTGCTTCAGACCAGGCACTGTGGCTCACGTCTGTAATCCCAGCACTTTGGGAGGCTGAGGCGGGCAGATCACCTGAGGTCAGGAGTTCAAGACCAGCCTGGCCAACATGGTAAAACTTTGTTTCTACTAAAAAAAAAACAAAACAAAAATTAGCCGGGCATAGTGGCACGTGCCTGTAATTTCAGCTACTCAGGAGGCTGAGGCGGGAGAATTGCCTGAACCTGGGAGGTGGAGGTTGCCAGTAGCTGGAATTGCGGCTCTGCACTCCAGTCTGGGCAACAGGAGCAAAAGCTCCATCTCCAAAAAAATAAATTAAAAAGTGCTTCAAAGGAAAAATAGATGCTAACATAATTATTTAAGAGGTACTTAATTTAGATTGAGAGTTTCAGGGGAAGACCTGAGAGGGTGACAGTGAAGATGGTACTTGAAGTATGGATAAAAATTGGCCAGATGAGGAGTGGTGGTGGAGTACTTAAAAGAAGTACTATTTGGCTAGGCGTGGTGGCTCACAGCTGTAGTCCTAGTACCGTTGGAAGCTGAGGCAGGAGGATCACTTGAGCCTTGGAGTTCAGGACCAGCCTGGGCAACATATTGAGACCCCATCTCTACAAAAAAGAAAAAAGAAAAAATTATTAGCCTGGCATGGTGGTGCATTCCTGAAGTCCCATCTACTCAAGAGGCTGAGATGGGAGGATTACTTGAGCCTGGAAGATTGGGCCTGCAGTGAACCTGGATGATGCCACTGCATTCCAGCCTGGGCGACAGAGGGAGACTCTGTCTTAAAAAAAAAAAAAAAAAAAAAAGGGCCAGGCACGGTGTCTCACACCTGTCATCCCAGCACTTCAGGAGGCTGAGGTGGGCAGTTCATGAGGTCAAGTGTTGGAGACCAACCTGGCCAACATGGTGAAACCCCGTCTCTACTAAAAATACAAAAATTAGCCGAGCATGGTGGCGCATGCTTGTAGTCCCAGCTACTTGGGAGGCCGAGGCAGGAGGATCGCTTGAACCCAGGAGGCAGAGGTTTGCAGTGAGCGGAGATCGTGCCACTGCACGCCAGCCTGGGGGATAGAGTGAGATTCCGTCTCAAAAAACAAAACAAAACAAAAAAACCCAAAAACCCTCAGAAAAACCCACAAAAAAACAAAACCCAAAGGTACAGTTTGACAAATTGGCAAAATACAGTAGAGTGGATTGGATTTGATGTAATTTTTGTTGTTGAGTTTATTTATTTAAAAATGAGTGCCAGTTAAAATTATTTGATCACTTTAAAATAGCTACTCAAAATGTTTATTTATGAAGCATCTTGTGGAAAAATTTATAGATTTTAGTTTATCTTTTAAAAAAGCAATAGCCGGAACAATTATTTATATGTTATTTACTCTGTGGCTTCAAAATCTGTATACAGTTTTAGCTCCATTTGATATTAGTCTCCTTTAAGTAAGTTTAAAGTGATTATGATTAGGAAATCTATGAGGTTTAAAAAATTTTTTGTTTTAATTATGGTAAAATACACATAACATGAAATTTACCGTCCTCACCATTTTTATAGTATAGAGTTCAGCAGTGCTATGTACAGTCACATTATTGTGCAGCCAGTCTCCAAAACTCTCAGCTTACCTGACTGAAACTCTGTACCTATTAAACATCTCCCCAACACCCCTCTTTCTAGCCTCTGGCAATCATTATTCTGCTTTCTGTATCTATAAATTTGACTACTCTGCATTCCTCAAATAAGCGGAAGCATACAGTATTTGTCCTTTTTGTGACTGGCTTGTTTCACCCAGCATATGCTCTTCAAGGTTCATCCATTTTGTAGCATGTATCACAATTTCCTTTTTAAGGCTGCATTATATTCCATTGTATACCACATTTTGTTTATCCATTCATTTGTTGATGGATACTTGGGTTGCTTCCACCTTTTGGCTGTTGTGAATAATGCTACTGTGAACATGGGTATGCAAATATCCTGCTTTCAGTTCTTTTGGGAAGTAGAATTGCTAGATTGTATGGTAATTTTATGTTAAACTTTTTGAGGAACCACCATATACTGTTTTCCATAGGAGCTGTACTATTTACATTCTCACCAGCAGTACACAAGGATTCCAGTTTATTTACATCTTTGCCAACATTTGTTATTTTTTGTTTTCTGTTTTTAGTAGTAGCCACCTACTAGGTGTGAGGTGATTTAACTTTTCTTAATCTTAGCCTTGCTGATCACATTTAATCATATCCTTAGCATTTAAATGCAAATTTAAAAATTAAAAGTGTTTACACTCTTTGCCTTTGCAAAATACCTGAATTAAGTAAATTTCATTATGACATTTCTTACTATATTATCTAATTATTTGGGTCACTTATTTATTAGTGTATAGCATTACTTATGTTGTCTTTCTCAGTGGTGACACAGGATGGTAATAATCATCTAACATCTTTAGTTGACAAGAATTTGAAATGGATAGTGGGACCAGGCGCAGTGGCTTGTGCTGTAATCCCAGCAATAAGTGAGGCCTAGAGGAACAAATCACTTGAGCCCAGAAGTTCGAGACCAGCCTGAGCAACATGACGAAACCCATCTCTACACACACACACACACACACACACACACACACACACACACACAAATTAGCCAGGCTTGGTGGTGTGCACCTCTCATCCCAGCTACTCAGGAGGCTGAGGTGGGAGAATCACTTGAGCTTTGGAGGTTAAGGTTGCAGAGAACCCCACCATTACACTCCAGTCTGGGTGACAGAAACCCTCTCTTAAAACAAAAACAAAAACAAAACAAAGCAAAAAAACCAGGAAAAAGTGGGAGATAAGATCGATGAAGTGTGAAATTGTAAAGAATCTTTTACTCAGCTGAAGACTTTGGACTTGATGCTGTAGATAGTCAGGAAACCATTGGGAACTTTTAAGTAATAGTAGGGGCAAAGGAGGGGGTGGATACTAGAGGACCGATTTGAGAGAGATTGTAGAAGGTATTAAGAAATGACAGGATTTGTTACATTCGATATAAGATGGAGTGAAAAACTGAGGATAACACTTAGATTTCTGACTTGGGCTGCTTTGTGTAAGTTTTTGTTTTCTTGATGTAAAATAACATAGCACTTAATACCTAATGTAGCAGGAGGAATGGGTGGGGTAGGGCTTGTCTGGTCCAGGATTGGGAATTTACAGAACATGGATCAGAGAATTGCAGATGCTTTTAGGAAATTAGTGAGCATGGGATCAGTCATGAGTAGCAAAGGAAAGAAATGGATCCTGGGTGGCAGAGCACAAATGAATTAGGAGAATAGGAAGCAGAATAGTGATTAGAAATTTCAATGAGGTTAAAAAAAAAGCTGATTATTTGGGGTGAGAATATGAGAGAAGTAGGAATAACAGTGGAGGTAGGAAATCTAAGCTTAATATTTTGGATGTAAAACACTTAAGAGTTGAAGGCAAGGTCCAAGGTATGGTTGTTGGAATGGGAGACTCTGAGAAGGAATGAAGATGAAGATCATTTCAGTAGAATCAGTCTAAGATTAGAGGCCAGAAATAGCGAGTTGGGCATCTGTGATAATCTTGAAGTTGTCTAGGATGATGAACCACAGTATTGTCAGCAATTTTAAATAGACAAATTTTGCATGTTAACATTTTTGAGTAGAAAAGTGCTCGTCAATTGGGAGGTGGGGGATGGTCCTGAACATATGTATCTAAAAGTTCGGAATCATAAATAGATTTTATACCTTGAAGACCAGTTTATTAAGGGATACTTCAATTTAATATATTATTTTTAAATTTTGAGACGGAGTCTCGCTCTGTCTCCCAGGCTGGAGTGCAGTGGCACAGTCTTGGCTCACTGCAACCTCCACCTCCCAGGTACAAGCAATTCTCCTGCCTCAGCTTCCCGAGTAGCTGGGATTATAGGCGCGTGCCACCATGCCCAGCTAATTTTTGTATTTTTAGTAGTGACGGGCTTTTGCCATGTTGGCCAGACTGGTCTTGAACTCCTGACCTAAAGTGGTCTGCCCACCTCGGCCTCCCAAAGTGCTGGGATTACAGGTGTGAACCACTGCGCCTAGCCTACTTAATTCATTTATATAGTTTTTACTGTTTATTTCTTTTACAGTCTATTGTAAATAGTCATCTTTGTAACTCAGTTCATCCTGTTGAGTAAGAGAGAAATGTTCTACGTTGATCATTGGGAGTACAGAGCAAAAAACGAGCAGAGATTGGTTTGTTTGTTATTGAGAAAGTGTCATATTTACAGGAGCAAATGTAAGAATCTGTTAGATTGGAGAAGAGAAACTTCCTTAAATGAGGGAGAAGTAGATTACAAGTCACTCAGGTAACCGTGAAAATGTAAAGATGGGATTGGGTTTGCACTAGTGTATAACAGAGGTGAGAATCATGGCCGTGCTTCCCTTTTACCTGCATTGAAGCAGTCTGCTACAATTCAGAATTACTATTGTGTTTTTAAAAAACTCCTCCAAAAGCATTAGTGGAAAATACTGCTAATAGCAGCACTAATTTTCTGTGAGTACTAAAAGGTATTTTAAAAATGAAAAATATCAGTAGAAAAATATTCTGTATCACTATTTCTTACCCTTAATTCATTTTCATTACCAAACCATTTTTATTTTTTATTTTTTGATAGGATGACGAAAGTATTCCTATCATGTATAGGAATTTACCTGAATATAAAGAACTATTACAGTTTAAAAAGTTAAAGAAGCAGAAACTTCAGCAAATGCAAGCTGAAAGTGGATTTGTGCAACATGTGGGCTTTAAGGTAAGTTCTACTTAATTTTAGTATTCATTTAATTTTATTTATTTATTTATTTATTTAGAGACAGAGTCTCGCTCTGTTGCCCAGGCTGGAGTGCAGTGGCATGATCTCAGCTCACAGCAACCTCTGCTTCCTGGGTTCAGGCGATTCTCATGCCTCAGCCACCCAAGTAGCTGGGATTACAGGTGTGTGCCACTACGCCCAGCTAATTTTTGTATTTTTAGTAGAGATGGGGTTTCACCATGTTGGCCAGGCTGGAGTATCCATTTAATTTAAAAGGGTGATAAGAGTTAAAGTGGTTTCTGTAGTGTTAAACTCCAGAATTGCTAACCATGTAGGAAAAAAGTTTATCTTTTATCCCATTCATTTATACAAAGTAGTGGTGCCATCGTTCCTGATGTGAAGAGTATATTATTATTTTTTTTTTTTTTTGAGACGGAGTCTTGCTCTGCCACCCAGGCTAGAGTGCAGTGGCCGAATCTCAGCTCACTGCAAGCTCCGCCTCCCGGGTTTACGCCATTCTCCTGCCTCAGCCTCCCGAGTAGCTGGGACTACAGGCGCCCGCCTCGTCGCCCGGCTAGTTTTTGGTATTTTTTAAGTAGAGACAGGGTTTCACCGTATTAGCCAGGATGGTCTCGATCTCCTGACCTCGTGATCCGCCCGTCTCGGCCTCCCAAAGTGCTGGGATTACAGGCTTGAGCCACCGTGCCTGGCCAAGAGTATATTATTTACTAGAGTGAAGACAAACATACAGGTAGCTATCAATTGAGGTAAAATGTGAGGTGCTTTTGTTTAGCTGTTTCTCTTTTTTGTTGCTGTTGTCCATGGATCAGAAATGGGGTTTTTTTTCCCTTTCTGATTGAGAGACTAATAGAAATACATATACTTATTCCACAGAATTTTGTAATACACATTATGTTTCAGGCACTTTGCTAAGTGCTAGAGATTCAGCAGTAAACAAGACAGACTCAGTTCTTGCCCTTATGCTGTTTTCATTCTCATAAGGTATTTAGAGAAGTTAAACAAAATAGTTGAGTGTGGCTAGAGTACATACTAGAAAGTAGTTAGAGGCTGCTTGCACCGCCTTGGAAATTTTGCCAAGGAGCTCACACTGTCCTGAGGTTGTGGGGGAACCATTGAATGATTTTAAGCAGAAAGTAATATGAAATTTACGTTTTGGAAAGATAATTCTAGTTACTTAAACTGTTGGGGGTGATGATCTTTAGGAAAGCAGTGGGTTTGAAACTGACCAGCTTTTCCCCTCATCATTTTGGCCATAGTATGGAAACTTAGAGGAAGGCAAGACTAGAGTCAAGGAAACCGGTTAGAGATTCTTTTGATAATTTAGACAAAAGATGAGGGTGTCCTGAACTTGACTGGTGGCCATGGAAATAAGGATTGGCAAGCTTGAGAAGCCTTGAGGCATTAGAATTGACTTGGTTGGACTGGAGGAAGTAATAAGGAGACCATAAACTTGGTGGTGTTGGTGGGTAGACAGGAAAATACTGATGTGTGCTGTGACTGGTAAACCAAATTGAAAACAAAGTTGTACCTTTGATCCTCTAGAGTAGGCAGTAATCATACTCTATTAAATGATTTTCCCTCTTGATCTTTCAGTGACCCTACTTCTCCATTAGAGATTTTCCTAACTGGCAGCTCTGGCCTTTCAAAAAGAAACTTGCTTCCCTTCTCCTAATTTTCCTGCAAAACCCAGCCATGGCTTGTTTGCCAGTCTGTTAGCCACTATAGTTGACCAGATGATCAAAGAAACTAGAAATTATACATCTTTTGATTTCCAAAAGTGCACAGAATACTCTGAGGACTATCATGATGCCACCATGCTGAAAAAGAGCCAGATCTGCCTTTTTGACCTGATGGGCATTGGTTATTAGGAGTCTTTAGGCTTTGGAGAGCGATTCAATAAGATAAAAGTTTAGACAGAATTTTACTGTTGCCTGCGTTTATGTTAGCCAAGAGAACCTGTTAAAACAATTCTGTATCATATTTGGATAGTTTTAACTATAGTATTAACTCTCTGTTTCTCAACCATAGTCATCGTACAGTGGTCTGAGGTACCTTTCAAGTAGATGGTTACAAATAACAAAACACCCAAGTTGAATATGATTTACTTTTAAAAATTTTTAAATAAATTTAAGCTGATTGAAGATTATCCCTTATAATGTTCCTCTCACTCACGCATACCTTGATGTTGAGTGGATGGAATTTTACCTAGTTTGCTGGAAATTATCTCTGACATATAACCATTTGTGTGGTATATTACTGTCCTGTGCATGGAGAGAGAGGAGAAGATGTCTATGTGCACATCGTATGTTTCCTTGTGGAAAATAAAAAAGGTCGTGGAACAGTATAATTTAATACATTTTCTCTCTGAATCTGTTATAGTGTGATAACTGTGGCATAGAACCCATCCAGGGTGTTCGGTGGCATTGCCAGGATTGTCCTCCAGAAATGTCTTTGGATTTCTGTGATTCTTGTTCAGACTGGTAAGTATTTTCTTCATTGTCAGTCTTCAACTTAGACAAGAAAAGAGCTTCTCAGCCATTAGTGAATTTGATTTCCAAACATAGAAAATATTAATAGTCACACTTAGTGAATTAAACTTTGTTGTTCTAGGCAATTAATTTTTTCCTGTAATCATACCACATATCAAGTAACTTTTCATTAGAGATTTTGATAGATTAATGGATTTAAACAGGGAGAGCTGTGAGGAAGCTTTGTAATACACAGACTAAAATGCATCCAATACCTTGTAATGATACGTGTCTTTTTTTCTTTGCAGCCTACATGAAACAGATATTCACAAGGAAGATCACCAATTAGAACCTATTTATAGGTCAGAGACATTCTTAGACAGAGACTACTGTGTGTCTCAGGGCACCAGTTATAATTACCTTGACCCAAACTACTTTCCAGCAAACAGATGACATGGAAGAGAACATCATTTACTAGTCCTCTTCAACACATAGCAATGGTATCATTGTTAATTATGTGCACAGTTTGGAAAGATTCTCTGCTTTCCCAGAAATGACACTCACAGCATGAGAGCTTCCTGAGTGTTCTCGTCAAGTACAGCTCTGCACCGTTGTGGCTCTAGATCACTGTTCAGCAGCTGAACATTCCTGGTGAGCAAAGGGTTTCCCTGGTGAATTTTTCACCACCACATTTTAGGTGGTGATCTTAAATGGGTGAGATGGAACGAGAGCACACATTAAAGAGAGAGTAAATTCCAAAGGTTTCAAAGAACTTGGTGATAAATATGATAATGAGAAGACAAAGTATTTATATTAAAAGAGTTTAGTAGCCTTCAGTTTTGTGAAAATAGTTTTCAGCACAGAAACTCACTTCTTTAGACAAAGTTTTAAGCAATGATGGTGTTTGCTTCTAGGATATACACTTTAAAAGAACTCACTGTCCCAGTGGTGGTCATTGATGGCCTTTAGTAAATTGGAGCTGCTTAATCATATTGATACCTAATTTCTTTTAACCACAATGAATTGTCCTTAATTACCAACAGTGAAGCACTACAGGAAGCAACTGTGCCACTGCTTCCTTAACCAGCTCATGGTGTGTGAATGTTATAAAATTGTCACTCAGATATATTTTTTAAATGTAATGTTATATAAGATGATCATGTGATGTGTACAAACTATGGTGAAAAGTGCCAGTGGTAGTAACTGTGTAAAGTCTCTAATTCACAACATTAATTCCTTTAAAATACACAGCCTTCTGCCTCTGTATTTGGAGTTGTCAGTACAACTCATCAAAGAAAACTGCCTAATATAAAAATCATATATATGGTAATAATTTCCCTCTTTTGTAGTCTGCACAAGATCCATAAAAGATTGTATTTTTATTACTATTTAAACAAGTGATTAAATTTAGTCTGCGCAGTGAGCAAGAGTTCACATGCATTCTTTTATACTGCTGGATTTTGTTGTGCATCATTTAAAACATTTTGTATGTTTCTTCTTATCTGTGTATACAGTATGTTCTTGAATGATGTTCATTTGTCAGGAGAACTGTGAGAAATAAACTATGTGGATACTGTCTGTTTATATTATAGAATGTTTGTTGTGACTTCCTTTTGGTTAGATTTTGGATTTTTTTTTTTTTAACCAGTGTTAAAACCAGAAATTGGTATTTTTAAAAATGGTTTGCTTCACATATTTAAGAGTTTTCTTTCCGTCATTTATGAAGAATAAGGAATATATTATGGAAAAGAGGCTGATCTTAAGCAACCCTGTAAAAGATGGTAATGTTTTTTACTCAGTGTATGCCAAAACACTAAATTAAACTAGCTTACAAAAAGGAAACACAGACCATGGTTAAAGAAAAAGGCAATTATTAATGCTGAGGTATGAATACTAAAGTTGAAATTTTTTTTTCTAGTTTTGTCTCATGAAAATAAGCCCCCCATGTATTTAAACAGATGGCTTTTGAAAAATCACCTTGTTTCCTAGAAATTATTATTAACTATAGGAAAAGATAGTATAAATATTCTAAGATTGATTGTTATATTTGACCCAATTTTTAGAATCACCTGTTTTTTCCTATTTTAAATCAAGGGAACATTATTTACTAGTTCTCTTCAGTACATAGCAGGGTACTAAAATCATACCCTGAATTGTTTTTTAATTGAGAAAAAGTAATAGAATTTTAAATATAGAAATATGAGAATTTTAAAGTAATATATTGATTAAAGATCACTGATGATATAGATATAATATATCATAACAGAAGGAAAAGTAAATGGACTTGAGCTTAACTTCTTACCCTGGAATTATTAGTGGGGTGAAGAGGGAAATCATTAGCATTCTGGGCATTTTTATATTAAATGGTTTGTGACTATGCCAGAAGATCTGCTTTCAACTTGTAATTAGACAAGATAGTAACACTTGATGGTAACTTCTATGTTTGTGTAGAAATAATACCAGTTAGTTTTGGAAGGCCATTCGGATCCATTCAAAAATTCCATAAAGTATGATGTATGCTTTGGAAGAGGGCTATGAGTGATACAATTGTTATATAAATGGAATAGACAAACCACTTGAATGCATTTTTCAAAGGCAAACATTTTTTGAGATTTTTGAGTAATAAAGAGGATTGTTCGCTTGAGCAGAAGGTGTGTTTGTTTTGCATTTTTCAGCTCCAAGCAAATAGCCCCCATGGTTTTAAAAGGCCCGAAGTTCGGATAGTAGTAGGTAGTGTTTTGTTGTTGTTTTGAGAGTTGGAGGAATAATGGGCAGAGCTGTCATTTGCCAGTAGGCCACCATCTGCCTACAGAGAATTATTGGACTGAAAGCTAAAACAGACTGTAAAAGACCTACTTGCTAAAGCATTGCTTATTCAGTGGTATTCAGTAGATAAGATCTATTTCCTGATATATTGTGCTCAAGTTATTTGCACATCTTAAGAAACTTTTAATATCTAAAACCATTACTGTAAGGTTTAGGCAGAGGAGGTTTCCTTTTGTGTGATGCATAATAATAATAGAAAACACTGATACAGTGTTTACTATGTGCCAAGCAAGCATATAATAACTAATTCTTAACTCTATGAGGCAGGTTCATTTATTATCCTGTTGTCATATGAGGAAATCTAGCCAGAGAGAAGTTAACTAACCTGCCCAAGGTCATATAGTTAGTAAAGCGGTGATGCTTGAATTTTAACCTAGACAGATTACTTCAGAGTCAGCGTCTGCCTTACTACCCTGTTTCCTGAGCAGGAATTTCCCCTTGTGTCAGGCAACACTAGATGTTAGGAGTGGAGGTGTGCAGGTGTTGCCTTACGTTCTGTTTTCCTCATGTCGTGTGCTTTCTAAGAGTACAGACCTGAGCATATGTCTAGGCTTGCAAAGTCTCAGGCGAAGCTGGGACTACAGCTTGTGTTTCCTGCCTCGGGTAGGATTTTCTTCTATGCATGTTGGGTGCTTCTCACTTAACCTAATAGTATGCCTTGTCTGTTTTCCCCCCTTCCCCTTTTTGTTTAAATTAATTCACAGAACACAAAAATTTACTAGGTATGAGGAACATTTAAAAAAATGAAATAGAGAAAATGGTACATCACATGTAATAAAAGATAGTTTTGTGAAATGTCTTTTTCAATCATATATATAAGTGTTGTGTGCTATATAAAACTATTTCTTATTGTGGATAATGAAGTTTGAAGCCTGTTGTTCACCTATGGATGCACTGGATGGGATTGGGAGTCTTCAGATTTCAGTAGGTTCTTCCACAAGCTTATGAAGACATTGTCCTGTTTAGGCTGTAAACTGTTTTTATTTCTTGATGAAAAGTGTTCTTCTATTTATGTGATCCCAGAAAAAAGAAACAACTTTTTTTTCTACAGTTCATGTAGCTAGTTAACTAGACTTTTCAGAGTTATAATACATTTAGCTCCATGAGAACAGAGACCATCAATGTCTGTCTGTATCTCTAGGGCCTGGCATTTAATCGATTCTCAGTAAATATGTGTTGGTTGTATGACCAACATTTTGGTGAGTTTACATTTTTTTTCTCCAGGAACTTAAGAGACACCACCTATTACTGAGTGTGTCTGTGAGATCCTTAGAGGCCTTGCATCAGAAGGTCATCTTGACAGTGATGTGAGAGGACGGGGGAATTGGATTCTGTCTTACCCGAAGGCTGTGGTTCAACACTGGGTGGCAGAGGTGGTTTTGGTTCTCTGTAGGGCCCTAGTATCTTGATTCTCTTCCATATTTTTAAGAGTAATGTAATGGGGCTGGGCACAGTGGCTCACATCTGTAATCCCAACACTTTGGGAGGCCGAGGCAGGTGGATTGCTTAAGCCCAGGAGTTCAAGACCAGCCTGGGCAACATGGCAAAACCCTGTCTTTACTAAAAATACAAAAAAATTAGCCGGGCATGGTGGTGCATGGCTGTAGTCTTAGCTACTCGGGAGGCTGAGGTTGGGGGATCACCTGAACTTGGGAAGTTGAGGCTGCGGTGAGCCAAGATGGTGCCATGGCATAATAGCCTGGGGGAGAACGCTGTCTCAAAAAAAAAAAAAAAAAAAAGGTAATGGAAAGGACACTGGAGTGAAAATTCTGGGTCTTAGTCCCAGTCGTGGAAGTGAATCATTCAGTAAGTGTTTACAAAGAACTACCTTTCATTGCACCTTAGGAGCTAGTAAATGATTCGCGTGTCTTACTAACTTTTTTGTTTAATCCTCACAGTTCCTCTGTGAGTTTCATTACTATTATGTTCTCCATTGTATACAGGAGAAAACTGGAGGTGCAGAGAGTATGTTAAATATGTTAGCTCTCAATAGTAATTACTGTGTTTGGGACTGGAGATACCAAGCCGTGTCCTTATGGAGGTTATAATCTAATGCAGAAGACCAGCAATAAGTAAGTAAAATAAAAACTATTCATTTCAGGCAGGGATAAATGCTAAGAAGATAAATATGCTCAGAGAAAAATAATAATGGGAGAATGGCGAATAGTCTGCCATTTTAGATGGAATAAGCAGAGAAATCCTCTATTGGCCAGGATAAATTCAAATAGAAACCAGAATAGAGCAAGGGAATCCGCTGCATGAATACTCTGTAGGAAGAGGCAGAAGGATAGCAATAGCACACAGGCCCTGAGCCAGTAGACCATGGCTTGTTCTGGCAACATCAGATGGCCAGAGTAGCTTAAGCCAAATGAGCAAGAGGAGAGTAGTACTTGATGGCATCAAAGAGGGCACAGGCCAGCTCAGATGTGGCCTTGAATATACATCATTGTAAAGGAGTTTAGATGATGTTCTGATGTCTTCTGCATACACACAAGTCTTTTGCTAGACAGAGACCTCTAAGGTCTTTTCCAGTATTAAAATCTTACGACTTTAAAGTAGTGGTATCATTTCAAGCCATTCAAATCAGCAATGTGTTCTAGAGAAGAGCTGATTCGCACTTCTAGATACTCTTCAGGGGCAAAGCCATTTACCCTTGCTAAATTTTTCAAGGTGGCTGTCAGCTGTAGCCGTAAGAGCCTGTAAAAGATGGCTGGACCTTTCTGCCCCTCTGCTGTCTCATTTTCCTTACCTATGCAGTCAGAGCTGTGCTGGGCATGGACTGTGTTTGCCAGTATATGGTATGTGTTTCAAGAATGTTAATCCCTACAAAGAGTCATTTTATGTTTTCTGGCACAAATGATGATTTTCTTCCTGTAACCTTTTTTTGTTCCCAGTTTGCTCAAGTACTTACGCTCCCCGACAGAGAGTGTGACAACTTGGGGTACTAATAAAGTATATGACAACTGTTGGAGTTGTGGGAACATGCCCCCTTTTGTTAATAGAGGCATAATTGTAACCAAAGAAATTTAATTTCTTCTTTAGCAAACACTGACATTTCTGTTTCAGAATAAGTGCTAGAGAAAAAGGAAATATGAAAGTTACCATGTATCGTGAATACATTGAGTTCTCTCTGTAATAACTCAAAACTGATCTATAGCTAAAATTAAAAACATATAAGCGTATCGTAAATCTTGACTATGTCTGTGTTCACCTCTAATTCTGTTTGGAATAAGGCTTCAAATGCTTTCAAGAATGATGTGAGTTACAAATAAATAGAAAAAGAGTTATCCTGTCTTCCATTTATTTTATTTGTACATATCCATTTCAAGAAAAAAAAAGACTTAAAAAATACAATTCTATCCCAGAAATGGATCCTTATCTGCACAACCATTGAAGGAAAAAAAAATCATGCAAACTGAAACTATGTTTTTTTGTAGTGACTGAGTGGAAGATGCAGTTATTCCAGTAGAATATATAAGAAGCTCTGATTTTACAACTGATTGATAGCACAAAAGAAAACCCAAACTTCACTGGTTTAATGCAAGGAAACACAATTTTGCATATGGGTATGACAAGGTTTGCAAACTTCTGGAAAGGGCCCATATGAAACAAACACAAGATTGAACACACCACTTAGTGACATGCCCCTCCTACCCACATCAGGTTTGTTACGGTATTTTTTACTTGCTTGGAAACAACTGGGTGACCATTTAAAATCAAAATTATAATTTGATATGTGCCCAATGAATGAAATTGCAAATATGCTTTTAAATTACTTTTGGTCATAGATACTAATTTATAATTGCTGAAATGCATCACACCATGTAGAGAAGAGACTAGGTTACACAATTTATCAGATTTGTTCCCTTAGCCATAATGACAGTATTCCAAGTTTCTTAAAAATAATAGATAATGTTACTGATGACTAACGTGGGTTTTACCATCTTGGAAAAGCTATACAATTTCATATTTTAAAATTTCTGTCAAATTTTGCTTGATGCCTCTATATCATGTACAAGGCATTGTGTAATCAACTCACCTTATGGCTGTGAGCCACCAGAGGATGAGAGTTGATGAAACAGCCAGACACCAAAGGAAGATGGCCAGGGCTGTCCCCTGTGCCAGGGGCCTCCACTGGGGAACAGTATGTAAATCTTGGGGAGAGGAAGATGTGACTGGGAGTTAGGGATGCTTAATGAGAGGAGAACCAGATGATCAGGGTCTAGCAAGGCCTGTAATCACAACGGGCACAGACTGGTACTGCCCCACTGTTTATGTACTGACTAGCTCTTGAGTGTGGCCTGCATGATACAAAGTGTGTGTGCTCTGAGTGCAGACAGTTGTCTGAAGTGTGGAGAAGAGGTTGATAGTCCCAAATACACCATGCATGATTTCCAGATACCTCTCACACAGGTCTAGCTGGGAAGCAAACAGTGCTGTCAGGATTTAGGGGGTGGGGGAGCAGGGGCAGGGGGCACAAAAGGTTTAACTTGAAACATTGTGTTAAGGAATGAACTTTTTAATGTTTTTCTCTGTTTCCACTCTAACAAACATGCATTTTCGCCTTCAGAAAATAGAGTCAATAGCTGTGCAGAGTTGAAGAAAAACATCCTCTGGTGTTCCCTCTGCATTTATCTGTATTTAAAAGGAAAAAAAGAGAGTTAGTCTGAAATATTTGTAAATAAAATCATGTTTAATAATGAAAGATCACTATCACTTGCTCATAATTTACTCTGCAAAATTTTAAAACACAAGACCCCCAAAAACACAGAGAAAAAAGTGAAGAGTGGTGGTTTTAAAACTACATGTCTCAAAACAACAATGAAGTACCACTACATATCTATTAGAATAGCCAAAATCCAAAGCACTGACACCACCAAATGCTGGTGAGGACAGGGAGCAAGAGGAACTCTCACTCATTGCTTGTGGGAACACAAAACGGTACACCCACTTCAGAAGACACTGCAGTTTCTTAAACTGAACATACTGTTACCATACTTTTTAGCAATTGCACGTCTTGGTGTTTTACCCAAATGGGTTGAAACCTGAACATCTACCCAAAAGCCTGCATATGGATGTTGACAGCAACTTCATGCATAATTGACAAAACTTGGAAGCACCCAGGATAATCTTCAGTATTTTAATGGATGGATAAACTGATATATCCGGATACACAGGGGAGTATTATTCAGCGCTAAACTCTATATTACTCAGTGATACAGGCTTCTCTGAAGAGGGTACATATTGTTTGGTTCCAATGATATGACATTCTGGAAAAACCAAAACTGGAGACAGGTTTAAAAAGATCAGTGATTGATGAGCAGAGGGCAGGGGGAGATGAGAAGGTGGAGTACAGGATTTTTAGAGCAGTGTAACTAGTATATGGGAACGCCGCGCAATTTTGCGGTGAACCTAAGACTTCTCTAAAAAGGAAGGCCTATTTAAAACAAGTCCCTAGGTAAAGCATTGCTATGGTCATGGAAAGACTTTGGAGTTACTTAAAATGAGACTTCTGAGTGTTCTGTTGCATTTGGGAATAGGGGAGAGATTGGGGGATGAGGGAGAGAGGGGTGGAGAAGAAAGCAAAACGCTAGGACCACAGTGTGTAGGTGTGCTAAAGGCAAAGTCTGCTTGGAGACTGTTGACATGCCAGCCCAAGGAGGACATTTCAAGGGAAGCTGATTTTCTGGGCACAAAAGTACTGCACCTTCCCCTGTCCTAACATTGCACCGACCGCTGAGATTTGTTCCATTACACCTGTATCGTTTACGGAAAGTAAAGGCCTGGCCAAGCACAGGAAGCACGTGGGAGGCCAGGGGAATGCTGTTGGCATGCATCAACTTCCACAAGTGTCACCCAGGTTACTTTGGTAAAGTTGGTTATGAGGCATTACCACTTAAAGAGAAACCAGGGCTTCTGCCCAACTCTCGACCTTGACAAATGTAGACCTTGGTCAGTCAAGAGACATGAGTCATCACACGCTGACAAAAATAATAATAATAATAATAATAATAATAAATAAAACAGGTTAGAGCTGCTCCCATCATTGATGGAGTGCTATGGGCTACTGCAGAATTCTGAGGAAGGGAAACTCCCGAAGTAGCCTGCTGTCATGAAGGCCAAGTTCTTCAGCAGGAGAGCTGGGAGAAGATTAAGGATGTATATATAGGGGAAGTAGGGAGGCTGTGTCCTGGTGACTTGAAGCCACAAGGAGGGAACTTAACTAAATGCTAACAAATGAAAAAAAAAAAGGTAGCGGGTTGGTGATCTGCATGAGTCGTGGGGGTGGGTGGTAAACTTGCTGAAACACAGCTTTCCAGGCCATGTCTGCAGAGGGTCTTGTTTGGTGGGTTTGGACGGGGTCTTTAATCTGTGTATTTAACAAATTCTCCACATGATTTTGTTGTGGGCCATCCTGGAGCACACTTCGAGAAACACAAAGTTTTCAAACATACATTCTCAAGCACACTTTGAGAATCCGGTCTACCTATCCAAATCTTCTTTGTGCAAACTAGTTTGCCTTTTTCTATCCCTAGGGATTTCACTGCTTCCAGAGGTAGAATGAATTCTTAACACCATCAACAAAAAGAATGTTGCATGTTTAAATACTGGAGAAAATGGATACAACAATATTAATGGATACAACAATATTAATATAATGACTGTTTGTCATTCCCAAACTGGAAAAATCCTGTATGTCCATTAACAGTAGATGGATAAATTGTGACATAGTCATATAATGGAATACTATAGTAATTAAAAGAAAAAGAACCACAGCTATTTCAACAACATGGATTAATTTCACAAGCTTGAGGGACACAAGCCAGTCTCAAGAATATGAATACGGTAGGGTTCAGTTTATATAAGGTTAAAAAAAAAAAGCTATTTTGGTTAGGGATCCATACATAGGCAATAAAGTCATAAAGATAGAAGCAAGGAAATGATTATCATGAAAGCCAGGACAGTAGTTACTTCTTGGGGAGAGGAAGGAAGCTGCGACAGGGGAGACATATGGGGAGGGTGGAGCTTCTGCAATTCTCTTCTATTTCTCGTCCTGCATGGTGGTTATATGAGTGTTCATTTTATTCCTCAAACTCCACATACTACTTTTATGCATTCCTGTATGTATGATATAGCCCACAATAAGGAAAAAATAAGTTTTTTAAAAGTTCTTTTCCCCTCTCATAAATATGTCATACTTTATCCTTGCAGGAGACTCAAATACAGCAATCTGCAATTTGTCTGTCTGTCCAGCTAGAGGTTCTACATCTGGATGGTAGGGGCTTAGCCTTTGCCATGTTCATGGCCCCCACAGCACCTTGCTTATTGCTTTACTTCTTCCTCCTTTTCCTTTCAACCAACAAGCATTTCCTGGTTATCATCAATGTTTTGGAGTTACCAAGTTGAATGAGAAACAATGGTCCTGTTTTCCAAGAGCTCACGCTCAGTGGTAGAGATGAACATTCAACAGGAATTTACACTGTTAAGAGGTAAACACAGGAGCTAAAGGGGCACCTTCCATAATGTTGGGAGGGCAGAGAAGCTTTCTGAGGAAAGTAATAGTTGTCATCATTTAAAATGATAAACATTACTAGTAATGGCACAGAAATGCTTTTTAAATAACCAAAGTAATCCTGTTAATGATCTTGGAAGAGAAGTCTTGTTATCCCAGTTTTACAGATGATGAAACAGGGGCTCTGAAAGATGAATTAAATTTTTCAAGATAATGTGGTTAAGTAAGTGGAGAGAACTGGTTCACACTCAGGCCTTTGATTTTGAAGTCTTTGCACGTCTTGACTTTACTACACTATGCTGACCAGTTCAAAATGGTGGATGGCCAGATATGAGGGGGAGTAGCAAGGAGTGAAGCTGGAATTGTAATAACAGGCTGGGCTATGAAAAGGCTTGTGTTCCCTATTGCATGACGATAATGAGGAACCATGTGAGAACTGTTTTTCTGTTTTGTTTTGTTTTTTATGTTTTTTAAAACAGGGTCTTGCTCTGTTGCCAGGCTGTAGTGGTGCGATCTTGGCTTACTGCAGCCCCTGCCTCCCAAGTTCAAGTGATTCTTCTGCCTCAGACACCTGAGTAGCTGGGATTATAGGTGTGTGCCACTATGTCTGGCCATTTGTCTTTTTAGTAGAGATGGGGTTTCACCATGTGGCCAGGCTGATCTTGAACTCCTGACCTCAAGTAATCTACCTGCCTCAGCCTCCCAAAGTGCTGGGATTAAGGTGGGAGCCACTGTGCCCAGCCCATTTACGAGTTTTTAAGGAATGGGCTGACATCATAAAATATGGGTACACAGCAAATATTTGATAAATATTTGCTCCATCAAAAATAACTGCAGAGGCCGGGCGCGGTGGCTCACGCCTGTAATCCCAGCACTTTGGAAGGCCG
This sequence comes from Trachypithecus francoisi, assembly GCF_009764315.1. Classification (NCBI taxonomy): domain Eukaryota; kingdom Metazoa; phylum Chordata; class Mammalia; order Primates; family Cercopithecidae; genus Trachypithecus; species Trachypithecus francoisi. The sequence continues at coordinate 39,400,839 of NW_022681457.1, read as the reverse complement.
AGGAAGGCAGATCATGGGTCAGGATATTGAGACCATCCTGGCTAACACGGTGAAACCCCATCTCTACTGAGTATATATATATATATATATATATAAAATAGCTGGGTGTGGTGGTGGGCGCCTGTAGTCCCAGCTACTTGGGAGGCTGAGGCAGGAGAATGGTGTGAACCCGGGAGGCAGAACTTGCAGTGAGCTGAGATCGTGCCACTGCACTCCAGCCTGGGCAACAGAGTGAGACTCTGTCTCAAAAAAATAAAACAAAATAAAAAAACCGAAAACAAAACAAAACAAAAAAACTGCAGAGAGGTTGAAGTGCAAGGCAAAGAGCAAAGAGCCCGTATGAGGCGTGCCTGGGCTTGCCCTCAGTGTGCTTCAGGACTTGACAGGCCATTCATCCTCTTGGGGCCTCAGTTTCCTCCTCCATCAAATGAAGGGACGGAACTCGGACTAGATAACCTCCAGGTCTGGTTCCAGCCTGGATGTTCTATGCTATTCCAGATCTGAGCTCACTTTTTAGTGGGGATGAGCTCCTCTCAGCAGGCATCAGGATTGTTCAGTTTAGTTTGGTGTTGCTAGTTAAGCTGGGCCTAGAAGAAGAGACATGTACTGGAAGATAATAAAGGTGGCAAAGGTGTAGAGATCTGAAAGCACATCGATTTTTCAGCGAACAGTGGGTCATTTGTTGAGGACAGAGCAAATGCTGCATGGGATGACGAGGGCAGGCAGAGAAAAAGAGGAAGCTGGAAAAATAGGTTGGAATGAGGTGTCTCCATAGATTTGCCTATTTGGGACATTTTATATCAATGGAATCACACAATATAGGGTCTTTTGTGACTGGTTTCTTGGCATAGTATTTTCAAGGTTCATTTATGTTGTAGTGGATATCAATACTTGGTTCCTTTTTATTGCTGAATAATGCTATGCTGCATTTAACCCGAATGTTCCAAACAGGCCTTGGGATGTCTTCCTTCCTCATCTCTTTTCAGCAAATCTGTTTCCACCCACAGCCCACTGTACAGTCACCTGACCTCACCTTATCAGATGCTGGGAGGAGGGAGGAAAGGAAGGGGTTGCTAGCTCACATTCCTGCCCCTTCTCAGGTTTCCTCCCCTGTAGCACGGATGGGTAAGAAGGTATCAATCCACAAACACTTGATTGATTATTTACACTGTCCATGATTATATCAGTGGAAAATGCATCAAGTCTGTCACTGGTCCCCAAGAAGTTCCATGAGGACAAAGACTCAAATACAACTATTTTGTGCATAATGTAAGTTCTTCACCCTAGTGATCCAATTTTTCGTCTTTGGCACAAACACTTCCCCAAATCAGCCCCAGATCTTCCCCAGAAGAGGAAGATAAGTAGCCTAGGGAATGACTCCAAGTGACCGTCTACTTCAAATGGATGTGAATTTTCTCACTACAATATCACTGCCTAATTGAGGCATGCGTGGAGTGGGACTTTCAGCCTCAGTGATGCCCTCTCCTTCATCTGTACAAACTCCAGCTGTGTTCTAGGGCCCTTTCTTGTCCTCACAAAGTGGTGGATATTTTGCAGCATCTTCCTCATGATTTATCTGTTCTCCATCCTCTTGCTGAATTCCACCAGTTCCTTGCATTTAACTGACTTAGCATGTTCTATTTCTGCTCCTGGGCCCTGAAACATTTCTCTCCTCCAATCTGTCTTCTGCAACTATTACTACCTAACATTCCCAACTTTATATATGATTTTCTAAATTTATCTTCTTTCCAAAAGAAAACCGTACCTATGTTTCTCATACTCATAATGTGTCTTTTAACACTATTAATATACAATTTTTTTTAAAGAACACTTTTTTTTTTTTTTTAAGAGGTAAGGTTTCACTCTCTCACCAGGCTGGAGTGCAGTAGCGAGATCATAGCTCACTGTAACCTCTAACTCCTGGGCTCAAGTAATCCTCCTGCCTCAGCTTCCCAAGTAGCTGAGACTATAGGCATGTGCCACCATGTCCAGCTAATTTTTTGTATGTTTATGTAGAGATGGGGTCTTGCTATGTTGCCCAGGCTGGGCTTGAAGTCCTGACCTCATGCGATCCTCCCACCTCAGCCTCCCAAAGTGCTGAAATTATAGGTGTGAGCCACTGTGCCTGGCCAAGAACACATTTATTATGTTCTATTTCCTCCATGTTTCATAATTGATAACTTGGTCATTCAACATAATGCCAGTGTTACACTCACATAAACTGGGTTGATCCTTGTTCAGGATTTCTTTTAGACTCTGATAAAAATACATTTGTTCATTACAATAACCTTTGAATGTACTCTATTACCTTCTGCCTTTTACTACCACAGTAAACTAAAGGCTCTTTCTGTATTACCTTCCCCACTGACTATCACAGTGGACATGCACTGGTTGCAATTCAGTGCCACATTTAACTTTTCGCTTCTTAGTCAGATAAAACCCAGCCTTAACCCAAATATTTGTTTTTTTTTTTTTTTTTTTTTGAGATGGAGTCTTGCTCAGTCGCCCAAGCTGGAGTGCAGTGGCCGGATCTCAGCTCACTGCAAGCTCCACCTCCTGGGTTTACACCATTCTCCTGCCTCAGCCTCCCAAGTAGCTGGGACTACAGGTGCCCGCCACCTCGCCTGGCTAGTTGTTTTTTTTTTTTTTTTTTTTTTTGTATTTTTTAGTAGAGACGGGGTTTCACCGTGTTAGCCAGGATGGTCTCGATCTCCTGACCTCGTGATCCACCCGTCTCGGCCTCCCAAAGTGCTGGGATTACAGGCTTGAGCCACCGCGCCCGGCCTGTACATTGTTAAAGAAAAAAAATGTTCAATGATTCTTGTTAAAGCATGGTAAGGGAGGCTTTATTGGGGACAATTACGATGGGTATAGATAGGGACTACGGCAACAGAATTTTGCAGCGGCGGGGAGGGATGGGACTCAACTCTGAATACAGCGTGGGCAAGTGGGAATTTATAGTCAAGGAGCAGGATGGGAGTCAGTGGATGGAAAATTACTAAGAGGTAACAACATCAGGAGTAAGGAAAATTCTGGCTACCGACCTGACAGGACCCTTGCTGAAGACAGACCAACATGATCAGACAGCACCTGGGGATGATGGAGGATGAGCACCCCGATCAGATATTGAGGGTAGGGATCTTGCTAAAGTGATTTAGCAGGTTTTACAAGGAAGTGCACAGATGGGCCTAGGAGAAGGTTCAAGAGTCTGACTAAAGTTTGGTCAGCAGAGAACCTTTGTCAACATCCAGCTAGACAGTAAGCTCTGCGAGCACGAGGCCATTACTCAGCATAGTATATCCCCCGTGCCTGGCTCTAGGTAGAAAGGCAAAAAACCAAAAAGGTAAACAAAAGAATGTATCCTCTATTCCCACATTTGCTCTTCCTTTCCTCACAGAAATGAACTGCCGTGGGGCAAGAAGCATGTTCTTAAAGCCCATTTTCTACAGTCTGGGCTTTATGGAAGGAGAACGCATTCTGCCTTCTTAAAACAAGGCGACTTGGTTTCAGCACAGAGGACTCAGCACACAGCACCTCAAGGACAGTGCTAGTTATTTTCTGTCAATCAGGCCAGAGCTGATGTTTTGGGGAGGGCTGAGGCGGGGTCCGGAGCTCTCAGTGGACCATTGCCCATCTCTATTTCCCTCCCTAATCCCCCTCCTCATTTTGTTTTGTGGCTTAAATACGGGGACTTCTTAATGAAATTAAAAAACTGCTTATTGCCAACCAGTCAGAGTCATGTGCTGTAGTGCTTGCCCCTGTGGAGCCCAAAGATGTGGGTAGGTTTAAAGACAAAATCAAATGATAAGGCTTTCTAGATGGGAAAAGCAGTCTTTTACTTCGGCGAGTAGAAAACTCCGTGAAGTTAGTTGGGATCCTCCTTAGGACCAAGATGCCAAGTTTTGAGAATAAAGGCAGTGAGGCAATTTCTGTTGTCTTATAGAAGGCGTGTATGCGTGTGTGTGTGCGTGTGGGTGCGTGGTGGGAAAAGGCTGGATTCCTGAAGTGCATTTTGTTTTGTTTTGTTTTGAGACGGAGTTTCGCTCTTGTCACCCAGGCTGGAGTGCAATGGTATGATCTCAGCTCACTGCAACCCCCACCTCCCAGGTTCAAACAATTCTCCTGCCTCAGCCTCCCGAGTAGCTGGGATTACAGGCATGTGCCACCATGCCCAGCTAATTTTTGTATTTTTAGTAGAGACACGGTTTCACCATGTCGGCCAGGCTGCTCTCTGACTTCTGACCTCAGGTGATCCGCCTGCCTCGGTCTCCCAAGTGCTAGAATTACAGGTGGGAGCCACTGCCCATGGCCTGAAGTGTATTTTTAAGGAGCAAAAGAGAGCCCAGTTGAACTGGGTGGGAACAAAGCCTTTTGTCTACTCTCCAAAGTTCTCCTTTGGTTCTACAGGTTACCTCGATTCTTCCTAAGTCTCAAAGTAGATTCTCTTTGCTCATCTAATTCCCATGTGGAGAGTATTTTAAGAGAATAAGTGGCATTTATCTTTTTGTATATAACTGCAACTCAAAGGAAATGGAAAAGAACCAATTTACTAAATGCTTTCAAAGTTACAGGAATTTTTCTTGCTGCTTAGAGCTTTAGCAAATTTAAACCAATTAGCTTATAAGGTACTGGTGTTTAATGTCCTTCGCAAACAGAGAACAGTCCTGCACAATCAGCTTACTGACTGTTTTCTGTGAATGAGACTTCCTCAGTAATTGTGCAAACTTGAAAGTAGTATGTCCTCCAACATAGAGTATGTTTACTCCATAATCAATTATTATAATATTAATTCATAGTAACCCTCTTTTATCATGAATAGTCAAAAGTAAGTTTCATCGTGACCTTTCTCCAAAAGATCTGCAATTCTGAGTCAGCAAAGTCAGTATGTATGAGGTCTTCATGTATTTAATTTAGTTAGAAACTAGGTAAGTAGATTTGCTTCTGACTTCAAGAATTTACCAGCCGGATGGAGTGGCTCACGCCTGTAAACTGCCCATGCTTTGGGAGGCTGAGGTAGGAGGATTGCTTCAGCTCGAGACCAGCTTGGGAAATAAAGTGTCTCTACAAAAATAAAAAAATCAGCTAGACACATGCCTGTAGTCCTAGCTACTGGAGAGGCTGAGGTGAAGGATGGCTTGAGGCCAGGAGCTTGAGGCTAAAATGAGCTGTGATGGAGCTACTGCACTCACTCCAGCCTGGACAACAGCGTAAGACCCTGTCCCTTAAAAAATAAATAAATAAAAGAGCTGAGGTGGGAGGATCACTTGAGCCTAGGAGTTTGAGGCTGCAGTAAGCCATGATCATGCCACTGTACTCCAGCCTGGGTGACAGTGAGATCCTGTCTCAAAAAAAAAAAAAAAAAAAAAAAGAAAAGAAAATGTGGCACATATACACAATGGAGTACTATTCAGCTATAAGAAAGAATGAGATCCTGTCATTTGCAACAACACGTATGGAACTGGAGGTCATGTTAAGTGAAATAAACCAGGCTCAGAAAGACAGACTTCGAATGTTCTCACTTATTTCTGAGAGCTAAATGTTAGAGCAATTGAACTCATGGAGACAGACAGTAGATTGATAGTTACCAGTGTCTGGGAAAGGAGAGGGGAAGTGGGAATGGCTAATGGATACCAAAATTTAGGTAGATAGAATGAATGCGATCATCTAGTATTTGATAGCACAAAATGGTGACTCTAGGCAACAATAACTTATTGTACACTTAAAAATAAAAGAGTATAATTGGATTATCTGTAACACAAAGAAAGGACAAATGCTTGAGGTGATAGATACCTCATTTCCCCTGATGTGATCACTGCACACTGCATGCCTATAGCAAAGTATCTTACGTATCCCATAAATATATACACTAATATGTACCCACAAAAAATAAAAATTTTAAGAAAGAAAGAAGCATAAAAAAGAATGTACCATTTTTGGTCTGAGACGTGATATAAAATCCTGCAGTAAGTGATGTTCTGACAAGTACAGCAAAATATTATTTCATTAAAAAGCTAAAAGCAGGCCAGGTGCAGTGGTTCATGCCTGTAATCCCAGCACTTTGGGACGCCGAGGCGGGTGAATCACCTGAGGTCAGGAGTTCAAGACCAGCCTGGCCAACATGGTGAAACCCGGTCTCCACTAAAAATACAAAAAGTAGCAGGGTGTGGTGGCAGGCGCCTGTAATTCCTGCTACTCAGGAGGCTGAGGCAGGAGAATCGCTTGAGCCCGGGAGGCAGAGGTTGCAGTGAGCTGAGCAACAGAGCGAAATTCTGTCTCCAAAAAAAAAAAAAAAAGCTAAAGCAAGTGAAGAGGAAATAGTAAATTTTTGAGTTTTTACCTGACTTCTTGTAGGAAAAGTAGAGCAGTGATGATATTTCTACCCAGCAGTCAACAGAACATATTACTAAATGAGGAAAGCAATTACACCGCTTTGGGAATTACACATTTTGTTTACTCTTTCTCTTTAGTTCCATGGATTTGTAAATCATAAAACGGTTGGCTGGTCCAAACATTGCCTATGTCTAGTGGTGTTTTTCCTGAATTTTCCCACACGGTTGAAACCAATGCTAGAGTTTCATTTTATTTTTCAAGTATTGACACCATGGAACCTCTGGGACAAAGCCAAGCTGTTATAGCGTGGTTTAGGATCACGCTCTGTGTGCTAGCACCTTCCTTTTCTAATCTTGTCCCCTGTTAAACAAGACACAGCCTCACACCACAGGGATCCCTAACTGCCAGAGGATAACACCAGCGGCTCAGCAAGGCAGACCTGAGTGTGCAGAACCTGGGCATGGTCTGGGGAAAATCATCAAATGCAGTTTTCAAAAGTTGGGGTTATGTAAAAGGCTGCTCATAGGGGGTCATCCAGTTCACATATCCAGTCAGGCCACAGAGTTCTCATTATCAAGGCCATAGAAAGAAGGAGGACTATATATACATTGACTTCAGAGAGATTTAAGGACAAACTTCAGCAAAAATATAAGGATGATTTATAATCAGCACATTAATGGCTTCTCTAAATAGGACTTCCTATAGTTCATGCAGCTTGTCCACTTACACGTTTTAAGTAACTTTTTCCTTTTCTCTTTCTCTCCGTTCTGCCTAAAGTTTTGAATAACATCTTTTAGCAGATATGAAAAAACATCATCCCCTCTAAAATGACCTCTCTAAAACACCTGCTCAATCATTTTCCTGTTTAAAGTTTCTCAGTGCTTCCCTCCCAGAACTGAGTACTTTCAGGATTCAGTCCAAACATCCTTGGGTAGGCTAGAACTATGCAATATGGTGTAGCCCCTAGCCACACATGGTTTCGGAGCACTTGAAATCTGACTAGCACAAGAAAGGAACTGAATTTTTAATACTGTTTAATTAAAATTAATCTAAAATTTAAACCTGGTATTTGACCCAATTTGTGGAAAATTAAAAACTATCTTTGGAATGACTTGGGTATGTGAAATCTACTTTTCAACTGTAAATTTTATGAAATATAAATATAGTTCCAGTATTTTTTATGGAAACTTAGCAGCTACATTTGAGGTAAAGCCCTAAGTACCAGATTTTGAATACATAGTTCATAAAAAAAATGTAAAAATATTTCATTAAGAATTTTATGGCTGGGCACCGTGGCTCACATCTGTAATCTCAGCACTTTGGGAGGCTGAGGCGGGCAGATCAAGAGGTCAAGAGATTGAGACCATCATGGCCAACATGACGAAACCCCATCTCTACTAAAAATGCAAAAATTAGCCAGGTGTGGTGGCATGCACCTGTACTTGCAGCTACCCGGGAGGCTGAGGCAGGAGAATCGTTTGAACCCAGGAGGTGGAGCTTGCAGTGAGCCAAGATCATGCCACTGCACTCCAGCCTGGCGACAGAGTGAGACTCTGTCTCAAAAAAAAAAAAAAAAAAGAGAATTTTATATTGATTACATGTTGCAATGATACTTAGGCTATATTAGGTTACATAAACTATATTGTTAAATTAATTTCACCTGTTTCTTTTTACCTTTCTTTGTTTATGTGTCTACTAGAAAATTTTAAATTATACATGTGGTCCACATTATATTTCTTTTGTCAGTGCTGAGCTAGCAAATGTATTGAATGCAGGAGGAATGAATGAATGAATGAATGAATGGATTCAAAGTCCTTTACTGCTTGCTTCAATCTTGCTCTTTAGTCTCATCTGTCACGACTTTAATTCATCTGTTTGGCACTTCATCTGGGCCAGCATTCCTGGCTCTTTCACGAGTCAGTGGCTTTGTTCCCTCTCCTCCATCTGGCTTGAGTTTCTCTTCATCCTTTAGGACCCAGCTCAAATGTCCTCTTTTCTCTGAAGCCTTTACTTACCTCCCCAGGCCTGAGTTCTGTGCTCCTAAAGGCCTGGAGCATTTGTAGATCCTATTACGGCACCTACCACTTCGCTGGGGTTTCATGTGTCAGAGTTTCACAAGTCTATTTTGTTTTGTTTTGTGTAGAGACGGAGTCTCACACTGTCGTTCAGGCTGGAGCGCAGTGGTGCGATCTCAGCTTACTGCAACCTCTGCCTCATGGGTTCAAACAATTCTTGTGCCTCAGCCTCCTCCTGAGTAGCTGGGATTACAGATGCACACCACCACACCCATCTAATTTTTGTATTTTTAGTAGAGACAGAGTTTCACCATGTTGGCCAGACTGGTCTCGAACTCCTGACCTCAAGTGATCTGCCCTCCTCAGCCTCCCTAAGTGCTGGGATTATAAGCACATGTCTTTTCCTATGAATTCCCAGCATTAAGTGGCATGCCTTGGACCTTAGAGATGCCCAGTAAATGTCTGCTGAGCATGTCAAAGATCTTACATAGAATAGCGCCAATTGTTTGCTGGTAGAATTCATGTCAGTGACTCCAGGAGGGGTTCTGAGTTAAAGTGGACCTTAGTGAAGGGGGTGCCGTAAGATGGGGAAAGGCAAAATCTATTATGTGATTGTAACAACCACAGAGGAAGAAATCAAGAATGTGTACAGATGAGTCAAAAGGGCCTGGAATTCTCTTCTGCTTGCTGTTTGGGGAGGAGACACGCATGCAGCAAGCACAACTCATTTCAGCAGGACCGCAGGGGTGCAAACAGTATTGCACTGAATCAAAAGGTCTTTGTAGGAGTCTGGTGAAGGTCTGACAATCAGGAAGGAAAGGGGGTGGAGAGAAGACTATTTTAAGCAGAGTCATAAAGAAAAAGTCTCTTAAGTCTTTCAGAACCAGATGGAAGATTTATGCTTCATTTGTCAAGTGAGAGGACAGAACCTTAGGGTTCCTCTACGTCACTCTCTCCTTCGGGCACACTTTTCTCTTCACTGCACCAGCAGGAGGGAGGGCTGTATCTCAATCTAGGTTTCTAGTTGTCAACCAAGGCAGGCCCAGATGAAATGCAGGGATGCTTCAGACTTGAAACTGATAAGCACCCCCAGCGAAGGTGGGGCACTGATAAAGGAGAGCAAGCAGCAAGGAGCTGGGAAATTCCAAAGCATAGTTACACTTCAAAGAACTCTTCCCAGGGCAACATGGAGAGCCATGAGAGTAGAAATGAATGGGTTAAAAGAAATCAGCCTCTGCTTAAAATAGCTCAGCAGTCTCTCCTACTAGAAAAAAATCGAAGTAAGCATGTCTTTCCACCACATAGTTGTTAGTAGTAGACAAAAACAACCAAACTAAACTAGAAACAACCTAGTTGAATAAACTATAGAACATCTATATTGTGGCATATTATATAGCTATGAAAAAGAAAACAATATTGTGATGTGTTGACCTGGAGGTGTTTTGCAGAAATGTGTACAGCTTGGTAGTATTTGCATGAAATCACACCCCCCATCGTGGTTGTGTGTGTGTGTGTGTGTGTCTGTAGTAAACAGTTTGATTTCAGAGAGAAAGAATGAGGGGCTGGGGGAAAGAAGAGAAGAAAGAGAGAAAGAGAACAGGAGGAGGAGGAAAAGGAGGAAGGGAAGAGAGGTGGAAAGATACACAATAAGCTGTTCACATTGGTTATTTGAGGGAAGCAAGGTTGTGAGGAGCATTGTGAATTGTGTGTGTGTGTGTGTGTGTATATATATAGTCATGCACCGAAAACAATGTTTTGGTCAATGACAGACTGCTTATACAATGGCAGTCTCATAAGATTATAATGAAGCTGAAACATTTCCAGCGCCTTGAGATGTGGTAGCCATCATAATGTCAGAGCGCAATGGATTACTCATGTGTTTGTGGTGATGCTGGTGTAAAGAAATCCACTGTGCTGCCGGTGTTGTAAAACTATAGCATGTACAATTATGTAAAGTACACAGTGCTTGATAATGATGATAAACAACTATGTTACTGGTTTATGTATTTCCTATATTATACTTTCAATTATTATTTCAGTGTGCATTTTTTCTACTTGTCAAAAAAGAGCTGTCAAACAGCCTCAGGCAGGTCCTTCAGGAATGTTCCAGAAAAAGGCCTTGTTATCAAAGCAGGTGACAGCTCCAGGCATGTTACTGCCCTGAAGACCTTCCAGTGGGCAAGATACGGAGGTAAAGACAGTGGCATGATGATTCTAACCCCGTGTAGGCAGGCCTAGGTGAATGTGTGTGTCTCCATCTGAGTTTTTAAGAAAAAGAAAAGCTTAAAAAGTAAAAAAAATTTTTTTAAATAGGAAAAACCTTATAGAATAAGGATATAAAGAAAAAATTCTTTTGTACGTCTGTACAATGTGTTTGTGTTTTAAGCTAAGTTCTATGAAACAGTCAAAAAGTGAAAAAATTTTAAAAGCTTATAAAGTAAAAAGGTTATAGTAAGCCAAAGTTAATCTATTATTGAAGAAAAATATTTTATAAATGTAGCATAGCCTAAGTATACAGTGTTTATAAAGCCTACAGTAGTATACAGCAATGTCCTAGGCCTTCACGTTCATTCAATGACTCATTCAGAGCACCTGCCAGTCCTGAAAGCTCGATTCATGGTAAACACTCTATACAGCAAGTTTACCACTGACATTTTTTATTCTGTATTTTTACTGTATCTTTGCATATTTCGATATGTTTAAATATACAAATGGTTACCATTGTGTTACAATTGCCATGGTATTCAATACAGTGACAGGCTGTAGTGTGTAGTGAGCTATACCATCTAGATTTCTGTAAGTACACTCTCTGATGTTTGCGCAACGACAAAATTGCCTAATGATGCATTTCTCAGATCATATCGCTACTGTTAAGTGATGCATGACTGTGTGTGTGTGTGTGTACTCGCACATACACACATAAATATATACAGTCTACTCTCTGTATCCAAAGTTCTGCACCTGCAGATTCAACTAACCAGAGATCAAAAATATTCCCTCCATCGTCCCTGCTCCTACTTTGTATGGAATCTGGCCAGCATCCCGATACAGCTTCCCAGCTTCCTACTAAAATACTTGTGAAGACCCTCCAAAATGAGAATAGTCACAAGAATTCTGAAAACTTGGACTGCTTGCTATTACCAGGGGTTCATGTCTGTGGCCCCAGCTACTTGGGAGGCTGAAGTGGGAGGATTACTTGGGCCCAGGGAAGTTGAGGCTGCAGTGAGCCGTAATTGCACCCCTGCAAACCCGACTGGGCAACACAGGGAGACCCTGTCTCAAAACAAACAACCAAAAACCCAATAGAGCTATGTTTATTGACTTTTGGTAGAAAAATACTTATTATGACTTAAATTATGTTAGGGAAATTGTCATTTGTGTGTGAAGCCACTATAATGGCATTCTCTGGTATTCACTGAGAAATTGAACTAAAAATTAGTTACTTTAGCCAACTGAAAGAAGAATCAAAATTAAGAATTTGGTACAGATAATTCAAGGTATAAAAGGAATTTTGGGTTTCCCTTTACTTGTGTTAGACTCCAAACTTGGGGATCCAGTAGATTTTGCAACCAGGCGGTGAAATGTGACCTTAGGGTACCTTCTGCTTCCACTTTCCTCAGTAATACCAGAAACTGAAGGACCTTCTCACTCTTCGTGCCTCAATTCACAGGGCTTCTCCTGACAGCATGGTGACCAGAACAATGAGGACCATTGCATCTCAGGACCTAATGGAAACGGTCAAACTATTTACAAAGTGGAGACATTGCAGCAGCAGAATCGCTGAGGAAAAAAGCTTGTTATCTCCTCTACAAAAGCAGAGTTGCCAAGGAACTTGATTTTCTGTGTCAGTAAAACTCATGTTTAATGAGTCACTGGGCTCTCTTTTTATTTTTTTAATCAGTTAAGAGTAGCAAACAACACAGGGACAGATATAGTCTGTTATCAGACCCTCTGCATCTATGGCCTGGGGTGTTTCTGGGCTAATGATGCCATGAATAAAATGTACATAAAAAATGGAAAAAACAAAATGTAAGGAAATATAATGTTTATTGGTGATTATCTTTGGGTGGAAGAATTCTGAATAATTTTAATGTTTACCTTTATATTCTTAAATTTTCTAGTTTGTTTCTTTTTTAAACAACGTGTAGTTGTTACTCGTATACTTAGTTAAAAAAGAGGCTTTAAATATCATTTGATACAATTCTGCCTATGCCACTTGAGATGGCTGTTTCTGTGGTTTCTCTCAGCTCACAACAAGCCCTTCTCTCTGGGTATTCCTTGTCCTCCATCTGCTTCACAGGGAAGAGTCCCAGGTAACCATGTTTATATCAGTCAGGTCCTAATTCAAATGCTACCTCCTCAGACTTTCCAAAGAGCTGCCCGCAGTGCTTGCTCCTAGCAATGCATTCTGTTTTGTTTTATCCACAGAACTTGTTAGTGGTTGCTTTATTTTCTTGTATACTGTTTGGCTCTTTTTCGTTATTTTTTTTTTTTTGAGACCGAGTCTCGTTTTGTCACCCAGGCCAGAGTGCAGTGGCGTGATTTTGGCTTACTGCAAATTCCGCCTCCCGGGTTCAAGCAATTCTCGTGCCTCAACCTCCCTAGTAGCTGGGATTACAGATGTGCACCACCACGTCCAGCTAATTTTTATATTTTTAGTAGAGACAGGGTTTTGCCATGTTGCCAGGCTAGTCTCGAACTCCTGGCCTCAAGTGATCCACCCGCCTTGGCCTCCCAAAGGGCGGGGATTACAGGTGTGAGCCACCATGCCTGGCCTGTTTTTCTCTTTTTAGTGAGGGGCTTTGTCACGTTGACTGCTGTGTCCCCAGCACCAAGTGTCGGGTCCCAAACATACCATATGCACTCAGTAAAGTACAGAACACAGCAAAAAGCTCCCTCGTGATCCCAGCTGCCTGTCTATAGCTAAGAGGGCCAAGAAGACCCTGAGCAAAGCAAGGCCGACCACATCATTTCTCTCAGGAATCTGGAACTGGGAATCACAGTGCCGTGGTAATGTACAAATGCGAAAGCTGTCAGGTGAGCATATTCTGGCTTGTAGGCCAGAGAAAGAAAAAAAACCCCTGGCTTAGAAAGGCGTTTGTGAAGCAGTGGGGAGCACTGGGAGCTTTTTAGACCTGATCCCACACGCCCTCTGGAGCCTTCTGTGCCTCAGTCTTGAGTCTTCTAACCTTATAAAAGTTCTGCGTTTCAGGTTAGGCCAGCAGAGTTGGCACCGGTTACCTACAACCATGGAGTCTGGCTCAGTATTACCTACAATAACAATCAAGTTTCTAAAATTCACAGCAAAAAGGTGTGGTGGAAACGCTCCAAAATGTTTGCCTCTGAGTGGTGGGACTACCCAGTTTTCTATATTTTCTTTCTTTTCTCTTTTTTTGGAAACAGGATCTTGCCAGGTGAGTGCAGTGGCACCATCTTGGTTCCCTGCAGCCTCGACCTCCTGGGCTCAAATGATCCTCCCACCTTAGTCCCCTGAGTGGTTGTGACCACAGATGTGTCCCACCATGCCCGGCTAACTTTTGTATTTTTGTAGAAATGGGTTTTGCCACATTGCCCAGGATAGTCAAGTACTCCTAGGCTCCTGGCTGGGCGCGGTGGTTCACGCCTGTAATCCCAGCACTTTGGGAGGCCAAGGCGGGTGGATCACGAGGTCAGGAGTTCGAGACCAGCCTGGCCAACACAGTGAAACCCCGTCTCTACTAAAAATACAAAAAATTAGCCAGGCATGGTGGTGGGTGCCTGTAATCCCAGCTACTCATGAGGCTGAGGCAGGAGAATGGCTTGAACCCAGGAGGCAGAGGTTGTAGTGAGCCAAGATTACGCCATCGCACTCCAGCCTGGGTGACAGAGACTCTTCTCATAAAAAATAAAAAAAAAAAGGACTCCTAGGCTCCAGTGACCCACACTTGCCTTGGTTTTTTAAACTGCTGTGATTATAGACATGTGCCACCACACCTGACCAGTTTTCTATATTTTATAAAGAAAGTCTGTGTTACTTTTATAATAGACTTGGTAAATTCTGGTAGATCGTGTTCTGTCCACTTTAGGAAGAAGAACTGACAGGTGAAGCAGTGAAACGACTCACTGAAGTTGACGAAAGTGTACCTGGGGCTTTCTGGTGCACAGGCCCATATTCCGCCCCCCAACCCCAGGGAGTCTTTGGCTAGTAACTGTGCTTTTCATCCCCAAATGCTACATTTCAGTCATTTATGCCATAATAAATTATCTCGCTAAGGTAAAAGAAAACTTCTTCTTATAGGCTAACTCTAGTCACTTGGGGGTGATGGTCCATCCTGCTGTGTTGAGCAAGTTTCTGAGGCAGCGTTCAGACTTGGTAGGAAGGGCCATGACTGATGAACGCTGCCTGGCCCCAGTGCAGGGAGGTGGGGGATGGAATGGAGGAAAGTTCTGTTCGAATTCTTTCTTGGAGGTAGGGCAAAGCTCTGCTTTCTGAGAGGGAGGAAAACAGGCAGAAAGGGGTACACCTGTATCACGTATACTTCCATCTCCGGTGGGCATGTTATAAGAAATTCTAACTTTATTTTACAAGGATGGCATTATGATGACATAAAGAATAAGGGAGTAGCTGTATACATTCTGCTTTGCTTTAAAAATTCCCTTTGTTCGAAACTTTGTTGCACTTTCTTTAGCTAGCTGGTGGCCACAGGGCTGACTGTCATGGGGCGGGGGATGTGGGTGTCAGCTGATGGGTTCAGTGTCAGCATTGCTGGGTAGAGGCCTGAGGGGGGTGCTTCTGGCCTATTTGTGGGCTGCATGAGTTGGCTCACCCTGTGGCTTTCATTCCTAAATAAATCTCACAGAACTGCTGATTCGTCTCACTTGCTTTCTTGAAGTGCATTCACCAGCCCCACCTAGTTTTAAGAAAGCTCCTTAAGTGACCCAGAGGTCCTCCTGGGTGAGCAGCCCTGTCTTGGATCCAGTAAAACAACAGGGAGGAGGGGCAAACAGTCCAAACAGCATCACAGGAGCAGGCCACAAGCTGTTACTTAGAAACCAAGGGATATTAAGCTGATGCAAGAGGACTGGGCAAACACCCAGAGGCCAGACAAAGAACGGGCCAGCAGCTTTCTCCCTCTCCAGCGGCAAACAATCCTATCCCCTCCCCTGCTTCTCCTGCAGTCCTCGCTCTGTCGTCCTAGCTGCTGGCAAACCCCACGGGTACCTGCAGACAAATCTCTGCTTCCCGGGCCCAGCACACACTGTCTCTATGCTAGGTGTGTAGGGGGGACTGTTCGTCTTTGCAGCTGTGTGGGTAGGGGATGGCCCTGGGCAGAGGCAGTGGGATGAAGCAGCCTCCCTGAGGCTCTCTGGGAGTCCTGAAGGCTGGAGCTCATGTTGCTCTGCAGTTTGGGCTGGAGAGGTTTTACATATTTGTGCAGTGGATCATAATGTTACCTCACCACGTACCCAGCTGCCAGCATCTCTAAAATGCAGGGGAAGTTGAAGAGATGAGCCAAAGAGGGCTGCAAACCTCTTCCACCATTAAATAAAATTTGTAGGAGGCCATTGGTTTGGACTAGGCTCCTGTTCTGGGCCCAACAGACCAAACCAACCAATGTGGAGTCATCCGTGCTAAATGGAAACAAACAACTTGGGTGTACACACTGTAACAGATGGCTGAGTTTTGGTAGTTACAGCAGCTGAGCTTAAGTCAGTCATAGGTGGCCAGCTGATTCACGTAAGGCTGTAACTAATTAACCTCTGTTCCTAGCTTCTGTTTTCTAAACATAAATATTGCTTGACCATGTGGCTAATTCTTCAAACATTTTTCTGGTCCTGAGGTCTGCCCAGTTCTAGAATCATGAATAAAAGCCAATGAAGATCTTTAAATGTGTTGTAATCTGGTCTTTTGGACACCATTAACTTAGAAAGCTCTAAGGAAGATTCCAGAAATCAGATGTGTCTGAGAACTCAACCCTGTACTCATGAGCAGTCATTTGTGAGTTTGTAGAATTCAGGTTGGAATAATACAACAGAGAGCTAAGAGGGATTTTCCAACTCTAAAAGTGGTTAAATCCTGAATTAGGAATTTTCCCACCTTTACAAATCTTAATAGTGGAAGAAATAGCTTTCTTTCTTTCTTTTTTTTTTATTTTTTGAGACAGGGACTCTCTCTGTCACCCAGGCTGGCGTGCAGTGGTGCGATTTTGGCTCACTGCAGCCTCTTTCTCCTGGGTTCAAGTGATTCTTCTGCCTTAGCATCCTGAGTAGCTGGGATTACAGGCAAGTGCCATCACACCAGGATTTTTTTTTTTTTTTTTTAGATGGAGTCTCACTCTGTCACCCAGGCTGGAGTGCAGTGGCACCATCTCAGCTCACTGCAACCTCCGTCTCCTGGATTCAAGTGATTCTCCTGCCTCAGCCTCCCAAGTAGCTGGGATTACAGGCATGCACCACCGTGCCTGGCTAATTTTTGTATTTTTAATAGAGATGGGGTTTCACCATATTGGCCAAGCTAGTCTTGAACTCCTGGCCTCAAGTGATCAGCCTGCCTTGACCTCCCAAACTGCTGGGATTATAGGTGTGAGCCACCGTGCCCAGATGGAAGAAATCTTTCTACCTGGGTAACTTCTGTGCATGTTCCAGGCTGCTCAAAAGGTGGAAATCACTAGATAATCTAATTTTGGAAAGGCCTTTGCAGCCCTGAATTCTTAAGACATTGCTCTTATATAATGCACTTTTTGTTTGTTTTATTTTTATATTTTTGTTTGAGAGACAGTCTTGCTCTGTTGCCCAGGCTGGAGTGCAGTGGTGCGATCATGGCAAACTGCAGCCTTGACCTCTCAGGCTCAAGTGATCCTCCCATTTCAGTCTCCCAAGTAGCTGAGACCACAGAGATATACCACCACGTCCAGCTAATTTTTGCATTTTTTGGAGAGACGGTCTTGAAATGTTGCCTAGGCTGATCTTGAAACTCCTGGACTCCAGTAATCCTCCTGTCTTGGCCCCCCAAAGCACTGGAATAACAGGTGTGAGCCACTGCACTTGGCCCTGTTTTTTAAAATCAAAGTCTTTATTTTAAAAATGTGGCAGTCAGAGGTAATACAAAGCACAACAAATAAGTCTCATGTTGCACATCAAGTCCTATTAATAGGCAGTAGCTGCCTGGAGTGCTGTGCTGACAAACCTTCTCAGGCCACATCTGTTTACTGAGAAACAGTGCTGGATAAACTAGCAATGGCTGCCATGAATGCGGAAGTGGGGGGATGATGGCTCTCATGCCACATATTTGACACTCTGAGTTAAATGGAGAGGCATCTTTCCGACTTCTATACCCAGTGTTTCTTAGGATTCCGTAAAGTGGACCATTGACAGAGTTAGAAGATAAGAATTATCAATGGTTTCCCCCGAAGGAATCAGTAACGTATCTTCCTCAGAGACAAGTTTGTTATTTATTGACGATGTCTCCTATCCTGTGAACAGCAAGAGATCCCACACTCTCTTCTCTGGTTCGAGTCCTCAGGATTTGGTTCCTGGACAAAAGCTCACTCTGTCATCCTTATGGATTTGTTCCTGGATACTGTTCTAGCCTCTCAGTGGTCTCCTAGCCTTACCTTCTTGCATCCATTCTCTATAAGGATGATGGACTGAGCTTTCTAGATTGAAATCCTGATTATTCCTGCCCCTTCGGTAGTTCCCATCACTCACAGGACAATTATTTGCTCCCACATATGATTCATCTTCATCTAGTCCTTGCTTGCCTCTCCATCTCCATCTCTCAACCCTCTTTTCCTCGGCACTTTATGTCACAGCCTCGTGGAGTTGCTTGGTTTTCCTGACCTTTTCCACTTGGGGCTTCTCTGGTGTGGCGTGCACCCCCACTTCAGAGACTCAGCCGAGTCCTCCTCAGGCCACCTTCCTGGATCCCTTCCTTTCCCCTTACACTGGAGAAAAGGGCCCTTGCCACACACTCTGTGCTTGCTTTGATCTTGTTGTGTGATCACATGTTTGTCTCTCTCTCCTAGTGAAACCCTAAGCTTTGCAAGGATTCGAGAATCTTATTTATTTGCATCCAAACCACTAGTGCAATTGATGGACTATGGGAGCCTGATACATAGTTATGGGATGAGTGGAAGGATGAGAACTGGGCAGTTTTCCCAAATTCATGAAATTCATGGTGACTCAGCAGAGAGCTCATGATCAGTAGGTAGATACACTCGTTTCCTCACACTATCTTCATTGTTTTACTCATTGTTCTACTCTCCTGGTCCCATATGCAGCCTCTTCTAAAAATGTTGGTTATCACAAGAAATTGAGGCAAAGGAGCCAAGAGCCAATTGTGAATGATGTAAAATTACAGAAATTCAAAGTGATTGAATCTTAGCTCCAGTGAATAATCTCATAGTCCAGAGTCAGTGGCAGAGCCTACATCTCATTCATGCCTGCTTCCCTCCCTCCCTCCCTTCTTTCCTCCCTCCCTCCCTCCCTCCCTTCTTTCCTTCCTCTCTCCCTCTCTCTCTTTTTTTGGGAAAAAGGAGTTGTTTTCAGCAACTATAAGGTCATCTGTGAAAATTACATGACCACCTTTTTATGGTCTATATGATGACAGATATTTAATTTTGATTGAAACAAAAGTGAAGAGTAAAGGATTCATATTTTGGTCCAAATTCTTGTTGTTGTTGTTGTTTTCTTTGAGACAGGGTCTTGCTCTGTTGCCCAGGCTGGAGTGTAGTGGCACAATCTCAGCTCACTACAGCCTCCAACTCTAGGGCTCAAGCAATCCTCCTACCTCAGCCTCTTGAGTAGCTGGGATGACAGGCATGTGCCACCATACCCAGCTGATTTTTTGCAGAGGTGGGGGTCTCGCTATGTTGCTTAGGCTGGTCTTGAACTCCTGGGCTCAAGCAATACACCCGCCTTGACCTCCCACAGTGTTGGGATTACAGGCAAGAGCCACTGCGCTCGGCCTTTAGGCCCCAGTGCTGCAGCTGCACAGAGTTCTAATTCCCAGATCCCTTAACTAAAATGTTCTCAGCTTTTTCTCTTTTCACAAAAAAAAAAAAAAAAAAAAAGTAAGCGGCTTATTTCAGAGGGGAGAGTGAAGCGACTTGCCTTGTGTAGCTGTGTTTTTGTCTCGTAGTAGGCGATCACGGGGATGGACGCTCGGTAGTAGGCTTCCAGGCGCTTGGCGATGGTCTTGGTGGTGTCGTCCGCAGGCGGGCTGCTCCGGCTCCTTTGGAGAAGGCGGTTGGTCATGGTGTCCGCCGAGCAGTCCATACAGATCACCAAGTGAGGGTCTCCAATCTGGAGAAGGGAGTGGAGCACAACACAGTCAGAAACCTCACCCTGCTGATGTTCTGGAAAGGCCCAGGGCCATGGTTTTTCCTTTCTTGGCCTTCTGGTTCCCCTCAAGGTCCCAGCATTACACTGTGGTGCAATTGGGACTGGACTCCATAGCTCCCTCTTCTAGGTCAGTTCCCTTCCACACGCTGCCTCAGAGCTGCCTCTCGCCCTCAGCTTTTAGGCCACCTCACGTGATGCAGGGGCGCATGTGCCACCCACTGCAGCCACTGTCTGTCTTCTGCACTGAGAAGAAAGGAGTATGTATGTGTGAGGGGGTGTTTACTCTAATGTGAAGCCTTTGCTGACCACCTGAGGCAGAGCTAATCACTTCTCCTAGAAGCCACCATGATATCTTATAACAGCCACAGGTGGCATTCTGTGGCTGTGCCTGTACTGTGTCAGGTGAGTGGGGCATAATGCTTGAGCACACAGAGGCTGGAGTCAGGCTGCTTAGGGTCAAACCCTGGTGTCATGACTTGTCTCCAGGATGGGCTCCATCAATTTGTTATCTCGCTTTACTCGTAAGATACTCTCCCACTGAGACACAGAAACACCTTGAATCTGACCTGTAATTGTTTTGACCAACAGACTATAGCAGAAACAATGTCCATGATTTTAGAGTCCAGGTCACAAGAAATTCTGCAGTTTCTATCTGGTTTTGTGGAACACTCGCTGCAGCGGGGAGTCCGCTGCCACCTAAGATGTCCAACTATCCTGAGACTGCCAGTCTGAGAGGAAGGCCAAGTTAGCCATGTGGAGAGGCCATGTGGATGGAGATGCCCACCAGCCCCCAACTGTTTTAGACATCCCAGCCCTGGCTCCAGACATGGACCTCAGCCCCAGCCACCTTCTGAGTGCAATTGCATAAGGAACCCCAAGTGAGAACCAGCCCGCTGAGCCCCATAACCTCCAGAACCATGAGAGATAATAACAAATTGTTGTTTAAAGTTTGTATTTTATTTTATTTTGTAAGAGATGGGGTTTCGCTCTGATGCCCAGGCTGGAATGCAATGGCTATTCACAGGCATAATTATAGTGCACTATACAGTCTTGAACTCCTGGACTCAAGTAATCCTCTTGCCTCAGCCTCTGGAGTAGCTGGGGCTACACACACATGCCACTGGGCCAGGCTTACATATTGTTCAACTGACTTCCTCATTAACTAGAAGTCTGACTCAACTTCTCTGCATCTGAGTTTTCTCATTCATACAATGAGAATGATCATAGGATTGCTGTGAGGATGAAATAAAATTAAATAAGGTCATATACGTATGCTCCTTGGCATACAGCAGACACTAACGATTCACTATTACGTTTATTTCCTCTATGAGGCTTAGGTTCCCCGTGTGCAGGGATTAAGAATTCTTCACTCCTAGTCCCAAGTCTTGCACACAGTAGGTGATGAAGAAATGTTTTAATGAATAAGTGATGGTGGTATGATCTGTGGTATGAGTCTCCCATCTCCATATCCTTCTCTTAAATGTTCTTTTGTCTCTGGAACATGCTTACTTTGCATCCTCCTCCAACCCTGCATCAAAGGAAACCATTACTCCCCGTGACCTTGCCATATTCGAGCTGTGAGTAAATGAAGGCTTGCCACCACTGTAGAAAGTGTGTGGGGTGGGATGAGAACAAAGTTCAGTCAAGAAGAGGATGTTTAGGCAACACGGAGAACTCACAACATCATGAGTTGCCAGACAGTGTTGGTCAAACATTTATCTACCTCCTCTGAGGGGTGTACTTTAAGGAACAGAGTGGAAACACTCTCCAAAATCTACAACAGTGCAATAAACTTCTGGAATAGGTCATGCGACTCTTCTGTCTGTATTAATTGGAAGGAAAAAAAAGAAGAGCATTTGTGCAGCAAGAAAGGCTGGGTGAGGGTTTAGAGAAAAAATGACCATTGTTCACCAGCAGAGGGCGAGCTTGGGAGGCGGCTTAATGTTCTCCCTGAAACAACTTTGGGTTAGGGTTGCATGAGGCAGCCAGGCGATTTTTCCAATTGTGGGGTCATTTTCAGGCCACTCGTGGAGACAGGAAAGATAATTCAGGGACACAGGTACAAAGAGAGATTATGTGTCACTGAGAAGGAGACGGCAACAAATGACCTGTTAGACCAAAATAAGCACGGGGCAGAGAGGTAGCTTTTTCTTCCACACTGATGTGGAAAGTGTGGCCCCTGGACCAGCATCATGTCTTGGAAGCTTGTTAAAAATGCAGACTCTCAGGTATAACATGCGACCTGCTGAAGCAGAATCTGCATTTTTTTTTTTTTTTTTTTTGTGATAGAGTCTGTCTCCGGCGAGCACGCTGGAGTGCAGTGATGTGATCACTGCAACCTCTGCCTCCCAGGTTCAAGCAATCCTCCTGTCTAGCCTCCCAAGTAGCTGGGATTACAGGTGTGCGCCACCACACCGGGTTAGTTTTTGTATTTTTAGTAGAGACAAGGTTTCACCATGATGGCCAGGCTGGTCAAGAACTCCTGACCTCAAGTGATCCGCCCACCTCAGCCTCCCAAAGTACTGGGATTACAGGTATGAACCACCACGCCCAGCCTAGAGTCTGCATCTTAACAAGATCCCTCGCTGAGTCTTCACAACATCATAGTTTGATAAGCTACTCTGCCAAGCCATTTTCCTGTGCCAAAACTGGGGGTTTTGACCTAAACTCTCTCTCCTGGAATCAGTATTCTCTTCCTATATAAAAAAGCTATTGATCAGTTATTCTATTTGGAAGTGACCTGAACCATTTGTTTTTAATACCTCAATTTTTTGAAATGTTTGAATGAGATACCATTTAATTTCTTTTTCAAAATGCTTTGCTATGCATCATTAGAAAGTCCCTTGGAGTAGCTGTCTGGCTCCCAGCTCTGCTCTGTTATCACCGGACTGTGGTTAGTCTTCAACATCAAGTCAGCAGGCGAGCAGAGGTGGCTGAATGAATCAGAGACTTTGGGACATTGGCCTGCCCCAACATCACCCCGTTGGCACCCTGGGGCTCTCCCACCAGTATTATTGGATTCTCCATGGCCTTTGATTTTCAGGGGACCTTAGTTAGAAAACAAGTGCCCTTGGAAGGGCTGCTGAGGTGCCATCAGCAACATTTCAGCAGCTGGCTAAGCTTCACTGTGCTAAGGGCTTTACAAACAGCCATCCCTTAAGCCCTCTGGCACCCTTGCTGGGAAGTACAATTATTCCCACTTTAAGGATGAGGAAATGGAGACCCTCAGAGGTTAACCTTGCCAAGGTCACTAGGGACTAGTGAGTGACAGGCCTGAAGCAGATGCATGTAACCCCAAAGCCTGGTGACCTCACCCTGATGGAGAGAGCCAGCACCTTCAGAATGAGGCTTGGGCAAGAAGCTGGGTGGGCCAAATGGAACTAGGAGAGGAGAGCAGGGCCATGGGAAAGGGAGCGAGTGGAGTGGGGTGCCTACTCACTTATTTTAGTTTTCAGAAGCCGCCTCTGCTGCCTCTTGGGATCTAATGGGACCACGCTCATCCTTGCATCCCTCAGGGCATGAGGGCAGCCCACCAGCACGAGGACATCAGCATCGTGGGCTGTGATCATGGTTTTGCTTTGGTCATTCCAGCAAGCGGAGCGGGAGGAGAAGTTTGCCCTCCTGCCCTCTGACTCCACCTCCACCTTAGTTTTCTTCTGATTAAGTCAGAATGGGTGTTAGCTCCTGTTTACCAGTGGGCAGGAGCTCTCCATGCCATCCACAAACTCTCTTTGTTGAGAATAACAACTATCTTATTCTTGGTGTGTGCCTCAGTTTCCTCATTTAAAAATGAGGATAATAATAGTGTTTGACTCACAGGACTATTGTGAGGGTTAAATGAATTTGTACATGTAAAACCCCTGATCCACTTCAAACACTACATAAATGGAGCTAATGTTATTTAAGGCGGGCTTGGCAACATAGTCATCTTTTGACCTGTAAAGTATCCCACTGGTCAGATTTAGGTCTAGAAAGAGTCAGTGGCCTCACTCAGGCTTTTAGCCTAAGTCACACGCTCCAGCATGTCTACCAGAGTCTCCTTACGTTGGCAGGAAAGGGCCCTGGCTGAAAAGAAAGTGGTGTGCCTACTTCTCATTTGCTGTCACCCTGAGGTATGTCCCCTTGGGGGAACCTCACTAGAGGAGGAATATCTGGGTCATTCCAGCATTCCTGAACACACAACCCTAACGATAGTAATACTACTCAATTGATATATACCTTCTCCCTCCACACCACTGTTACGCAGCTCTAAGTTCTGCGGCGAACCAGGAATCAGAAGAAGAGAGCAGAACATCTCAAGTGGAAAATCCTATGTGGCCTCCAGGGCTGCCCACAATTCTAAACAACTCAAACACACCAACTGGACATTCCCTTGGCCAGACTCAAACTTTGTGCATGCGTGCATGTGTGTGTACGTGTTAAGAGCTCATTCTGAAGATTAGAATATACTTATAAACAGAAACACTGGTTCTGTCAATGAAGTGTCTTGAGATGGTTGAGAGTAGTGAGGCCGAGGGATCACTGTGAAGCCATCATTCCCACCTCCACGAGAGTTATGTACGTATGCTGGCTAAAGGCAGAATTTCACCTAAGAGTCTTTTGGGAGGGAAAAGCCAAGAGCAAACCCATGCATTCTACTTCTATTAATATGACTTCTGTTAATATGACTTCCATTAATATGACTTCTGTTAATATGAGTTCTGTTAATATGTGGTTAATTTGGCTGGTGTTGAGTATGAGATTGGCTTAATACTGGAAAGCATTTTGATTTCACACCAGGGAGTCAGGCTAAGCACAGAGCCCTTCTCAAGATGGTAAGAATCTATAAAATGGTTCACACCGGTAGTCCCAGCACTTTGGGAGGCCAAGGTGGGCAGATCACGAGGTCAGGAGTTCAAGACCAGCCGGACCAACATGATGAAACCCCATCTCTACTAAAAATACAAAAATTAGCTGAGCGTGGTGGTGGGCGCCTATAATCCCAGCTGCTGAGGCAGGAAAATCGCTTGAGGCCGGGAGGCGGAGGTTGCAGTGAGCTGAGATCACGCCGCTGCACTCCAGCCTGGGTCAGAGAGCAAGACTCCATCTCAAAAAAAAAAAAGAAAAAAAAAAAATCGATAAAATGGGGTTACTAACACCTATTAAGTAGGACTTTAAAAATTAATCAAATGGCATATGTAAAGCATCGAGTTCAGTTCCTGGCACACTGTTAAGTACTGAAAAAATTATTATTCCTATGTTCTGTATGATTTTAACTATGCAAAAACGGGCAGAACAAAGATGGCGAGAATATACATCAAAGATTAAAGGTATTATCACTGGATGGTTAGTTATTCTTTTTTTGTGTGTATTGTTTCATATTATATTTTTATTTCTATAGTCAGAAAAAATACACGTTATTGAAAAAACTGTAAAGATTTATTGAACACCATAGGTATAAATGTGTAAAGGCACTTGTCAAGGATCCCATCCAATCTTCCCAACAATCACTGAGGTACATATTTCCAATCAACATTTTGTAGAAGAGGAGATGGAGGTCTACAAAGTTAGCTGATTTGCTTACCAGCCAACGAGTTACAAAGCCAGGCTCCAAATACAGGCCTGTTCACACCAGAGTCACTATAAGCAGGGGTTCTCAGTGGGAGTGGGGAATGAGGATGGTGATCAGAAACTCTGACTCCTCTCTCATATTCCTTCTGCCCTGTTACACACATCTACATGCATACAGGCACACATACATGTACATACACACAGCCCCTCCTCCAGTAAATCATGCTGCAAACTGAAGGCATAGGTTGTAATTCAACAGGGACAAAACCGGCTTGGGGAATAGAAGATAGGAAGGTAACAGAGAAACCACACATAGACTTACCCTTAAGCTGTGGACATTAGTTTGCATTTGACTTTTAGCAATGTCATATGCAGTGGCCAAGGAAATCGTCAAAGGACCTTGCATCTCGGACAACTCAGCTACAGGTATGCAAAAGTGTCAGCCTAACTAACTGAATTTTTAAAGGAACTAATGGTCCAATGCATTGGACACATCAATCTCGGTGACACAGAAAGGCTGGTGAGATTTTTGTGGGCTGGTTAAAACCTCTCCAGGCTTGAATGGACCTCAAACGTAGTTGCAGGCCTGATGCACAAATGGGAAATATATGCTTTCAACCAAGCTGACTACTTTGAATCTCTAGGGAAAATCAGATGTCTGCATTTGTCTTTGTCAAATTTCAAATGAATTTTTTGCCTATAATTTGGAGGGGAGCTACAAATGAAGGGCCCTGCAGGGCAGTAATGAGTCAACAGTAGCTCATTCTGTGTTTATAGCATCTTTGTTTATCTGGTCAGGTTTTATTATTATTATTATTTTTTGAGATGGAGTTTCACTCTGTCACCCAGGCTGAGGTACAGTGGTGCAATCTTGGCTCACTGCAACCTCTGCCTCCTGGGTTCAAGTGATACTCCTGCCTCAGCCTCCCGAGTAGCTGGGATTACAGGCATGTGCCACCATGCCCGGCTAATTTTGTATTTTTAGTAGAGACGCGGTTTCACCATGTTGGTCTGGCTGGTCTCGAACTCCTGACCTCAGGTGATCTGCCTGCTTTGGCCTCCCAAAGTGCTGGGATTACAGGCGTGAGCCACCATGCCTGGCCATCTGGTCAGGTTTAAAGCAGGTGCTCATTCTGGAGGGCTGCATGTGTTGTCTTGCACACCTGCTTAATTGATACTAGAATCTTCCAAAGTTACTGTCCAGGGACAAATCAGTGTCACTTTTGGTCTCTGTAAGTTCCTCCCAGCAGTATGTAAGAAACTGTCTTTGTAGATGTCTAAAATCTCACTTAAGGGTTGTAGGCTCAGTAATGAAATAGCTCACCTGTGTGTTGTTTGAAAAGGCATCATGAATTTTAGCATTGGGTGTAAGTGTCCAGTCACCATGTTGATGACTTTCTTGTTCCTTAGTTCTAGTCAGGCTTCTTCTATGCCACATTCTAAAACCTGTCTGAACAGGGACCACAGTGGGAGAGGAAGGATTTTGCTTTACTTTCGGGAAGATCACATGGATCATTTGAATTCATACTTACCCAAAGGCCAGAGGACAGACCAATGGGCTGCATAGAGCTCTGAGCTCACCCCAACTGGGTTTTAAGCAAAGGAGGAAGTGGTGATGGAGCAGGAATTTTAGAAGTTTGTATGAGGTGTGATTAACAAATGAGTGATGCTAAACTAGATACTATTTTATAAACTTTTATAGCTTAGAAGACATTTATGTATGTTGTATGATCTGATGTTTACAAAACCTTTTAAATAGGTGTTAACAGGTATTATTATCTCCACAATATATGACAGAGGTGAAAACCTAGGTTTTCTGACTCCAGAGTACATAAGTGACATGCTTTAATGATTCCACCTTGGGAAGCTCCAGGGCTGTCATTGCTCAGAATGGTGTGGAACCCCATAGGCCTAAGTTCTGGGGTTTGCCTTCAGACTCAGTTTTAAAATTCCCCAAAGAAGAATAAGGATTATAGTTTAATTTTTTTGTTGTTGACTGAGAGAGAGAGAGCCCTTATTTATTTACTATACATCTTTTCCTTGATCATTTGAGGGTTTCACAAGAGTATTCTACCGCCTCTCAGAGCAATAAAAAAAAAAAAAAAAAAAATAAAGACTTGGCCGGGCACGGTGGTTCATGCCTGTAATCCCAGCACTTTGGGAGGCCAAGGAGGGTGGATCACAAGGTCAAGAGATCGAGACCATCCTGGCTAACACGGTGAAACCCTGTCTCTACTAAAAACACAAAAAATTAGCAGGGTGTGGTGGCGGGCACCTGTAGTCCCAGCTACTTGGGAGGCTGAGGCAGGAGAACAGCGTGAACCCAGGAGGCGGAGCTTGCAGTGAGCCGAGATCGCACCAAGGACTCCAGCCTGGGCGACAGAGTGAGACTCCGTATCAAAAAAATTAAAAAAAAAAAAAAAAAGAAAAGACTTTTATTTCCATCACTTCCAAAAACGCACCGGACCTGTCCTGACTTTCCTGGAGGCTCTCTCAGAGCTCTTCTAACCTTAAGTTCAAGGGCAAGGTAAGTGGGAAAAGCCTGAACCTCAGTAAACACTGTTGATCCTGCAGCAGTTGTTACACATCTGCAATTGTATTTTAGTGTCATGTTTACACAACTGCCAGTCCTCATAGACAAGAAGCTTCTCAACGGTTGGACCACACCCTCCTCTCTTTGTATCCCCTCCAACCCCCAGCCCTGCCTCGGCCTTGATTCTAAGGTGGTATAAGAAAAATATTGCTGTTCTTCAGTTACTTAGAATGTATCCCTAGGGACTTATCCACGGCCTAGACGTTGGCTAGAAGATCAGAATAAACAAAATCTAAAACAATCCATGGAAGGCTTAATATTGCTCAGATGTCGATAGTACTCAAAATAATCTACAAATTTAATGTAATCCCTATCAAAATCCCAATGGGGTTTTCTTTTTTTCCAGGAATAGAAACAGCATTCTAAAACCATATAGAATCTCAAGAGGCCCTCACTAGGAGAGGGTGGGCTGGGAGGTAGGATGGCGGGAGGATAGTGGGAGGGTGGTGTGTAGTTCTGATTCTGCCTGTCCAGCACCCATTCCCCCGTCTTCTTGTAAAGGCAGCCCTACTTTTCCTGGGGGTAATTTTCCTTCCCCGTGTGGTTCTGGTGTGGTGCCCTTGCCGCCTCCTCCCTTCCCATCCTTCCCTAGTCCTCCAGGCTGGGCCAGCCAGCATATTCCCTCCCCTTCCCTCTTGACCACAGTGATTGGCTCAGTGATGATGGGACTGTGACCAAATCCAGGATAAGGAAACATAACTCTGGGTCTTTTGCTGGACCCACTGGGAAACAGAAACACTTTTCTATGAGGCCACTTAGATGGTAGAAGGTAAGCCTTGATCAGGAAGAAAATGAGGCCAACACAAAGGAAAGAGAATTAGAGAGAGAAAGAGAGAGTCAGACGATTGATGAACACATTTGGATATCTGGAGTCAACTAAATCAAAACCACTGCTGGGTGTTTTAGTTACTTAAGTCAATAAATCTACTCCTTTTTAAAAATTTCTAATTTGAGTCAAGTTTCTGCCCCTTGTAATGGAAAGTTTTCATTAATGTAATTGGGAAAGACATAGACTTTGACCCCCAACCTCAATGATGTACCCTATCTTTCTTCTGGAAGGATCCCCATAACAACCACTCACCCTGCGTCCGAACTCTTCCCCTTGCTTCACCTCCCGAGGATAGCCGTCAATCAGGAAGCCCCTGGTGTCCCCGAGGCTGGCCACCATGGCCTCCTTCAGGAGCTCCAGAACGATGCCCTGGAGAAAAGCGAGAGTGGTCAAGACCTGAGCTCCTTCACAGAACACTAGAAGTACCCCAAGTCTCCTTCAGTCATCCACTGAGGGAGGGAGGAAGGTTCAGATAAGGTAAACAGCAGACAGCGATTGACCATATTTCATTTCACTCTTCTACTCCACCCTATATTTTAATATCTATGAAATTGGCAGGTATTTATAATCAGTTCTGTATCATAGTTTAATTGTTAGTATTTTTTTCTTACTGGCATATTCTTACCAGTTATCTGTCTTAAAATATTGGCATCTTAGATTAGATAAGGTAGCTGTATTTTATATGGTATCACTCCATGAATTAGGCATAATGGCAATTTAAAACTAGACAAAACACGGTATAAAAAGTATTTTACTCTGGGTGTGGTGGCTCATGCCTGTAATTCTAGCACTTTGAGAGGCCGAGGTGGTCAGATCACCTGAGGTCAGGAGTTCAAGACCAGCCTGACCACCATGGCAAAACCCCATCTCTACTAAAAATACAAAAAGTAGCCGGGCATCACCGTGGTGGGCGCCTGTAATCTCAGCAACTTGGGAGGCAGAGGCAGGAGAATCGCTTGAACTCGGGAGGCAGAAACTGCAGTGAGCCAAGATCGCGCCACTGCACTCCAGCCTGGGTGATAAGCGAGTCTGTGTCTCAAAAAAAAAAAAAAAAAAAAGGTATTTTGCTGTTAACCTTTTTCCAGTAAATATTTTATAAAATTTGACATCTACTTAAAAGACTTTTGGTAGATGTAAAGTAGCATTTTCAAGCAAGATCACTTTCTTTGTGGAAAATTTGTATTTAACAAGTGCTTATGGTAAATGAAGTAGAAGAAATACACCAGAGTCTGGAAATTGGTAGAGGAAAAATGCAATCAGCTGCCAGTGGAGGAACTCCCTGCTTGTGGGATGTGTGCCTTCTGGCAGGGGCTTGGGGAATGCGGCCATTGTGAGTGTGGTCAGAATCTATCCCTAGATAATCATGAATGAAGTCCTCATGAAGTTTATATTCTAATGAAGAAGACAGACAATATTGATGAATAAATATATAATGAAGAGTCAGCTACAGATAACTGATAGGTACAAAATCAAAGCAGGACAAAGAGATACAGAATGCTAGAGGTGTCACTTTCTATAGGGTGGTCAGGGAAGGCATCCGATAAAGTGTAACACTGAAGTGGAGATCCGGATGAAGTAAAGGAGCAAACTGTGTGACTGTATGAAGAGAGAGCATCAGGCTGCAGACAGAGCAAATGCAAAGGCCCTGAGGCAGGAAGAGTCTGACGTGTGGGAGGAACAAGGAGGCTAGTGGTGGGTGGGAGTGAGCAAGGTGAGAGTGGTGGGAAATAACACTGGAGAGGGAGCTGGAGGCCAGAGCTGCAGGAAGGACTGTGGATTTCATCCTAAGGGCAGTGGGCAGCCATTGGAAGGTTTTGAGGAAGGGAATAACGCACTTTGGTAAATGCTTTAAAGAAATCATTCTGGCTGTGTCACAGGTGTTTGAATCAGAGAAACTCCATCTTGAATAAAGGCTGGATAAAATAAGGCTGAGACCTACTGGGCTGTATGCCCAGAAGGTTAAGGTGTTCTTTTTTTTTTTTTTTTTTTTAAGACCGAGTCTCACATTGTCGCCTGGGCTGGAGTGCAGAGGCATGATCTTGGTTCACTCTAACCTCCGCCTCCCAGGTTCAAGCGATTCTCCTGCCTCAGTCTTCCAAGTAGCTGGGATTATAGGTGCCCGCCACCACACCCAGCTAATTTTTTGCATTTTTAGTAGAGACGGGTTTTCACCATGTTGGCCAGGCTGGTCTCGAACTCCTGACCTCGTGATTCACCTGCCTCGGCCTCCCAAAGTGCTGGGATTACAGGCATGAGCCACCGCGCCCAGCCAGGTTAAGCATTCTAAGTCACAGGATGAGATAGGAGGTCAGCACAAGATACAGGTCATAAAGACCTTGCTGATAAAACAGGCTGCAGTAGAGAAACTGGGTAAAACCCACCAAAAACAAGATGGCAACAAGAGTGACCTCTGGTCGTCCTCACTGCTACACTCCCACCAGTGCCATGACAGTTTACAAATGCCACAGCAATGTCAGGAAGTTACCCTATATGGTCAAAAAGGGGAGGCATGAATAATCCACCCCTTGTTTAGCATATCATCAAGAAATAATCTATAAAATGGGTAATCAGCAGCCTTCGGGGCTGCTCTGTCCATGGAGTAGCCATTCTTTTATTCCTCTACTTTCCTTTTTTTTTTGAGACGGAGTCTTGCTCTGTCACCCAGGCTGGAGTGCAGTGACGCGACCTCGGCTCACTGCAAGCTCTGCCTCCTGGGTTCACGCCATTCTCCTGCCTCAGTCTCCTGAGTAGCTGGGACTACAGACGCCCGCCACCACGCCCGGCTAATTTTTTTGTATTTTTAGTAGAGACAGGGTTTCACTGTGTTAGCCAGGATGGTCTCGATCTCCTGACCTCGTGATCCACCCGTCTCGGCCTCCCAAAGTGCTGGGATTACAGGCGCGAGCCACCGCGCTCGGCTCTACTTTCTTAATAAACTTCCTTTCACTTTACAACTCGCCCTGAATTCTTTCTTGCACAAGATCCAAGAACGGTCTCCTGGGGTCTGGATCAGGACCCCTTTCCGATAACAGCTGCTGTGGAAAGAGGAGACTGTAGGGAAAAGGGTGGGCTCCAGGAAGCCAGCTAAGTGGTAATTGTAATGGTCTGTTTTCCTTTCATGAGGACCCTTCTGGCTTCCAGGTGGGAAACTGGTTAGAGAGGAACCAGACAGCTCTATTGCTAACAGAGACTGTCTCATACAGCCCTCATTACAGAGCCTAGCGTGGAACCCCGTGTGACAGGGAGGAATATTTCTTGATATCCCTACCATCCAGCTTCTCAGAGATGGATGGTGACTTAAGAAGAAAAAAGATAGAAAAGGGGATATTCTTTTTTTTTTTTTTTTTTTTTGAGACGGAGTCTCGCTCTGTCGCCCAGGCTGGAGTGCAGTGGCCGGATCTCGGCTCACTGCAAGCTCCGCCTCCCGGGTTCACGCCATTCTCCTGCCTCAGCCTCCCGAGTAGCTGGGACTACAGGCACCCGCCACCTCACCTGGCTAGTTTTTTGTATTTTTTTAGTAGAGACGGGGTTTCACCGTGTTAGCCAGGATGGTCTCGATCTCCTGACCTCGTGATCCGCCCGTCTCGGCCTCCCAAAGTGCTGGGATTACAGGCTTGAGCCACCGCGCCTGGCCAGAAAAGGGGATATTCTTAAATTATACAAGAAGATAGCAAATTTCAAGATAATGCCATCATACCTCCCAGGACTAGACCAAAGCATTATTTTATATTTTCTGGGGGTTTCTAATTCTGGGGTCTGCTGCACCACACTCACTTCTATTTTGAAACTTCTCCAGTTCTAAAGTGGGATCAATTTGGGGGGAAAATGTGAAATTAGGCCAACATTCGGGGTCTGGTAGACAAACAAGATGGAAGGAGCCTGGGCCAGCTCGACCTGGTTGGGCAGAAGGGCTGTCTGCTGTAGACCTGCCTGCATGTGGATTGCTGCAAAGGAGGGAAATAAAATACAGCTATTGTTTCTTTGGGTTTCTTAGTTCCAGCAGCTCAGATTCCTTACAAAAACCCCAAAGATCTCCCCAGACAGGAAGGGCAGTAGTGTCGGGCAGGCCGTGTTGCTTACTGAGGGCACCAGGTCTCCACGTTCCATAATGTCTCTGATCAATTTGCTTCTTTCAGATTCTGATGCCAGTTCCTTACGCAGGAGCTTGCCAGTTGAGAGATGTGTAAATCCATATTTTTCCACCAGCTTTTCACACTGTGTGCCTTTGCCAGAGCCAGGACCACCTTGAAAAGAAGTCATGTGTCAGACATGCATTCCAAGTCTGGTGCCTCATTTTTAATGGTAGTCACCATGGTGAGCAAGCCTCAGTGTTCCAGTCACCAAGCATGTATTGGGAGCTTGGGATTTGCTATACCAGGAGCTGTGCTGAGAGTGGTGGATGCAAGTGGAGAATGGGATACAGCCCTTACCTTTAAAGAGCTTAGACTATCCATGAAGCAGGAGGGGGCAGGTGTTACAGAAAAACAAACAGTTACTTTTCATAGACCACTTGTAACTCATGGTCATGGGCAGTTAGTGAAGAGGAGTGCAACCTACTCTGGGGGCACAGAGGAGGGGTACTTGGCTCCATTTTGGTAGCGATGCAAAGTCAGTGAAGTTTCCTTGGAGAACGGAACCTGCTCATGTGCAAAGCACTGGCCACAATTCCTGATAGTGAATGCTCAACAAATGCTAGCTTTTAATTTAAGAAAATAAGTGTTTTTATTTTCAGCAATCTCAAACTTACAAAAGAGTTGTGAGAACAAAGAACTTTCAGAAACATTTGGGAATAAGTTGCTAATTGGATGCCTCTTTACTCCAGAACCTTTTAGTGCCATTTCCCACAAACAAGGAAACAAGCACCTCCTCCTTCATAATGATATCCTTGGACCCCTCCAAATTTCAATTGAATTGTCCCAATTGACTCCATAATGTACTCTGAAGTCAATGGGTCAAGTTCAGGATCACACATTGCCTTTAGTTGTCATGTCCTTCTGCTCTCCTTCAGTATGGAACAGTTTCTGTGGGTTCCTTGACACATTTGATGATTATGAATAATTATTTTGTAGAATGTCCCTCAATATGTTTTATTTCTTATTTTTTCCCTAGCTATTATCAATTCTGAGTATCTACCATGTCCCTTTCATGAATAGTATGTCTTTGACTCTTTCCCTTGCCCTCTAAGTTCAATCAGTTAAGTCACAGGATTTTACATCTGAAAATAATAATAATAGCTAACCTTTGTCAAGTGCTCATTGTACCAGCCACGATTCTAAACATTTTAGGTATTACGTATGAGGTTATATAAAACAACCTTAAGAGGCATGCACTGTTATTATTCCCATTTTACAGATGAGGAAGCAGAGGCACAGAGAAGTTAACTCCATTGGGTAAGCTGCACTGCTAGTGAGTAGCAAGCCTAGGACTTGAAGCCTGAGCTCTGACTCTCAGAGGCGTTCCCTTCTCTCCTCCCCACTGTGGCCACATTGACCTCGCCACACTTCAGGTCCTCATCCTGTCTGCCTGGCATATGGCGATAACTCCATCTCCGCATGTCAGAATGGGAGGGGCTTTGGAGCCCCAAAGATTTGCTAGCAGGATGATGTGCCTGGAAAGCAGGGCACTCCCACCTCCATAGCACTCATTGGCCTCCTATGCCCCCAGAGTAAAATTCAAATTCCCTACAGCAGCATCCCAGCTCTCCAGAATCTAGTCCTACTTTACCTCTCCAGCATCTTTCCCCCCATTTCTTCTTCTTCTTTCTTCTTTTTCTTCTTTCTTCTTTCTTTCTTTCTTCTTTCTTCTTCTTCTTCTTTTTGTTTTGTTTGAGATGGAGTCTTGCTCTATCACCCAGGCTGGAGTGCAGTGGTGCAATGTCACCTCACTGCAACCTCCACCCCCCAGGTTCAAGTGATTCTCCTGCCTCAGCCTCCCAATTAGCTGGGATTACAGGTGCACACCACCATGCCTGGCACATTTTTGTATTTTTTGATACAGACAGGGTTTCACCACATTGGCCAGGCTGGTCTCGAACTCTTGGCCTCAAGTGATCCACCCGCCTCAGCCTCCTAAAGTACTGGGATTACAGGCATGAGCCACTGCGCCGGATCCCTCTCCCCCATTTCTTACCCTCCTCCAGCACTGTCATGTCCAACTAACACAGTTCTTGGACTAACACAGTTCTTTCAATGCTTTCCATGTGTCTGGAAAGTAGGGCACTCCCACCTCCATAGCATTCAGTGGCCTCCTACGCCCATACAGACTTTTCCAGGATACCATGCTTTTGTTCTTCTTGGTCCTCAGCTTGAAAGGCCCTTCCTTCCTTCTCTTCTCTTTGTTTTCTCCCCCAGCTTTATTGAGGTATCATTGATAAAACTATAAATTTAAGGTGTAC
Organism: Trachypithecus francoisi; assembly: GCF_009764315.1. Classification (NCBI taxonomy): domain Eukaryota; kingdom Metazoa; phylum Chordata; class Mammalia; order Primates; family Cercopithecidae; genus Trachypithecus; species Trachypithecus francoisi. Next base: position 39,365,806 of record NW_022681457.1, on the reverse strand, counting down.
AATGTGACGATTCGATATACATACATATTGTGAAATGATTACCACAATCAAGTTAATAAACCTGCATCTCATATAGTTAACCTTTTTTTTGTGTGTGCTAAAGACATTTCACATCTATTCTCTTAGCTAATTTCAAGTATATAATACAGTGTTGTTAACTGTAGCCATCATGCTGTACATGAGGTCTCCAGAACCACTTCTCCTCACTTCCCAGCCCCTGGCAACCACCATTCTTACTATCTGCTTCTATGAATTTGACTTTTTAAGATTCCACGTACATGTGAGATCACGCAGTATTTGACTTTCTATGCCTGGCTTATTTCACTTAGCATTAATGTCTTCCAATATGTTGTCACAAATGGCAGCATTTCTGTCTTTTATGGCTGAATAATATTCTATATTCCAGCACATTTTCTTTACTCATTCATCTTGTCTTTCTTTCTTTCTTTTTTTTTTCTTTGAAATAGGGTCTTGCTCTGTCCCCAGGCTGGAGTGCAGTGGCACAATCATAGCTCACTGCATCCTTGAACTCAAAACTCCTGGGCTGAAGCAATCTTCTTGCCTTGGCCTCTTGAGTAGCTGGGACTACAAGTACACACCACCACACCCAGCTAATTTTTAAATTTTTTGTAGACACAGAGTCTCTTGCTATGTTGCCCAGGCTGGTCTTGAACTCCAGGCCTCAAGCGATCCTCTCACCTCAGCCTGTCAAATTTCTGGGATTACAGGCCTGAGCCACTGTGCCTGGCCACATTCATCCTTTTTTCTAATGATCAAGGTCTTCCTCAGCCCTTAGGCCCAGATCACATGCTTCCCCCTTCTGGCAGGAGCCAGACCTCTCATCCTCAACTCTGTTGGAGCCAATGCTGTAAACAGCGCCGTGTAATCCCTGCCTGCCTCACTCTTGGGCTGCAGCTCCCTCACTGGTCGCTGGCCCTGCAGGCTTCTCTGGGTGCCCTGAACACATTACACAGCACCTCGCACATCGTAAGTTCGCCATAAATGCCTGACAAAGTTAAAAGGAAATATTTACCATCAACATGCAAAACATGATTGAAATTTTAGTATGGTAATGAGGATTTACAACTCATTTTGCAATTTTCCTGGTTTGCCTTTTTCATACTTAAAGCTCCTTTCTTTGTGCAGTTTGCAACTTCCCTCTTAAGGGACATTAGTTGTTGATCCTTTTTAATAGAACGGCCCCTCGTTTCCCCTTCTTTGCTTTGCCAGAAAATCCAGGAAAGATCTGAGTTTTCTATCTTCTGTCATCTATACAGCTGCTCTAAGCCAAATGGGGAGGAAGTCAGACCTCTCATTGTATTGTCAGGGATGGGCCGGATGTAACAGGAAAACAGCAATTATAGAGGCTCCCCAAAATAATGCAGACCACTTAAAGCAGCAGCCAACTGCCAGCTAATGCTATGTTTACTGTAAGCACTATGCCTCCTGTCTCTCGGTATAATGGGAATGGAGAGTGTGGGAACAAGGAGGCCACTCCGGAGAAGAAGTGCTTCCAGGTAAATGACTAAGGGGTGAAGTGGCTGAGCTCCTGCAAAGGCCATCATGGTTTCTGCGGCTGGATTTACCTGGAAATGCTTTTCCTGGGATGGCTGGGAGCCCTCCATGTGGAAAAGGTATTTTCAGACTTGGCTTACAAGGCAAAAATGCCATGTTCCAATTATTTTCTTCCTTCAGCATCCTGCTAATACGACTATTACAGTTTTTGTTCCTCTAAAATGTTATTTAATAAATGTCGACACAAAGGCAATTAAAAATCTTCAGCTCAAATTAACAACAGCTGTGTGTTGAACAGCAGCCGCTGCCCCAGTTAGAAACTTTCGTGGGAGCAACAGCTGCAGATTTTTAGCGTTCTTTGGCCAAATGGCGCAGGCACTGTGGAATTTTAAGTAATCTACACAATAGCTTGATTCTTCCCTTGGCTCCAAACTGAAGAACAAAGTGATTTTATCACTGCAGTGAAAGCACAAAAATTGCTGGTAGAAACATAAATTTTCATATACTGCCACTGACATATCTTTGAGGTCTTAACTGATGACTTTTAAATAAAAAACAATGGGGCCTTGATATCCCTCCAGGATAATTTGTTACACAGCAAAAGATATTTTGAGGAACCACATCTCAGAATGAGTGGGCTGTGTCCTCTGGTGGCAAGATGACTGATGACAGACAGGAGCTGTCACATTTACTATCATCTCACTAATTTTTAGTGTATCATTACTCAAGGCTGGGACCCCTGCACAAGCCCATACACCATACCACATGATGTGATTCACAAAGAGAGTGTGGAATATGAGATTCTATTTTGAAGATGTCTGTAAATACCTCACAAAAAGGTGGAAAATGTAAAAAGCATTCCCTGTGAGGCCAAAGGTGCTATATTGTGAAAAGTGCAGGTACTGTGAGCGTCCACTTCCCATCTCAGTAAGTCATGTCCCTACAGGTCTCGACAGCATTGCCATAGAAGGAAGGGAGGGGAGACGACTGCATGGGAATTGCCAGCCTAGGGAGTCTAAGTCTGCCTTCTCTTCGGTACCTGATGTTCTTTGAGAGGTAGAACTGAAACCACCTGCATCACCTCAGCATGCCCACGTGGGTCACCTCTTCCAGTTTGCTTTGTATTGATAGGAGCAATCCTCTCTTGTGAGATAGCTCCTGGATTCATTAGCTAGGCTCCTTAAGATAAGGACCAGCCTCCGCCTCCCAGGTTCAAGCAATTCTCCTGCCTCAGCCTCCCAAGTAGCTGGGACTACAGGCGAGTGCCACCACTACTGGCTAATTTTTGTATTTTTAGTAGAGGCGCAGGGTTTCACCTTGTTGACCAGGTTGGTCTCAAACTCCTGACCTCAAGTGATCCACCCACCTTTGCCCCCCAAAGTGCTGGGATTACAGGCATGAGCCACCGGGCCCAGCCTAAAATGACCTTTGTTGACATTTTATTGCATCTTACTAACTCCAGGATGTTACCTGGAATTAAGCATGAAGCTTAATTGATACAGCTCTTTTTAAAGAAACATCTATTGGACAGCTAGTGGGGGTTTCACACTGCTAAGCATTAGAAATAAAAAGACCCAGAACTGGGTCTTTTCCATCAGAGAGGTCACAGTCTAGTGGGGAGGACGGGCAGGTGAACCATCATCACAGCAGTGTGATAGGTTCTATGAGTGGGGCCTATAAACACCATCACAGAAGCACTGGCTGGGACTCCATAGGAAGGGGAAGGGTAATTAATCACCTTTGCCAGCACAAGGGAAGTGTGGGAAAGATGGCATAAGGCTGAGCCTGGTGTCTTCAGTAATGGAACCTGGAGCATGAAAGGGCTCTGCCTCTGCACAGGGGTGGAAGTGGAGGAGTATGAAGTATTATGAAGGGCACAGGACGGGTGATCTGACAATCAACACTGGTTCTGCCACTTACTAGTCACGTGGTTACAGAGCAATCTTTTAATTTCTCTGAATCTTAGTTTCTTCATCTGTAAAATGAGGGGGAAATAATCACCAACTTTCTGCCTCATTCCACTTGAGGCTCTACCTCCTCATCTCCTATACCCGACCAGTTGCCAAGCTTTGTCAAGTCTACATTTGAAAAGTCTATGAAATTTGTCCCCTGTTCTCCCAAATGTCAATGAAAATTTTCCTGTTAACATCTCTCTGTTAAAATATTGGTGCTTGGTAAAAGCTATTTACAATGAAGGGGGGTTATACACCTCCATAGCTCTTTCTGAGTTACACTGTCTGGCACATCGAGGTTTAAATTAAACATAATCCAAAGTCAGTAATGAATCTGGGGACTAGCCATTACTTCCAGACTTCCAGACCACTTGCAGGTACTTAAGATATATCCATGTGTGCACGATCTCTCTTTCTCTCTCTCTCTCTCTGTGTCACACACACGTGTATATATGTGACAGTGTATGTGAAGATACATGTATCTAGTTTAGAAAACTCAATGTTTATTTTCTCTAAGTTTCAAAGCAGAGAGAACAGTATTCTCTGGGTTTAATTGCTATCAGCAAAGCTTTCCAGGCTTTAATTCCCATTCCACCCCAGTCTGAGAGATCTTTAAGCCTCCTCAGTACCAATGACCTTCCTCACTAACCCAATTTCAGCCCCCCGCGGCTCTGGCTGAACCTCAGCGTTCGTTATTTGGATGTATTCTCCCACTCTGATAACATCTTTCTCTCCCTTTCGCTTTTCCCTTGACCTCACTTCTTCTCAACTTGTTCCTTGCCATCGTTATGAGCATACTGGGTTGGCCCATTCCCTTTGGGCTCCACTTACCTCCCTAGCTAGCTAGATGCCAGGCTCTTTCTAGCAACTTTGAATCCTTTGCCCCACTTCAGTTCTATGGAACCTGCCGTGTCACCATCAGCCTGCTCTCCCTGCCCAGGCCACCATAGGCTTTATTTGCATCTACTCTGGGCTGCTAAGAGTTCCCTTGAGAAAGTCCGAAAACTGAACCAAATGAGTCATGTTATCTAACTTCATAATAGTTTTTAGTGCTTCTTGGCAAATATCCTTCTTTTTTCCTGGTATCAAGTTGGACATTAATTGGACGTCCATGAATGGATGTTAATACTTCCCACTGTCCTTCAAACACATCCTCATTTCTCTCTTCTTCACATGTTTAACCCTCTTACTCACTAAGATGAAGACTGTCTCATTTCCTCAGCATTTTCAGAACATTGATGTCTTCATCCTTTGCCCTCTATCCTTCTTTCTCCTGTTTGGAAAACTTCATGCCATTTAGCTTAAGGCTAATTTATCTGCCTTGGCTCCTGTAAAATATATACATATATTATAGATGACTTCATACCCTCTTTTTTTGTCCATATGAAATTTATTTCTCTTGGTTGGCAGCTTCTTTTCTGTATAATATCATGCTCAGTTTTCCCCAGTCCACACAATAAGGATCAGAATTATTATCTGTAAAATGAAGCAGTTCCTGTTGGTGATGGTTAGAAATCTTTTTAGCTTCTTCCTAGTAAAATTCCATAATCTTACAAAGGTTGGACACAGCTTTTTTTTATATTGTGGTACTATTTTAATAGCTATTGTGGTACTATACATATGATTTCCCTGCTTTGGCTCCTATAAAATATAAATTTGAATATATACAAAATACAAATATATATAATATATATATATTATATTTTACAGGAGCCAAAGCAGAGAAATTATATAAATATAAAACATATTAATAGATAGACAAAGCATATGTATGTACGGATACATGTATCTAGTTTATATGGATATATATTATTTACTTAAAATTTTGCCTTCCTTATTAGGTTCTATGGTATCTGAGTGTGGAATCTGGGTCTGCTTTGCTCGCCATGGTGCCCAAATACAGTGCCTGAAATATAATAGACACTTCATAATAGCAGCTGAAAGACTAAAAAATTTAATGATAAATGGATCCTCTTCTGTCTGCTCCAAAAACCTGATGCTCTCTTTTTTGTCCATATGAAATATATTTCTCTTGGTTGGCATCTTTTCTTCTGTATAACATCATGCTTGGTTTTTCCCCAGTCCAAATGAAAATATTTCTACCATTGCGTGTGTCCTCTGAGTTATCTTTATATTCTTTTTTTTTTTTTTTTGTTAGCAGCGGAAAACTGCCTGTTTCCATTTCCTCTTCATTTATTGACTCCCTATCCTCTTGGAAACTATCTCCTATCTCATCACACTCTGAAATTGCTCTTTTACAGTTCAACAGCGATTGCATATTTGTCATATTACTTGTTGGCTTGCTTCTAGTCTTTGATACCTTTGACTCTGTAACACCAACGACCAACATCTAAAAATTCTCTCTTTCTCTGGCTTCTAGCACACACAGTTTGCTCACATTTTCTTCCTTTCTTTGCCAGGCCAAAGCTTGCGGAGGGCAGAAACCACTTCACTTAGGCTGGCATCCCCACAGAACCTGGCCCAGTGTCACAGACAATTGTTAATGACAGCCAGTGTCCAGGAGCCTGTGGCCCTACGAAAGTGACAACTCTGCTCCTTTCACATAAGAGAATCACGGGACCCAAGGGCTTGAGTTCCAGGTTCACAGCTCAGACCATTCTCCATCTGGTTAGATGACTTTGATCAAGTCACATATCTGCTTTGAGCTTCAACCTCTTCAGTTAGAAAATGGGGGTGGTCACAATGCCTGTTGGTTGTGAGGGCAAAATAATGCATGTGAATCTCTTGGATTGGTAGCTGGCAAAGTGAAACGCATAATAAGCATCATAATTATTATCTGCAAAATGTGGCAGCTACTGTTGGTGATGTTTAAAAGTCTTTCTAACTCTTTCTAACTATTTCCACTAAAATTCCATGAGCTTACGAAGGTTGGACAAAGCAGTTTTATATCCTGGTACTGTTTTAACACCTTTAAAGGTGCATAGTCTTCCCAGTTACAGCTAGTGAGAGGATCAAATATCTTTTGCAAATCAAACTATCTTATTTCTAATCTCCATATTTTAGAAATCTATCATATTTCTGCCTGTTGAAATATTTCTTTCTCCCTAAATGAAAATAGGTCCCTATGTTGGGCTGAGGTTTTTGTGAACGAATGACTCTTTTCTGAGAAAAACTATTATGCCATCAGATCATGAACTGACTGTGCCCTAGGAATGATCCTCAACCAGTCTGGGCCTATGAGTCACTTGAAACCTTCTCCATCTGGGAAGAGCTGCATCACTGTGCCGAGCTTCAGCAGGCTGTTGCTGGGAACGGACACTCTTGGACCGAAAACAATTGAGATAAATAGATCTTTATCCTCAAAGACAACATCTTTATTAGTTCTGAAATGCACTGACTGCTTCAGGTTATTTGGTGAATATGTGGAAATATGCCAGGGTCAGCTGAAGGTTATATGGAAAAACTTTAAATGGGACTGGGAATGTCTTGATGGTAGAAACCGTGCCTTATTTATCAGTGCCTGTGTATAGTATATCAACAAAGGCAACCCTGTACATAACAAGAAAATCAATTAGGGGACCTTTGTTCTTGACCACTCCTCCTTTGAACTAGCGCAGTGATTCTGGGAGAGTCACTTTGCCTCTTTGGGTGCTGGCTTCTCTGTTTGTAAAGAGAAGAGGCTGAATTAAATGAATGGCTTCCTGTGTTAGATTGTATTACTTCCTTAAATATTCCAGCTTTCCTTCCATAGTGCTTCTCCCTGTGCCTGTGGAAGGGTGACTCTTCCCCACTTTCTTTCTTTTCTTTCTTTTTCCTTTTCTTTTTGAGATGGAGTCTTCCTCTGTCGCCCAAGCTGGAGTGCAACGGCGTGATCTTGGCTCACTCCAACCTCTGCCACCAGGGTTCAAGCGATTCTCCTGCCTCAGCCTCCGGAGTAGCTGGGATTACAGGCACCCACCACCACGCCTGGCTATTTTCTGTATTTTCAGTAGAGACGGGGTTTTGCCATGTTGGCCAGGCTGGTCTCGAACTCCTGACTCAGGTGATCCGCCCACCTCAGCCTTCAAAGTGCTGGGATTACAGGTGAGAGCCACCATGCCCAGCCTGCCCCAAACTTCTTGAAGTTAAGAGTTCCAGGGGCCTTGCTTTGGTCAATGAAATGTGGACAGAGGCGGATGTGTACTGGTTTTAAGCAGAGGTTTTTACACCCAGCACATGGTGTGCCAGGTCTTTTCCCTTTGCCATGAGACTGGTAATGTTTCAGCTAATAAGGGCTCCATTAGCATGGTTACCAGAGTGAAGCTGGGGAGTTGTTTGGAAAAATTCCTGAATTAGCAGATCTGTACATCTCTGGGCTGAGGCTTGGGAACTTAAGAGTTTTAGAAAATTCCCCAGGGAAAGTGTACAGACATCTTCAATTTACTTTGAAGTGTACAAGAAAAAGAGATGTATTGATGGATGAATACAGGGACAGATATGTAACAAGACAAGATATACAGGAGCACTCTTTATCTGAAATGCTTGGGATCAGAAGTGTTTTATATTTTAGTTTTTTTTGATTTTGGGGTATTTGCATTATACTTACTAGTTGAGCATCCCAAATCCTAAAATTCAAAATCCCAAATGCTCCAAAGAGCATTTTCTTTGAGCATCACATTGGCATGCAAAAAGATGAGGATTTTGGAACATTTTGGATTTTGGATTTTTGGATTAGGGATACTCAACTTGTAGTAAGATGTTAACTGAAGACTCTAGGTGGTGGGTATACAAGTGTTCACTGTAATAGTCTTTCAGCTTTGCTGTATGTTTGAAATATTTTCATAATAAAAAAGGATAATTCCCTAGTGATTCTGATGATTAGCCTGATTTGGAACTTCTAGATTAGATAACCTAAGGAAGGCAATTTGCTGTGAACTCCCCAGTGTCACTGCAGGAAGTCTTTGTTGATTTTTCTTTTTATATTTATAATGTAATAATGCTAAGATAATGGTTTTCTATCATGAATGAATAATTATTATGATGGTTAATAAAAATCCTTATTGCCTTATCAAAATCAGGGCCATACCTCTCTCTTGCAGATGAAGGGAATTTTTGGTTTTCTTAGCATAAAGCTGGAGAGAATAGTAGGGGAACTGTGGCCTATTTTGCACCAATGGTATAGTTGAGAGACCAAATATGTTTGAGAAGTTATTGCAGACTATTCAGATAAAAGTCACAATACTTTTGGCCTGATATTTTATCTAATAAATATCTGTTTTATATGTTCTATTTGTAATTATTTAATTCTTACAACAGCTATTTGAAGAAGGTGCTGTTTGTAATCCTATCACAGATGAAGAAACCATGCCAAGGGCCAGCTGTGCCCTGGTGCCACTAAACTCTACAGCCTCTCGTATGTGGGGCCCTTCTGACCTGTCTTTCTGGAAATCAGACAGACTTCCTTTGGGAAATGCACTGCACAGCCTGCAGTTGACTGGAATGGTCACTGGGAGCTGGGCTTTCATCATGGCCCCATCAACTGGCCAGATGAAATACAGGACACCTGGTCAAATTCTGCATGAGACTTATACTAAACACCATGTCATTGTTTATCTACAATTCAAATCTAACTATGGCTCTTGTATTTTTATTTGTTAAATCTGGCAACCCTATCAGGCCCCATCACTTATTCACTGTTTTTTTTTTTTTTGAGACTGAGTCTCACTCTCTTACCTAGGCTGGAGTGCAGTGGCGTGATCTTGGCTCGCTGCAGCCTTTGCCTTCTGTGTTCAAGCGATTCTCCTGACTTAGCCTCCAGAATAGCTAGGATTACAGGCTGTGCCACCATGCCCACCTAATTTTTGTATTTTTAGTAGGGATGGGGATTCACCATCTTGGCCAGGCTGGTCTCAAACTCCTGGCCTCAAGTGATCTGCCCACCTCGGCTTCCCAGAGTGCTAGGATTACAGGCGTGAGCCACTGTGCCTGGCCCACTTATTAACTATAAATAGTAGACTTTAGGGATGTGATTTCATTTATGTCCTAATTAACACTCTTTGATTTTACGATTCATTCAGCCAACATCCACCACAGCCACAGCGAGATGTGAAATCCCTCATTAATCAAGACTCTGAAACCAAATGCCAAGACTCCAGCTTTTACATGGACAGAAAATGAGGAAGGTTCAGGTCTCAGGTGACAGGAAAGGGCAGACACCTTTCCTGGTGCCTATTGGTGGTGGTTCTGAAATGTTTTTACCCCATGAAGCTGGTGAGCTCCTATAGCTCACAGTACCCTAACCCCACAGAGACAGAGACAAGATTTGTAAACTGCTCATAAGAAAACACCATAAAATCACTTGTCCTTTCAGCTGAATACGAATCTACAGAAAAATTAAAAAACCACAAAAAAATGAAAAAGCCAACTAAACAACCAACCAACCAACCAACCAACCAACCAACCAAACACCGATCCTTTGTTTCTTCACCCAGAGGTCTCCAGGGCCTGTTCCAGACCCAGCTCATCAAGCACATTTATTTTTTCAAATTGACGGACCAGAGCTGCTTTTCAAAAGTCACTTCACTCAGGTTCTGCTTGCTTGGGTTTCTGAATTCTTGGAATTCATTGTTCTAGAGTGCCCTGCCTCTTCCAGATTTTTAAACACACCATTTTTCCTATTTTGTAGCCTACTTTGTACCAAGTCTTAGGCATATATTAAGTGTATAGAATAGGAAACTTACAAATTTACCTCCTCCTTTCTATTTTTCCTTCTATTTACTTATTTATTTTATTTTATTTTTTGAGATGGAGTCTTGCTCTGTTGCCTAGGCTGCTGATTTTGGTTCACTGCCATCTCCACCTCCACCTCCCAGGTTGAAGTGATTCTCGTGCCTCAGCCTCCTGAGTAGCTGAGATTACAGGCGTGCAACGTGCACCACCATGTTCAGCTAATTTTTTTTTTATTTTAATTTTTCATTTTTAGTAGAGACAGGGTTTCACCATGTTGGCCAGGCTAGTCTCGAACTCCTGGCCTCAAGCTATCCACTTGCCTCGGTCTCCCAAAGTGCTGGGATTACAGGTGTGCACCACCATGTCTGCCCTTTTCTTTTAAAGAAATGCTTTTTTTCTCCACTGTGAAAGAAATATATGCTCTTTACTGAAGATTTAGATAATTCAGAAAAGTAAAATGAAGAAGAAAAATAGTTTCACTCCCCATAGGTAACTGCTAAAGACACATTTTGTTTCTCTGCTGCTTTTTTCCTACATGTAGTTTTCTAATTTGGTTTTCTTTGGGAATCTGCTCTGAAAGCTTACCTCTTTGGACTTCTAGATTCTCATCTTAAAATAAGCTTGTTGATGGAAAATAAGCGTCTTGTTGTTCCAAGGTCATTTCCAGCACTATCACCCTAACTTTTTCTTTGTCAGAGAACTTGGAGATTATCTGTGCTTGCAGTCTATTTGTGTACGGTAAAGGGAAGTGAGACATTCAGGGCGAATGTTAGTTGGATTACGTCTGAGGTTTTATATTCAATTCTAGACCACATTGCGGAAACTGGGAGTCTTACACATTGTGATGGGAACATAAAATGGGCACAACTGATTTGAAGGGCAACTTGGCAATATAAGTAAGAAAAACTTAAAAGTTTAATTCCTATCTGTGAATTTTACCTAAACAGAAAAAAATCACTGCTTTAGTACATAGATATTCATTACAGAATTTTTAGTAAAAGCAAAAATAATGAAAAAATAATGTATTATGACAATACAACACTAGGTATAAACTGAATAAATTATATTACAGTAACATAAAGGAATAGGATGTAGTCATTAAACTGATATGCTGAAAGAAGGCAGATACTAAATAATATATACAGTTATACAGTGTGATTCCATTTATGGAAGTTTAAAAATGTCTATGGTAGTCCTTGCAGGGAGTAGTGATGAGGAGGAGACACAAGGGAGACTTCTGAGGTTCTGGTCACGTTCAATTTCCTAATCTGCATCTTGGTAAGACACATGCATCCAATTAGCGAAATTTCATCAAACAGAATACTTAGGACTTGTGCACTTTTCTGTTTTTCTATTTCGGTTGAATTACAAAAGAACTTTAAAAAATGACATGGCATATTCAGGTATACTATCTTGGAAAGATGCCCTTGAGGTTTTGTTAAGCATAAAAAGTGGGTTTTAAAATTTTATGATCTCATTCCGATGAAAAATGTACATTAAAATATATATACATACACAGAAAAAAAAACTAAGAGGAATATAAATCAAAATACTAATAGTATTCATTCCCAGGCATTGGGCTGTTTGTGATTTGGTTATTATTGATACACGTTTTCTAGAATGAAGATGTATTATTTTCTGTAAAAAGAAAAGAAATCCTTAAATTTAAAAATGTTCTGGCCAATCTGTTTTAGGAAAGATTTGGGCTGCATGTGTCTAAAGAGACATGGCTTAGGGGAAAATAATAAAAGTAGAATTTATTATTAATTCCACCAGAAAATGTAAGGAATCCAAATGAGCTAGGCAGTGGAAGGGCTGGGGACACAGAGACAAGAAGATAGCACCCTGCTCTTGAACTTATAACTTACAACAGAAGAAGCTGCATGTTTTTAATTGGATGAAGACATAAATCACAAGAAAAGCGTATATGTCTTCAAACATTTGAATGGGCAGGGTGGAGAGAAAGCTAATTTCCTCTGTACGGCAGGACTAGACTAAATAGTGAAAAATTTTTTTCAACCACTTTTTTTTTTTTTTTGAGACAGTCTTTTGTCATCTAGGCTGGAGTGCAGTGGTGCGATCTTGGCTCCCTGCAATCTCCACCTCCTGGGTTCAAGCAATTCTCCTGCCTCAGCCTTCCAAGTAGCTGGGATTACAGGCACCCGCCACCACACCTGGCTCATTTTGTTTTGGTATATTTAGTAGAGACGGGGTTTCACCATGTTGGCTAGGCTGGTCTTGAACCCCTGACCTCAGGTGATCTGTCCACCTCGGCCTCCCAAAGTGCTGGGATTATAGGCGTGAGCCACTGTATCCGGCCTCAATCCCAATTTTTAATAAAACCGTATAGACAAATCTATCCAGTCTAAATCAGTTTGACCATAAGGTGAGCTTCTCATAAACCTTTTATAACTCTTTACAAATTCTTGTTAAAGAACAGATCTGTGCTCTTAGAAAACCATGTTTTGCTTTATTCCAAAAGCATGGAAAAAACTGAATAAAACCCCTTTAAATTTAGCCAATATGTTCATACACAAAATCTTTTACAATTAATTTTTCACAAGCCTTCCAAAACTTGCTCAAACTTTTAGGTTTATCATGTCTAATTTTAAATAATCCTTTAACCCTCCAAATTAGGCAAAAATGTACATTCCCATGACTCTTTATAATTTTTTACTAAAAGCACATTTCACTTCCTCACAGGCCTGGCATGTGAAACTGATGGTTTTTAGTAGTCTTAATTTCATGTTACAATGTTAACTCTTAGCAATTTTTATTTTTGGTGAAAAACCTGGTAGGTGATTTTAATTATGTACTAGATATAGAGCCTAGGACACCAGACAGAAGTGCCTAAATACTGGATTTTTGACAGAGCAGGTTTTGACTCAGTCTTAGGAAGACTTTCCTATGGACAACAGATGCCCAATAGAAACGCACCATCTCCTCTGCTGGGGAGACCAAGTGGATGCAGCCAGTGTCTTCCACTAGGGCTCAAGGCTAGGACAGTGACAGCTGAGTTCACCTATACCACAGCAGTGTATGGCATTCCTGGGGCTTTGGTGAGTAGTTCAAGAGGGATTGTTGGACAGCTCCAAAAGAAGGACTTCAAAAGCAGGGGTGCAGCTTCTGCCTACTTGCTATGTTCTGACTTTGAGAGTAAACTGTAGGCCTCTGGGAGATGCAGCTAAATTCTGCTGCCGCCATGGACACTGTTGGTAGCAGCCACTCCACAGACGAGCATCTTCTTCCTATTGTTTTGGTGAGCACGGTCCTACCAAGGAAGATTAAAAACCAAAACTTTTTTTTTTTTTTTTTTTAAAGCCAAATCGATTTTTCCTGGATTTTCCAGGCGGAGGCCTACATTAGACTCTGTCATAGAAACATAATATCTACTTTCTCCTTCTTTGTAAAAAATTAAACCTCATGATTTTTATTGTGGGCACATGGCTATCTGAAACATGGACTACATTTACCAGACTTCCTTGCAGGTAGAAGTGTCTTCCTGACCAATGAGATGTCAGTGGAATGGTGAATGCAACTTCCAGGCAGTGACCTTAAAGGGAAGAGGCAAGTTCTTCTGCCCCATTTCCTCTTTCCTTTTTAATGGGCTTAGTACATAAGGGCTGGAGATTCAGCAACCATTTTGGGACATGAGAAAACTCTGGAGAAGCCACACAAAGGAGCAGAAAAATATAGGGAACCTGAGTCTCTGAGGCCACAGCAGGTCATACCACTACTATAACTGCTTGTACCTAAAATTTACATAAAATACATTTTTACCTTGTTTAACTACAGTTATTTTTTTAAAAAACTTTCAACCAAACAAAATCCTAACTCAGAGTTCAAAGAGGGGCAATTGTTATTAGTCATCTATTATTAATAGGATAGTGAATATCCTGACACTTGAAGTACTGAAGTCAAGACTAGATAGTTATCTGTCAGTGATGTTCAAGATTCACTTCCTGACTTGCTTAGGAATTAAGCTAGAGTAACCCCTCTTTGAGCTCTGTGCTCCTCCTGCCAGAGAGGAGTGAGTAAAATAGGCACAGTCTCTGATTTTACACTATCCAGTGATGGTGTACAGCACTGGGGCTAATATTTTAGTTCAGGATTCTTTCTTCTTTGGAGAATACTAGAAGACAAGGGCTCTAATTTTGTTTGACCTGAGCTACTACTTTAAATGTAAACCTTTTTCAATATTTGCATCCTCCCACCCTTACATTCATGGACAGTATTAAAAGAAAAAAGTAAAAGGAGAAGGTATAATGTCCAGTCATGGGCTGCATAACAACATTTTGCTCAATGATGAACTGCATAGAGGATGGTCCCCTGATACTATAATACACTGTATTTTTACTGTGTCTTTTCTATGTTTAAAACACAAATACTGCACTCCAGCCCGGGCGACAGAGCGAGACTCCGTCTCAAAAAAAAAAAAAAAAATAAAAAATAAAAAATAAAACACAAATACCGTGGTGTTACTACGTATTTAGGCTATTTGGTATAGTAACATGCTGCATGGGTTTGTAGCCTGGGAGCAACAGGCTATACCACATACCCTAGGTGCATAGTAGGCTACGCCATCTAGGTTTGTGTGAGTACACACTAGGATGTTCTCATAACAAGGAAATTGCCTGATGAGGTATTCCTCAGAACGCACCCCCGTTGTTAAGTGATGCATGACTGTATACGGTAGAATTTGTGGTGGGCAGTTTGTCCTCCTGGTGTTTCCTTGCCTGCCCTGCTCACCAGCTCTGGACTGGTCTTCAGTCAACATCATATTCATGCATCCAGGCCTTTCAAGGTTTGGCCCATCTCCTTCACGTTCCTGGGCCATGAGGGGCATATCCCTACTGCTGTGATTTGCTCCTAACTTGGAATCTGCCTGCTTGCAATCCCTCTCTCCTCAGACCTCTCTCGAACTTAGGGAATCCCATTCATTCTTCGAGACTCCCTTGGTTCTCAGCTTTTCTAGGAAGAGGCTCCAACCATTGTGCTTTCTTTGTCCTCTCATCTCTGTTAACCTTCACTGAATGGTTCCTTTTCAGTTAATTCTGCACTGCCCTGTATGGGCTCCGAAGTTTTCATAAGCATGAATTCTGGCTTCACTGAACAGATTGTAAGTTCTGTGATGGGTAGGAACATATAAAAAACAAAAACAAGAACAAAACAAAACAAAACAAAAGAACACGACCGTACTTATCACAACAATGATGGATAATTCAGCCTTTGCTTGTTCTTTTTTTTTTTTTGTGAGATGGAGTCTCACTTTGCTGCCCAGGCTGGAGTGCAATGGTGTGATCTTGGCTCACTGCAACCTCTGCCTCATAGGTTCAAGAGATTCTCCTGCCTCAGCCTCCAGAATAGCTGGGATTATAGGCACCCACCACACCTGGCTAACTTTTTTATGTTTTTAGTAGAAACGGGGTTTCACCATGTTGCTCAGGCTGATCTCGAACTCCTGACCCCAGGCAATCTGCCCGCCTTGGCCTCTGCAAGTACTGGGATTACAGGAGTGAGCCACTGTGCCTGGCCTTCTTTTGTCTTTAATGCACACTTTATCAACACATCAACTCCAGTACACACTCCATTCTTTGAAGGATGGTGGCATTTGGGATCTGTATCATCAATGTAATTGTTATTTGTTTTGTATTTTGACTTGGCTTCCTGATGATGTCAGCTACCTAATGGTGGACTAGAACCTGATTCTAATATGGAAACTGTGTGCTACCTTACTAAGGCAAATTTATCAAAAGCTGTATCGCTTTTGGTTTTATTTATTTTGTGGGAAGGGGCCATAAAGACTTTATAAAGACCCCACATTGATCCTTCAGGACCAGAGGAAGAGTTTCTTAGTTATGGTTGGTTCTTAAAAATAGCCATGCCTCATTGTTTTACCTCAAACCTCTGCTCTTATTGTTATGGCTCTGAGATGGTTATTACTGGAAGACAGATTAGTACATTTGCTTCTGATAATGGGTCTGTATTAGTCACAGCTGAGTTTGAGGAACTTGCGGGGGAAGTAACTTAATCTGAGCTTTCATCATTTTCCACTCCATTCCATTCCATTCCATTCATTCATTCTAAAGATATATACTGAATACCTATTAAATGCCAGGCATCCTGATAGGTGCTGCAGAAGCAAAAAAAAAAAAAAAAAAAAAAAAAAAAGAAAAGAAAGAAAATGGAAAAAGGGTATGCTCTCTGTCATCTAGGAGATTTAGTAAAGGTCACCCTCCAATCAACTGGTCATCACTGCCTTCTAGCAAATCGTCCTCTGAAGGGGTTCCCAAGAGGTCTCTCTAGGCATGTGCTGGCTGGCCTCGGCCAGGTTTCTCATTGCTGAACATTGTCTTCCTTTCCCAACAGCAGACGTTGGAATGAGAGGTAGTCTCAGTGCTTGCCTCAACGGCTCCACCCAGACCATGCTGAGGACTTCCAAAAAAACCAGTGTGTTCTGCTTGTGGCTCTTCCCCACCAGCTTTCCCTGCATTGACTACAAGAGTTAGTCCAAACAGGATCATACATAACTGGCCCAAATAGGTTCAATGCACTTTATACCAAAGCCACTGGGCCGGTGGTGATGGGTGGATGTGTGGCAGTAACGCGTGACCCACTTGCTAGTTGAAGGCATTCCCTGCAGCCTGGCAGAACCAGGAGGAACATCTTCAGAGTTAGGGCCCCAGACAAATATGAGAAAAAAAATCACCTGGGTCACAAGAACATAAGTCACAGTAAAGCAAAACAGCCACGCTTTGTTACAAGAGGAAAGAGCGCTTTATTGCCTTAACCACCTGATGGTTGGTTTAAATATGTTTTCATTTGCAGCTAAGAAAACACTCAGACTCCTGGTTCAGAGGAGCCTGGAGCAAATTGGAAAGGAAACACTTTGTGAGTGTTACATTTGGAGGGCCAAAATAGTCACTGACCCCCTAAATCACTGGCTTGTTACTCTGCTTCATTCTTCAAGGCAAAAAACCGTCTCCTATGGTAAAACGGTCTCCTGCAGGGCTGGGTTGTTGTAAACAACTGCAAGAATGTGTCAGCTAGAGAAAATGGCAGCATATAGGCAGGCTGAAGCCCAGGGCTTTAGAGACACATTCTCATTTCAACGGACTGATCTCAGCCAACTACAGCTGGGTGTAGGTGAAACACCACTTAACAGCTCAGTCCCTTAGGGAGTGTTTCATTTCAACAGGAAACGTTGAGGAAGAAACACTGAGGAAACAAACAGGAATCTAACCTCTAAACTTCTGTTAGGGTTTCCTCATCTTGTTCCTTTCCTTGTTCCAATTCACTTCTGAATCCATCCTCATCTTCCTTTTCTCAAGACTCTCTCCCTCTCACTGGATGTCTCCCCTCCCTCTGCATAGTAGTAGCTACAGTGACAGCTAATGTTTGCATTCACTAGGAGCCCTGTTGCATGTTCTAACTTATTTCACTCTCCCATCAACCCCATGACCTAGGTACGATCATTACTTCCACAGGACAGGTGAGGAAACTGAGGAACAGTGAGTGTAAGGATGATGCCCAAGGTCACACAGCTGTACACGTAGGAACCGGCGTTTGAACTCATGTAGCGTTGCTCTTGACTAAAGCCTGTAATGCCTCCCTCTTTATACAAATGAGTTTGAGTCTCTCATTTTAAAAATATTCCACTCTGAATATTCACTTTCCTTTAAATAGTCTTAACTCTTTCTCTTCTCTCAGAGTCAACTTTCTTGAAAGTGTAGTCTGTACAGATAGATCCTCATTTACTTACCTCCTAGTCACCCCTAACCCTCTGGCTTTACCCCTTCCTGTTCCTCTGGAACTGCTGTCACCAGTCACCAATGACTCACCTGTTGCCAAACTCCATAGACAATTTTCATTACATTTCAGTGAACCTTTCCCAGATGGAAACTCTCCTCCCTTGCCTTCTGTGATGCCATGTGCTCTAGATGTTCCACTTTCCTCCCTGTGCTCTTCTCCTCTGGCTCTGGCAGGGGTCTTTGGAAGGCTCCAGGTCTTAGCTCTCTTCCAGCCTCACCCTCCCTAAGTTTACTGGGTGACTTCTTGCACACACATGGCTTCACATCTTTATCTATAGCCAGAACTTGTCTTTTTGGTATCAGCTGTGAAAAATCTCTTTTTTAATGGACATCACTGCTTGGATGTCCCATAAGCACCTCAATCTTAAGATGTTTAAAACTGGCCAGGTGCAGTGGCTCGTGACTGTAATCCCAGTGCTTTGGGAGGCCAAGGTGGGTAGATGGCTTGAGCCCAAGAGTTTAAAACCAGCCTGGGAAACATGGTGAAACCCTCTCTCTATCAAAAAATACAAAAACTAAGCCAGATGTGGTGGTGTGTGCCTGTAGTCTCAGCTACTCCGGGGACTGAGGTGGCAGGATCACCTGAACTTGGGAAGTTGAGGCTGCAGTGAGCCATGATTGCATCACTGCACTTCAGCCTGGGTGACAAAGGCTGACAACAACAACAAACAAAAAAGTTTAAAACTGAACTCATCTGTCTCTCAAAATTGATTTATTCTGCAAATTGCTTCTCTTTGCATGGCACTTCCATCCATGTGGCTGTTTAAACCAGCTGCTTCTGAGGCATGCTCAGGTCCTCTCATTCACCTATTCCCACAGTGGATCTTTATGGTCCGTTGATTCTCCCTCCTAAATCTCTTGGATCTGCTTTTCTTTTTTCACCTCAACTGTCTCCTTTTTCCTTACCTGAATGACCATTCTGATGACCTCGGCTGACCTTGTGCTGAAGCCTAGGCTTCCTGTCCTGGTTGCCAGAGTGCTCCATCTGAAGTTGGAAGTAAAAGCTTTCATGGTGCCTCACTGCCACAGGATGAAGTTCATACTACCTCTCCTTGGATCACAGCCTCTCATGACACAGATTTTGCCTTGTCTCCAGCTCTGCTCTTACCACTTCCCATCCATCTCATCTCTGAGGCTCCCTCCTGCACACACCGTTCCCTCAGTCCTTGCCCTGGGCTCACCCTCACTTTCTTCCCACTTAGCACTTGGCCAATTCCTTTTCTTCTTTTGGACTCAGCTCTCAGTTCCTCTCTCAACCCTGATCCCTACTTCAGTCTTGCTCCCCATGGCCTGCGCCTCTGCCACTGCGTGTGCCCAGCTGTGCTATTTGTTGGCTTCTTCCCTACAACATGAGCTCCTTGAGACTAGGGAGCCTTGCCTTTCATCTTTGTATCCTTAGGCTGCCATTTTGCTGATACATAGTAGAAACTCAATAAATGTGTCAAATGAACTAACAAAATTCACCCAAAGCCATATATACCTAATGGATGAATGTACTATAGCAGGGAGAGAATATCTTTATCATGTGGGGAGTTTAAGCACCCTCCTTTAAGTCTATATATCTGCTTGTATAGGATTTTTCCCCCTCTACCTCCACATTAGGCCACTATTTGAGATCAGTATACAGGGGAGCTACTCCATCCCACCCACAGAGAAAATCTCAGCATGACCAGGTTCCCTCAGACCCACCCAGCATCACAGGCGCAAACACTTGCTGATTGCCGCCAATGGCCCTCAGAAGTAGTTTTGGCAATGCTCACAAAACAGGTGCCTTTGCTATTTCTTTATGGTAAAAGACATAGCACACATTCTGAAATCACTGTACTTTCAGTGATGGTTTAGGATACTGTTATGGGTTCAAATTGTTTCCTGTTTTGAAGTTAAGATGGAATTTTACATAATTGAGAGAAACATGGCTGGGGTAAACAGAGGTCTTTGTCATTAATATTCACTTTGTATCATATTTGACCTTTGTTTTCAGACATCAATGGCTAGATATACAGAACAAAGTAAAACAGAAAATTGCAGCACTTATTCAAATAATTATGGCAAACTTCCCTCACCCACTATATTCCCACAACTTCACCTACATTTTGGTTTCCTTGCTTTGTATCTATAGACACTTTTAGAGCACGGGCTTTGATGTCTGAGAAACTTGGGTCTGAGTCTCAATTCTGTCACTTATTAACTGTGTAACCCTGGGAAAGTTATTTAACCTTTTTGAGCCTTGATTTCTTCAATTTCTTCCCTGTAAAATGGGGAAGAATATGAGTGCTGATGACTGGTGTTAGGATTAAATAAGATACTGCATATGGGGGCCGGGGGCGGTGGCTCAGGCCTGTAATCCCAGCACTTTGGGAGGCTGAGGCAGGCAGAGCACGAGGTCAGGAGATCGAGACCATCCTGGCTAACATGGTGAAAGCCCGTTTCTACTAAAAATACAAAAAAATTAGCCGGGCATGGTGGCGGGTGCCTGTAGTCCCAGCTACTCAGGAGGCTGAGACAGAAGAATGGTGTGAACCCAGGAGGCAGAGCTTGTAGTGAGTTGAGATCGAGCCACTGCACTCCAGCCTGGGCAACAGAGCAAGACTCTGTCTCAAAAAAAAAAAAAAAAGATACTACATATGAAGACAGCACAATATCTGGAACACAGTAGGTCACCAGTATATGTTAGTTTTAATCTTGTTATTAGATAATTAAAATGAACATTTTAAGGCTAGAGGATGGGGTATTTGACTTATTTAATTGCCTTCATGCTTCACTTATACTTGGGCTATGTCTCTGTTGTACAAGTTTCCAATTAAAAGAACACTTATCAACATGTTAACTTGTTAGTCACTCAAATTTGGAGCTGACAGAGATTTTGTTATTTTAAAAGAAATCCAGAGGAGATAAGGGGTTGGCCCAGGGGTACACAGAACTTGGATACAAACACAAGACTTTGGGTATTCTCTCCTCTCCAGTGCTGGGGCCTGCTAGATCCTGCAGCATCTGCCAGTGTCCCCTGATCATTCAGAATGGCTCTCTAAAAAAGCAAAAGAGGCTCTCAGTGAGTCAGCCTGGAGATGTCCCCTTACTCAATTGCTAATCAATAAGCAGGACTACACAGACAAGGAACATTGGCCATTTCCTTGAATACGCTTAGCCTTTAGTGAACAGGCCAAATGCCTAAAACTTCACCAGGTGCCTTAGTTGATGAATTAATAGTGCTTCCAAAAAGATTTCAACCAATGGGTAGGGACACAATGAGTATGAGGCCTCCATTCCCTTTACCGGGTAACCTCATGTACTTGGGCTCTTTTCTGTTTAACAGTAATTTGCCCTTCTACATGAGTCCTAAATTCCTGCCATGTCATGCAGTGTTGCAAGGACTGTTTTATGTCTTTCTGGATTTCACGGTTCTTTGAGCATAGTAAGCCCTTGATAAAGGCTTATTAATTTGCTTTGATTAAATGAAGAATGCATTGCATTCTAGTTAAACATTACTTACAGCCTTTTTGCAGTGAAAAGGTTTATATAATTAAGTAGGATCATTGTCACCACAAAATTGCCCACATTTCTCCAATATTAGAAATATATCCCATTAGTTGGTAAACGCATTTGAGGCTCTCTTGGAAAGCAGTCCAATGTCTCTTTTTCTTTACTCTCCCATTCTGAATGGCCTGGACTTTGAAAATACAGGTGTCCAGCCTGGGAGAGTGCGAAAGAGGCCCTTGGTATCTGCATCCCTTCAGGGGAGAAAGAACTGTGGAGATCTGGTGCCTGTGTTTGGAGCTGGAACAGTGCTCCAGTTGGGCCAGGCCAAAGGCTGGGGAGTCAGATGGCAACTTATTTTCTAGGTGACCCCAGCTGCATGTCAGCGTTCTCCAGAGAAACAGAAGCGACAGGGTGTATATATCCTGTTGCTTCTTATTCCCATTACAAGCCCATATATACACACGGGCTTATTATGAGAATTGGTTCACTCCATTATGAAGACCAAGGAGTTCCATAATAGGCCTTCTACAAGCAGAGGAACAGGGAAGGTGGGGGGGTGTAGTTCAGTCTGAGTCCAAAGACCCGAGAACCTGGCGGGGTGGTAGGGGGCTGCTGCTGGTGTCCAAGGGCAGGAGAAAATGGATGACCCAGCTCCAGAAGAGAGAGAGCAAATTCATCTTTCCTCAGCTGTTTGGTTCTAGCTGAGCCAGAACAGACTGGATGGTGCCCACCCACACTGGTGAGGGTGGATCTTCCTTACTCAGTCCACTGATTCAAATGCCAGTCTCTTCTGGAAATGCCTGCACAGACACAGCCAGAAATAATGCTCTACCAGCCAGCTGTGTATCCCTCAACCTAGTCAAGTTGACACCTACAATCAACCATCACACCCGCCCCCAGCTCATGAGCTGCCCGATTTCACTTCAGAGTGGAGACTCAATCAAATCCAGTCTGGGTTTTCTTAGTCCAGTCCAGTGATTGTTGATAACTTTGATAGTCCAGTTCAAAGTTCAGTCTCCATGTCAGGGCCATTCTCCCACCTTGCAGGTCTTCTTTGCCCTCCCTTCAGTTCTGGTTCTTCCTGGTGCTGTTGCTCCTCTGGGCTGTACCCCCTCCACCTTCCATCCAGCCCCCTGCTTTGAGACCTCCTGCTATAGCCTCTTTGCCTTCTTCTGACAAGTGCACAGACTTTCCTTTTAGGCACCCGTTGCACCACTGGCCACAGAGAAACACTCAGAACTTTTTCCAGGCCAACAGGAGCCCAGAGAAACAGGGCTTTCAGCAGACACACTATTTTCCCCCTGACCTCTTCTTCACATTTGTGAGGTTATTGGCTTGGAAAGGCACGAGGAACTTTTTCCCTTTGAGATTCCTAAGTACTATATCTGGGGTTTCTCTCTGTCCTATGTACGTGCTCAACACACCCACCCCAACCGCCAAGTAACCCCACGGTAGTGGTTCTCAAAGTGTGGTCCACAGACATTAGAGGTCCCCTATATTCATTATAACACTAAGAGATTATTAGCTTTTCGGAGGTGGTGCAGAAGCGATGGTTGTAAACCTGTGGTGCATGGCAGCAGTGTTACTAGCCCTGCTGTACTAGTTGTGTGCTTCACTACCACGTACTCACAGTTAAAACCAGAGAAAAGAAAGAAAATGCCAATGTTACATAAGAATGCCCTTGATGAAGCAGTAAAAAAGACACATTTTATTTAATTTTTACCCTTAAGCACACATTATTTTAATATTCTGTGTGACAAAATGGGAAATACACATAAGACTCTTTAGCACACCTATAGTTTTTGCTTTTGTTTTGGGAAAAGCACTTGTGTGATTATTTAAGCAGCT
This sequence comes from Trachypithecus francoisi, assembly GCF_009764315.1. Lineage (NCBI taxonomy): Eukaryota > Metazoa > Chordata > Mammalia > Primates > Cercopithecidae > Trachypithecus > Trachypithecus francoisi. The sequence continues at coordinate 39,342,534 of NW_022681457.1, read as the reverse complement.
GAATCAGTTGCTTTTAAAAGTGAACACTGTGTCTACTTTCTGAAAGAGCATCTAACAAACAAACTGTGTTTATTTTTCAGACTTCAGTATCTGGCAGAAATTTTCTTGAAAATAAATAAAGCCTGTCACTTCAAGAAAAAACAAAAACAACAGGCAGTGTTTTTTGCCAAAATTCATGCTTTCAACCTCCAGATCCACCACTTACTAGCAAATAACTGAACTCCCTAATGTCTTACTCGAAAAATCAGGATAGTAATTGTGCTTACTCCAGAGGATGGGTATGAGCATTCAGTAAGATAACATTATAAAGTGCTTTATGCAGTGTCTGGTATGTGTTAACCGCTCAATAAATGTTGGCTGCTGTTACAGCCACACTGAGTTAAAATAATCCAATTTCTTTCATATCTAACTAACCAAATATGTGAGTCAATTCCATCAAAAGTGTTCATGTTAAGCACCAAGTAGAGACTTTAAAAAAATCAATGCATGGCCGGGCACGGGGGCTCATGCCTGTAATCCCAGCACTTTGGGAGGCCGAGGCAGGTGGATCACGAGGTCAGGAGATTGAGACCAGCCTGGCCAACATGGTGAAACTCCGTCTCTACTAAAAACATAAAAATTACCCAGGCATGGTGGCGGGTGCCTATAATTCCAGCTACTCAGGATGTTGAGGCAGGAGAATCACTTGAAAGCAGAACGCGGAGGTGGCAGTGAGTCAAGATAGCACCACTGCACTCCAGCCTGGGAGAAAGGGTGAAACTCCATTTCAAAAAAAAAAAAAATTTCAGTTCATGTTTTTTTAATAATAAGGCAATAATGAAATGGCAACATGGCTATAATGAAATAGTGGCAGGCACTGCAATATTGAGTTTTAAGCAAAAACTCTTATTTCTCCAGTTTTCCTTAGGAAAATAGATAGGACTATTTGTGCAGTGGTTAAAAACGCAGAAATTAACATAAAATATTGCCGAAATACCTCCCAAAGCTCACTACTAAAAACAGTTTATCACAGCACTAATGCCAATGTACACCAGGCCACCTGTGTCCCTGACACATTGAAAGCTACCGCCTTTGAATGATGTCTTGATCATGATGTCATTAACATCATAGCTCACCTGAAAAGTCAGATGTGTTTTCCAAATTGGAGCACTTCTACCCAAGCTTTGGGTATAAATTGGGAGGCATTTAGATTATGTCACATTTTGGGCACAGGCAGGCAATGAAAAATGGAGAAGGGGAAAGAAGCCAAAATAAATGGGCTTATAGCAAAATAATGATCAAGAGATTGAAAAGAAAAAAAGAAAGAAAAAAGGAAAGAAATGTACCAGAAAAGGTTGTGAAAAACTGTAGGAACCTGTTAGTGGGACATAATGAGGCTCTTTAAAGGATATCTTTACATTTTCCAAACAATTTTCAGTTATCAGAAATGATTGAGTCCCTGTCTTGTATATCAGCGCAGGTTCTTATATCTTGTATGTGAACAACCGAAGTCCATAGCATCTTTTTCAGTCCTTTCGATCATCTGGACCTACCATGTGGGATCCCTTCTTTGTTCTTTGAAAGGTATTTTATTTATAAACAGCTACTGAGCTGTTTTCTTCGAGAACAAGAATGCACTATTCACATACTATTCAAAGGGTCGACTGGGTCTTTCCTTGCCACCTTCCTCTTTGGTGCAGATGGTACACTTGCCCTGAACATTTTTTCTACTCAGGTGACCATCAGTGCTATCACCTGCTCCCATCCATGACTACTGCCCTGCAAATGAGCAAGAAACAGCACCAGCTCAGGGGAAAAGTTGCTTTTACTTGTTCTCAGTGAGAAGGTAGCAGCTTCGTGGAGAAAGGAGCATCTGATTAGGCTCCTAATTAACATGAAAACCATCCTGCAAGAAAAAGCCACAGCAGCAACAAGCTGCTTGTCAGTTCTAGGCCAAGAATCCCAATCGCAATTTTGGTTGTTATGGAAACAGACCACACTGCTTCTTAAAGAATTCATTATTCCAACAAATATTTGTTGTTCTAGTCATTAAGTAGTACCGAATGAATGATGTAGACACAAGGGAGGAGGAGTGCAGAGAGGAAGGCTGGTGATTACAGCTGAGTTCTCAGGGAGCTAGAACTTAACTCTGACCTTGGGGCATGATTAATAGGGTAGAAGACATTTCAAATGAAAGTGCTGGCAAAGTGCGACAAGCTCAAGCGATAATAAGGATGCAGGCGTGGCTGGAGCCAAAGATTGACATGGGAGTGTGATGGGAAATGGGAAAGACCAGAAGGCCAGTCTAAGAAGTCTAGACCTTTCTGTGGACAAAAAGGAGCTAATGGATATGTTAAAACAGGGGAAGAATGCTTTAGGCGTATTAATTTTGTCTTAAGACAAATAGTGAGGACGTCAACCTAGATTCTGGCTAATACCACAGCCCCAGTGTTTTTTGGGTATATGCCAAGACAATAATTTGAAAAGTGACAATTCAGCCATCTTCTCAAATAGACAAAACCACACTGTTTCACTGAAAGAAACTGACTTTTGATTATTAAAACTCATCAAAACAGCTATGGGTGTGTCTATGACATCTGGAATATTTTTATAAGGTTTAAACTGACTTATAATAAAGCAGTTCCAAAATACCATTCTGCCACCTGTCAAGGAAGTATTTAGAACTAAGGCCTTAATTCTCAGAGTCCAGTATGTACACTGGAAAAAGAGCAGTCATTTTTCCTTGTATCACAGTGGCTTTGTACCTTCTATGGCCCAAACAGTAAGCTGAAATCTCTTTTACCAGAAGAGTGACTGATCCGTAAATTGAAATACAGGAGAGTTTGGTTAGATAGAAGAAAAATCTTTTGCTCAGTGCAGCAATTCTTAGAGGGTGATCTATGGACCCTTGGAGGTCTCGAGCTTTGTCTAATTCCAAAGATCTTCTACTGTGCTGTTGGACCTTCTGAAGGGCACAGGACTTAGTAACAGGTGAGGTCTTTAGTTATGCCTAGAGAGAGGAAGTGGCATTTGACAATACATTTCACAGTTCAACTGTGAGTGTTAAACAATGGATAAGTCTGAGGTAATATTACTGCCAAGACAGTAATAACAACCACAAAACATACTGTATTATTTTTGGAAGCTTCTTTGGACCACATTTTTAAAAACACAGATTTCTATGTGATAATAAAGGGCTCTGTGATGGTTAATACCAAGTGTGAACTTGATTGGATTGAGGGATATAAAGTATTGATCCTGGGTGTGTCTGTATGGGTGTTCCCAAAATAGATTAACATTTGAGTCAGTGGGCTGGGGAAGGCAGGTCCACTCTTAATCTGGTGAGCACAATCCAATCAGCTGCCAGCAAATATAAAGCAGGCAGAAAAAAGCGAAAAGGAGAGACTGGCCTACCTCTCAGTCTATATGTCTCCCCCTGTCTGGATGTCTGGATGCTCCCTGCCCTCAAACTCCAAGTTCTTCAGTTTTGCGACTTGGACTGGCTCTCCTTGCTCCTCAGCTTGCAGACAACCTATTGTGGGACCTTGTGATCACGTAAGTTAATATTTAATAAATTCCTATATGTATAGATGTATTCTATTAGTTCCTTCCCTCTAGAGAACTCTGACTAATACAGGCTCCTACTTTGAATTCCTAGCTGTCAAGTTTAAAGGGTCTCCCCTTTTCCTAACGTGGCTCCTAATATAAAAATTGAATAGAAAATATAAGACTCTGTGTATGGTCTGGATGCCAAGAAAATTGATTATTAAAATTTATGTGGAAAAGGGAATTTTAGTAATCTATAGCACAACTGATTTTCCTTTGAAATTATGACATTGGGCTACTCTTCAATAAGAGATATAAGCAACAAAGTTTTACTTTCTGAAAAAAACATAAACTAAGTGTGGGAAGAGTCCATCCAGTTCCCAAGGTTTAGGTCAACTAGAGGTAAGCAGATGACAAATGGACCTAAGGTAGGTCTCAAGAATTCCCACTGCTTGACACACACTGTTCTCTTTGCCTCCTCTCACCTCCCATTCATCCCTTCACTGGGCTCATCTCTCCTTTTCTCTCTCTGCTTAAATGTTACGTTCTTAGGGAAGCCTTCCCTAGTCACCCTCTCTAAAGTAATCACCTAATTTTACTCCGAACACTTGACCCAGGCTGTTCCCTATTGCAGCTCTTTGGTTCCTTCCTAATACTTTTCAAGGTTAATGATATATCCATTATTCTCTTCATCTAAGATGGCAGCTCGGTGAATCCTCACTACCCAGCGGGGTTCAATATTTAATAAGCATGTGTCAGATGGCGGAATGTGTGAGACAGTTTGCATTCAGGTTAACAACCAACACAACTGAGTTGTGTGTGGAGGAGGGATAAGCCTGGAGTGAGGAACTTCAGTCAGCGACCCTGGTCCCCTCCCTGCTACCAGTTAATTGAATGACTGTGATCAGACCCCTTAACTTCCCTGGGCCTCAGTTTCCTCATCTAATAATGAGGGAACTTTACTCAGAGATTTCCAAGGAGGCATTCTGATTTTAACTTGCAAGAATCTAAGTTTATCTGATTATATTTCTGTAGTGTTGACAACCATTCCATTCCCACTCATTGAGGAGGTGTGGACCTTTTCACTATTTCTGAATATAAATAGACATTTTCTGGAAAATGTACAGGTAGGTGTGCTAATTTTTTGAGGCCCTTGAATGATTAGAGGAAAAAGTACTAAGTTTCGAAAGGATAATATTTGTCCTTTTTTGTGCATTTTTAACTACTGCACAACCAATTCCCTTTATTTCCACGAGGAAAACTGGAAATCTGGCTCTCACACACCATTAGCTTCATAACCTTGGACAAGTTCCTTAACCTTCCTGAGTCTCTCAGTTTTCTTGTCTATATAATAGATATGTAATAGGAATGGACTAGGTAATGGGATTGTATAAGGATTAATTGAGCAGAGTGGGTGCTCAGAAAATGTTGGTAGACCTCAAACACATTTTCTCCCACAATTAATCCATCAATAAGTTTCACTGTACTAGAGCAAAGAGCAAATTAGACAGTTTTTTCTGTTTGCTGTGTAGAATACAGGGTCTGGCTATTGAGGTATATTTGAACATGTGGCAACTGATGCATTCAGTTTAGGAAGGAGAGGATCAGTGTTCAAACAGAAAACATGTGTGTTAGATTTTAACCCATGACAACCTCTTACCCTTTTAATGCACTTTGTTACTGTAGAGCTAAACTCAGAAGTCTGACATTCTTTCAAGTCCTACTTTTCCCATGCTGAAAAGATACAAATCCCAAAGCAATATAAAACTGCATACATGAAAGAAAGAACCTGGAAAACTTGGGGTACTATTTTGACCAAAAAGACTTCAAAATAGGGTGAGAAATAAATAGTCTTTTTCACTACCAAATTCTTATTATTAACAATTGTATTGTTAGAAAATGCAAGGGCTGCTACTCACCAATCATGAAAATAATTTTACACTTTCTCAAATCTTCCATGAAACCTTCAAAATAAAAATAACTTAAGTTATTGGCAAGAAAAACTGTATTGAAGCCCTGGTTTTACTCATGTTATGTAAAAACCCAAACCTTGTAGTTTTATTTGATAACAAAGGCTTGAAGTTGAATAAATGTGTGAACAGGCTACAATTAGTAAGCACCAATGACCATTTCAGTCTTTTTGTTTGTTTGTAAGATGGTCTCACTCTGTTACCCAGGCTAGAGTGCAGTGTCTTTATCCTGACTCACTGCAACTTCCACCTCCCAGGTTCAAGCCATTCTCCTGTCTCAGGCTCCCGAATAGCTGGGATTACAGGCATGCCACCACACCTGACTACTTTTTGTATTTTTAGTAGAGAGGGGGTTTCACCATGTTGGCCAGGCTGGTGTTGAACTCCTGGTCTCAAGTGATCCCCCTGCCTTGGCCTCCCAAAGTGCTCGGATTATAGGCGTGAGCACCGCGCCCTGGCCATATCAGTCTTATTTCCCTATCCTGGTAAGGTATTTTTATTTTAACATGCATGATCAACTTTTGGTGGCAAAAATTTATGTCATTAAATAGCATGAATCACAAAGAAAACTATTTTAAAAAATTACTTTTAAATCATCCTAAGTATCTCAGTTCGGTGTTATTTCATGTTTAAAACATTTGCTAAGCTTCCTTTTAATACAGATGGTTAAAACACAAGTAGAGTATCTGGAAAATAATATTTTTAAACATAGTTTCTGCTTAGAGCAAATAATGTTATTTTCCATTTAAGGTAGTGATATAAAATTTCCTTTTAAAATAAATCTATCTGAGTAACAACAGTTCATATTTTCTGTAGATAACTACTTTTGAAAGTTAGATCATTATTCTGACAGTTAGGAAACATTTTTTAGTGAAATTGGGGTAGTTCATTTATATGCACAATACCACATTTTGTAGGAATTCACAATTAGCTGAGTGAAGTCCCAGCTCTACCTGAGAAAGAGAGAGCATGGGGCATGATGAATTGGGTTGGGAACAAAGAGCTGAGAAAGAGCTAGAAACAGACAACAGAAGTAAGTTTGGGATCGTTGAAACCATATGGTTTCCACAACAAAAAGCAAACAAACAAAATGAATTTTTAAATCAAATCCAGTCTCCTTACAGAATAACCCATGGTGACAGGAAACACCTTATATTGTTTGGAGTTTTCTATTAAAGGCAGATACACTGGTGTTCCTAACATGTGGGACCAGATGGTCAGCTCAGGTTCTCCAGCCTGTGAGTTTGTGTTTACGAAGCTGAGGAACTCTGAGTCTATTTGCAATCCAGAAAAATGACCCTGGTTATTATTTTGATTTTTTTGGGTATGATTGTATCCTATTTCAGTTTTCAAAAATAGTTACTTTAAAATTAATGATGATACATGACATTCATCTAATGTAGTCATTACAAATTAAGTATATAGTTTTTTAATGACATGGGAACATGTTTATGTTATGATATATACAAAACATTTGGAGATACTTATATATACATATGCATCTCAACTATGTAAAAATAGATATATAGGCAATGCATTGGAATGAAATGTACCAAAACATTAACCATGATCATTTATAAGTCATAAGATTTTAAATGGCTCTTATTTTATTTTTATTTTTTTTTTTTTTTTTTTTGAGACGGAGTCTCGCTCTGTTGCCCGGGCTGGAGTGCTGTGGCCGGATCTCAGCTCACTGCAAGCTCCGCCTCCCGGGTTTAGGCCATTCTCCTGCCTCAGCCTCCCGAGTAGCTGGGACTACAGGCGCCCGCCACCTCGCCCGGCTAATTTTTTGTATTTTTAGTAGAGACGGGGTTTCACCGTGTTAGACAGGATGGTCTCGATCTCCTGACCTCGTGATCCGCCCGTCTCGGCCTCCCAAAGTGCTGGGAGGCTCTTATTTTATACCTGAAAAAATTTCTACAGTATGTGTTAATTTTATAACTAGAATAAAAGGGAAAATTTATTAGGCAATCAGTCATCCCCTACCCAGTTGAGACCAAGTTGATTATTTGTACTTAGCTAAGTGACAGCTAAGTTATGGCTCATATATTTGTACCTCTCCTCATGAATCACCATGATGTCATTTGGTGACTGTGATTTTCACATACTGCTCCTGCCATTATCATCAAATGACACTTTGCCTACCACCTTGTGCTCATGGATCTATGCAGGATTAGAGCTGGGGTTATTTAAAAAGCCAACTCACTTACTTATATGTGTTTAGAATCAATACTATAAATATATTTCCATGACTTATATTATAACTTTTATTACAGTGTAGAAATGTTAGAAGGTATTTTTACTTAGGACAATTATGAACCTTTTCTTTTTTGGATAGTCCTAAATTCACATAATCATATCTATTTTCAGTTACTTGCATAGCTAGTTATGGATGGAATTTTTACTTTTTCCAAGACTTTTTTTTTTTTTTTTGAGATGTAGTCTCACTCTGTCACCCAGGCTGGAGTGCAGTGATGCAACCTTGGCTCACTGAAACCTCATCGTCTTGGGTTCAAGCAATTCTCCTGCCTCAGCCTCCTGAATAGCTGGGATTACAGGTGTGCACCACCATGCCTTTCTAAATTGTTTTGTATTTTTAATAGACACAGGGTTTCACCATATTGGCTAGGCTGGTCTTGAATTCCCGACCTCAAGTGATCCACCTGCCTTGGCCTTCCAAAGTGCTGGGATTACAGGTGTGAGCCACTGCACCAGGCCATTTGCAAAACTTTTAGTATGACAAAAATTACAAAGCAGTATAATCCTGGTGTAGGATAGGTTGGGTCCCAAAGGTACATGCAGAATAGTAACTACCATGCAGGAAAAAGACTTTTGTGTTTCAATTATGTTTAAAGAATGTTGAATTAAAGTTTAACAACTGTTTTTACTGTAGGACTTGTGGGAGAGCTTTGGATGCTATTATATACTTGAATCTTCCAGTGGGGACCTGGTGTTAAGCATGTTTCAAAGATATTTCAGTAGAGCATCCTCTTTTCGCTGAGCCTCTCTGGAGTCCTGTTCTCTGGGCAGTTAGGAAATGCATCTGTTAGTAATGCACCCCTTTGGTTCTTTACATGGATGGAGGCAGGAGAGACCCAAAGAGTTCTACTCTTAATCATGCTCCCTGGCTAAGGGAAAAGTGATGCTGTTAATATTTTATCTCTTAAGTTGATGTTTAATTAAAAAGGCATGGTCAAAGTTACTGTAATGACAACTTTGATCTGATCAGTAAGGAAAACTCACCTCCCATGGTGTCCTCTCCAAATACATTTAACTGGTCATCACCCTGTTAAAAAAATCACAATATTAGATAATAATAACAGCAGTTATTGTGCTGAACTCCTTGGCAACACTGGCATACTTGAACTTCCAAACAACTGTAAGAGGGAGGCACTTCCAAACAATTTTATGAGGGACAACGTTTTACAGACAAAGACACTGAGAATTCTAAAATTAATGAATTCTAAAGTTAACTTGCCAGAGGTGACAGGGTAGTGAGGGACAGAGCTCAAAATTAAACCTGGTCATCTGTCCTGAGTACATACTCTCTTCTTAACCAGTACAGTATCTCACCGTTTTTTTTTTTTTTTTTTTTTTTTTTTTTTTAAGTGCAAAAGCTATCTGTGGACAGGAAGGCTGACTTCAAGAAGACAAAATCCTTTGATATCAGAAGCTTACTAGTAGGTGTGATCACAGCTGTTTTGTGAGTAACTCCAGATTTTAAAGCTGGGGTTGGCAATCATTTTCTGTAAAGGGCCAGACAGTAACTACTTTCATCATCGTGAGCCACTGTGTCTCCTGTTCTCCTGCAGCAACTACTTTTTTTTTTTTTTTGTGCGACATAGTCTCGCCCTGTTGCCCAGGCTGGAGCACAGTGGTGCAATCTCGGCTCACTGCAACCTCCACTTCCTGGGTTCAAACAATTTGGGCCTCAGCCTCCCCAGTAGCTGGGAGTACAGGCATGTGCCACCGTGCTGGGCTAATTTTTGTATTTTTAGTAGAGACGGTTTCACCATGTTGGCCAGGCTGGTCTCAAACTCCTGACCTCAAGGGATCTGCCTACCTCGGCCTTTCAAAGTGCTGGGATTACAGATGTGAGCCACCGTGCCCGTCCCCTACAGGGCAACTATTCAGCCATAACTTGCCAATCCCCGAACCAAAGCATGAAATAAAGGAAGTTGGGGTGATCAGTTTTTATTGATGCCTACCTTTAAATTTTTCATTTTGTTTTTTAATCAAACAGATGCTGTCTTCCTTATGGAGTAGCCCATGGTGTTTGGAAAAAAATTCAGAAGAAAATTTTATAAAAAGGCACTAGGTGAGAACTCTCACCCTCACCTCTGTCTTCATCTGCATCATTTCTCCACTCTGCCAACCCTTATAGGCAACCACTTGTACATTTCTCCACTCTGCCAACCCTTATAGGTAACCACTTGTACATTTCTCTACTCTGCCAACCCTTATAGGTAACCACTTGTACATTTCTCCACTCTGCCAACCCTTATAGGTAACCACTTGTACATTTCTCCACTCTGCCAACCCTTATAGGCAACCACTTGTACATTTCTCTACTCTGCCAACCCTTATAGGCAACCACTTGTACATTTCTCCACTCTGCCAACCCTTATAGGTAACCACTTGTACATTTCTCCACTCTGCCAACCCTTATAGGCAACCACTTGTACATTTCTCCACTCTGCCAACCCTTATAGGCAACCACTTGTACATTTCTCCACTCTGTCAACCCTTATAGGTAACCACTTGTACATTTCTCCACTCTGCCAACCCTTATAGGTAACCACTTGTACATTTCTCCACTCTGCCAACCCTTATAGGTAACCACTTGTACATTTCTCCACTCTGCCAACCCTTATAGGTAACTACTTGTACATTTCTCCACTCTGCCAACCCTTATAGGTAACCACTTGTACATTTCTCCACTCTGCCAACCCTTATAGGTAACCACCTGTACAGATTGTTCTTAAGGCACACAAAAATGACTTCTAGACATCCAGGGATACATGTGAACATAAATAGATATTATGATCTCCATTTCTTATACAAAAGAATTATGCTTTTTTTTATATATACATATGTGTTTATGATATAATACTATTCTATAATACATTCCTCCTCCCTTTCCTTTTTCTCTGATCAGTGTATCCTGGAGAAATTTCCATATAAGTACAGAATGGTCTCAGTACCAAATAACATCAGTTGCACAGTATTCTATTGTATGTATGGTACCATAATTGCTGTTAATTAGTTCTTGATTGATGGATCAGTGAGTAGTTTCCAGTCTCAGACTTTTTTTTTGGAAAAAGTGGCACAGTGAGTAAATTTGCATAAATATCATTTCATACTGCAGGCTAAATTTCAAGAGAGGGGACCGCATGGTCAAAGAGTAAATGTATTTATAATTTTGATAGAATTTTGCCAAACTGCTCCCCATAGAGGTTGTACCATTTTGAAGGGACAGCCTCTGGCTTTGCTTTACACCAGCCTCTTGCCTCTTTTGATGCCTGAGTCAGTTAAATGAGGTTGTCTGGTTGTATTAACCCTCTCTTGAGGTAAACTGCCCTCAAAACACTTGATTTAAAGACAGATTCTTGCCATCCTGTTTAGAATATATGCCTTCAGGGAAATGTTACTGCCCATCTCTTAAGAGTTGCCTGTGCATTCAGTGCCATTCCAGGTAAGAGAAGAGCTTTTAACGGAGTGGTCATTCAGGGACATATTTACATTAATGAATTCTCTTCTGTGAATAGAAAAAACATCAGTTATTCCTCAACAAGCCTCTCCACCACTTCCCTTGTTGAAATTATTGCAATTCAGAGCTTGGAGTTTAGAGATCACCTAATCCAACCCTGCCATCCACTCTTCCATTTTACGGATGAGGAAACTGATGTTCAGAGAGGTCATGCGAGGGGCCCACGACCATGCCATCATGTCCTTAGTGAAGTCAGGATGGGATGAGAACCACTTCTTTTACCACTCTGCATGGCTCCTATGGATTTGGTCTCATCAGTGTAGGGGCATCCCCTCCCCTCCCCTCTGCTTACCTGGCCAGGCACCCATCCACCAAACTGCTGCTAAGGGCCCACTGCAGTCTGGCTCCCTGCCTCAAGATGGGATGAATCCATGGTGCAAGCTGGACCCCAGAGCTCACTGTGGTCTCAGGCTGAAGATAGGATGGAACCAGGACCACATCCTTGCTTAGCTCTTACCCCTGCCCTATCCGGCTTCTCGTCAGAGGGCTCCCTAATAATGCACTTGCATGAGACTTCTCATCTCAGGCTTTGCTTCTAGGGGAAAAATATCAATTACTCCTCAAGACAGGGACCTTGAGGAGTTCCCAAATTCTCAGGGAATTTTGGATTTAAGACAGGGACCTATTTGAAGCAATTAATAAGTTTGCTTAAGGTGCAGCTGCATAGAAGAGGCTCAAGAGTATTTCCTGGAAAAGGGCTGTTTAATCTAAATCTGCTTGTTTGTCAAACAGCTATTCAATATATCTAGGTAATGTGGAGAGGAAACCATGGAGTCCTCTCCCTCAATTTTTAGTATTACTGTTAGATGATCAGACTTACACCCACCTTATAGGCTGGGCTGCATTAGATCTCTCTTGTATATGGCTATCATGTCTGGGGAGTCTGATCGTGGTTAATCTGAATTCCCAAAACAGTGCATCCCACTGTAAAAGGGGCCATCTGACCTCTGCCGGGCTTCTTGAGTCTGACCTATTTGTATCCACAGCTCTTATTCACAGCCTTCTATTACACTTGCTCAAATGCTTCACATGAGTCCCAGGTTTATTTTCATTAATTCATCAACAGTGAACAGGTTGCTGGAACAGAGATGCACCTGTCATCAACTCTCACCAGGAATGCGGTGCACTGATATGAAAGCCCAGGTGAATGAGATGTTTGCTTGGAGGGTGTAATTTTCCAGGGACTCTCAATAAACCTCATGGTTCCAATGTGAATATTTTGTAAACAAAATTAATCTGGTATCTTATACACACCCACACACAGACACACACACACACACACACACACACACACTCGGGGTGAATGGGAAACACTTCTGGTTTTGGTGAAAAAGATACCAAACAGCCCCTGTAAGCACTAAATCTTGTTACTTTTCAAATGTTGGGTGTGTTCTGCATGAAAGGCATTAATTTCAGAATGCCACTTGGACAAGGAGGCAAAGACTGTAGCCTGATAAGGTGTTTATGCCCAGTCCCCTTGGAGCTTCCTCTTCAATGAGGCATCACTTGAGAAGACTCAACCCATTAGCCACCACTCTGAGTGTCTGTGGGTGACTCTTTGCGTTCCGGCCTTTTTCTGTGTTGAGGCTCCATCTAGTCCGCCCTTTGTCACCTTAAGTCTGAATTATGGAGTTAGGCTTTGTGTGCACAGTGAGACATAGGTGACTTTCCGTAGTATTAAACTAGGTTTTGAGGTTCATGAAGTGGGATACTAAATCTTCTGAACTGACAGAAAGAGAGAGTATAAATATAGTCACAGATTTGATGTAAATGCCTTTTATGACTCACAAGTATGGGGCCAAGGCACAGCCTGCAATGCTGTGATTAATATGGTTAAGGTGGGAGAAGGTGCAGCAAGCCCATTAACACCAGACAGTTTCAGGCCGGGTGCGGTGGCTCACGCCTGTAATCCCAGCACTTTGGGAGGCCGAGGCGGGTGGATCACCTGAGGTCGGGAGTTCAAGACCAGCCTGATCAACATGGAGAAACCCCGTCTCTACTAAAAATACAAAAATTAGCCAGGCATGTGATCCCAGGTACTCGGGAAGCTGAGGCAGGAGAATCCCTTGAACCTGAGAGGCGGAGGTTGCGGTGAGCTGAGATTGTGCCACTGCACTCCAGCCTGGGCAACAAGAGCAAAACTCTGCCTCAAAAAAAAAAAAAAAAAAAAAAAAAAAAAAAAAGACAATTTCAGGTTGCTACATCATTTTGATGCTATAGATTGGGTAATATGTTGGTAATTGATGAGGAGAAATCTAGAATTCTATTGAAGGGACACATTTACAACCTCAAAGTAGGATTAGTGGCTATGGGAAACTGCAGATTTGGATTATAGACTTGCTTTGGTCTCTATCCCTCATCTTCCAGTCAATCAAGACCCATTAGGAGGGCAAAAGGAACCCACATTCAAACTTATTTCCCTGTGTAGGTGTGTACGCAAAAAAAACTAGTTTTGCAAGGCTGGGTTCTGGTACTATCGTTAGAGTGGCTAATTGGGGTATGTCTGTGCTTTCCTTTAGGATCAGGGTGCCTATCATCACCACCTTAAGATATGCATGTCTAGTCGTTCCCATTTCCTTGAATTATTGAATTTTAAATGAGGTAGATCAAAATAGAACAACTTAGTTTCACAGATGGGTTCACCAATTTTAAGAAACTATCTTCTTCAACTGGCTTTGATTACAGCATAGTGACTGCCCCTGGTGACAGAACCAATTTCTGTGGCATTGTCACAGTAGATTGTATTAGTCTGTTTTCACACAGCTGATAAAAACATACCTGAGATTGGGCAACTTACAAAGGAAAGAGGTTTAATGGAGAACTCATGGTCCCATGTGGCTGGGGAACCCTCACAATTATGGCAGAAGGGAAGGAGGAGCAAGTCACATCTTAAATGGATGGCAGCAGGGAAGGAGAGCTTGTGCAAAGAAACTCTCATTTTTAAAACCATCAGATCTCCTGAGATCCGTTCACTATCATGAGAACAGCACAGGAAAGACCCACCTCCATGATTCAATCATCTCCCACCTGGTCCCTCCCATAACATGTGGGAATTATGGGACAAGATGAGATTTGGGTGGGGACACAGAGTCAGACCATATCACAGATCACCTCATCATAAGAAGCTGACATTGAAATAATGCTTTTCAGCTTGAAAGCCTGTTTGCAGATACGATCTCACTGGACTCCCCCTGCAACCTCATGGATGAGGAACCTGTAGTTGAGATTCTGGGCTCAAGGAAACCTGCCTGTCTCTGTAGACTCCACCTCTGGGGACAGGGCACAGCTAAAAAAAACACAGGGGAAACAGCAGAGGCCTGTGCAGATGCAAACGACTCTGTCTGACAGCTTTGAAGAGAGCAGTGGATCTCCCAACACGGAGGTTGAGATCTGAGAACGGACAGACTGCCTGCTCAAGTGGGTCCCTGACCCCTGAGTAGCCTAACTGGGAGACATCCCCCACTAGGGGCAGTCTGACACCCCACACCTCACAGGGTGGAGTACACCCCTGAGAGGAAGCTTCCAAAGTAAGAATCAGACAGGTACACTCACTGTTCAGCAATATTCTATCTTCTGCAACCTCTGCTGCTGATATCCAGGCAAACAGGGTCTGGAGTGGACCTCAAGCAATCTCCAACAGACCTATAGCTGAGGGTCCTGACTGTCAGAAGGAAAACTATCAAACAGGAAGGACACCTATACCAAAACCCCATCAGTACATCACCATCATCAAAGACCAGAGACAGATAAAACCACAAAGATGGGGAAAAAGCAGGGCAGAGAAGCTGGAAATTCAAAAAATAAGAGCACATCACTCCCTGCAAAGGAGCGCAGCCCATCGCCAGCAACGGATCAAAGCTGGTCAGAGAATGACTTTGACGAGATGAGAGAAGAAGGCTTCAGTCCATCAAACTTCTCTGAGCTAAAGGAGGAATTACGTACCCAGCGCAAAGAAACTAAAAATCTTGAAAAAAGAGTGGAAGAATTAACAGCTAGACTAATTAATGCAGAGAAGGTCATAAATGAAATGACAGAGATGAAAACCATGACACGAGAAATACGTGACAAATCCACAAGCTTCAGTAACCGACGCGATCAACTGGAAGAAAGAGTATCAGCAATTGAGGATCAAATGAATGAAATGAAGCGAGAAGAGAAACCAAAAGAAAAAAGAAGAAAAAGAAATGAACAAAGCCTGCAAGAAGTATGGGATTATGTAAAAAGACCAAATCTACGTCTGACTGGGGTGCCTGAAAGTGAGGGGGAAAATGGAACCAAGTTGGAAAATACTCTTCAGGATATCATCCAGGAGAACTTCCCCAACCTAGTAGGGTAGGCCAACATTCAAACTCAGGAAATACAGAGAACGCCACAAAGATACTGCTCGAGAAGAGCAACTCCAAGACACATAATTGCCAGATTCACCAAAGTTGAAATGAAGGAAAAAATCTTAAGGGCAGCCAGAGAGAAAGGTCGGGTTACCCACAAAGGGAAGCCCATCAGACTAACAGCAGATCTCTCGGCAGAAACTCTACAAGCCAGAAGAGAGTGGGGGGGGGGGTGCAATATTCAACGTCCTTAAAGAAAAGAATTTTAAACCCAGAATTTCATATCCAGACAAACTAAGTTTCATCAGTGAAGGAGAAATAAAATCCTTTACAGAGAAGCAAATGCTTAGAGATTTTGTCACCACCAGGCCTGCCTTACAAGAGACCCTGAAGGAAGCCCTAAACATGGAAAGGAACAACTGGTACCAGCCATTGCAAAAACATGCCAAAATGTAAAGACCATCGAGGCTAGGAAGAAACTGCATCAACTAACGAGCAAAATAACCAGTTAATATCATAATGGCAGGATCAAGTTCACACATAACAATATTAACCTTAAATGTAAATGGACTAAATGCTCCAATTAAAAGACACAGACTGGCAAACTGGATAAAGAGTCAAGACCCATCAGTCTGCTGTATTCAGGAGACCCATCTCACATGCAGAGACATACATAGGCTCAAAATAAAGGGATGGAGGAAGATCTACCAAGCAAATGGAGAACAGAAAAAAGCAGGGGTTGCAATCCTAGTCTCTGATAAAACAGACTTTAAACCATCAAAGATCAAAAGAGACAAAGAAGGCCATTACATAATGGTAAAGGGATCAATTCAACAGGAAGAGCTAACTCTCCTAAATATATATGCACCCAATACAGGAGCACCCAGATTCATAAAGCAAGTCCTTAGAGACTTACAAAGAGACTTAGACTCCCATACAATAATAATGGGAGACTTCAACACTCCACTGTCAACATTAGACAGATCAACGAGACAGAAAGTTAACAAGGATATCCAGGAATTGAACTCATCTCTGCACCAAGCGGACCTAATAGACATCTATAGAACTCTCCACCCCAAATCAACAGAATATACATTCTTCTCAGCACCATATCGCACTTATTCCAAAATTGACCACATAATTGGAAGTAAAGCACTCCTCAGCAAATGTAAAAGAACAGAAATTATAACAAACTGTCTCTCAGACCACAGTGCAATCAAACTAGAACTCAGGACTAAGAAACTCAATCCAAACCGCTCAACTACATGGAAACTGAACAACCTGCTCCTGAATGACTATTGGGTACATAATTAAATGAAGGCAGAGATAAAGATGTTCTTTGAAACCAATGAGAACAAAGATACAACATACCAGAATCTCTGGGACACATTTAAAGCAGTGTGTAGAGGGAAATTTATAGCACTAAATGCCCACAAGAGAAAGCAGGAAAGATCTAAAATTGACACTTTAACATCACAATTAGAAGAACTAGAGAGGCAAGAGCAAACATATTCAAAAGCCAGCAGCAGGCAAGAAATAACTAAGATCAGAGCAGAACTGAAGGAGATAGAGACACAAAAAACCCTCCAAAAAATCAATGAATGCAGGAGTTGGTTTTTTGAAAAGATCAACAAAATTGACAGACTGCTAGCAAGACTAATAAAGAAGAAAAGAGAGAGGAATCAAATAGACGCAATAAAAAATGATAAAGGGGATATCACCACCGACCCCACAGAAATACAAACTACCATCAGAGAATACTATAAACACCTCTACACAAATCAACTAGAAAATCTAGAAGAAACGGATAATTTCCTGGACACTTACACTCTCCCAAGACTAAACCAGGAAGAAGTTGAATCCCTGAATAGACCAATAGCAGGCTCTGAAATTGAGGCAACAATTAATAGCCTACCCACCAAAAAAAGTCCAGGACCAGATGGATTCACAGCTGAATTCTACCAGAGGTACAAGGAGGAGCTGGTACCATTCCTTCTGAAACTATTCCAATCAATAGAAAAAGAGGGAATCCTCCCTAACTCATTTTATGAGGCCAACATCATCCTGATACCAAAGCCTGGCAGAGACACAAGAAAAAAAGAAAATTTTAGACCAATATCCCTGATGAACATCGATGCAGAAATCCTCAATAAAATACTGGCAAATCGGATTCAGCAGCACATCAAAAAGCTTATCCACCATGATCAAGTGGGCTTCATCCCTGGGATGCAAGGCTGGTTCAACATTCGCAAATCAATAAACGTAATCCAGCATATAAAGAGAACCAAAGACAAGAACCACATGATTATCTCAATAGATGCAGAAAAGGCTTTTGACAAAATTCAACAGCCCTTCATGCTAAAAACGCTCAATAAATTCGGTATTGATGGAACGTACCTCAAAATAATAAGAGCTATTTATGACAAACCCACAGCTAATATCATACTGAACGGGCAAAAACTGGAAAAATTCCCTTTGAAAACTGGCACAAGACAGGGATGCCCTCTCTCACCACTCCTATTCAACATAGTGTTGGAAGTTCTGGCTAGGGCAATCAGGCAAGAGAAAGAAATCAAGGGTATCCAGTTAGGAAAAGAAGAAGTCAAATTGTCCCTGTTTGCAGATGACATGATTGTATATTTAGAAAACCCCATCGTCTCAGCCCAAAATCTCCTTAAGCTGATAAGCAACTTCAGCAAAGTCTCAGGATACAAAATTAATGTGCAAAAATCACAAGCATTCTTATACACCAGTAACAGACAAGCAGAGAGCCAAATCAGGAATCAACTTCCATTCACAATTGCTTCAAAGAGAATAAAATACCTAGGAATCCAACTTACAAGGGATGTCAAGGACCTCTTCAAGGAGAACTACAAACCACTGCTCAGTGAAATCAAAGAGGACACAAATAAATGGAAGAACATACCATGCTCATGGATAGGAAGAATCAATATTGTGAAAATGGGCCTACTGCCCAAGGTTATTTATAGATTCAATGCCATCCCCATCAAGCTACCAATGAGTTTCTTCACAGAATTGGAAAAAACTGCTTTAAAGTTCATATGGAACCAAAAAGCAGCCCACATTGCCAAGACAATCCTAAGTCAAAAGGACAAAGCTGGAGGCGTCACGCTACCTGACTTCAAACTATACTACAAGGCTACAGTAACCAAAACAGCATGGTACTGGTACTAAAACAGAGATATAGACCAATGGAACAGAACAGAGTCCTCAGAAATAATACCACACATCTACAGCCATCTGATGTTTGACAAACCTGAGAGAAACAAGAAATGGGGAAAGGATTCCCTATTTAATAAATGGTGCTGGGAAAATTGGCTAGCCATAAGTAGAAAGCTGAAACTGGATCCTTTCCTTACTCCTTATACGAAGATTAATTCAAGATGGATTAGCGACTTAAACGTTAGACCTAATACCATAAAAACTCTAGAAGAAAATCTAGGTAGTACCATTCAGGACAGAGGCGTGGGAAAGACTTCATGTCTAAAACACCAAAAGCAACGGCAGCAAAAGCCAAAATTGACAAATGGGATCTAATTAAACTAAAGGGCTTCTGCACAGCAAAAGAAACTACCATCAGAGTGAACAGGCAACCTACAGAATGGGAGAACATTTTTGCAATCTACTCATCTGACAAAGGGCTAATATCTAGAATCTACAAAGAACTCAAACAAATATACAAGAAAAAAACAAACAACCCCATTAAAAAGTGGGCAAAGGATATGAACAGACATTTCTCAAAAGAAGACATTCATACAGCCAACAGACACATGAAAAAATGCTCATCATCACTGGCCATCAGAGAAATGCAAATCAAAACCACAATGAGATACCATCTCACACCAGTTAGAATGGCAAACATTAAAAAGCCAGGAAACAACAGGTGTTGGAGAGGATGTGGAGAAACAGGAACACTTTTACACTGTTGGTGGGATTGTAAACTAGTTCAACCATTATGGAAAACAGTATGGCAATTTCTCAAGGATCTAGAACTAGATGTACCATATGACCCAGCCATCCCACTACTGGGTATATACCCAAAGGATTATAAATTATTCCACTACAAAGACACATGCACACGTATGTTTATTGCGGCACTATTCACAATAGCAAAGACTTGGAATCAACCCAAATGTCCATCTGTGACAGACTGGATTAAGAAAATGTGGCACATATACACCATGGAATACTATGCAGCCATCAAAAAGGATGAGTTTGCGTCCTTTATAGGGACATGGATGCAGCTGCAAACCATCATTCTTAGCAAACTATCACAAGAAGAGAAAATCAAACACCGCATGTTCTCACTCATAGGTGGGAACTGAACAATGAGATCACTTGGACTCGGGAAGGGGAACATCACACACTGGGGCCTATCATGGGGAGGGGGGAGGGGGGAGGGATTGCATTGGGGAGTTATACATGATATAAATGATGAATTGATGGGTGCTGACGAGTTGATGGGTGCAGCATACCAACATGGCACAAGTATACATATGTAACAAACCTGCATGTTATGCACATGTACCCTAGAACTTAAAGTATAATATAAATAAATAAATAAATAAATAAATAAAGAGATTCCGAGGGACCACAGGATGCGGATGTGCCTGAGCTTCCCACGGCACAAGAGGTGGGCTGAACTTTGAAGTCAGCTCTCTGACACTAACCTCTTCTTCCTCAGCAGCATCCTCTTACTGCTCTTGGAGATGACAATCATGTATTCAGATATGCCTACTGTCCTTCCTTAAACAGTTTTGGTTTTTAAAAATGCTTTTGGAGGCCATAAAATTAAAGTTGTCCTGAGAAGGAGAAGGAAGTAATATGTCATTTTGGGGGTGTCTTCCCAGTTCAGAGTAACTTGTTTGTATTAACCAGCGTGTGTGTTTCATGGTAGCAAAATGTGTATAACTTCAAATGGGATTGAGAAAGGGGCTTACTTGACATTAAAATGTTACAGTTAAGATTAATTTCTTGCTCTAACATTCACAAATGAATGCTGCAAAAAAAGGAGACTTTGTTTTTCTGACACTGAATACAGATAACTTCAAAATGCAAAAAAAAAAAAAAAAAAAAGGATTTAACAGCGATTCCTTAGTCCCTAAGATAATGTAAGAGCAGTCTTCTAATTTTTTCTTACCTCAGTGAATACTAAACAGAATAACCCAAATTCTGGAAGAATCATGAACCATGAAATGCTAGCATATGAGGATTTTCCTAGATTTCTATTTAAATTGGTCTAGTGACTTCCCTCTGTTTACAGGAAGTAATAGCAGGGCGGTGGGGATACAGGTGGAGCAAAAAAATTTCTTGTAGTTCTTGGAAGGGTTCACTTCACTGAGGGGCAGAATCTTTTTTTTTTTTTGAGACGGAGTCTCGCTCTGTCGCCCAGGCTGGAGTGCAGTGGCTGGATCTCAGCTCACTGCAAGCTCCGCCTCCTGGGTTTACGCCATTCTCCTGCCTCAGCCTCCCGAGTAGCTGGGACTACAGGCGCCCGCCACCTCGCCCGGCTAGTTTTTTGTATTTTTTTTTTTTTTTTTTTTTTAGTAGAGACGGGGTTTCACCGTGTTCGCCAGGATGGTCTCGATCTCCTGACCTTGTGATCCGCCCGTCTCGGCCTCCCAAAGTGCTGGGATTACAGGCTTGAGCCACCGCGCCCGGCCGAGGGGCAGAATCTTAACAGGATGGAATAATAATTTAAAAAAGAACAACCAGGCCAGATGTGGTGGCTCACATCTGTAATCCCAGCACTTTGGAAGGCCAAGGAGGGAGGATCATTTGAGCCCAGGAGTTTGAGACTAGCCTGGGCAACGTAGTGAGACCCTGCTCTACAAAAAATTTAAAAAATTAGCTGGGCAAGGTGGTGTGTGCCTGTAGTCCCAGTTACTCAGGAGGCTAAGGCTGGAGGATGACTTGGGCCTAGGAGGTTGAGGCTGCAGTGAGCCATGACTGCACCAGTACACTCTAGTCTCAATGACAGGGTGAGATCCTGTCTCAGAACACACACACACACACACACACACACACACACACACACACACGAACAATCAAAAATAGATCAGGCTATTTCCCCATCTTTTTACTTGAAAATGAATTTTTTTTTGCACTTTCCTTATACTTTTTTTTTTTTTCAAACAGCGAAACATCTTACACATTAAACAATTAAAAAAATGATTACTGGAACTATTATTTCAGTAGCACTTAGAGTGTTTTCAGCATGTGCAATCTCATCTGATCTCAGAAAAAAACTAGGAAGTAGGGAAGTTTGATGTTTCCCATTTTTCAGAGGAGGAAACTGAAGCTCAGAAAGCTCATGCAACTTGTGCAGGTTGCCCTGGTGGGTCGGGCTTCCCGATTCCGTAAGTCCAAGTTCTGCCTTCCTCCGGCTGACCTGGGTGGAGTGAGATGACACATCTGTGTATCAAGTGCAGGATGACAGAGTATGGTGAGCAGGGAGGGGCATCGTTAGAAATGCTCCTGGTGTCATATGAATAGAAATGAAGACGGATTCATTTGCTAAAAGTGGAGCTGAAGCTGGATCGTGCTTAACCAATGATCTTAAAATGAATTTTACAGGTTTTACTGGTAAACTGTGAATGAAGTTTTGAAATCTCTTGTTACTTCAGCAGGAGAATATTGAAAAATAAAAACATAACTACATTTTATCACCAGGGAGAAGGGAGACTGGTCCTTGAGAAATTTTGAGTGGTTGCAATTCTTTTCCAAAGCATGTTTTCATTTAAAGTAATGGGCAATTTGAAAGAAAAAAAATATGGGAAATGGTATGTAATTTAGTTACACCCCACAATTTATTCCACAGCAAGTCCCATTTCTCATTCACTGAACTACACAATTGGAGGTCTGCTTGCTGTAAAGTACTTGTATAACTGAGTAAACAGGGTTCAAAAAAATGTGGTGGATGCTAGGCTAACCTTTTTCTAGTTGTATTAAATTGCAGCTTCTCTATATAAACTGCTTTAATGGACCTAGTTCTCTAGGAGAAATGGTATTTTTCTTCTCTTATGTATAAATTGCAATATTACTGTCTCTAATAAGAAATTTTACAGAAAAATTTTTCTCACTGTTTTTCTCTAAGTTCCTGTTTTCATCATCTCAAATATGTGTTTAACTCAACTCTCTGCCAGAAGATTATGAAACACTTTGATCTTGTCTTCAGATGCCAAATGTGGCACCATTGTTAAGAAAAGCTTTGTTAGGCTGGTGGTTTAAAGGAAGGGGCAAAGTTCCCATTTTAATTTCATATAAAGTTAAAGTTGGCCATAAAGTCACATCTGACTAGTCTTGCCAAGGAGAGTTATTTGACCTTTACCTCTTTGTTTTCTAATTCCTTGTAAAACAGAAATAAAATGGCAAAGCTGAGCTTCAGTCACTGGGAATTACAGAGCACACTGGCTTGTCTCTTACTTTTGTTAGGTACCATATATATACAAAGGCTCCATATAGAGCTATACAGATATATATATATATATATTTGCCCTGAGCTTGTTTACATTCTGCCCCTTCTTCCACCTCCCCTCCTCCCTGAGCCTTTGGCAGTCACTTTACCCTCATCAAACTCCCCGTGAATAATCCATTTGGCTCAGAGCATGTGTGAGAGGTAAGAACAGCAACAAGAGCATTTGCTATATGCCAGGGACAGCACTAAGCACTTTACATAGATTATCTCATTTAATTGTATTGCTACTTAACTGCGTATGTGTAGAATTTGCCTTTCCAAAATCCTTCTCAAAGATGGGGCTGTCTTTTATCTTTTTGCACCCAAATGACTAACAGAGATGTGCTAAGTAAAGATTTGTAAATGATGAATATAAGAAGAAGACAGTTTCTTTTTTCAAAATACAGTAAAAATAGTGATAGAGAAGATACAGTCAGTAGATTTCTCCAGAAGGAAGAAGGGCAGAAGTAGTATCAGTGCATAGGCATTTAGAAAGGTCTAAATGTTTAAGGTCTGTAGCCGTCCAATCCTGGAAGGGTAGATTTGAAGATCCCAGCACCAGAGGTGTTCAAGTGGAGGCAGAATAACTATCTGGCAGTCAAGAGATTCTTAGACTGTGTAGGAGGTTAGATTAGGTGCTGTCTAAAGAAGCTTCTGAGGCTGGGCATGGTGGCTCATGCCTGTAATCCCAGTATTTTGAGAGGCTGAGGTGGGAGGATAGCTTGAGGCCAGGAATTTGAGGCTGCAGTGAGCTGTGATCACACCACTGCACTCCAGCCTGGGCAACAGAGTGAGACCCTGTCTCAAACAAAACACTCCCCGCCCCAACAACAACAAAAAAACCCAATGCTGAGATTTACTGCTCATGCACCAATTCAACCAATATTTATTGAGTTCTGTGGTAGACAGAATAATCCTCCCACCCCCACCAAAGATGTCCATGTCCTAATACTTGGAACTTGTGAGTATGTTACCTTACATGGCCAAAGGGATTTTGCAGATGTGGATAAGTTAAGGATCCTGAGATGGGGAGATCATCCTGGATGATCTGGGTGGGCTCAATGCAATCACAAGGGTCCTTCTAAGAAAGAGTCAAGAGGGTCAGAGTCAGAGGAGAGGTGGTGATAGAAGCAGAGGTGAGAATGATGCCACTGATGGAAGAAGTCACAAGCCAAGGGATGTGGGCAACTAGAATCTGAAAAACGCAGGGAAATGGATTTCCCCCTAGAAATCTTCTTCCTCCAGAAGAATTGCAATCTTGCTGACACCTTGATTTTAGCCCAGTGAAAATTATTTGGGACTCCTGACTTCCAGAACTATAAGATCCTAAATGTGTGCTCTTCTATCCACCAAGCTTGTGGCAATCTGCTATGGCGATGATAGGAAATCCATACAAACTTCTACTATGTGCTAGGAACTGTTCCAGGTGCTGGGAATGGAATGGGGAGCAGTCAGTTTTGAGTCGCTGAGTATATTAGGTATTTGAGTGTGTGCCAAAATCAAGATTTGCAAATGATTTTATCCATGGAAGCTTTTGGTCAAACAAAATCTCACAGGGAAGTGTAACATCTAAGATTGATATGAATGGGGCTACTACTGGGGAAGGTGGAATGGGTGGCTCCAGAGTCCTTTCTTGCTCCTCCCTCAGTGACCTCTTTGGCAGACACTATTAGATGCCCAATCTTCCTCAGTCTTCCTTTTTTTTTTTTTTTTTTGAGACAAGGTCTCACTCTGTCACCCAGGCTGGAGTGCAGTGGCATCTGCACTGCAGTGAACCTGCAGTGCAGGTTCACTGCAACCTCTGCTACCTGGAGTCAAGTGATTCTCTCATCTCAGCCTCCTCAGTAACTGGGACCACAGGTATGTGCCACCATACGCAGCCTTTTAAAACACTTTTTAATTTTTAGTAGAGATGGTGTTTTATCATGTTGTCCAGGCTGTTCTTGAACTCCTGAGCTCAAGTGATCCACCTACCTTGGCCTCCCAAAGTCCTGGGATTACAGGAGTGAGCCACTGTGCCTGGCCCTTCCTCTCTCTTCTTTTCTTGCAGGTAGAGCCCACTTCTCTTTCTGGTTGCAGAAAATGCCACATCCTTGCATTTCCATCCTCCCTTGCATTATGGGTATGGGTCTGTGACCAAATCAGGGCCAACAGGATGTGAAAAGCAATATTTTGGGGGACTTTGGGAGAAAGATGTTTTCTCTATTAAAAAAGAGAGACACACATGGGAGAATCAGCCTCACTCTCCCATTCTGGTTTTACAAGTGGTTGTGTGAGATGCCACATTTGGATCCACCACTGCCACCCTGCAACCACAAAAGGAGGCATCCCCTAGGCGTTAAGGAGGGCAGATGGAAATAGGGAAACTGCCTAGGCCCCATGTGACCTTGTGTCTCTGCTGGACCAACTCTGGGATCATCTACCTTTAAAATGTGGGTAAGGAAGAAAATAACATTTTTAATTGTTTATGACAATTTTAGCTAGGTTACTTGCAGGTGGCAGGCAGCAAGTTCACTGAATCCTGCTTAACTTATGCACAATTGCAAAATCCTTTCTTGGGTGAATACTGGTATGAGTATATAGAATTTCATTTTGGCCTACATTTGAAAGGTACTTATCATTAATCTAATAAATAAGTTATTAAGGGTTAAGAATATTTGGAATCCATAACCTAAGCTCAGCATGTTTGTAGAGCTTTGGAGAACTCCAATTCAGCATTTTCTTAAGAATCTGGCCGCTGTACAAGGCTGATAATGTTCAATGCTCCTACAGAATATGTACACATACTGAAACTGGCAATCTTAACAGTTTTCAGGAAGGATGCATTTTGCTGCTATTCTTGCTTTTTCGTTATTAATTGTGATGACTTTATCTTCATTACTACCAATGTAATTTGCTGTGGGCTTTTAATGCCACCTTATGTGGCATTCCATATGTCCTTTGGCACTCCAATGACAGATACTTCCTTTGCATTGGCAATCTTTGGGGATAGGCTTTAAGATCCACAAGTTCTATGGTTTCTAGATCAAACTCCATACTACTCCAGTTGCAGAAGATAAGTCTCTAACCAGCCCCAATATGCTAGTTTAATAAAGGTCAGTACTACTGCAGTGGGGAAAAGTATGAAGAAGTGAAGTAAATGGGCAGTGGAAACAATTCAGAAAGCATATCAGTGCACTCTAAACCCTGAATGAATGTTTCTATCATCATACTATACTGGTTATAATAACAAAAACTATATTTACTTTATATTATTTAATTTGCTTACCACAGAAGCCAACTGAAGGAGGTATTACCATCCCCATTTTACAGATCTAAAGCTGTGTCTTAGGGCTTAGGGGATGTGCCTCAATCATAGAGCTAGAAAGTGTGTGAGATAGAGTTTGAATTCAGGTCTGCTTGATTCCAAAATCTGGGCACCAACTTTAAAAAATGTATCTTCTAGGCCAAGTGCTGTGACTCACACCTGTAATCCCAGCACTTTGGGAGGCCGAGGCGGGCGGATGACGAGGTCAGGAGATTGAGACCATCCTGGCTAACATGGTAAAACCGTGTCTCTACTATAAATACAAAAAAATTAGCCAGGCATGGTGACACACACCTGTAGTCCCAGGTACTCGGGAGGCTGAGGCAGGAGAATCGCTTGAACCTGGGAGGCAGAGGTTGCAGTGAGCCAAGATCGTGCCACTGCACTCCAGCCTGGGCCACAGAGTGAGACTCTGTCTCAAAAAAATATATATATCTGTATATAATATAGATATATATATCTTCTAAATGTGCCATAAAATAAGAAAATTCAAAATCATGAAGACAAATTATGGGGACTGGGTTGTGTTTGTGGTCATAAGGTGATTTTTACCTATAAATTCAAAACTGTGGTGGAATTACCACATAAGACTAAACCATTTGTCAAACAAATATTTTCTATTGAACACAGTTTTTACCTATGAATATCAATCTACAAAGACACTTAAATAAAATTTCCAGTCCTGTGCCTCCAATTTATTTTGTCTTCTTTATTCTTACATGCAGTACATGCTCAAGGGTTGCTGGTAAAGAGATGTGTTCTTACTAATATTATTATTATTATTTGAGTGAGGGTCTCACTCTGTCGTCCAGGCTGGAGTGCAGTGGCATCATCTCAGCTCACTGCAACCTCTGCCTCCCAGGCTCAAGCGATCTTCCCACCTCAGCCATCTGAGTAGCTGGGATTACAGGCACATACCACCATGCCTGGCTGATTTTTGTATTTTTTGTGGAGACAGGATTTTGCCAGGTTGCCCAGGCTGGTCTCAAACTCCTGAGCTCAAGTGATCCTCCTGCCTTGGTTTCACTAAGTGCTGGGACTACAGGTGTGAGCCACTGCGCCTGGCCAGGGATGCATTATTTATTGAGCTCCTGACAAGTAGTGCAACAGATGCTTTTGTAGCTCTCATTATTCTCATGCTAACACTACAAGGTAAGCTTCATTATCCTTTATCTGTAAGTGAGAAAATTAAAACTATGAGTATTTTACTTCATAGTTTTAACTCCCTTAATGAGAGGACAAAGGCATATTGGAAGTTACAAAACATTCTGATGTTTGTCCTTTCCTGCACCATTGTACCAAACTGCCTATGGCAGATCAATGACAACTGTAGTCTCAGATGTTCACTTTTCCCTGCATTCATGCCCCCTACAATGTCACTTTGTAGATCCTCACATCCAGAAGTGATTATTTTCCCCCCACCCTTTAACCTGTGCCAGTCTTGTTACTTGCTGTTCAGCCAATAGAATGAGCAAGAGGTTACAGTCCAAGGCTATGCTTCAAGTATCTTGCATGCTTCCATTTCCTCCCTTAGGCTCCTGCCACTGCCATGAGGACATGAGAATGAGGGACCACATGGAGCAGAGTTTGGGTCATCCCAGCTGAGGCCATCCCAGATCAGCAAGGCTCTGGCTGACCCAGCAGCTGACCACATGGATTAGTTAGGGTTCTATAAAGATACAGAACCTGTTGTTTATTTATGTCGCTGTCTATAGCTATGAGATTGTTGCAAGAAATTGGCTTACACAATTGTAGGGGCTGGTTAGGTAAGTCTGAAATCCATAGGGCAGGTGGGCAGGCTGGAAACTCTTGGGCAAGAGCTCTCACTGCGGGCCATAGGCAGAATTCCTTCTTCCTCTGGGAAACCTCAATCTTGTTCTAAAGGTTTTTCGATGAATTGGATGAGGCTCACCCAGGTTACTGAGGAATTCTCCTTTACTTAAAGTCAACTGATTGTAGATGTTAATCAAATCTACAAAACACCTTCACAGCAACACTTAGATTAGTATTCGATTAAATAACTGGGTACAATAGCTTAGCAAAGTTGACACACAAAACTGTCCATCCCACTGCAGATGTGTGAGTGAGCTGAGATCAACTGAGCCCAGTCTAGATCAGTGGAACTGCTCAGCCAACCCTCCTTCCCTCCAAAAGTAACCAAGAGGAATAATAAATGGATGTTGTTTTAAGCCACTAAGATCTAGGCAGTGACACAGCAACAGCTAACTGAATATGCAGCACTTCTTACTTTGAAACAATATCCGAAAATCCTTTAGCCCAAGGACTTTTACCCTTTCTATTTTGGCTCTCTGCTATAATTTCCCCAAGACAATGCAGAAGACAGCTACCAGGTTGGTTTCTCGAGTGACCTAGTCGAGTTCTGTGCCTCCTGGAAACGTGTTGAACTCAAAAGCCAGCCTTTATAGCTCCTGTTTGTCTTAAAAATCTCAGTACTAAGCTCCAAAGCAGGTAAAGAGAAACATTTTACTGTCTTTTGAAAAGCCTTTAGCAAAGAGTATTTGAGGACTATTTAAAGACATGGTGACATCATCTGGAAAAGCACACATTCAATCAAGTACCAAACACAAATAGATGGAGGAGCCAAGGAAACCGGCCTGCTCTTTTCTACTTCTGAAAGTCCTTCATATATAATGTGGTACAGAAAAAAGAAAACTGCCAAAAGCAGAAATGAAAGAGGCTCAGGTCAGAAAAGCAAGCATGAGAGTTAACTCTTAAAAGCTGGGAAATTCAAAACCAGGGCTGGACCCTTGCCACTGAGTGAAGGCAGCCCTTTCCTGGGACCTGAAGCCACAGGCCTGCCTCTGAGGCACGGCTGCCAGGTACAGCTCTACAGTTGTGCACTGCACAAATATTCCTGGCTAAGGAGCTGAGTAGGGACTGAATCCAGTCACCAACCTGTGTGTCTCACTGATGCGTCTGCCAAGAGGGGGATCTTTTTCTAATGTGCACAAAAGCACCATATGGGCTAGCAGTGGCCTGACTTGAGGTGAAAGTTTATCAATTTTTTCCATATTAAATATTAAGGAAAGAGAGTACAGGGAAAAGAAGCAAAGCAGAGTTTCACTGCTTTTGCAAAAGCCACTTCAATGGTGTCAGTCAGACACTGCACCCACGTCTCCCATCCCCCCTCAAGAGTTCAAATAAACATGTCTCCATTTATAAGCCAAGGGGCTTGATGTACTAAAGTGGCCTCAGGCCAGTCCTCTAAGACCCCCTGTGACCCTACCCCAGCAATTAAGCCCCTCCCCTGTAAACATTCTGGAGCTGCTGCTGCTGGTCTTGGCCTTCACTGGCTCATAATAGAGGAACCATTCCTTTCTTGTGCTTACATGATGATACTGTTGTGAGCACCTGGTGAGGGATGATGAGGAAGGGATGATGTAAGTGCAGGGCAGGCTGACTGCTTCTGAAACCAGTCCACCTTGAGGGAGGACAGGGCTGGTCCTCCCAGATATACTGTATGAATTCAGAGCAGCCTCCTCCCCTTCTTCCCCTGAGGCTGTAAAGACCCAAAACCTCAAAGGACAGTGGGAATATTTCATAGGCTGGAATCAACACTTATCATCAATGCCTCTTCATGGTTTTTCTGTGTACTAGAATCAAAGAATTAAAAGCCTTAAAGAGGAGTAAATACGGAGAAGATTATGCCATGGATTTGACACATTAGTATATATTTTAGAAAAATATCAGGTACAAAATTACCATATGAGAACTAAGTAGACTATAAAATAACTGTTTTATGCTCAAAACAGTTTTCACCTTTGAACATCAGCTTCACAAAAGCACATTTCTAAATCATCAGCCTTGGATTTCCAAAGTGTTTTTCCTGTTCTTTTTTAACTTATTACTGAGCAGCAGGCTCTGCACAGAACAGAAGTCTGTGGGGTGGAAAGAGAACTTCTCATTGTTGTGAATGTGTTCATTGTTGTGAGTCTGTTCCTGTGAAGGAAAAATCAGGAGCCTCTACCTTCCAAGGAAAGAAAGGGAGGCTTGGGGGAGGAGAGACACAAGGTCCAATGTCTCACCCCTGGTATGTAAAAGAGCTGATACCCTGACCCAGGGGATTGAACTCCATGCATTTTTCCCTATCCATGAATGAATAAATGAGGCAATTTGATATGATTTTTCTATGCAGGAGTATGTCACAATTCAGGGAGAGTTACAACTTGATGCATGTTCACATCTAAGTTAATGTGGTCCCATAGAAGCTACTGTATTTTCTTTACATTTCATTGTCTTGCATTTATATGTTGCTTTCCACATGGAAAATATTTTCATTTCTACTACCTGCAATGCAGTGTGGTATGTTGGCAAAAGCACTAGATCCCTACCCTGGGTGCTATGGTTGCTATGGTTTGAATGTTTTGGTCCCCTCCAAAACTCATGTGTTGAAAACTGAATCCCCAGTGCAACAGTGTTAGAAGGTGGGGACCACTGGGAGGTGTTTAGATCATGAGGGCAGAGTCCTCTTAAAAAGGGCTTGTGGATGTGGGCTCTCTGCTGCCCTTCTGTGTTCCAACATGTGAGGATGTAGCAAAAAAGGCCCTCACCAGATGCTGGCACCTTGATCTTGGTTTCCAGACTCCAGAACTGTGAGGATTAAATTTTCGCTTTTTATAAATCACCTAGTCTGTGACATTTTGTTGCAGCAGCACAAAATGGGCGAAGTCACTAGGTTTGGGCCAAATTCTGCTGTGCACTCTAGTTAACATCAATGACGTCTTCAGTTTCGAGGGCATGATCTGTCCTGATCCGTCAGGTACTGTGCCCAGGACGGGGGTGCAGTGGCAGGTTAACAAACATGGTCCCTCTCCTCATGAAGCCTGGTGTCTAGCAAACTGATATTAGGTAACGATATAAATAAATGTATGTTAAACATAGGTGCATATGAAGTATACAGTTCTAGGATAATTAAAACAGGAGCTCTGATCTGGATTGGGCTGAGGAGTAGACTCTAAGTTGGGCAAGTAGGGAAGAGAAGGAAAAGGAAGGGTGGATGGGTGGGGAGTGACAAACACATCCCAGGAAGAGCACCAGCGGATGCAAAGAGCTGCAGGAAGAGCAGCACACGTCTTAGAGAAGCTGAAAGCAAGCCAGTCAGGCTGGGGTTCAGAGAGCTGGGAGGACGGTGCACAGAGGAATCCAGCAGAGCCTCACGGGCCATGGTGAGGCAGTCAGGTTTTATCCCAGGAGTAACAAGAAGTAAGACATCAGAGGGCTGGGAGCTGGGAAGTGGTGTGATCAGTTTTATGCTTTTTAATAAAGATCACTCGAGACTCTGTGTAAAGCATGGCCTGGAAGTTTTCCTTCCGTCTCAAGTGGGAAGAACGATGTTCACTCCAGAGGGTGGCTACTAAGAGGAAACAAGAGGATCGCAAGCATTTTGTAAATTCTTGTACAAATGCAAGATGTCATTATTATATCATTTGTTTCTTAGTACGGTCAAAGCAGGAACTATTATTCATATTTTCAGAAAAGTCATATTGCTTGTTTAAAGTTATAAAGAAAGTTTGGGGTCACATCCAGTGCTAGAACCCACCCACTACTCTCACTTACTCTTCTGATACAGGCTCCACTCCACCACCTTAGAATTCTGTCTCAGCATTGGTGTAAGCAAACATTATCAAAGAGCATTCTGAGGGGAACATTTAAGGTGCATGTGTTCCCAACCACGAATGACAACTCTAGCATTCAGCCCAGTATGCAGCAGGTGAATAAGACGTCCCGGTTAAGATGCAAAGCAAGGAAATGCAAAGTCCTAGGAAAGCTTTGGAGAAAATATCTCATCAAGCATATTACTTTTTGTTTTCTTTTTAAAGAATGTTGAGCTCAAGAGAAACTGTAGCATATTTATTTCTTTTTTTTCACTTAATTGAGCAGTTGCCATGGTAACTTAAGAACAGACAACTCATTACCTTCAATGAATTACAGCTACACATTTTTCATCTACTGAACGTTGCAGTGAACTTTTTAAAAAGGTAATCTGAGTATTGCTTTTTTCCCTGGCCTGGCATCAGCATTATCTCTTTATGGGACCCCGAAGTGGCAGCACCTCCATTTCATGAATGAGAAAACTATATCCCAGGAAGAGAGGGTTTGGACATTTCATCAGGATTCAAACCTTCCACGAGCTAACAATATTTAAGCAGTGTGCAGAGCAGGAGGGCAAGCACAGTGAGAAGCAGAGAAGCAAAGGGAAGAGGCTGCTTCCTCTTTCCAAGAACAACCACTAAGTTAGCACCCAAGTTCTTGGCAAAGAGTTCCCAGAGTCTGCCATCAGAATTTAATTCCTGAATTAGATAAAAGGTACTGGATATTCGCTCTCCCTTGTTCTCCTAAATCTCTCTCTCCTCTCATTATTCCCCCTGCTTCTCCCCTGGCTGCACCTCCATCATCTCTTTTGCCCTAATAATTTAAATGCCCTCCTGACTAGCATCCCTGAAACCAGTCTCTCCACTTCAGTCCATTATCCACATGGGTGGCAACGTTATGTTTCCATGTTATTGCTCTGCTCCAAGGCTGCCAGGGACTTTACACTACTATAGTATGCAAAGTTCTTTCTGATCTGGACCAGCCTATCCCGTAGGCTTATCTTTGCCACTGATGAGCCCATACATCCTCCCGGCTGTCCCTCAATATGCCCTGTCATCTGTTCAGCCTGTCATCTTCATCTAGAATGACCTGCCTAGCTACCTATCCAACTCATCTGATTAAAAGACTCATTTTAAGACTGAACTCAAGTCACTCTTCTTTCCTCATTGGAACCCATCTCCCCTCCAATGTGTTCACTGAGCATGTTACATCTCTGTAACCGTGCACATCACAGTGTACTGAGACAGCCAGGTGGGAGGAGGTCCCCGTAAAAATTCCAACCGGCCTGCGCACTGGGATGGAGCCTCCGAAAGTTGACACCTTTTGCAGCAGGAAGAAGCCTGGCCTCTCTTCTTCCTGTGTGGAACCTGGGATTCAATCTGCCACCTGGGAAGCACTCTAGCAGGGGACTCTGGCCTTGAGAGAGTCCCTGTTTCCCCCTTTTCTTCCTTTTCACCCATTAAAACTATCTTACCATTCAAATTGTCTGTAAGCCTGAATTTTTATGGTTGTGGGACAAAGGATCCCGTCTTTAGCTGAACTAAGCAGAAGTCCTACAACAATATTCTGTCCTATGTCAGAGTTAGTTGTGTATTTTATTCAACTTTTCATCTTTCATAGTACCTTGAATGTAAAAGGCAGAGTAAGTGGCTCCTTCCTCATTAACCCATAGCACTTTTATAATTCTCAATATACTGGACACCTATTGGACTCTGCTTAGCATCCCTCCTGCCCCTATAATGTGAGCCTGACTGCAGGTGATTGAATGAGGAGTGTACCTCAACCAAGCTTGGACAATGAGCATCCTTCCCCAGGAATTTAGACTGAAAGAGGCTGACCTCCCTGCTGGTTGTACCAGTTGGTAGATGCTTTTACTATGTAACTAGGGGAAGAAACAGGCCTATAATAAGGGAAAAATAGAGGGAAACAGACACACAATGGAGGGAAATTCTTAATGACCTTTCCGCACTCAGTTCCACACTGTTCCTAGGGTTCAGATGCATTCCTTCTTGGATTTTTGAGAGGTCTCCAAAGGTTTACAATAAATTTACCCTTTTTTTTTCTTTTGAAGCTAAACAGGTTTTTGTGTCTTACAACCTAAAGAATCTTAATCAAGACACTCACATAGTGAGGGAATGTTTTTAAATTGCCTATCTTTCCCAAGAGACCTATCTTTGAAAGCAAGGGCTACGTGAATCTTGATTAAGTTTTGCAACCCCAGAATCTGGCATAGTGCCTGACATTTAGTAGATGTTCAATATGTGTTTGTTGAATTGACACGTTAACATTTTCTTGAGTTAAGTGAGAGGTACAAAAACCATAAAGCTCTCAATCAATGTGAACCAAGCTGATCATGATCAGACCTAACTGTTCTGAGCTCTGACCCCTCACTTACTCCTCCCCGGAGAGGGAGAGACTGGGGACTTCTCAATTGTTCAGAAGTCAGGCAAGGAGGAGTTGGGGTGCTTGTTATTGGGCCCTCCTTAAACATTAGGAGAGAAGAAGGTCCCCCGCCTCCGATGTCTATAAATTCTGTAATTCATTTGTAATGGTTCATTAATCCATACCTAAGTAATCCACGTTTATGAGAATCCCATTAGAATCTAGATTCTTTGCACATCATAAAAAGAAAGATTTGGTACTAAATTGCAAATAAGGCAGCAGGAGCATAATCAAGCTTGTCATAATAAACTAGAATACATTTTAAGATAACTTTAAGGATTGCAGAGCTTCCACATTATGCAGAATTGAGACAAATTATTTTCTCCAGTAAAGCAGGGTTCAAGTTATCAGTAATAATTATTTTCTTAGCTATCTCAATGGTATTTTCAACAAACTCAGTTTTATTGTTTTAAAGTACAAGGAATAGTACCACCGTATTTATTGATTATAATTCTGAAATTGAGGCTTAGGAAGCCCAGAAAATACCCAAATTATTGTACTTTTCCTACTTTTATGCAGCTATTAAAAATGATAGTGAGAAAGCTATATGTATTAATACTGAAAGAGATTCATAACATATTATGTGAATAGACAGGTAACTAAATAGTGGATATACCGTGATCCCATTTTTATAAAAATGTATATATATACACAAGAATTTATAATAAAAATTAAGATATTAGCATATTAAATAGCTTAAATACAAGTGCATGGTTATAGATGCTTTACCTTTTAAATATCTATATTTTATAATATTTATAAAATGAATATGTATTGCTCAAGTAAAAAAATTTTAAACCAAAAATTCAGGACTCACATATAAATCATCCATTCATCTGCCCATTCATCTATCCATCAATCCATCCATCCATCCATCCATCCAACAAATATTTGTTAAGCATCTACAACATGCCAGGCCCAGCCCCACTAGATCAAGGCAGTGAAAGGGTTCCTTGGCCTGATCACTTTCTTGTGTGGAAGTTGTAATGCTAAAAGTTTATGGTGTGTATAATACACACCATTGACTCTCCTGTCTATGAATTTTGAGTAGGATAAGAGCTTATGGAAAAATAAGAAATATTTTTAGAAAGCATAAAGTCAGAAATGTTTTTCTAAAGACTACTATTTATCTTTCTATAAAGAAAACTTTTCAGTCTTCAAATGTTCCTAGAACACTTTCTTTAAATTGACAGATAAAATTGTATGTATTTATCACGCACATTTTGGAGTATATGTACATTGTGAAATGGTTAAATCCAGCTAATTAACAAATACATCACAGTTATCATTTTTGTGGTGAGAACACTTAACATCCACTTTCTATTTTTCAAGAATACAATATATCTTTGCTAACTATAGTCACTATGCGTACAATAGATTTCTTTTTTTTTTTTTTGAGACAGAGTCTCACCCTGTTGCCCAGGCTGGAGTGGAATGGCGCGATCTCTGCTCAATACAACCTCTGCCTCCTGGGTTCAAGTGATTCTCCTGCCTCAGCCTCCTGAGTAGCTAGGATTACAAGCACGCACCACCATGCCTCACTAATTTTTCTATTTTTAGTAGAGACGGGGTTTCACCATGTTGGCCAGGGTGGTCTTGATCTCTTGACCTCATGATTCACCCATCTTGGCCTCCCAAAGTGCTGGGATTACAGGCATAAGCCACTGCGCCTGTCCACGATATATTTCTTGAATGTATTCTTCCTATCTATCTGTAATTATATGGGCTTTGACTGACATCTCCCCATTTCCCCCTCCCCACTAACCATCCCAGCCTCTGGTAACCATATTTTATTTTCTATTTCTGTGAGATCAACTTTTAAAAATTCCACATACAGGCTGTGTGTGGTGGCTCACACCTGTAATCCCAGCACTTTGGGAGGCTGAGGCAGGTGGATCACTTGAGGTCAGAAGTGCAAGACTAGCTTGGCCAATATGGTGAAACACTATCTCTACTAAAAATACAAAAATTAGCCAGGCATGGTGGTATGTACCTGTAATCCTAGCTACTTGGGAGGCTGAGGCATGAGAATAGCTTGAACCTAGGAGGCGGAGGTTGCAGTGAATCAAGATTGCATCACTGCACTCCAGCCTGGGTGACAGGGTGAGACTCCGTCTCAAAAAAAAAAAATTCCACATAAAATGAAATAATGCAGTGTTTGTCTTTCTGTGCCTGGATTATTTCATTTAAGATAATGTCCTCCAGGTTCATCCATATTGCTGCAAATAGCAGGATTTAGTTCTTTTTTATGGCTGAATAGTATTTCATTGTGTATGCATACAGCATTTTGATTGTCCTTCTGAATCATTTTAAATGAAGTTGAAATATAGAGCATTCTCAGGACTGGCAAATTAACTTCTAAAAGACAATAGAGATTATATTTCTTTTATTTTTACTGGAGCCAATATCTATGAACAAACAAATGTATGTTCTAATTTTAATTTGGATTCAATACCAGATCTGTTTGAAGGAGGAAGGAGTGTGTTTATGTACAAATATCCATTCTTTCTTTGTCTTGCTTTGTATATTTCCTGTGACATTTGGTACTATTCTAAATGCTCTTCATTTGATTCGTCTTTTGCAATGAAGTTAGCAATAACATAATCTCTTATCTACACCTTTGCTTAATTTGTGACTATGGTGACCCATTCTGTGAGGTCTGAATCACTTTATCAGCGTTGACTGGACACAGTTCTGTGTTTTAAAATGCTCTTTATTTTTGTCTCCATGCCTCAGTGACTCCTTTATTAATGAAATTTGTATTCTTGTGCAAGTTCCGGAAGTGTGTCATATCTCTGAGATACCAGAGGTACTTTGAGCCTGAAGTGATTGTTCTGCTCGTTAAGACCATACGATCTAGAGCCTTGACAGGTTTCACTGAATGGCAGTTTCTTCTTGGTACTTGCATTATACTAAATTAAAGCTTATAAATTCCATTTCTTTAAAATATTATAAAATATATTTTAATAATTCAGAAGTCACAGTTAAGCAACTGTTTTCTAGTTCAAGAAACTCTAGAAAAACATACACAGTATTTCTTCTTCCTGCTTCCTTGTCTAACTCATTTTTTAGTCATGATAATAGTGATAGCTGCCATGTACTGAGGTTCTACTACAGGCCAGATACTATGGTAGCTGCTGAGGTATAGAGGTGAACAAGATAATGCTTAATAAGTATTTGTTAAATCTGTGGTTCTCAAAGTGTGGTCCCTGGACCATCAGCATTACCTGAGGACTCATTACAAAGGCAAATTCTTAGACTACTTCAGACCTATTGAATCAGAAACTGTAGGGATGGGGCCCAATGGACTGTGTTCTAATCAGTGCTCTAGATGATTCTCATGCTGATTAAAGCTTGAGAACCACTGGGTTAAACAGATGAGTGAAGACAGTGGTTTCTGCTTTTGTGGATCTTCCAGTCTTCTGGGGTAGTGGTGGTGGGGCACATGGAGAAATAAACAGGCAAAGAAAAACCCCCAAGCTGGCTGCAGCAGGGGACATAAAGAATGCTTGGAAAACTGTTACTGGCTGGAGAGGTGAGCAAGGGCCTAACCATTTAGAAAAGTATAATCCATGTAAGGAGTTTCAAATTCTTCTTAAGGGCAGTGAGAAGCCATTAAAAGGGTTTTAAGG
Source organism: Trachypithecus francoisi (assembly GCF_009764315.1). NCBI lineage: Eukaryota > Metazoa > Chordata > Mammalia > Primates > Cercopithecidae > Trachypithecus > Trachypithecus francoisi. Next base: position 39,304,470 of record NW_022681457.1, on the reverse strand, counting down.
AAGACAGTGATAAAATTAGATCTATTTAAAAACAAGATGACTGAGTCCTTCGGAGAAAAGTGTGGAAGTGTGATGTGGACGTTTTCCACTTAGGATACATGTGGAAGACAAAGGCCCCAGGTCCCAGGACCTATGAGGGAAGCCAGAGGCTGAAAATGAGATTAAAATGTGCTTATGTGGCAACCGGACCACCAACTCCCTTTGCAGTGAGGAACTAACAGCCAGGATCCTGCTCCCTGGGCAAGACACCAGAAGTTCCCTGTTTAGAAAAAGACAGCAAAGTCTCTCTCTTGTGGCTTTGGAGGTCTACTAGGAATGACTGGTCCCTGCCTGTGTTAAGCTAAATAATGCCACTCCTCTCCCTAGAAGGGTTCATGTATTAATCCCCAGAAGCTGTGAATATGTTACTTTATGATGTGCTTTGGCTCTGTGTCCCCACTCAAATCTTATCTTATAGCTCCCATAATTCCTATGTAGTGGGACCTGATGGGAGATGATTGAATTCTGGGGGCAGGTCTTCCCATGCGGTTCTCCTGATAGTGAATGAATCTCACGAGATCTGATGGTTTTAAAAACAGGAGTTTCTCTGCACAAGCTCTCTCTTCGGCTGCTGCCATCCACATAAGATGTGACTTGCTCCTTCTTGCCTTCTGCCATGATCGTGAGGCTTCCCTAGTCATGCGGAACTGTGAGTTCTCCATTCAACCTCTTTCCTTTGTAAATTGACCAGTTTCAGGTATGTCTTTATCAGCAGCATGAAAATAGACTAATACACTTTACATTAAAAAAGGAACTTTGCAAAGGTGATTGAGTTAAGGATCTTAAGGTGGGGAGATGATACTGACTACTCAGGGTTGGTGCACATAGGGTCGTTGTCAGAGAGGAGACATAATGAAAGAAGCAGTGTGAGAGAGCGAGGAAGAAGGGACAATAGAGGAGCGAGAGATTTGAAAAGGCTGGCCTTAAAGATGGCAGAAGGTAGGGAGTGTGTAGCCTCTAGAAGCTGAAAAGGGCAAGGAAATGGATTTTCCCCTAGAGCTTCCAGAAGAAACCACCCCTGACATTTGTTTTGCCTTTTTTTTTTCTTTTTAAGAAATGGGGTCTCATCTTGCCCCTCAAGCTGGAGTGGACTGGCACAATCACAGCTCACTGCAGCCTCTAACTCCTAGGCTCCAGTGATCCTCTCGCCTCAGCCTCTTGAGTAGCTGGGACTACAGGGGCTGGGCACCATGCCTGGTTTCTGTTGACATCTTGACTTTAGGACTTCCAGTCTCCCAAACTGTAAGATGATATATTTGTGTTAAGTCACTAAGTTTGTGGTAATTTGTTATAGCAAATAGGAAGCTCATAGGCAGCCTAAATATGCTGGACTACAGCCCACCACTGGCTGAGCCTCCTACTCCAGTGGCCCCCAGGCACACACGAATACAAATGGACAGCCATGAATCTCAAAACTTAGGAGAGAACTTTTAAATATAAAGGAAAGAGGTCCCAATAAACAAACAAAATCCCACGGAAACAAAAATAATGCAACAGACAAAATTTAGAAAGCAATTTAAACATTATTCTCAGAAAGATACAAGAAATCCACAAAATTAAAAACATATGGTTTGAAAAAGGAACAGTTAAAGAAAGAACGAGCTCTTGAAAATTGTAACTATGACAGCTGAAATAAATTCAGTAGAACAGATGGCAGGTGAAGTTAAGGAAGTTTGCAGAAAGCAGAAGGTAGTAGAAAATTTAGGTAGAAAATGAGAGAAAATTTAGTTAGAGAAGGAGAGAATCAATTCTAAAAGCCTTATATCCAATTCAAAAAAGCAAGAACAGAAAGAGCAGAGGGTAGAAAATGAGTAAAGAAAAAAAACCAACTATAAAATGTCCCAAGCTTGAGGGACCTGAGTCTCCACATTGAGAGATCACAGCAAGTGTGCAGCCCAATGAATGAAAGAAGATCTGCACCAAGGTACATCAGCGGGATACTTCAGAACACCAGGCACACCGACAGGTCTTTAAAACTTCCAGGAATGTGAGGAGAGAGGAGGGCACAGGTCACAAGGATAGAGGACTGAAAATCAGAACAACGCCTGACCACAATATGGCAAGGCAGAAGACAGTGGCCCAATGCCTCCAACATTTTGAGAACTGATTTGTGAAAACAAGGATTAAAAACCCAGGCAAACTGTCAGAAAATTATGAGGAAAGAATAAAGCCATTTGCAATGGAAGACTTTTAGAAAATGTACCTCCCATTGACTTTTTTTTAAAGGAAACTACTACAGGATGTGCTCCAGAAAAGTGAGGTGATGCACAGAGAGGAAGACAACAGACCCCAGATACTAGAATGAGACTCAAACAGGCCCACAGAGGAGTTCATTGGTTTGCAGAAAAGGCTGCATGAAGCAGGTGAGAAGAGCAGGTTTTAGGCTTCGGTGATGACCTGCATGCCACTTCTTTCCCATTCTGCATGGTTCTTTGGAATTAGGGTGACTAACCATCCCATTTGCTCAGGATGAAGGGGTTTCCCCAGATGGGGGGTTTTACCAGGTAAGCTGGGACGGCTGGTCTCCAGACTTGGAACTGAGGCCCATCCTCGTTCTTTTAAGTCAGTGCCTTCGAAGGTGCTGTTCTTGCTTCCTGGCACATGCTCTCTGCCCAGTCAATTCTTACTCTCCCCCTGGACCCCAGCCCAAGCTTGGAGATGGAGAAATGTAACCAGGTCAAGATGGCTGTCTTCTCTAGCAAGGTGTAACACCAGAACAGCCTGTTAACCTTCTGAGACATCTGTATTCAGGCAGATGCCACGTGAAACCTCTCCATGCTAAGAGGTGAGAGCTGCAGTCAGGGTGGGGTTTATCCCAAGTTTCCTGGGAGATCAGAAACTAGTGCCCTTAACCTGGGGGAAAACAAAGATAAAATCTGCCACAGAGCTCAATCAGCTGAGGAAACAACGGCAGTAGCAGAGTCTTATCATTACAGTTCCCTAAATTCTATGAAATCTCACTCTTAGTATTGAGGAATTACTTGCTGTGTTAGGGGCTTCCACCATTCATTTTCTCCAAACAGACACTGCCTTAGAGTGGACGAAGTCCGAGCTGAATAACTGCATGGAAACTGCAAAATCCTAGGCACTTCAAGTACTCTTCTCTGATTTTACGGGACACTTTCATGAATTAACACATTTCCTTCACATTTAAATGAATTTTAAAAATCATTCTTTCTTACATTTTGGAGACCGCCGCTCCTGGTGCTTTTGCTCTGCTCTATTCTTGTAGACTCGATCCCTTTCAGCTGTCAGCCCTCCTAGCTCGTTACAGCGGGTCTCATGCCAGACGCACATTACAATCACCGGGGGAGATTTTAAAACCTAACTTTGCTCAGCCTTTACTCTCAGAATCTCTGGGGGTGGGGCGTGAATGTGGGGAGGTTTTACCAGCTCACCCGGTGATTCTAATGTGCAGCGAGGGCAAGGACTACTGGGTGTAGAGCAGTAGATTTTGCCTTCATCTGTTTGGACTGCTATAATAAAACATCATAGACTAGGTGAATTATAAGCAATGGAAATTTAGACCTCACCGTTCTGGATGCTGGGAAGTGGAAGTTCAAGGCTCTGGTAGATTCAGTGTCTGGTGAGGGCTGTTTTTCCATCATAGATGATGCCTTCTGGCTGTGCCCTCACTATTACATCCCAAAACTTACTATTGAGGAATTACCTACTGTTTTAGGGGCTTCCCCTGTTCATGTTCTCCAACAAACATTGCCTGCCACGGCGGGATTCCTTCTCATGGTGGGATGGACAAGGCAGCTTGCTGGGGCGAGCTGGGGCCTCTTTTATAAGAGACTTATGTCTTCTTGATGTCTCTGCCCTCAGGACCTAATCACCTCCCAAAAGCCCCACCTCCCAGCACGGTCGTATTGGTGATTAGGTTTCAACAGGTGAATTCTGGGGGAAAACAATCATTCAGATTATAGCAGTTTTGAAGTCAGGGAGATCTGGTTCAATTCCTGCGTTAGCGATATATTAGATGTTTTTGGCCAAGTAATTTCACACTCAGAGTCTCAGTTTTCTCTGAAATGGGCTTACTAATGCCCACTAGATAGGGCTCTGGTATGGATAAAGGAGTTTGTGAAACACTCAGTTTAATACCTGACCCCAACTGAGTGCTCAGCAAAAGTGAGCTGGTAATCATCGTTGGACAGTGGAAAAAGCTTCCTATAGCAGAGCAAAAAAGGAACGGCAACATGATTAACTATCTTGCTCAACATCTTTGTCCAGAGAGAAGATGACACTTGAAGTTTTAACTCTTGATAAGGATTGTAATGTATGAACTAAACTCCACAAAAGAAAGAACTTGAGAGAGAACATATCCATTTAAATGGCAACTTAGATCCACTCAAGAAAATGTGTAAGACTAATGTCATCCAATTACTTGTGTGCCAGATGAAATCAGTTAAAACCTTCCCATTTTGAAGAGCTGCGGGTATAAGTGTTACATATTCAACTTGACTTTGCCTGATAAAGATTTGTTTTGGTGATAAACATTAATTTCCTATTTTGGTAAATCTATTAACTCTCTTTGGAAAGTATAAATTAAACAATATAGCTATGGTCTGGTCTACAGAATTTAAATACGTTTTGTTAGAATGCAATAATTCTCAGAGTAAATAAAGCTGATGAAAATAAAAATAATTAAAATCTCTAGAAATAAAGCTAGCTAGATATGTGATGAGAAAGTAACCATATCTTTTTCTTTTCCTGCTGTTGGTTCATGTGTGTGTGTGTGTGTGTGTGTGTGTGAGAGAGAGAGAGAGAGAGAGAGAGAGAGAGAGAGAGAGAGAGAGAATGGCTAGGCTCTGGGATCCTGGAGTGGATGGGGTAATACTGACCAAGATGACATAAATCAGGAGTAGGATTTGAGGGCAGTGGAATGAACCAACACTGTCTATCCCAGCCAGAAGAGTGAGAATATTCCAGAGTAAAGAGGGGTTGGTAGTTTACATATGGAGAAGACCTGAACCCTATTCCCTTGCTGACAGTCCTGGGTTTGGCAGGTAGATAGCTGAGGTCTCAACTTTCCCTGTGGTCCATCCGGTCACAGCAGCACGGATGCTGTAGTAGAGCAGCCCACTTTTGAGTGGATCACACAGGCTTGAACAATAAGCATCTCATGTTGACCCTACAGAGCTGAAGACTAGAAGCTTCTTCCTCAAACTTTTTGGACCAGGTGAGTCTTTCCAGACCCTATTAAGACCCTGGAGAAGAGGAAGAAGGGGCTCCCTGTACCATGACTGAGAATGAAAGTTCCTTTACCAATAAGATAGGGCCATGGAACAAAACTGATTCAGAAAAATACAGAAAGTTTACATGGAGGAAGTTAGTCCTTTCCGAACTACTTAAACCATTGTTGCTAATAATAAAGTTGAAGATACATAAAACCCATTGAAAGACTGGCTGACCAAATGGCCTCATCTTACTTGTGAGGAAGCTGATGCCCAGAGCACTGAGCTGATTTCCCAACTTCCCATTCATCTAGAGATTTAGAAGAGGAAGAAATATAGCAGAGGCAAGAGCTAGCCCCTTCCCACTTTCTCCCCCGCTGTTTATTATAGAAAAATGCTTACATAATAAAGCAAAAAGACAGTATCAGGACGTTCACTGCAACAAATTTACAATATTAGAAATTGGAAACAACCTAAATGCCCATCATTGGAACAGATAAAGAAATTGTCTTCTAATCTTACATTGGAACACTATATTGCAATGAAATCAATGGAGCAGAGTTACATTATCAGCATAGACTGAACAAACAAATTAAGTTGCGGAAGGATATATATAATATGAAACACTTTATAAGGGGTTAAAATATGAAAAAATCCTGACATTATTATGAATACATTATTTATTCAATAGTTAATAAATACTTTTTGAAAACCTGTCATGTGCCAAATGTTGCTCTAGGTGTTGGTGATGTATCAGCGAACAAAGAAAAGTACTTGCTTTCTGGGAACTAACATTCTAGAGACATACCTACACAGGTAGCAGAAATAGAAAGACAAATATGGGATTGACAAACACTGAATTCAGAACAGGGACATCTCTGGGTACAGATCAGAGCAATGTGACTAAAGAGGGGGTACACAGAGGTTTTCAGTTATTTGCAATGTTTTATTTCTTAAGCTGGGCAGGGGATATGTGATGTTTGTTATATCATTCTCTATAGCTTTTAGTCTGTATGAAATACTTTATACAATCTATTTAATTTTGTTTCCTAGTTTCATGTCCACAAATTTCTTTTCTCTTTAATAAAAACACATTCGCTTCCACAGATAAAATGAGATCAAATGAAATATAGGAAGATAAATGGATATGTTCTGGGCTCTGGCTGAGGGTATTTAAGAAAGCACGTGTGCTTGGAAATTACAAGAACTCCTGGATGTTTTGAATGATATTGTTGTTTCTAGAAGCTCATGGAAGCACTAGCAGACAGCCAGGCCCAGTGGAACTTGTTTGTTCAATCTATGCTTGGCTGAATGAAGGACTGAATGTGGAGTGAACTTGTTCCATGGAAAAGCATGAGAGGTTCTACTGTGTGTTCTTGTGGTACCGTTTAATCTAGCCTGGCTGCACAGGTGAGGTATTTTGGAGAACCACCTTGTGGATCTATAGACTGCAGATATTTTAGCGTGTAATATACTCTGCATCATGAGTCATGTGGGACTAAATTGGATCCAGTTTGACAGCTCTTATCCTAAACATTTACATAAACAGCCTTATCTAAAAATCTTCCTCTTCGGAGTCCTTTGCCCCATCAATAATTCTTGATGTATTATTGAAGTATATCTGGTTAGAAAGAAGGAGGATATTGCAATGCCATCCTTTTTTCTTCATAATTCCATGGGCATTTATTGAAAAGTAAAGATATTCCAGTCAAGAAACAAGTGTTTGATACAGAAGTATGTCAATTCATTAAAATTAAGTAAGACATACATATATAGAACAACATAGCTCGTTTTGAAAATACATACAAACAAAAAGATACATATATTGCATTATAATGGATGCTTGTGTAGAAGAGAGAAATGGAAGATGATTATGGGGATATAAAAAGAATAAATTAAAAAGTAATATATCAAAGGGGGAAAATAAGAAATGGACTTTCACAGGAATAGCGGCAATTTTCCCTGAACCAAAAGATATGTTTAACTTGACCTTCTGCACCTGAGGAAAGTACATAAATAAATGAATAAAACATAGTCCTTGTCCTCAAGGAACTCACAGTCTAGGTAGAAACATGTGATTGTTCCACAGGATTAATTCAGTAAGCACAGACTGCTTCAAGTGGGTACCTTAGACAGATTTCAGGTCCCTGGGGTAGGAGGGTCTTGTCAGGAGAGATTTCTCTGGACAGGCACCAGTTAACCAGGTGAAATGGTGCAAAGGCAATCCCCGACAGAATATCGAATATACAAAAGCACAGTTGAGAGGAAGAGAATGATTTGGAAAACTGCAAGTACAACCATGAGAGACTGACATTACTGTCATGTTTATTCATTCAAGATTATTTATTAAGCAGTTCCTATGTATCCAAGTACTTACACGTGCAAACTGAGATTCAGAGGGTTTGAAAATATTATCCTTTATACCCTTTGGTCCTTATTTACTCCTAGAGTAATATTCAGAGATTTAGGAGAAGTTTATGTGCCATGATGTGCCAGGGCAGCATTATTTATAACAGTGAAAAGATGAAAAGAAAAATAGTGTTCTGCAATAAAGGAATGATGAAAATAAAAATAATTAAAATCTCTAGAAATAAAGCTAGCTAGATATGTGATGAGAAAGTAACCATATCTTTTTCTTTTCCTGCTGTTGGTTCATGTGTGTGTGTGTGTGTGTGTGTGTGTGAGAGAGAGAGAGAGAGAGAGAGAGAGAGAGAGAGAATGGCTAGGCTCTGGGATCCTGGAGTGGATGGGGTAATACTGACCAAGATGACATAAATCAGGAGTAGGATTTGAGGGCAGTGGAATGAACCAACACTGTCTATCCCAGCCAGAAGAGTGAGAATATTCCAGAGTAAAGAGGGGTTGGTAGTTTACATATGGAGAAGACCTGAACCCTATTCCCTTGCTGACAGTCCTGGGTTTGGCAGGTAGATAGCTGAGGTCTCAACTTTCCCTGTGGTCCATCCGGTCACAGCAGCACGGATGCTGTAGTAGAGCAGCCCACTTTTGAGTGGATCACACAGGCTTGAACAATAAGCATCTCATGTTGACCCTACAGAGCTGAAGACTAGAAGCTTCTTCCTCAAACTTTTTGGACCAGGTGAGTCTTTCCAGACCCTATTAAGACCCTGGAGAAGAGGAAGAAGGGGCTCCCTGTACCATGACTGAGAATGAAAGTTCCTTTACCAATAAGATAGGGCCATGGAACAAAACTGATTCAGAAAAATACAGAAAGTTTACATGGAGGAAGTTAGTCCTTTCCGAACTACTTAAACCATTGTTGCTAATAATAAAGTTGAAGATACATAAAACCCATTGAAAGACTGGCTGACCAAATGGCCTCATCTTACTTGTGAGGAAGCTGATGCCCAGAGCACTGAGCTGATTTCCCAACTTCCCATTCATCTAGAGATTTAGAAGAGGAAGAAATATAGCAGAGGCAAGAGCTAGCCCCTTCCCACTTTCTCCCCCGCTGTTTATTATAGAAAAATGCTTACATAATAAAGCAAAAAGACAGTATCAGGACGTTCACTGCAACAAATTTACAATATTAGAAATTGGAAACAACCTAAATGCCCATCATTGGAACAGATAAAGAAATTGTCTTCTAATCTTACATTGGAACACTATATTGCAATGAAATCAATGGAGCAGAGTTACATTATCAGCATAGACTGAACAAACAAATTAAGTTGCGGAAGGATATATATAATATGAAACACTTTATAAGGGGTTAAAATATGAAAAAATCCTGACATTATTATGAATACATTATTTATTCAATAGTTAATAAATACTTTTTGAAAACCTGTCATGTGCCAAATGTTGCTCTAGGTGTTGGTGATGTATCAGCGAACAAAGAAAAGTACTTGCTTTCTGGGAACTAACATTCTAGAGACATACCTACACAGGTAGCAGAAATAGAAAGACAAATATGGGATTGACAAACACTGAATTCAGAACAGGGACATCTCTGGGTACAGATCAGAGCAATGTGACTAAAGAGGGGGTACACAGAGGTTTTCAGTTATTTGCAATGTTTTATTTCTTAAGCTGGGCAGGGGATATGTGATGTTTGTTATATCATTCTCTATAGCTTTTAGTCTGTATGAAATACTTTATACAATCTATTTAATTTTGTTTCCTAGTTTCATGTCCACAAATTTCTTTTCTCTTTAATAAAAACACATTCGCTTCCACAGATAAAATGAGATCAAATGAAATATAGGAAGATAAATGGATATGTTCTGGGCTCTGGCTGAGGGTATTTAAGAAAGCACGTGTGCTTGGAAATTACAAGAACTCCTGGATGTTTTGAATGATATTGTTGTTTCTAGAAGCTCATGGAAGCACTAGCAGACAGCCAGGCCCAGTGGAACTTGTTTGTTCAATCTATGCTTGGCTGAATGAAGGACTGAATGTGGAGTGAACTTGTTCCATGGAAAAGCATGAGAGGTTCTACTGCGTGTTCTTGTGGTACCGTTTAATCTAGCCTGGCTGCACAGGTGAGGTATTTTGGAGAACCACCTTGTGGATCTATAGACTGCAGATATTTTAGCGTGTAATATACTCTGCATCATGAGTCATGTGGGACTAAATTGGATCCAGTTTGACAGCTCTTATCCTAAACATTTACATAAACAGCCTTATCTAAAAATCTTCCTCTTCGGAGTCCTTTGCCCCATCAATAATTCTTGATGTATTATTGAAGTATATCTGGTTAGAAAGAAGGAGGATATTGCAATGCCATCCTTTTTTCTTCATAATTCCATGGGCATTTATTGAAAAGTAAAGATATTCCAGTCAAGAAACAAGTGTTTGATACAGAAGTATGTCAATTCATTAAAATTAAGTAAGACATACATATATAGAACAACATAGCTCGTTTTGAAAATACATACAAACAAAAAGATACATATATTGCATTATAATGGATGCTTGTGTAGAAGAGAGAAATGGAAGATGATTATGGGGATATAAAAAGAATAAATTAAAAAGTAATATATCAAAGGGGGAAAATAAGAAATGGACTTTCACAGGAATAGCGGCAATTTTCCCTGAACCAAAAGATATGTTTAACTTGACCTTCTGCACCTGAGGAAAGTACATAAATAAATGAATAAAACATAGTCCTTGTCCTCAAGGAACTCACAGTCTAGGTAGAAACATGTGATTGTTCCACAGGATTAATTCAGTAAGCACAGACTGCTTCAAGTGGGTACCTTAGACAGATTTCAGGTCCCTGGGGTAGGAGGGTCTTGTCAGGAGAGATTTCTCTGGACAGGCACCAGTTAACCAGGTGAAATGGTGCAAAGGCAATCCCCGACAGAATATCGAATATACAAAAGCACAGTTGAGAGGAAGAGAATGATTTGGAAAACTGCAAGTACAACCATGAGAGACTGACATTACTGTCATGTTTATTCATTCAAGATTATTTATTAAGCAGTTCCTATGTATCCAAGTACTTACACGTGCAAACTGAGATTCAGAGGGTTTGAAAATATTATCCTTTATACCCTTTGGTCCTTATTTACTCCTAGAGTAATATTCAGAGATTTAGGAGAAGTTTATGTGCCATGATGTGCCAGGGCAGCATTATTTATAACAGTGAAAAGATGAAAAGAAAAATAGTGTTCTGCAATAAAGGAATGATGAAAATAAATATGGTGTTCCTATAGAATTATATTTTATAGTGCCATTAAAATGTATTTACAAAAATTATTTGATGACATGGAAATTTTATATTATTAAATGTAGAATCTGATTATAACATTATTAAATGTCTATCAATCAAGGAAATACTTCATAATGTCAATGTTAATTTTCTTCTTTATACTTTTTGCATTTTTTTCAAATTTTCCATAGCATGTAGTTTTGCTTTTATGTCTTTATGTATTTACTTTTTTTCAAGACAGGGTCTCTCTGTTGCCTAGACTGTAGTGCAGTGGTGGAATCATGGCTCACTGCAGCCCCAACCTCCCAGGCTCAAGTGATCCTCCCAGCTCAGCTTCCTGAGTAGCTAGGGCTACAGGCACATACCATCATGCCTGGCTAATTAAAAAAGAATTTTTAGAGATGAGGGTTCACTACGTTGCCCAGGGTGGTCTCGAACTCCTGGGCTCAAATGATACTTCTGTTTTGACCTCCAAAAGTGCTGGGATTACAGGCGTGAACCACTGCACCAGCTTAGTTTTGCTTTTATAAATAAGAAAAAAGTTATTAAATTTAAGAAAATAAGGAAATCAGAGTATTATGCTTGAAAGACAAGCAATCACAAACTTGACATTTCTTACAATCTTAGGCATCTGTTTACATAGCTTGCTCATTTTACAAACCTGTGAAGAAATTAACTTACATGATTGCAAATATGAGGTTAAAATCAAGCTAGTTTTTTGAGGGGGTTAGGAGAAAGTTGTTGAGGATAGTTATTATAGATTCTGGGGCAGCAGCATGCCTTATTGGAAAGAGATGAACTTAGAGTGAGGACATTATTAGTTGTATGACCCTGGGGGTAATGATATTTTTTTTTTTACTGTTTTGGTGAAGATTAAACCAGATCATGAGAACTCTTGGCACAGGATAGACACTTAATAAAAACTGTTGACTCTGATTTTTCTTAAAGGTTATGAATATTCAGTGAAAACCTGGACATTTTAAGTGGTGTTCTCAGCTGGTTAGAAGGGGTATGTCTTTATTAGCAGTGTGAAAACAGACTAATATAGTAAATTGGTACCAGTAGAGTAGGGCATTGCTGAAAAGATACCTGAAAATGTGGAAGCTGGGTAACAGGCAGATGCTGAAATAGTTTGGAGGGCTCAGAAGAAGACAGGAAAATGTGGGAAAGTTTGAAACTTCTTAGAGACTTGTTGAATGGCTTTGACAAAAATGCTGACAGTGATACGAACAATAAGGTCCAGGCTGAGGGGGTCTCAGATGGAGATGAGGAACTTGTTGGGAACTGAAGCAAAGGTGACTCTTGCTATGTTCTGGCAAAGAGACTGGCAGCATTTTGCCCCTGCCCTAGAGATTTGTGGAACTTTGAACTTGAAAGAGATGACTTAGCGTATCTGGTGGAAGAAATTTCTTTTTTTTTTTTTTTTTTTTTTTTTTTTTGAGGCGGAGTCTCGCTCTGTCGCCCGGGCTGGAGTGCAGTGACCGGATCTCAGCTCACTGCAAGCTCCGCCTCCCGGGTTCACGCCATTCTCCTGCCTCAGCCTCCCAAGTAGCTGGGACTACAGGCGCCCGCCATCTCGCCCGGCTAGTTTTTTGTATTTTTAGTAGAGACGGGGTTCCACTGTGTTAGCCAGGATGGTCTCGATCTCCTGACCTCGTGATCCGCCCGTCTCGGCCTCCCAAAGTGCTGGGATTACAGGCTTGAGCCACCGCGCCCGGCCTCTGGTGGAAGAAATTTCTAAGCAGCAAAGCATTCAAGATGTGACTTGGGTGTTGTTAAAGACATTTTGTTTTAAAAGGGAAACAGCATAAAAGTTTGGAAAATTTGTTGCATGACAATGCAATAGAAAAGAAAATCCCATTTTCCAAGGAGAAATTCAAGCCAGTTGCAGAAATTTGCATAAGTAATGAGGAGCTGAATGTTAATCCCCAAGACAATGGGGAAAATGTCTCCAGGGCATGTCAGTCCCTCCCATGATTCAATTACCTCCCACCAGGTCCCTCCCACAAAAGGCAGGAATTGTGGGAGTTACAATTCAAGATGAGATTTGGGTGCGGACACAGCCAAACCATATCATTACACCCTTGGTCCCTCCCAAATATCATATCCTCACATTTCAAAACCAATCATGCCTTCCCAACAGTCCCCTAAAGTCTCAATTAATTTCAGCATTAACTCAAAAGTCCACAGTCCAAAGTCTCATCTGAGACAAGGCAAGTGTCTTTTGCCTATAAGCCTGTAAAATCAAAAGCAAGTTAGTTACTTCCTAGATACAATGGAGGTACAGGCGCTAGGTGAATACAGCCATTTCAAATGGGAGAAATTTGCCAAAATGAAGGGGCTACAGGCTCCACGCAACTCTCAAATCCAGCAGGGCAGTCAAATATTAAAGCTCCAGAATGATCTCCTTTGACTCCATATCTCACATCCAGGTCACACTGATGCAAGAAGTAGATTCCCATGGTCTTGGGCAGCTCTGCCCCTGTGACTTTGCAGGGTATACCCCACCTTTTGGCTGCTTTCATGGGCTGGTGTTGAATGTCTGAGGCTTTTCCAGGTGCATGGTGCAAACTGTCTGTGGATCTACAATTCTGGGGTCTGGAGGACAGGGGACCTCTTCTCATATCTCCATTAGGTGGCACCCCAGTAGGGACTCTGTGTGGGGACTTTGACCCCACATTTCCCTTTCATACTTCCCTAGCAGAGGTTCTCTATGAGAGCCCACCCCGCAGCAAACTTCTGCCTGGACATCCAGGCATTTCCATACATCCTCTGAAATATAGATGGAGGTTTCCAAACCTCAATTCTTGGTGCCAGCTCCCTGCTGTGGCTGGACCAGGCATACTGCAAGTGGCTTCCACTGTGGGCACCAGGGAACACGGTGGCACCTGAAAGCTCGGAGACACTGGAACCACAGAGCCTCAAAGAGGGTGTTAGAGCCCTGGCTCAGGGAGTTCCTAAGTCTGGGTTCCCCAGAGGGCCACAGCTCTTCTCTCCTTTCTTCCCTCCTTCTTCATGTCTGCAATGTGGTGAGTGAAGGGCATGTTTCAGTCCTGTTTGTGTTACAGCTCTTTCAGTCCTGCCATTTAGCGGGTCCCAAGTTCTTATCTTGCAACCAGGAAGTATAGGGTATGCAGAAAACTGGAGGGTAAGCAAGGCAAAGAGGTGCTTTATTAAGTAACAGTACAGCTCTCAGGAGACCTGAAGTGGGTAGTTCCTATCCACAGGCAGGTTGTCCCGATGTTCCTGTATCCTTCAGTGGAGAGGAGACCAGAGTGGGTAGCTGCTATCCACAGGCAGGTCATTCCAATGTCTCTGCAGCCCTCAGTGGAGAGGAGACCCAGAGTGGGTATTTCCTATCTGCAGGCAGGTTGTCCCATCGTCTGCCCAAGTTTGGCAGAGTCTGGGGTTTTTATGGGCTTCAGAGGGGAAGAAGTGTATGCTGATTGGCCCATGGGAGGCCGTGGATGGGCCTGAACAGAGCAGCACAAGTTCTCACTCCAGTCCATGGAACTGGCAGCCTGGCCCCCATGCTTCAGGCCATCCCTGGTGTGAAGGTGGGGCTTCAGCAGGACCTGCCCTTTCCACCCAAGGGCCTGTCTGCTTTCTACTGCCATCAACCTGCTGTCCACAGTACCCAGGCTGTTCATGCTGAGGGGGACCTGCAGGCCTCAGCCGAGCTGCCCTCAGCCCCCTGTCAGCCTCCCTTCCATGCTCATCGGTGCCCTAAGCCTGGATGGACAATGGTTGGACAATGGTAACTTCTGCTCCTTGGCAACTACCTATGAGGAACAAAGGGCAGCCTCATCACATCTCTCTCCTACCAGCCACATTTAAGTTTGCATAAGCCTATAAGCCTATGTTTGCTTTTAGACTGGGTTTTCAGGTTTTTGCATACTACCCAACCCTTTTGTAAATACACAATAATCCCAGGAGGTTATTTGGTTTCTCATTAACAACAGTTTCCTGTCTTTTAAGGCTCCAAGACATACCAGATGATGGGTCACATGTGAGTTCTAATTCCTTTTCTTTATTAGGCAGTGATACTATTGTGTTAACACAAATGTTTTCATCTTGCCTTCAGAATTACTTGGCATTCAAGGTTATCTGGTTAATAAGATGTTAGAGAAGCCATGAAATTAATTATAATACCTGTCTGACAAGAATAACAGGGTTTTTGAAAAGAAAACAGTCTCTACCGATCAGTCCTTCATATGTTTTCTAACTCCTGTTGCTCTGAAATAAAGAATTCTATGAGTTTTCATTTCCTTCTGCAAAATTATCTTCTATATTCCTGTGACAGAGCATGCCAGACATGCATAGTGATGAGGGATTCACTTTTATGTCTTCAGAGTGGAAATCTATTGACTTCCTGGCTCAGAATTGGCAACCTAAGTGATATAATGTCGCTGTTTAATATTTATACTGAAACTATGAAGGACATTCCTGACATTTTAGTCAAGAATGGTGAAAATTTATCCATATTAATTTATGAAGTTTAAAAGTGGAACTTGTCTTTCTTCTTAAAGAATCAATTAGCCCTAACTTCCCAAGGCCAATTGTTGGGAGCAAGTCCCACAAAATCTGGCCATAAACTGGCCCCCAAACTGGCCATAAACAGAATGTCTGCAGCACTGTAACATGTTCATAATGGCCCTAACGCCCATGCTGGAAGGTTGTGGGTTTACGGGAATGAGGGCAAGGAACACCTGGCCTGCCCAGGGCAGAAAACTGCTTAAAGGCATTCTCAAGCCACAAACAATAGCATGAGTGATCTGTGCCTTAAGGACATGCTCCTGCTGCAGTTAACTAGCCCAACCTATTCCTTTACTTCAGCCCATCCCTTCGTTTCCCACAAGGGATACTTTTAGTTAATTTAATATCTATAGAAACAATGCTAATGACTGGCTTGCTGTTAATAAATACGTGGGTAAATCTCTGTTTGGGGCTCTCAGCTCTGAAGGCTGTGAGACCCCTGATTTCCCACTTCATAGCTCTATATTTCTGTGTGTGTGTCTTTAATTCCTCTAGCACTGCTGGGTTAGGGTCTTCCCAACTGAGCTGCTCTAGGCATGTGGCATCCATCATGGGGGCTCAAATCCAGATCAAAGGGTCGCCGGAGCAATGGTTGGAACGGAAAACTAGCTGGAGGACACCCGAGTACTCTTAAAGCAATCCCCGTGGTGAGTAAGAAGGGGAGCTCAGAAGCATCAGGGTAACAATGGGACAGGTGTGGGGTCTGGTTCGTTCCACCTTGGAACTTTTTCACACTGATGATGAGGAGGAAGGAGAGCATAGCGAAGTAACAGAAGAGGTTACAGAGCATGTTTATTTGCCAGCTAAAGCTAAAGCGGCAAAGGAGGGAGAGGTTCATCCCTACTGTTCTGCACCCCCTCATTATTATTTTGAAGAAAAACACCCTCTGGATCTTTCTTTTCCAGAGGACACTGGGCAAAAAATAGTTGCCCCAGTGGCTGTTCGAGCAGTGCCTTGAGTGACCCCTCTTAGTTCTATTCAGGCAGGAATTCAGCAAGCTAGACGAGAGGGTGATTTAGAGGCTTGGCAGTTCCCAGTTAAAATACACCCCCAAGATCAAGAGGGAAATATTATAGCTACAATTGAGCCTTTTCCTTTTAAATTACTCAAAGAATTTAAACAAGCTATAAATCAGTATGGACCAGGTTCTCCTTTTGTAATGGGACTGTTAAAGAATGTTGCTGTTCCCAGTCAGATGATTCCTACTGACTGGGATGCTCTTACTCGAGCTTGTCTAACTCTTGCTCAGTTCTTACAATTTAAAACTCGGTGGGCAGATGAAGCTTCCATTCAGGCTCCTCACAATGCCCAGGCCCAACCTCAAATTAATATAACTGCAGACCAACTTTTGGGGGTTGGTGGCTGGGCTGGTTTCGATGCACAACTGGTCATGCAGGATGATGCCACAGAACAGCTTAGAGGAGTGTGCATTAGAGCTTGGGGAAAAAAATCACTTCAGGTGGGGAACAATACACTTCCTTTAGTGCTATAAAACAGGGACCAAGAGAACCATACATTGATTTTTATAGCTTGGTTACAGGAGTCTCTTAAAAAGATGATTGCAGATTTGGCTGCTCAGGATATAGTGCTGCAGTTATTAGCTTTCGACAATGCTAATCCCAATTGGCAGGCTGCTCTGCGACCTATCAGAGGGAAAGCACATTTAGTTGATTATATCAAGGCCTGTGATGGTATCAGAGGTAATCTGCATGAAGCTACTTTGTTGGCACAGGCAATGGCAGGACTGAGAGTGGATAAAGGATTACTCCATTTCCTGGAGCTTGTTTTAACTGTGGGAAACATGGTCATACTAAAAAAGAATATAGAAAAAATCAGCGAGTCAGGCCACCAGATAGGGGAAAAAAGAAAACTGTTGAGCCTGAAATATGTCCAAAATGTGAAAAAGGAAAACATTTGGCTAGTCAGTGTCTCTCTAAGTTTGATAAAGAAGGGAACCCAATTTCGGGAAATGCCATGAGGGGCCTGTCCTGGGCCCCATTCTAAACTGGGGCATTTCCAGCTCAGGCTATTCCCTCACCCCTGTACAATGTCTGTCCCCCACCACAGCCGGTAGTGCCACAGTAGATTTATGCTGCACAAAAGCTGGGAGTCTTGTGCCTGGGGAAACCCTGCAAAAGGTCCCAACAGGAGTCTGTGGACCCTTGCCAGCAGGGACAATAAGATTACTTTTAAGAAAGTCTGGTTTAAGTTTAAAAGGGGTATAAATACATACAGGAGTCATTGATTCAGATTACAGTGGGGAAATTCAAATTGTTATATCTACTTCTGTTTCCTGGAAAGCAGAGCCGGGAGAGCGATAGCATAGCTCCTGATTGTGCCGTATGTGGGAATGGGGAAAAGCGAAATTAAACAAACAGGAGGATTTGGAAGCACAAATTAACAAGGCAAAGCAGCTTATTGGGTAAATCAAATTACTGATAAATGTCCTACCTGTGAAATAACTATTCAGGGAAAGAAATTTAAAGGTTTGGTAGATACAGGAGCAGACATTTCAATCATTTCTCTATAGCACTGGCTGCCTGCACGGCCAATTCAACCTGCTCAATTTAACATAGTTGTAGTTGGTAAAGTCGCTAAAGTATATCAAAGTGGTTACATTTTGTTGTGAAGGGCCTGACAGATAACTTGGGACTATTCAACCAATTATAACTTTTGTACCTATAAATTTATGGGGAAGAGATTTATTACAACAATGGGAGCACAAGTTCTAATTCTGGAACAATTATATAGCCCTCAAAGTCAACATACAATGTATGAAATGGGGTATGTTCCTGGTACAGGACTAGAAAAACATTTGCAAGGTTTAAAAAGTTCCTGCCAAAGATTAGGATATCATTTTTGATGGCAGCCGTTGTTAAGCCTCCAGAACCTATACCTTCAAAATGGTTAACAGTTAAGCCAATTTGGATAGAACAATGGCCGCTAAGTAAAGAGAAACTGGTGGCTTTAGAGAAATTAGTTACTGAACAATTAGAAAATGGGCACATAGTTCCAACATTTTCCCCTTGGAACTCTCCAGTTTTCATAATTAAGAAAAAATCAGGTAAATGGAGAATGTTAACTGGCTTAAGAGCCATCTATTCAGTGATACAACCTATGGGAGCTTTACAGCCAAGATTGCCTTCTCCTGCTATCATTCCAAAAAATTGGCCTTTAATAGTCATAGATTTAAAAGACTGTTTCTTTACTATCCCTTTAGCTGAGCAAAACTATGAATGGTTTGCATTTACAATTCCTGCAGTAAACAACCTGCAGCCTGCTAAGCATTTTCATTGTTTTACAGATGGGTCTAGTAATGGTAAAGCTTCTTATTCTGGATCAAAAAGTAAAGTTTTCCAGACACCCTATACTTCAGCTCAAAAAGTGGAACTTGTAGCTGTAATTGAGGTATTGACTGCTTTTGATATGCTTACTAATGTGATTTCTGATTCTTCATACGCAGTTCATTCCACATAGCTAATTGAAAATGCTCAGTTACAATTTCATACAGATGAACAACTGATGACTTTATTTACCCAATTGCAAACAGCAGTTTGAAGTAGAATGCACCCTTTTTACATCACTCACATTAAGGCTCATACACCTCTTCCAGGACCTTTGACCAGGACCAAATGGCTGATCGCCTAGTTGCTAATGCAATATCTAATGCTAGACACTTTCACAATTTAACCCATGTTAATGCCTCTGGTCTCAAACACAGTTACATTACCTAGAAAGAAGCTAAAAATATTATCCAGTGATGCCCAATTTGCCAAATTGTACATTCCTCATCTTTTATAGGAAGAGTTAATCCTCGAGGACTGGAACCTAACTCTCTTCGCCAAATGGATGTCACACATTGTTCCCTCGTTTGGGAGACTAGCTTATGTACATGTATGTGTGAACACCTTTTCTCACTCTGGGCTACATACCAAATAGGAGAGTCTTCCACCTGTGTTAAACGTCATCTTTTGCAGTGGTTTGTGGCAATGGGCATTCCAGCTTCTTTTAAAACAGATAATGCCCCAGGCTATACTAGCCAAGCTCTAGCTACATTTTTCTCTATATGGAATATTAAACACATTACTGGTATCCCATACAATTCTCAAGGACAAGCCATAGTGGAAAGAATGAATATCTCCCTAAAAAAGCAGTTGCAAAAGCAGAAAGGGGGAGACAGAGAATACAGAATATGGAACCCCACAGATACAACTGAATCTAGCATTATTAACTTTAAATTTTTTGAACCTGCCCAAAAGCCAGATGCTATCAGCAACTGAACAGCATCTACAGAAACCAGTTGCAAAGACAGAAGCAGAACAACTGATTTGGTGAAGAGATCCAAATACAAAAAGTTGGGAAATAGGTGAAATAATAACTTGGGGTAGAGGTTATGATTGTGTTTCTCCAGGCTAAAATCAACAGCAGATTTGGATACCATCAAGACACCTAAAACCTTATCATGAGCCAGATGCTGAGGAAAAGACTCTGGGAGGATCCCGAGGACCCCCCAGTTGCAGCCATATCAAGGCTGACACTGTGGAGGACCCCAACTGTCACGAGCAACACCCGTCGAACACAGCCACCCACCTGGGGACAGATCAAGAAGCTATCATAGATGGCAGAAGAAAACCTGAGGAAAGTGGGACAACCAGTCACAATGAATAATTTAATGGTAGCTATGATAGTGGTTACTACCACTGCCATGAGTATTCCCTCAATAAAGG
Organism: Trachypithecus francoisi; assembly: GCF_009764315.1. NCBI lineage: Eukaryota > Metazoa > Chordata > Mammalia > Primates > Cercopithecidae > Trachypithecus > Trachypithecus francoisi. The sequence goes on along the minus strand of NW_022681457.1, from coordinate 39,284,314 downwards.
CTGACACAGAGAACAATTATACTTATTGGGTATATTTATCAATCTTGGCTGGAAATAATGCCTGCATGCAATCACTCTATGACACAATTGCACATGCTTTCTGATCTCAGTATTTACCATAATAAATCTGCTCCTATAATTGGGGCATACGGCCCTCAAAAACCTATTTGTATACAGGATTGGACCCAGTTAGAAAAAATGAACTTGCTTATTTAGGAAGATTTCTTTGCAGAACAGGCAGAGGTGCTGCACAACGATTCCTACGGAATCATTATTAACTGGTCCCCTAAGGGGATGTTTAGCTTGAATTGCACCTCTCAGTCTGCGTGCCATGGCCACACTATGTTCAGATGATCTGAACAAAATGGTCAGATGGTAGAAATGATAAGAAGTACGGCAAAAGTTCCTATTATCTGGAAACATGGCGGTATAGTGGCACCTCAACCTCAAATGATATGGCCCACTCTAGGAGCTTAACATGAGAATTTAAAATTAAAGAGCAAATATTTAAAGCATCCCAGGCACACCTGACCTTAATGCCAGGAACTGGAGTGCTTAAAGGAGCTGTAGACAAATTAGCAGTTAGTAACCCATTAAAATGGATAAAAACACTTGGAAGTTCTGTGATTTCAATGATGATTGTGCTTTTAATCTGTGTTGTTTGTCTTTGTATAGTCTGCAGATGTGGATCCTGACTCCTGCAAGAAGTAGCTCACTGTGACAAAGCTGCCTTTGCTTTTATCGATTTGCAAATCAGAGAAGGGGGACGTGTTGTGAGCAAGCCCACCTCAAAATCTGCCCATAAACTGGCCCCAAAACTGGCCATAAACAGAATGTCTGCAGCACTGTAACATGTTCATAATGGCCCTAATGTCCACGTTGGAAGGTTGTGGGTTTAGGGGAATGAGGGCAAGGAATCCAGGGTGGAAAACCACTTAAAGGCATTCTTAAGCCACAAGCAATAGCATGAGGGATCTGTGCCTTAAGGACATGCTTCTGTTGCAGTTAACTAGCCCAACCTATTCCTTTATTTCAGCCCATCCCTTCGTTTCCCATAAGGGATACTTTTAGTTACTTTAATATCTATAGAAACAATGCTAATGACTGGTTTGCTGTTAATAAATATGTGGGTAAATCTCTGTTTGGGGCTCTCAGCTCTGAAGGCTGTGAGACCCCTGATTTCCCACTTCACACCTCTATATTTCTGTGTGTGTGTCTTTAATTCCTCTAGCGCCGCTGGGTTAGGGTCTCCCCAACCGAGTTGGTCTCACCAGCCAATGGAGATAGCCAGAAAGTGCTGGCTGCCTGAACTAACCGTGGCAAGTATTTTTATTTCAGTCTTTGGGGAAAGCTAGACTTACATCCTTCTGACCGCTGTTCCTCTTTAATATCCCTGCTCTCATTTTTGTAGTAGCGCACCAATGACGTTCACCATCAAGCACAAGTGTTTCCTGTAGAGCTGGGAGGCAAATCTGGCCATCTAGCTTCCTGGCTTCAGCTGATCCTCACAGGACTTGCCCAAAACCCTTGACCTACCTATTGCAACAGGACTCAGTGTGTCAGATACAACTTGCTAAGTCCTCAAATTATAATCAGCACTGTGTTACTGAAATATACTGCCTTGGGAATGGCACTATTTTAATTTTAAATCAGTCTTACAAATATAAGCTAACACATGCTTTGTCTAAATGTAATATTTATTGACCAATGACCTGAACAATAACAACAACAACAACAAACAAGAAAACAATCTCATTTATGATAGCATCAAACAAGTAAAATAGCTAGGAATAAATTTAATGAAGGAAGCAAAAGACCTGTATACTGAAAGCTATAAAATATTGATGAAGGAAATTAAAAAGATACAAATAAGTGCTTATGGATCAGAGTAATTAATATTGTTAAAATGGCCATACAACCTAAAGCAACATATATATTCAACACAATCCCTATCAAAATCCCAAAGATATTTTCCTCAGAAATAGAAAAAGCAATTCTAAAATTTGTATTTATCCACCAAAGATCCTGAATACACAAAGCAATTCTGAGAGGAAAAACAAAGTTGAAGGTATCACACTTTCAGATTTAAAATTATATTACAAAGCTATAGTAATCAAAATGGTAGGATACTGGCATGAAAACAGAAACACAGAGCAGTGGAACAGAATAAAGAGTCCAGAAATAATTTCAAACATATATGTCAACCAATTTTCAGCAAGGCCACCAAAAAGACACAATGGGGAAAGGATAATCTCTGCAATAAATGGTGCTAGGAAAGCTAGATTTCCACTTGTGAAAGAATGAAATTGGAGTCTTATTTTACACCAGGCACAAAACTCAACTCAAAATGGATAAGAGACCCAAAAGTAAGACTGAAATAATAAAACTCCTAAAAGAAAACATAGGAGAAAAGGTATTGACATTGGCCTTGGCAATGATTTATTGTATATCCCACCAAAAGCTCAGGCTACAAAAGCAAAAATAAATACATGGAACTACATCAAACTAAAAAACTGCACAGTGAATGAAACAATAAATATGAAAGGCTGGCCAGGCACAGTGGCTCACACCTGCAATCCCAGCACTTTGGGAGGCTGAGGAAGGTGGATATCTTGAGGTCTGGAGTTCAAGACCAGCCTGGCCAACATGGTGAAACCCCATCTTTACTAAAAATACAAAAATTAGCTGGGCATTGTTGCAGGTGCCTGTAATCCCAGCTACTCAGGAGGCAGGAGAATCGCTTGAATCTCGGAGGTGGAGGCTGCAGTGAGCTGAGATCATGCCACCGCACTCCAGTCTGGGTGACAAAGTGAGACTCTGTCTCAAATAATAAAATATGAAAGGTTAACCTATACATAAAGTATTTGTAAACCATACGTCAGATAAGTGGTTAATATTCAAGATTTGTAAAGAACTCATACACTCTGGTAGCAGGAAAATATATAAGCTGATTACAAAATGGGCGACGGACTAGAATAGACATTTCTCCAAAGATGATATTAAAAATGGCCAACAGGTACATGAAAAGGTACTCAACATCTGTAATAATGAGGAAAATGCAAATAATAACCACCATGAGATACCACTTCACACTTGAGGACTGCTGCTATCAAACAGACAACATAATAACTGTTGGTGAGGGTGTGAAGAAAAGGGAATGCTTTTGTACACTGTTTGTGGGTGTGTAGAATAGTGTAATCATTATGAAAAACAATATGGAGGTTCCTAAAGAAATTTAAAGTAGAACTGCCATACGATGCAGCAGTCCCTCCCTTTCATATCCAAAGGAAATGTAATCACCACCTCATAAAGATGTCTGTACTGCCATGCTCATTGCCGCATTCTTCACAGTAGCCAAGATAGGGGAACAATCTAGGTATCCCAATAGAATATCATTCATCCATAAAAGAGAAAGAGATCCTGCCATTTGTCACAACATGGATGGATCTGGAGGACATTCTAAGTGAAATAAGTCAGACACAGAAAAATATTGCATGATCTCTCACTTATATGTGGAATCTTTAAATAAAGATCAAATATTGGCCAGCCATGGTGTTTTATATCTATAATCCCAGTGATTTGTGAGGCCAAGGTGGGAGGACTGCTTGAGCCCAGGAGTTCAAGACCCCTGGGGTCAAGAAAGTGAGATCCCCCATCTCTATAAAAAAGTCAAATATATATATATATATTTGATATTATATATTTGATATATATATATCAGCCTTTCATATTTATTGTTTCATTCACTGTGCAGCTTTTTAGTTTGATGTAGTTCCATGTATTTATTTTTGCTTTTGTAGCCTGAGCTTTTGGTGTGATATACTATATATATATGTGTGTGTGTGTGTGTGTGTGTGTGTGTGTATATATATATAGAGAGAGAGAGAATAAAATAGTAGTTACTAGGATCAGGGTTGGGCAGTGGCAGGGAGAGAACAGGAAATGGTGAGCTACGGGTCAAGGGATACAAAGTAACAGATATGTAGGATGCGTAAGTGAAAAGATGTAATGTACAACATGAGGACTATAGTTAATAATAGTGTACTGTAGTCAGGATTTCTTCTAAATAAGTATCTTAAAGCTGCTCATGTCTTGGGTCGGGTGGGGGGGGGGGGACAAAAGGTAACTATGTGTGATGATAGATATGTCAATTTGTTCCACTGTAATAATTATTTTACTATATAGATGTATCTCTTAACATCATGTTGTACATCTTAGACATACACAATAAAGTTTACTTAAAATATTTAAAAAATAAATTAGAAAAAAGATTTTTCTTGATTTAGAAGTTCAATATCACTATGGAAATTCAGTTGAACACACACACGCACACACACACACACACACACACACAGCCCCCACAGCAAACTCTGTTCCGGCCATGGAATATGGCATTATTATTTTATTCATTAAATCCATTTGGATCTCTACAGTGTCCCTGTCACAGTGCAGTGGACACAAAAGAAGTACTGGTAGGGCCCTCCCTCTTAAGAAGGAAAGAAAGAAGAAGAAATATTTACTGGATGAGTCTACTGTGATAGGTGCTTTTATATAGATTATCTCTTTTAATCAAAATAGTCTGCAGTTATGTTAGTTTTACAGACAAATAAATGCAGGCTTGAAGAGGTTAGGTACCTTGCAACTTGTCATTTGATCCAGTTCTATCTGGGTTAAGACTCCATACTCTTATTTGTAACGATGCATGTAGCATATAGGAGACAGGTAGGGAGTAATACGAGTCAGTACACAATGAAGTATAAAGTAAATACCAGTTGAGCATCCCAAACCAGAAAAAATCTGAAATCCCAAACACCTCTATTCTCAATAATTTTGAGTAAGGGATACTCAACACGTATAATCAATTGCTAAGACTTAAGGTATGAGCCTCTAATGCTTTAGGAGTTCAGTGGCAGGAAATTAATGTTTAATTATTACAGAAGATCTCAAATCAGAAGACACAGAATTTAATTTTAAATCCTGGTAGGTGTGAAAGTTGTCAGAATCAAAATGGAGTCACTTGTTTTAAAAACAACCTTGAAAAATGGAGACAGAGAAGGTCATGAAGGAAGGATTCTCATGCACAAATGCCTGATAAAAATAATAAAAAAAATTGCAAACCTCACAATTTTACACAAAGGCCATTGCTACTTGACACAAAAAATGCTTCTGGGGGGGGGGTCATCTGCCAAGCAATTGCCCGTCCAACCTTGGACTGACATCAACCTTGTTATTGATCCTTGCAGCCAAGGATAATTATCTCAAAACAATTATGCAGATGGTGACATCAGCAAGATAGCTGTCTAGAAGTCCTTAGCACTTGTCCCCTCAACAAAGACAGATAAAACAATGAAGAAATAATTACATTTTAATAAAAATAACTGAAGGAGGGCACTGGAGTACATCCAAACAATAACAGAAACTCTGGTGAGCACAGAAACTCAGGATGGTCACACAGAGAACAGAAGGAAACACTTGACTTCCACCACCCTATCCCCCAGCTAGGATAAGCTGGGAACCGGGAGGAACTTCTCTCTATAGGGAAGAAGTAAGCAAGAGAATTCCAGCAGCCCCTGTCAGCACCTTTGATACCTACAGTCCTTACCACTGGGATCTTCTGCAGCCTTCACAGGCACTTAAGGCTAGTTGAAGGGGCTACCTGGAGTCCATACAGCTCTCTTCCCTCTAAATAAGGAGCCCCACCCTCTGTGCCCACATGGCTACTGCCCTACACACCATCTTGGAAATGGAATTACTGCTGGAGTGTATCTTGCTCTGGGTGTGAGTAGCCATGGCAGTCCTTCATTCCTGAGTCTAAACTGCTTTTGAATCATCCCTGCCCCATGGCTTGACATCCCTAAGCTGAGTTTTGAGCCACTGCTATACCTTTCCCCATCTATTACCACTACACAGTGCCTCATCTCTAGGGACCCGAGTTGCCCCCAAGCCCTACTGGTTCAGGTTTCCAAATTACAACCATACCCTCTGCCCTGGGCAAAAACCTCCAGAGTATCCTTTATTCCTTGGAGTCAGGCCAAGGCTGTGCCCTGCCTCCCAGGGGCAGAATCACAGCTACAACCCAACCTCCTGGACCCAAGCTGCTAGGGGCACTGGAGAGTCACAGATACTGGCTCTACGAAAAACCTACCTCCAATGCTGCCACAGAGAGCAAATCTGCACCCCAATACCCAAGTGTCACAATAGGTTTGAGAGATCTTGAGCATAGAACCCTGGCCCCACAGTCATTCTGAGCATCTGCCTCTGTGACCAGTACCACTGCAATTGCTTCTAGGATGTGTCAGACCTGACATCAAGAAGGATCCTCTCAGCTAAGTGTCCCCATTGTGGGGAAAATAAGAATAGGAAAACCCCAGAAGCCCTTGCCACTGAGGATATTAACAATAAACACTGCCACTACAGCTACCACAAAGTCCTACAGCCTAAACCACTGAGGTGCCTACAGTTATTACTGATGTTCAACACAGTCAAAGAAGCTGCAGAGAGACTATAAAATGGCACGTACTTGGAAACAGAGTCACCACGTCTTTCCCAACCAGCATACCAGGACCCAACTGTAGATGAGTCTTTTTCTATGAAAGCTACTCTAGAAAGTTTGGAAGAGGTGATTGTTCCACCAAATGCACAGACATGAATGCAGGGACACATGAAACATAAAAAAGCATGGAAGTTTAACATCACCAAAGGAACATAACTCTCTAGTAACAGACCCCAATAAAAAGTAAATCAATGAATTGATGGAAAAGGAATTAAAAAATAATTATCTTAAGGAAACTCAATGATTTACTAGAAAATACAGATGGACAATTCAAGAAAATCAGGAAAACAATTCACGATATGAATGAGAAGTACAACAGAGATATTTTAAAAACTAAACAGAAATCCTGTAGCTGAAGAATTCAATGAATGAAATAAAAAATGCAACAGAGAGCTTAAACAGCAGACTTGATAAAATGGAATAAAGAACCTCTGGCTGAGCACAGTGGCTCATGCCTGTAATCTCAGCACTTTGGGAGACTGAGGCAGGCAAATTACCTGAGGTCAGGAGTTCAAGCCCAGCCTGGCCAACATGGTGAAACCCCATCTCTACTAAAAATACAAAAATTAGCTGGGCATAGTGGGCTCCTGTAATCCCAGCTTCTCAGGAGGCTTAGGCAGGAGAATAGCTTGAACCTGGGAGGTGGAGGTTGCAGTGAGCCAAGATCGCATGCCATTGCCCTCCAGCCTGGGTGAGAGAATGAGATTCTGTCTCAAAAGAAAGAAAAAAAAAAGAAAAAAGAAAAAAAGAAAGAACCTCTGAACTTAACTTGAATATAGGCCATTATAAATTAGACAGTTAGAGAAAAAAAAAAGAATGAAAAAGACTGAAGACAGCCTACAAGACTTATGGGACACCATTAAGTGAACAAATATTTTTATTCTAGAAGTTTCAGGAAGAGATGATGTTGTAAAGGATGTAAAAAAAACCTATTTAATGACATAATAGCTAGAAACTTCCCAAGTCTGAGGGGAGATATGGACATTCAAATCCAGGAAACTCAAAAGTCCCCAAATAGATTCAATCAAAAAAGTCCTCTCCAAAGTACACTATAGTCAAATTATCAAAAATCAAAGACAAAGAGAGATTTTAAAAAACAGTAAGAGAAAAGCATAAAGCTACTTATAAGGGAATCCCTATTAGAGGGACAGCAGATTTCTCAGGAGAAACCTTAGAGACCAGAAGAGAATGAGATGACATAATCAAAGTATAGGAAAAACTTGTCACGCAAGAATACAATATCCAACAAAGCTACCGTTCAGAAATGAGGGAGAAATAAAGTCTTTCCCAGACAACCAAAAACTGAGGAAATTTAATAACACTAGACTGGCCTCACAAGAAATGCTCAAGGAGCTCTGCACCTGGAAGCAAAAAGATCATCATCACCATTATGAAAAAACATGAAAGTATAAAATCACTGGTGGAATAGATACACCAAAGAGAAAGAAAAGAATCAAAGCTTATCACTACAAAAAACACACCAAACCACAATAACAATAAATAAGAAGGCAAGAAAAGAACAAAGGATATGCAAAAACCCCTGAAAACAGTATACTGAAGAGATATAGCACTTCCAAATTTATTGCAGCACTATTTACAATAACAAAGACATGGAATCAACCTAAGTGTCCATCAATGGATGAATGAATAAAGAAAATGAGATATACTTACATATATATATATAAAATTTGGCCATAAAAAAAGAAGCAAATACTGTCATTTGCAGCAGTATGGATGGAACTGGAGGACATCATGTTAAGTGAAAGAAGCCAGGGACAAAAAGATTAATATCACAGTTCTGACTCATATGTAATGACTAAAAAAGTACATTTCATGGAGGCAGAGAGTTAAATGTTGGTTACCAGAGGCTAGGAATAGTGATGAGGGAGAGGAGATGAAGAGAGGTTGTTTAATGAGTATAAAAATACAGTTAGATAAAAGGAATAATTTCTAGTGTTTGATAGCAAAGTAGGGTGACTATAGTTAATAATTCACTGTGTATTTCAAAATGGCTAGATTTGTAATGTTCCCAACACAAAGAAACGATAAATGTTTGAGGCGACAGATATCCTAATTACGTGATCATTACACATTGTATGCATATATCAAAACATCACATGTTCCCCATGTGTACAACTATTATGTATCAATAAAAACTATGTAATCTTCCTCATTTTTCCTTTAGAAAACGCTATCTTCCTTTACCTCCCTAAATATGCACACAGATTACTATGGCAAATGTATTCCCATGGCAATGTCCATTCCCAAATAAATATTATTTTCTTTCAGAGAGCCTCTCTCTCTCTTTTATTTAGGATTATATAAATGGTGTCAGAAGTGAGATCTAAGTCAGCTCACCTTAGATAGATTATCAGCCCCTGAAATGGAGTGCAGTATCACCTGAGCCCTTTATGTTCTTCGTTTCTATGAGTCGCCTTTTTGGTCCTGGAGAATTTCTTCTCAGATTTTCTGACTCCTTCCCTTTGGTGAGTTTTTTGGACATTATTTGGGATCTGATTTGATTATAAGGTCACCTTAAAAATGGACCTTGCATTCCCCCTGGTATAATAAAAAACTTTTGTCTTTTCTGGCAAGCCCTTTCTAGTTTAAGGACAATGTTCTTCTGGTGTGAGTACTCTGGTTTTTATAGAATGTGTACTTTGTGATGCATGTCTTTTCTGGTGAATTCACTTTTGGTCTGCATACCTAGTTTGATATTCTGGTTGATTAGCATGCCTGGCTTAACATTTTTGTGAGCACTCTAATTTGGGTTTCATTTTGGTTTGGTTATGCACATCTATAAATAATTTGAATTTTGTACTTTTTTTTCTCTTCTTGCTTGCTTTTGAACATCTTCCCAGAGCAAAAATAAAAAAGTGGTAGCAAAGTGGTAGGTGTGAGATGGCCAATTAAAAGCCACTATCTAAAAGCCACCACCATAGGGTGGTTGCCACTATCTAAAATACCAAACTCCTGACATTCCCTGATAGAATGCATAGATTTCTTTTCTCTCAAGAGACAAATAAGAAACAAAATGGGATTGTCAAACATTAAGGCATGCCAGTTTTTCTGGGACTCCAGCCAGCTACATGGTTTTTCCTCATGCACGTTTTTAAACCAATGGCCATCTTAGGCATTATTTGAACTTCCCAAGTTTTCTTTTTTTTTCTTGTTGGTACCAAATACAGGGTTAAAACAAAATGCTGGTATGTAAAGGCTCTCAACCTCTCGTTTTTTTCCTTTTTTTTCCCCCTCTGCTTCTCTGAATCTGCTAACTTTTTCACTTGTATTAAAATAATCTAATTTTGCTTATTTCTAAAGCTACTTATAAGTTTTTTAAAGGGCATTTCAGTCAAGATAAGAAAAAAAGAGAGGGCTTTCAAATTACCGTAGTTCCATGACAACCAACAAGCTATCCTGTACACTTAAGAGTCATCTCTTTTGGAAATGTTAATTTAGTTTTGCTTGACTAGCAATTGCTTAGGGTGATTTAACAATTGCTTTAGTTAATTAAAAGTTAGTCTAAGAAGGAAAGAATTAGATCAAGGTTTACAAAAGTTAGGCTCTCAGATCAAACAGTTCGAAATCTTGAGCTCAGAGGAATAACAGAAGGTATCTTTGACATAAAAATTTTGTTGTCTGCTGTGTGTGAGCCAGGAAAAGCCAAGGGGGAAAAAAACCTTTAAATACCTTTTACTAAAATGCTTTCTTACCTGCATTGACTAATCAAGTAAATCAGACAAACAAATAAAAAGATAAATTTATTGCCGGAATTCAAGGCCACTGGGATATTCTGTTTTTCTACACAATTTGGTTGGTGCTATCTAAAATGAAAACATTTGAATATTTAACCCCTATACTAATTGAAAATTCGAAGGATAAAAAGAGGTTTCTAAAAATCAAACTGCTGTGGAAACTGCCTTACCCAAAGCTTTGGTCCACAGCCTTCATAAGATCACCTATCAGGGCAAACACAATTTAGCCATGTGAACAGCTCCCATTTTGACAGAAATATAATTTGGATTCAACTGTCCTTTTATAAACTGGTAAGTTTAAATTACTATGTTTTGCTGTCTCATGATTAACATTTCAAAATGAAAGCTAAAGAATCTGCTTCAATGTATTCATGTTGTCTGTATGTTTTTATGTTATATGTATGTATTTTTCTACCAAAATATATCAAAGAGCTAATTCATTAATTAATTGACTTAAAGGGAAAAATTAAGCACTTCAATCAAGTATTTTATCAAAAACATAACAGTCACTTGAAAGTTTTTTTTTTTTTTTTTTTTTTTTTTTTTTTTTTTTTGAGACGGAGTCTCGCAGTCGCCCAGGCTGGAGTGCAGTGGCCGGATCTCAGCTCACTGCAAGCTCCGCCTCCCGGGTTTACGCCATTCTCCTGCCTCAGCCTCCCGAGTAGCTGGGACTACAGGCGCCCGCCAACTCGCCCGGCTAGTTTTTTCTATTTTTTTTTAGTAGAGACGGGGTTTCGCCGTGTTAGCCAGGATGGTCTCGATCTCCTGACCTCGCGATCCACCCGTCTCGGCCTCCCAAAGTGCTGGGATTACAGGCTTGAGCCACCGTGCCCGGCCGAAAGTTTTTAAGTTCACATGACTTGGGTAAATGTTTGATAAGTAAACCGATTTTAAAATTATTGATAAAATAAAGACAGAAATGTCTTAGGAATTGTCAGCATACATTTGTGCCCGAGTTTACTGGTCAGGCAGTTTTACGTTTATCTTGGTTAGATATTTTAAGGAGTCAGTGTTTGACATGAATGTCAGAGAACTATGAATCCACCCTAAAAAGAGAATGACCTTTGTTTATGTAACTCCTTGATAAGCAATAATAATTTAATATTGTTGATCTAATGAAAGCAGCTATATTTTCTGAATTATTGGCAAGATACTGAAGTATTTAACTTTACGGTTCTTAGTTGGGTGAGGAATGCTTAATAGTCACAGCCTATAAAAATGGCTAACAAGGAAATAGCCTGAAATAATTACCAGCCTTGTCTAATATCTTAGCTTTCATAAGTAACATAGTTACAGTTGTTAAAAATAAATTAGGTGAACTTAAATGGCATAATCATTTATAAATGAATTCTTCTTAGTTTCAAAAAATCTCTTTGATAACTTAAAATCTTAAAGTTACATTAAATTAAGTAACAGATACTTATTAAGTATCTGGGCCATTTCAAAATAAGATAAAATATTGAAACAAATTGCTGAACATAAATATAAGTCTGTTCTTGGCTTCTTAAATTTTATAGAAAAACAAATATATTTGGGTTCATTAATACACATTAAAATTATGAGAAAACATGTTTCCAAAATAATAAAATCATTCTTATCTATAAAATATAGATATGGAACAGTTCAAAATTTCTTGCTTCTTACACTTTCATTAGAAATTAATGTTACTAAGAGTTTGAATTTTATTGCGGGGCAGAGCAAGATGGCCGAATAGGAACAGCTCCAGTCTCCAACTCCCAGCGCGAGCGACACAGAAGACCGGTGATTTCTGCATTTTCAACTGAGGTACTGGGGTCATCTCACTAGGGAGTGCCGGACAATCGGTGCTGGTCAGCTGCTGCAGCTCGACCAGCAAGAGCTGAAGCAGGGCGAGGCATCGCCTCACCTGGGAAGCGCAAGGGGGAAGGGAATCCCTTTTCCTAGCCAGGGGAACTGAGACACACAACACCTGGAAAATCGGGTAACTCCTACCCCAATACTGCGCTTTAAGCAAACGGGCACACCAGGAGAATATATCCCACATCTGGCCAGGAGGGTCCCACGCCCACGGAGCCTCCCTCATTGCTAACACAGCAGTCTATGATCTAACTGCAAGGCAGCAGCGAGGCTGGGGGAGGGGCACCCACCATTGCTGAGGCTTAAGTAGGTAAACAAAGCCGCTGGGAAGCTCAAACTGGGTGGAGCTCACAGCAGCTCAAGGAAACCTGCCTGTCTCAGTAGACTCCACCTCTGGGGACAGGGCACAGATAAATAACAAAAACAAAAAAGCAGCAGAACCTCTGCAGACGCAAACGACTCCGTCTGACAGCTTTGCAGAGAGCAGTGGATCTCCCAACACAGAGGTTGAGATCTGAGAAGGGACAGACTGCCTGCTCAAGTGGGTCCCTGACCCCTGAGTAGCCTAACTGGGAGACATCCCCCACTAGGGGCAGCCTGACACCCCACACCTCACATGGTGGAGTACACCCCTGAGAGGAAGCTTCCAAAGTAAGAATCAGATAGGTACATTCACTGTTCAGCAATATTCTATCTTCTGCAACCTCTGCTGCTGATACCCAGGCAAACAGGGTCTGGAGTGGACCTCAAGCAATCTCCAACAGACCTACAGCTGAGGGTCCTGACTGTCAGAAGGAAAACTATCAAACAGGAAGGAACCTATACCAAAACCCATCAGTACATCACCATCATCAAAGACAGACAGACAAAAAAAAAAACAAAGATGGGGAAGAAGCAGGGCAGAAAAGCTGGAAATTCAAAAAATAAGAGACGCATCACCCCCTGCAAATGAGTGCAGCCCATCGCAGCAATGGATCAAAGCTGGTCAGAGAATGACTTTGACGAGATGAGAGAAGAAGGCTTCAGTCCATCAAACTTCTCAGAGCTAAAGGAGGAATTACGTACCCAGCGCAAAGAAAAAAAACTATCTTGAAAAAAGAGTGGAAGAATTGACAGCTAGACTAATTAATGCAGAGAAGGTCATAAATGAAATGACAGAGATGAAAACCATGACACGAGAAATACGTGACAAATCCACAAGCTTCAGTAACCGACTCGATCAACTGGAAGAAAGAGTATCAGCGATTGAGGATCAAATGAATGAAATGAAGCGAGAAGAGAACCAAAAGAAAAAAGAAGAAAAAGAAATGAACAAAGCCTGCAAGAAGTATGGGATTGTAAAAAGACCAAATCTACGTCTGACTGGGGTGCCTGAAAGTGAGGGGGAAAATGGAACCAAGTTGGAAAACACTCTTCAGGATATCATCCAGGAGAACTTCCCCAACCTAGTAGGGTAGGCCAACATTCAAATTCAGGAAATACAGAGAATGCCACAAAGATACTGCTCGAGAAGAGCAATTCCAAGACACATAATTGCCAGATTCACCAAAGTTGAAATGAAGGAAAAAATCTTAAGGGCAGCCAGAGAGAAAGGTCGGGTTACCCACAAAGGGAAGCCCATCAGACTAACAGCAGATCTCTCGGCAGAAACTCTACAAGCCAGAAGAGAGTGGGGGGGGGGGGCAATATTCAACGTTCTTAAAGAAAAGAATTTTAAACCCAGAATTTCATATCCAGCCAAACTAAGTTTCATCAGTGAAGGAGAAATAAAATCCTTTACAGAGAAGCAAATGCTTAGAGATTTTGTCACCACCAGGCCTGCCTTACAAGAGACCCTGAAGGAAGCCCTAAACATGGAAAGGAACAACCGTACCAGCCATTGCAAAAACATGCCAAAATGTAAAGACCATCGAGGCTAGGAAGAAACTGCATCAACTAACGAGCAAAATAACCAGTTAATATCATAATGTCAGGATCAAGTTCACACATAACAATATTAACCTAAATGTAAATGGACTAAATGCTCCAATTAAAAGACACAGACTGGCAAACTGGATAAAGAGTCAGACCCATCAGTCTGCTGTATTCAGGAGACCCATCTCACATGCAGAGACATACATAGGCTCAAAATAAAGGATGGAGGAAGATCTACCAAGCAAATGGAGAACAAAAAAGCAGGGTTGCAATCCTAGTCTCTGATAAAACAGACTTTAAACCATCAAAGATCAAAAGAGACAAAGAAGGCCATTACATAATGGTAAAGGGATCAATTCAACAGGAAGAGCTAACTCTCCTAAAATATATGCACCCAATACAGGAGCACCCAGATTCATAAAGCAAGTCCTTAGAGACTTACAAAAGACTTAGACTCCCATACAAAATAATGGGAGACTTCAACACTCCACTGTCAACATTAGACAGATCAATGAGACAGAAAGTTAACAAGGATATCCAGGAATTAAACTCATCTCTGCACCAAGCGGACCTAATAGAAATCTATAGAACTCTCCACCCCAAATCAACAGAATATACATTCTTCTCAGCACCACATCACACTTATTCCAAAATTGACCACATAATTGGAAGTAAAGCACTCCTCAGAAAATGTAAAAGAACAGAAATTATAACAAACTGTCTCTCAGACCACAGTGCAATCAAACTAGACCTCAGGACTAAGAAACTCAATCCAAACCGCTCAACTACATGGAAACTGAACAACCTGCTCCTGAATGACTACTGGGTACATAACGAAATGTAGGCAGAAATAAAGATGTTCTCTGAAACCAGTGAGAACAAAGATACAACATACCAGAATCTCTGGGACACATTTAAAGCAGTGTGTAGAGGGAAATTTATAGCACTAAATGCCCACAAGAGAAAGCAGGAAAGATCTAAAATTGACACTCTAACATCACAATTAAAAGAACTAGAGAGGCAAGAGCAAACACATTCAAAAGCCAGCAGCAGGCAAGAAATAACTAAGATCAGAACAGAACTGAAGGAGATAGAGACACAAAAAACCCTCCAAAAAATCAATGAATCCAGGAGTTGGTTTTTTGAAAAGATCAACAAAATTGACAGACCGCTAGCAAGACCAATAAAGAAGAAAAGAGAGAGGAATCAAATAGACGCAAAAAAAATGATAAAGGGGATATCACCACCGACCCCACAGAAATACAAACTACCATCAGAGAATACTATAAACACCTCTACGCAAATCAACTAGAAAATCTAGAAGAAATGGGTAATTTCCTGGACACTTACACTCTCCCAAGACTAAACCAGGAAGAAGTTGAATCCCTGAATAGACCAATAGCAGGCTCTGAAATTGAGGCAACAATTAGTAGCCTACCCACCAAAAAAAGTCCAGGACCAGATGGATTCACAGCTGAATTCTACCAGAGGTACAAGGAGGAGCTGGTACCATTCCTTCTGAAACTATTCCAATCAATAGAAAAAGAGGGAATCCTCCCTAACTCATTTTATGAGGCCAACATCATCCTGATACCAAAGCCTGGCAGAGACACAAGAAAAAAGAAAATTTTAGACCAATATCCCTGATGAACATCGATGCAAAAATCCTCAATAAAATACTGGCAAACCGGATTCAGCAGCACATCAAAAAGCTTATCCACCATGATCAAGTGGGCTTCATCCCTGGGATGCAAGGCTGGTTCAACATTCGCAAATCAATAAACGTAATCCAGCATATAAAGAGAACCAAAGACAAGAACCACCATGATTATCTCAATAGATGCAGAAAAGGCTTTTGACAAAATTCAACAGCCCTTCATGCTAAAAACGCTCAATAATTCGGTATTGATGGAACGTACCTCAAAATAATAAGAGCTATTTATGACAAACCCACAGCTAATATCATACTGAATGGGCAAAAACTGGAAAAATTCCCTTGAAAACTGGCACAAGACAGGGATGCCCTCTCTCACCACTCCTATTCAACATAGTATTGGAAGTTCTGGCCAGGGCATCAGGCAAGAGAAAGAAATCAAGGGTATTCAGTTAGGAAAAGAAGAAGTCAAATTGTCCCTGTTTGCAGATGACATGATTGTATATTTAGAAAACCCCATCGTCTCAGCCCAAAATCTCCTTAAGCTGATAAGCAACTTCAGCAAAGTCTCAGGATACAATTAATGTGCAAAAATCACAAGCATTCTTATACACCAGTAACAGACAAGCAGAGAGCCAAATTAGGAATTAACTTCCATTCACAATTGCTTCAAAGAGAATAAACTTCCTAGGAATCCAACTTACAAGGGATGTCAAGGACCTCTTCAAGGAGAACTACAAACCACTGCTCAGTGAAATCAAAGAGGACACAAACAAATGGAAGAACGTACCATGCTCATGGATAG
This sequence comes from Trachypithecus francoisi, assembly GCF_009764315.1. Lineage (NCBI taxonomy): Eukaryota > Metazoa > Chordata > Mammalia > Primates > Cercopithecidae > Trachypithecus > Trachypithecus francoisi. The sequence goes on along the minus strand of NW_022681457.1, from coordinate 39,267,797 downwards.
GAAGAATCAATATCGTGAAAATGGCCATACTGCCCAAGGTTATTTATAGATTCAATGCCATCCCCATCAAGCTACCAATGAGTTTCTTCACAGAATTGGAAAAAACGGCTTTAAAGTTCATATGGAACCAAAAAAGAGCCCGCATTGCCAAGACAATCCTAAGTCAAAAGGACAAAGCTGGAGGCGTCACGCTACCTGACTTCAAACTATACTACAAGGCTACAGTAACCAAAACAGCATGGTACTGGTACCAAAACAGAGATATAGACCAATGGAACAGAACAGAGTCCTCAGAAATAATACCACACATCTACAGCCATCTGATCTTTGACAAACCTGAGAGAAACAAGAAATGGGGAAAGGATTCCCTATTGAATAAATGGTGCTGGGAAAATTGGCTAGCCATAAGTAGAAAGCTGAAACTGGATCCTTTCCTTACTCCTTATATGAAGATTAATTCAAGATGCATTAGAGACTTAAATGTTAGACCTAATACCATAAAAACCCTAGAAAAAAATCTAGGTTATGTACCATTCAGGACATAGGCATGGGCAAGGACTTCATGTCTAAAACACCAAAAGCAATGCCAACAAAAGCCAAAATTGACAAATGGGATCTAATTAAACTAAAGAGCTTCTGCACAGCAAAAGAAACTACCATCAGAGTGAACAGGCAACCTACAGAATGGGAGAACATTTTTGCAATCTACTCATCTGACAAAGGGCTAATATCCAGAATCTACAAAGAACTCAAACAAATATACAAGAAAAAAAAAACAACCCCATCAAAAAGTGGGCAAAGGATATGAACAGACATTTCTCAAAAGAAGACATTCATACAGCCAACAGACACATGAAAAAATGCTCATCATCACTGGCCATCAGAGAAATGCAAATCAAAACCACAATGAGATACCATCTCACACCAGTTAGAATGGCAATCATTAAAAAGTCAGGAAACAACAGGTGTTGGAGAGGATGTGGAGAAATAGGAACACTTTTACACTGTTGGTGGGATTGTAAACTAGTTCAACCATTATGGAAAACAGTATGGCGATTCCTCAAGGATCTAGAACTAGATGTACCATATGACCCAGCCACCACTACTGGGTATATACCCAAAGGATTATAAGTTATCTCTACTACAAAGACACATGCACACGTATGTTTATTGCGGCACTATTCACAATAGCAAAGAATTGGAATCAACCCAAATGTACATCTGTGACAGACTGGATTAAGAAAATGTGGCACATATACACCATGGAATACTATGCAGCCATCAAAAAGGATGAGTTTGCGTCCTTTGTAGGGACATGGATGCAACTGGAAACCATCATTCTTAGCAAACTATCACAAGAAGAGAAAACCAAACACCGCATGTTCTCACTCATAGGTGGGAACTGAACAATGAGATCACTTGGACTCGGGAAGGGGAACATCACACACTGGGGCCTATCATGGGGATGGGGGAGGGGGGATGAATTGCATTGGGGAGTTATACATGATATAAATGATGAGTTGATGGGAGCTGACGAGTTGATGGGTGCAGCACACCAACATGGCACAAGTATACATATGTAACAAACCTGCACGTTATGCACATGTACCCTAGAACTTAAAGTATAATAAAAAAATAAAGAGTTTGAATTTTAATTAATATATATAATTCTTCATACAAAGCATACCAATAAAAGTAAAATGTGTTTTTGATAGGAAAAGTGACAAGAAAGGGATAAAAATATGTTCTTTGTTGAGAAAAAGAAAAATTTGTCTAATTTAGAGGTTATTTAAAGATTGTTTCAAAATATGAATTTAGAAAGGAAATGGAAACAAGACAGAAAGGAACCAGTAAGTAGGAAACAGAGATGTGAAGAAAGTTGTAAGTGTTAAGATGTATTTTTGGCATGGAATGTTAGAAGAGAATAATTTTTCAAAATAATAAGGGAACAAGGAAAGCAAAGTTTTATCCTAAGGTGACTTGTTATTTTAAAAAGTGAAAGTACAGGACAAAATTAACGACTTAAGCATGTCATCAAAGGTCTGTGCAGATCGTGAAAGGTTTGTGAGGGATGAATTTTATAAGAAAAGTTTTGTATGTAATCAAGTTTGCTATAAATAAAAGGGAATTATGTATGTCTTTCTAAGAATTAAGTTTCGATTATATACATAATTTAGTTTGTAAGTTAAAACTTCATTTACAACTATGATATAAAACTAAGATTTTGGTTCCTTATATTAGAACAACAGAGTTTTCTTGAAGTATTAATCTGCTCTTAGTAAAATTTATAAAAGTCTTTGATTATTAATTCTGTAAAATTTCAGCCATCTTCTAAACTGCAGCTTCTTTGTTTTTTGTTTTTCTTTTCTTTTCTTTTCTTTTTTTGAGACAGAGTCTTGCTCTGTCACCAGGCTGGAGTGCCGACGTGATCTTGGCTCACTGCAACCTCTGCCTTCTGGGTTCAAACGATTCTCCTGCCTCAGCCTCCTGAGTAGCTGGGACTACAGGCATATGCCACCATGCCCAGCTAATTTTTGTATTTTTAATAGAGACAGGGTTTCACCATGTAGGCCAGGATGGTCTCAATCTCTTGACCTCATGATCCCCCGGCTTCAGGCTCCCAAAGTGCTGGGATTACAGGTGTGAGCCACCACACCCAGCCTCTGTTTTACAGTCTCTATTTACTTTCCCTAGTTTCAAATTAAATGTGCTATGTTCTTCATTTAGGGTGGTAATTTCATTTCTTGAGGTAGTTTTCCTCTTGAAGCTTTTCAGATTCATATCTCAGAAGTACAATTTTTGCTGTATCTTGCAGCACAGGATTTGCAGGTCATACAATACTGCCTTCTGCTTTTCCTGTCCCTCCTTGAGAGGATTCATCTTTTTGCTTGGCTAAGTTGATAACTCTCTCCTTCAACCTTTTTGTCAGCTGCTGAAACTTTTTTCTGTACTTCAAGCTCTGCTGTTGTGACCTGATGCTCAAATGTTTGACTTGAAGCCCTAGAAAAGCAATGTTTCCCTCCAGTATATCTTGATTCTGTAATCTTGGCTTTTCTTGATATGTTTGAATTGTTCCATGTAACCAGGCAATTCCCCATGTTTTCACTTTTTTTAAGAGCCATGTATTCCTCAGCTCAAGGTACTAGTTTTGTTTACTTCTTCTATGATATGATGTAAACTCATACAATGAACACACTCTTCTTGTGTCTGATTAAATCAAGTAGGTTTTCATCAGGTTAGACTTCCAGGTTATTTAAGCAGGCTTCCCATAAGAAGCAATTATATTGCAGGAAGCTTTTTTCCCCCCCTTTTGGTAACTGGCCTAAGATGAAGATTTTCGTAAGTTCCTGTGCTTCATGTTGTCTTTATTATGTTTTTTGATTACTTAGGAAAATTGAGCTTTGGAAATTTAAGGATTTTTGTTTGTTTGTTTTATATCCATGTAACTTTCTGTATTGTTTTTGAAGTCTTTCTGTAATCCAATTTTGATCAAGTGTTTTTGGCCTCTTGACATTTTTTGAAAAGCTTCCCCAGGATCAAGTTCTAAATTTAATCTTTCTGACCTAAAACTAATTTTGTGATTTTTCCAGTTGGGCCCTGGAGAGCCTCAAAGACTGTATCTCTCATCTTATAGAGATATTAAATGATTAGGTTTATTTAGTAAAGTGTATGGGAAGCATTGTCAAATGATAAGTGATGCTAGATCTTTTTTCAGTTACATTTATGGGTATGTTATTGATATGAATGTTCCAAGATTATATAAAACTCCTAGAAATCTAATATATCAGTAAGAATTCTTATTATGTTGTATGCCGCAAAGTAACCAAATTTCCTTGTCAATTTCTTGTTATCATGAACATTCATCAAACTTCATTTATTTATTTATTTATTTTTCTTTGCACTCTATTTTTCTGATTTCATCCGATTTTAAGCCATGGTTGTTTTCTATCTTTTTGTCGTCCATGGTTACTGGTTTGAGTTCTTTTCTAAAGACATAATCAGATTCATGGAAAAGACTCTAAGAAGTAGTCTTAAATATAAGTTTCTAATAACTTTAAGATCAAAGTTATTAGATAATAAAATAAATAAAAATTATTTATGTACTAAATAAAAATTTTCAGAACTCTCATGAAGAAACTGATAAATTTATGAAACTGCTAATCAGGCTCAAGCAGGACAAAAATTAATTACATGAAATTAAATGAACCAATAAAAATAATTTTATAGCCTATTTATTTGAAACATTGCTGGTTCTTTTCCTCAATGTTTTGTTTTCCAGATTGAAGAAAACTTTTTGTCTTAAGCCATCTATAGTTTACAGCCACTTGGTAAAGTAAACATTTGTGAACAAAAAATGAAATCATTTACTTTTTCTTCCTACCTGATCCCTCCAAAATGTGAAAACTATTCATGACAATACAATTGTTTGCTTAATTTTGATAAGAATCTGTTCTCTTTATTATGGGATACAAGGGGAAACATTGGTTTTATCATCAAAGTTTTGACTAAAGTGTCATATTTAAATTGTTTATAGGTACTACAGATAAAGTCTGAAGTCAGTTTTAGTTTGGCTTCCTACCCTCAGAAAGTTTTTAAGTTTGAAATTACTACATGGTAAAATCACTATTCTTGCTGGCAAAATTTGATAAAACGAAACTTATTTTACAAACAAATTAGTCTTACTGTGATTATCTTTGGTAAAAATAAGGATGACTATAGAGAGAAAAGGTTATGTTTCTAGAGAAAAAAATTATAATACACCTATTATTAGGCTGTGGCCCTGTGGATTGTTTTCAAGTTCTTGTCATCTATCTGTAGACCTGATTAGAACCTGAATTCTCCTAATTTTCTTCAATATTTGGCTGCAACTCTCCAACTAAGAGCAAAAACTGCTCTGTGCTTGCTGCCTTAGAAGCTGAAGCTAGACAACTTGATATAAATTTCAAGAGACAAGTCTCATACCTGAAAAAAGAAGGACAAGTCTTGTGCCACACAGAAAGTTTACCAATCCACCTGATGCCATAGCAGAGAATTCAAACTGCAGGCCAAGAGAAGTTGATGGCTTCATGCTGTAGGCAGCATTTCCCAAGACACTCCATCAAAATGAGACTCTTGCCCCTCTTACTTTTTCCTTTCTTATGCTTACCTTTTTCTTTGGCAAGATAATGATGTAATTCAGATTTCACAATCAGTAGCTTCTGCTCATAACTTAAAAGAACCTGACCTCTTAGGTATCTATTGTTTAAATAATAAAAAAGTCTATACTTCTGCTAATACTACATGTTATACTTGGGTAAATTCCTCTGGGGAAGCTGAGGCCCATATCCACAGAATTTTTAAAATGGATCACACGGTAACAACAGATGTCATCTAATTCTCAATAACCATTTGCTTTATTCAACTGTTTGTCTTTAAGACTGAATCATGGCTCAAAACCATTACACAAACTTGGATTTATCATATTATTATTAATTTTATTTTATATTTTTGTTTTTAAAACTTGTACCTGTTTCTTGTTAAATTTCTGCAGAAGTACAACTCCTAATAGAATAATGCTGGCCCAGTGCTTTGAGATCATGGCCAAAATACTATGGAATAGACAAAACTGAATGTAGCAATAAATTCCAGGTAGACTTAGCCTGAGAGCCATTTCCTCCAAGCCTCCCTTGTTGCTCAAATGTGGCTAAAACGTGTTGGACACAGATTCCTACTCACCAATCACTTCTTCTGATGTGGGACCAGACCAACAATCTGGGACACATCCTGGCACCAAGGGACAATTAAAGTCTAACTACAGGATGATTGAATGGTGATACTTTCAGAAAAAGATCTTGATCAAAAGGGGGGAAATGTGAAAGTTATCAGAATCAAAATAGAGTTACGTGTGTTAACAAGAAAAAACAAAACCAAAAACAGCTGAAAAACGGTGCTTGGGAAGGCCATAAAGGGAAGATTTTCACACACAAGTTCTTGATAACAAAACTACCACAAAAGATTCTGCAAAAACCACAACTTCACGCAAAGGCCATCACAACCTTACACAAAAAACACTTCTCTGAGGACATGTGCCCAGCAATTGCCTGTCCAAACTTCGACTGACACCACCTTTGTTACTTATCCTTGTAGCCAAGGACAATTATCTCAAAACTATTATGTAATCCTCCTCATTTTTTCTTACAAAACCTTTGTCTTCCTTTACCTCCCTGAATACACATATAGTTTACAATGGCACCCATATTCCTATTGCAATGCCCATTTCTGAATAAATATCATTTTCTGTTAGAGAATTTCCCTGTTAGTTAGAATGACAAAATTGCTAGGATTAAATATTCTTTTACATCAAGAGATAGCACTCGATTTAAAAGAGTGACATAGAGTTACACTTTTAAAGAAGTCAAATATGCTTCTAGTGCTTTTGGGCATTGGCCCCTAGCTGTTCTCTACCCACTTCCTTCCTAAACTGCTTAGAGTCCTCAGGTCATTACCGCTGATACTCTGCTAATGTTTTGCTCTCTGTCTTTCTGAAGCACATATTTGGTAAAATTTCATCACTGTGTGAACCAAATTACTGACCTTCTCTGTGTTCCGCTAGAAGTTCCACAACACTCAGTATAGCACCTACAAGAGTGTCTGGCACCTCAGGCCACCCAATAAACATTTGCTAAAGGAATGAAAATGATGGATTGGTCAAAATAAATTTCTAGTCAGTAATGTCAAATGGGCTCTCAGTTCACTAATATCAAATGAAGTGCTTGGTAATCCTGTTTGTTTCCTTAGCACACTGCCCGCTAGATTTCACAACAGTTCAGGCTTCTACTCTCTTGAAACTCTGAAATCTTAACAGATGGCTTTGCCTCTGGAAGTCATCTTACAGGAACTCATTGACTTCCCACCATTAAATATACAAACCCATCCTCCTATCCTATCAATGTTCCTTCTGTCTTAACCCACATGAGACTCTTGGTCTCATGCCAGTCTCTCCACCAGGGCTGAAAAACCCGGTCCTACCACATTCAGATAGACTTTCCTCTCTCTTGTACTTGTATATTCTCCTTTTCACAAACAAGTAGACCTTTCCTGTGAGTTAAAATGTGCTTAAGTGTCTTCATTTTATAGCTCTTTGTAAAGTCCTCAATTTCCTCCGTGTTTGTATATTCAATGATTATTTTCCAGTCTCTCTCTTCCTTGTCTTTTCAGCCACATTTGGCACTCCCTGTGTCCTGAAATACTGTTTTCTCTGACTTTTGGAACACTACATTATACTGATTTTTCCTCATATCTCTCTAATGGCTTCTTCTACGTCTTTCTGCTGTTTCACTTTTCTCTACTAAGACCTTAAATTTCCTTGGTGTTCAGCTATAGATCCTCTTCTCTCAATTTTGTTTTTTCTTTCTCTATCTCATCTCCACTCACAAATTCAGGTCCTATCTATTATTAAAAAGGCTCATAAATTTGTATTTCCAGCCCAGATCTTTCCTCTGAACACCAGACCTTTATATTTAATTGCTTACTGAAATTTTCTACTTGGATGTGTTAAGGCACTTTGAACTCAGCATGTCTAAAATTACACTCATGCCCTATCTTTACAGAACTCGTCTTTTCTCAGTGAATGCCACCACTGTCTACCCAGCTGTACAAGTTGAAAGCCCAGAAGTCATCTTCAACAGCTCACTCCCTGTTGGCTGCCATATCCATTCCAACATGAAGTCCTGTTGATTTTTGTCACAAGTTCTTCGCAAATACACCTCTTTCTCTCTGTCCCCTTTTTTACTCCAGTGTCACCATCAACTCTTGTTTGGACCACTGTAGCCTCCCACTCTGGACTCCATAGATGCCTTTTTTTTTTTTGAACCCCATAGATTGCTTTTCTCCAATGTGTTCTCCACATTGCAGCCAGAACAATGTTTTAAAAAATAAACACAAATATAATTATGTCAATACACTCTCCTCCCTCCTCAAAAACCCCAACTCTTCAAGGTTCCCTATTGCTCTTAGAATGAAGTTAAAACCCCTAACTTGCTCTACAAAGCCCTACTTTCCAGGCTCATCTGCACTCCAGCTATACTGGTCTTCTTTTGGATGCCATGCTTCTTCCTGCCTCATCCTGCTATTTCCTCTTTTTGAACATCCCTTTCTCTTCTCCCCATTTCCTGTTCTCCCACACACTTGGTTACCTACAACCAATCTTTCAGATCTCAATTCAAGAATCTCTTGCTGGCCGGGTGCAGTGGCTTACTCCTGTAATCCCAGCACTTTGGGAGGCTGAGGTAGGCGGATCACGAGGTCAGGAGATCTAGACCATCCTGGCTAACATGGTGAAACCCTATCTCTACTAAAAATACAAAAAATTAGCTAGGCGTGGTGACAGGTGCCTGTAGTCCCAGTTACTAGGGAGGCTGAGGCAGGAGAATGATGTGAACCTGGGAGGCAGAGCTTGCAGCTTGCAGTGAGCCGAGGTCTTGCCACTGCACTCCACCCTGGGCAACAGAGTGAGACTCTGTCTCAAAAAAAAAAAATCTCTTGCCTTAGAGAAGCCTTTCCTCACCTCACCAACCACATCTACACACAGCACCATGCACATATTCTCCCAAGTACTTGACAGTTTTAACTTTATTTCTCTGACTATTCTATCTTGTCCATTTCTACTATACGCTCTATGTTAGCAGGAACTGTGCCATCTTTTACCCACACTGTATCCCCCAGCATCTCGTATAGAGTCTGGCATATTGAATTTTCTCAGTATTAGTTGAATAAATAAGTAAACTAGTGAAGCTGAAAGCATGAGCCTGGATGAAGCATTGTGTAATTAGATAAGAGGTCCTAGGATGGAACTTAGTGAACACGACCTTTAGAGAGAGGGCAGAGGAAGAGAAACAACGTTGGGGAGAAGATACAAGGAAATAATGGCCATAGTGCTGGCATAAGCCAAGGGAGGCAAGAGTTGTGAGAAAGTAGAAGTGTCATCAGTGTCTTGGGACCCAGACATTGTAAGAACTGGAAATAAAGATGGTTTGTAGGGCAGAATGGGAGGTGAGGACATGGGATCAAAGAGCGGACTTCTCTTTACCAAATTAGATGATAAAAGGAAGGGGAGAGGAAAGATAATATCCTACTTGGCCTTTCTATGATATTTGGCACTGTTGATGGCTCCCTTCTTTCCTAAAAGTAGGGGTGGTGGGTTAGTAGACAGAGAAGGATACTTTTCAGATGAGAGCATTGTGGAAAAAAAGCAATATTGTTGAATGGAGCAAGGTTCTAAGTAAGATAGGAGGGTTGGAATTAAGAACTTGGATAAAACATAAGCCTGAAGACAAGCTGCACATCTCCTTCTTTGAAGCTGGTTGAATGGACAAAAGCACAAATAAGCCTAATGATGGAGTGGAAGGCCTGGACTATCACTTTCATCGGTGGTTTTGGTTTTGGCTTTTTGTCCTATGGGAAAAAGATCCCTACTACTATTGATGCGGTAATTGTTCTCCTGGATAGCTGAAGCTGCAGAAGTGTGGCTTCAGGCTTTGAGAACCTAAGTGATAGTTTTCTCTGTGTTGAGCAGGTATTTTCAATGAACAAAAAAGTACACAGAGAAGAGGAACAACACACATTTTTCTTGGTGTGACTTTGTCAATCTGGTGTCATTTTCAGATTTAGTGTGTGGGTTCAGCAACTCTACACACTGCTCAGACAATTAGCAGAAGTTTTACATTTTAATGGAGTCCAGATTATGAATTTTTTTCATGGATTACACCTTTGGTGTTATATCTAAAAAGCCATTGTCATTGATATGGTTTGGATGTTCTGTCCCATCCCATCTCATGTTGAAATGTGACCTCCCCTGTTGGAGATGTGGCCTATGAGAGGTGTTCGGGTCATGGAGGCAGATCCTTCATGAATGGCTTGGTTCTGTCCTTGTGGTAATAAGTGAATTCCCACTTTATGTGTTCATCTATGAACAAGGACACTTTTATTTATTCCTTCTTAATCCATATGCTTTTTATTTTCTTGTCTTACTGCATTAGCTTGGACTTCCAGGAATAATGCTGAAAAGCAATGGCGAAAGGAGACATCCTTGCCTCATTTCTTTTCTTAGCAGAAAAGCAGGAAAACTTCAAGTTTCTCGTCATTAAGTATGATGATAGCTGTAGGCATTTTACATATGTTGTTGAGGATTTTCACATCTGCACTTATAAAGATATTGGTCTGTAGTTTTCTTTTTTTGTAATGTCTTTGTCTAGTGTTGGTATATAGAGGATAGTTCATAGAATGAGTTAGAAAATATTCCCTCTGCTTCTGTCTTCTGATAGAGAATTGGTATGATTTCTTCCTTAAATGTTTGGTAAAATTCACCAGTGAACCTAGAGCCTTTCTGTTTTCAGAGATTATTAGTTATTGATTCAATTTATTTAATAATATATACCTATGCAGACAGTTTGTTCCTTCTTGTATGAGTTTTGGCTGTGTCTTTCAAAGAAGGCCCATTCCATATCAAATTCTTGGGCATAGCATTGTTAATAATATTTCTTTATTACCCCTTTCATGTCCATGAGATCTGTAGTGATTTCTCATCTTCTATTTCTGATAATAATTTGTGTTTCTCTATTTTTTCTTTGGTTAGCCTGGCTAGAGGCTCATTGATTTTATGGCTCTTTTCAAAGATCCAGCTTTTGGTTTTGTTGGTTTTCTGTTTTGATTTTGTATTTAAAATTTCATTGATTTCTGCTTTAATTTTTATTAGTTTTTTTCTTTGGCTTACTTTGGACTTCTTTTTCTAGTTTTCTACAGTGGAGACTTTTATTAATTTTAATTTTTCTTTTATTCTAATACACAAATTCAATGTATATACAAATACATGTATTCAATTGTATAAATTTCCCCATTATCACTGCTTTTGGTGCACCTCACAAATTTTGTTAAATTTTCATTTTCATTTAGTTCAAAATATTTTAACATTTCTCTGGAAGTTTTTTATTTGACCCAAGTGTTATTTAGAAATGTGTTGTTTAATCACCAGGTATTTGAGGATTTTCTGTCTTTCTGTTATTGAATACTAGCTTAATTTGACTGTGGTCTGAGAGCAGACACTGTATGATTTATATTCTTTTAAACTTGTTAAGGTATGTTTTATGACCCAGAATGTAGTCTTGGTGAATATTCCATGTGAGCTTGAGAAGAACGTGTATTCTGTTGTTGTTAGATAAAGCAGTCTATAGATGTCAGTTATATCCAGGTGACTGGTGGTGTTTAATCATGCCACTGCACTTCAACCTGGGCAACAGAGCAAAACTCTGTCTCTAAAAAATAAAATAAAATATTCCTGGTCTGATAATCCCACATTCCTGCCATATATGACTGGTTCTGATGCTTAGTCAGTCTATTCAAATAATGTTTTTTCCTTTTGACATACCTTGTAATTTTTCCTTGACAGATGGACATGATATACTGAATAAAAGGAACTATAGTAAATAACCTTTAGTAATGCTGTGATAAAGTATGGGGCCGGGGAATTGTTCTACAGTCCTATAATTAGGTCTCAGTTTTTTGGTGAGTCCGTGGCCCTGGACTGTGAACTTCGACAGTGCTTCTCGATACTTCTTCTCCCTTTGGGTGGGACAGGATGGCTAGAGAGGGCTAGAGTTGGATTTTCTCTTGCTCTAGGAATGTTATGCCCTGGTAAAATAGTTTCTTCTGAGGGTAGGCCCTGTTAAGAAGAACAGAATGCTTTAGCATATTTCAAAATGTTTTTCTTTCTTTTTTTTTCTCCTCCCACTGCCAGAAGACTGAGGGGAATTTTTTCAGATATTCACTGTGAGGACCTGGCAAAGCTCCTGGAGGTAAAACTTACAGAAGTGTGGGGTCCCATGACTGGATCTCTCTGGGATTTTTAACTCTCATATTGTCCACACTGAACCTCCAGCTGTTGTCACTGTTCAGTGTTTCCAGCCCTGGTACAGGCTTCCACAGACGTTTTTGCTTGTGGGTTTCTGTTTGAGTAAGTTGTGATTCTCTGATTGTCTTTCCAATCTTTGGTGCAATGGTTTGTCCTATAACCTCACTTCTCTGACAGATCTAAGAGTGATTGTTTATTTTTCAGTTGTTCAGCTTTTTACTGGTTGTTAGGATAGAGCAGCAACTTCTAAGTGCCTCACATGCCGGTCCAGAAATCAGAAGTGCTCAGACAACTGGCATTCACTTAGTTGAAGAAGTGGTGGCCTCTGTCAGCTATAGAAGGCTATCTTGAAAAGTTCAGTCATATTTGAAGGAGGGAGGGTAGGGAACTCACATTTATGCAGCATTTGTTCTGTACAAGGTACCCTGCACTCCCTACCTCTGACAACAGTACTTCTTTTTTTTTCTGAGATGGAGTCTCACTGTCTCCCAGGCTGGAGTGCAGTGGCATGATCTCAGCTCACTGCAAGCTCCGCCTCCCGGGTTCACACCATTCTCCTGCCTCAGCCTCCTGAGTAGCTGGGACTACAGACCCCTCCACCACGCCCGGCTAATTTTTTTGTTTTTGTTTTGTATTTTTAGTGGAGACAGGGTTTCACCATGTTAGTCAGGATGGTCTCGATCTCCTGGCCTCATGATCCACCCACCTTGGCCTCCCAAAGTGCTGGGATTACAGGCGTGAGCCACTGCGCCCAGTCAACGGTACTTCTAAGTGGGATTGTCACCACCATTTTCTCGAAGGGAAAATTGAGGCTCAAAAGGGGCTCAGTAAGATAAAAACATCACACATTAAGTAGAAGAACTGGAATTCATGTTCTTGGCTTTAAACAAATGGGCATTTATTAAGCGTATGCCATACGCCAGGCTCCATGGCAGGCACTGAGGATACAGAGAGCAGAACAGAGTACCTGAAATGCAAGGTAACATTACAACACAGAGTATCACGGGCCCCCTGAGAAGGTGAACCAATCCTGTGACAAGAGAAGTGTTTCCCAGAGGGGAAGCTTGGTCCAGAAGTTGAATGAGTAGAGGTCACATGGGACAGAAGCAATAGGGTTGGGGAAGCTTCCATATAGAGAAAAGGGACTGTGCAAACATGATCCATTCGAGGGAACTGAGAAAGGCTTTGTGTGGCTGGAGCAGTCAGTGTGTTTTGATAACTGGCAATGGATGAATTTGGAGAAAAATGTAGGGGTCATATTCAGATTTGAAAGTTTCTATGAATCTTCTAAGAGATTCCAGTTTAATTCTGAAATCGATGAAGAGCCAAGGAAAGTTTTAAGCCATGGAATGCCATGATTGTGTGTGCTTTCAGGAAGATAATTTGATGGGTGAGCAGACTGAGGGAAGGAGACTGGTTAGGAGGCCCTATGGTCCCAGGGAGGAAGGCTGAGGGTGTGAACCAAAGCACAGGCAGTGGAGTGGGAGCAGCAACTCCTGCAGAGGAGAACTGAGTAGCTTCTGATCAAACTGATGTAGGAAGAGAGAGAAAGGAAGGAGGCTAGGAAGACGCCCTTGTGTCTGGCTTGGGCAGCTGGAGAAAGGTGGTATCATTCACAGAAATAGGAAGAACAGAAGGGAGAACAGATTTTGTGGGGGAAGATGGTGAGCATGGTTTTGGACATGTTGAATTCAAGACGCACATGGGAAATCCAACTGGTGTTACTTAGTAGTCAGACATATGCAACAGGAGCTCACCAGGAAGCTCTAAGTGAAGTCAAAATCATGGCTGTGACTGAGCCTCTCATAGGAGAACATGTGCAGTTAGGAGAGAAGGGGCCATGGTCAGTATGCTGGCGAGTGTCCACAGTTAAATAATGGACTGATGGAGAGGAGTTCAGCAAGGAAACCAAGAATGAATGAAGTAAGAACTAAGAGGGAGGGATCACATGGAGGCAGGTGCTGCAGCCTGTGGTTAGGAGAAGAAGCATTGTGGCTGAGACTGGCTTGGTGCTCACCAAGCCCATCTCTCCCTTCCTGGGCACATAAATAAGCTCCATTTCTCAGCCTCTTTGCATCTAGGTAGAGCCAGTGACTAGGGTTGCTACTGAATGTGAGATGAGGTAATGTGTAATTAAATGCAGGTGCACCTTCCTCAAGTTCTTCTCCTTCCCATCCATTATCCCTTTGGAGGTCACATGTAAAAGGAACTCTGGAAGGAAGTTCTCAGATTTTGAGTTTTATTAATTATAACAGCACAAACTAGCCTATCTTTCCTGCTCTTGGCTCTGGAGTCACACAGCTGGATTTGAATCCTAGCTCTACCTTTTGAATCCTGGCTTTACCTCTTGTCAACTGTGTGACTTTGGGTAAACTGCTTTTTTTATTTTTATTTTTTATTTTATTTTATTTTTTTGAGACGGAGTCTCGCTCTGTCGCCCAGGCTGGAGTGCAGTGGCGCGATCTGGGCTCACTGCAAGCTCCGCCTCTCGGGTTCATGCCATTCTCCTGCCTCAGCCTCCCGAGTAGCTGGGACTACAGGCGCCCGCCACCTCGCCCGCTAGTTTTTTGTATTCTTTTGAGTAGAGACGGGGTTTCACCGTGTTAGCCAGGATGGTCTCGATCTCCTGACCTCGTGATCCGCCCGTCTCGGCCTCCCAAAGTGCTGGGATTACAGGCTTGAGCCACCGCGCCCGGCCGGGTAAACTTCTCAATTTCTTTGTGCCTCAGATTCCTCATCAGTAAAACTGGGATAATAATAATATAGTTGTCTGAGGAAAAAATGAGGTAATAAATATGAAGCACACAGACCAGTATTAAAAGCTCTAGAAATGTTAAAAGTTAATGGAAAGAATGTCAGGAATGGGGGAATAGTTCACGACAGGAGTCAAATGCACCCTGCTGCCTATTCTTATACGGCCTTTCAGCAAGAATGAATTTTACATTTTTAAATGGTCAAAATAAATTACATGAAAATTATATGGAATTTGAATTTCAGTATCCACAAATAAAGTTTTACTGCAACCAAGCCACATTCATTTACATATTGTTATGGCTGCTTTTGCTCAACGATGGCAGAGTTTGAGTAGATGCAACAGATACCATATGGGCCCACAAAGCCTAAAATATTTACATTATCTGGTCCTTTACAGAAGAAGTGTGGTGATCCCTAGTATACAGTGTCAAATACAGCGAAGGTCAAGAAAGATAACTAAAAACGGTTAACTGGAATTGGCAAAAGATTACTAGCGAGCTTGTTAACGGCTTTATTGGAGTGGGGAAAGTGGAGAATAGATTTTGGTGCCAGGTAAATCAAAGTTTGATTCCTGACTCTACAACTTACTAGCTTTATGGTCTTGGGAAGTCAACTAACTTTTGTGAGCTTCAATTTCCTTGGCAGTAAATTAGGGATTAACAGAGCTTACTTCCTGAGTTATTGTAAGGATCAGCAATAATGCATGTAAACCATAAAACACCTTCCTGGTTTACAGTAGGTGCTAAATAAATGCAAGCTTTTGTTTCATTTAATCTGCTGCAAACAAAATTGTCATTCCTTTATAGGAATTGCATTTTTACTTTTTAATTTTTTAAAAGAATTTTTTTTTTTCTGAGCTTTCCAGCAAAAACTAGAAAGCCTGCTAGACAAATTCTAAGAGAGCTGTAACACTATATTTTCACTTTTAATATTTTAGTTTTCTCTTCCATCTTCTGCTGGTTTATGTCATATTTTAAGTCATTGCTCAAATCTCACCTCTTTAATGAGGGCATACCATTTAATACAGGCCATCCTGATTAATGCAGTAATCTGTTCCTCCCCCAGCATTCCTAACCCCCTTGCCCTGTTCTACTTTCTTTTCTCATAGAGTTTATCACCTCTGACATTCTAGAAAACTGACTGATTTACTATGTTTATTGTTTACTCTCTGTCTTCCCCACTCTGATGTTAACTCCTTGCTTGTTTTACGTAATTATATTCTAAGTGCCTAAATTGAAACTGTTACACAGTCGGTGTCCAATTAATACTTGTTGAATGACTAAATGAAAAAAGAATAGATGAGGATTTAAAAAAATCCAGCTCAGGACTGGATATGTTCCTTCCATCTTGGGACTGGGACTCGTCTTACTCATCTCTGTACAATTCTCAACTATTATCTGTTAAAATATAACCTTGGATCCATCCCCTCCATTCTCTCGTTCTGGAATTCCTTTTAGAATATGTTGAACCAATCATTTTATCCTCAATGTCTCCTAAGTTCTTTCTCATATTTGACAACTATTTAGCTCTGTGTTTTATTCTATGGCAATTTCCTCTATTCTATCATTAAGTCCCTTTTTAGCGGCATCTAGTCTACTATTCAACTGTTAATTGAATTTCTATTTCAATGACAATATTTTTGTATGTGCCTATAATGCCTGTTTCTTCCCTTTTTCTTTCTTCTTTTCCATTTGTTCATGTATTTGTTTCATGGCTTCTAATCTTCCCTTTCAATATTTTGGATATCCTTATACTGTGATTTCTTTTAGATTTTTCTGTTCTTTCTAGTTCTTGGGGGTGTGAAGTCTTCCATTTCTTTAACTAGCTGACTTCCTTGTTGTGGATCATTTCTTTGTGCAGTCTGTAATTTTAGATTGTAAGTGGTTGTTTTGCATTAGCCTCTGCTGGGGTCTCATGGATCTGCAACTGAAAAGGCTCCCAACACATATCATTGAATGGCCTGTCTTTGGAGGCTAGGATGCAAGGCAGTACATTGTGGCAGAGGCAGTACAACCTCTTTCTTTTGTAAATTGCCTAGTCTTGGGTATGCTAGAGAATGTGCCCTAAATTCACATCCCTACTGTGAAACTATTTATATAACCTTGGGTAAATTACTCTTCTAGTCCCTATTTTTTCATCTGTGATATAGAGATAATAATTCCTACTTTCTAGAGATGTTGTGAAGAATTGGTGAGTTAATATAAGAAACTCAGCACAACGTTTTGCATGTAGTAAGTGCTTAATAGATGTTAAAAATTACTATAAACATGTGTAGCTATTATAGCACTTGCCAACATCATCTCCTTGCTTTGTGCTATAAGGAAAGAACTTTATACTCAAGAAAATAGCTTCTGAATATGTATATGAAATATACAGCCAGCCATTACATGGGGACATTGGCCAGATCTGTTTGCTTTACTTGTGATGAATATTAGTTAAAGATGGGAACAAAGCCTCCCCCAAGAACATGTTCACTTGGCTTTTAGCCATTGCTGAGGAGCACTGATGAGAGGCAGAAGAAAGTTTTGTACATTTTTCTTTTTTAAAAATAAAACCTAATTAGGGAGTTGGCTCATTTGCCAACTATTTTGGTTCATTAAAATATAGCAGCAGAGAGAGTTCTTCTGCTGAGAGGAAAATGACCCAGAAAAATGTCTTCAGTTTTATTCAAAGAGAAAATGTATTAAACTTATTGGCTATGCTTTCCTTGGTCATCATTCCCTTTCACAGGTTAGTGATATAATTTGGCTCTGTGTCCCCACCCAAATCTCATCTTGTAGCTCCCGTAATTCCCACAAGTTGTGGGAAGGAGCCAGTGGGAGATGACTGAATCATGGGGGTGAGTCTTTTCCATGCTGTTCTGATACTGAATGGGTCTCACAAGATCCGATGGTTTCAAAATCAGGAGTTTCCCTGCACAAGTTCTCCCGTTGCCTGCTGCCATCCATGTAAGATGTGACTTGCTCCTCCTTGCCTTCTGCCATGATTGTGAGGTCTCCCCAGTCATGTAGAACTGTGAGTTCTCCATTAAACCTCTTTCTTTTGTAAACTGCCCGGTCTCTGGTACGTCTTTATCAGCAGCTTGAAAATGGACTAATACAGTTAGCAATAAAATAGCAGAGCCCTGAACCTGTAGCTGATGCTCAGTAAATATTATTAGTTTATTAGTGGGAAGGGATAGAGATACAGGCAAATTCTTGGGCAAGAGAACCTCATTTCTATCCCATGTTAACTTTCGATGATAAACCTTTCTTTAATTCACTGTGTTTTGGATCTTTGGATAAGGGAATGTCAAAAAGCCAAACTTAGTGAATGAAAGCTGTAGACTACTGTAATTTATCATGTAATATGTTATCAGTTATCTGTATATATTTCACAAAATGGGTTTTTATAATTCAAATTTTCATAAAACATTTACAAAGGTTCAACTTAAAAACATTTAAATAAAGAACTATTTTTAGATTTTAATTACCTGATCTTCATAATCAGATCCTGTATCAATGATCTCTCCTGTGTCCAATATCATTGAAGGATCAAGGTCACTTGAACCTAAGATTAGGAAAGAAAAGATAAGTGGATGGAGGTTGTCATGTATGTTTCTAAAGCAAACCGTCTCTTACTAGGTTTCCATATTTTCCTATGTTACATTAAATTTACAAACATTTCTGGACTCTTCTCATCTGCCAGGTACAATGTTTTGCTGGAGACTGAAAATGCAGAGACTCTGGATACTGTCTGCATCCTTAAGAAGAAAATACTGTGAGGAAGAATAACTTATCAACAAGAGGTTATTACTAAAGGTTCAGCAACCCAAGAGAGTGAGCTACTAATTCTGACTAGTAGTAGAGATGATGGTGGAGTTAAGATTCTTCATCAGGTACTAATCTATGATCTTGAATTTTGACGGTAAATGCAGGTTGTCCAGGAGGGGGAGCAGTTTCAAGATTTGCAATAACAATGGAAGTAGAAGGAACACCATGAGCAAAGTACAGAGTGGGAGGAGAGTAAGGGGCTTCCAGAAACAGGAAGGGCTAAGTTTGCTTACTCCATGAAAACTTGAGTTTTTCCTCAAGCCTTCAGGTCATCTTAGTTGCTGAAGGTAAGAAAAATCAGGTTAACTTAATGTATGAATAGAGAGATTATTTCCGTTAGGTACTACAGGTTTCATTAAATCACTTACCCATTAATCCCCAAGGCTCAGACTTAAACTGGTAATTTTTACAGTGGGACTTCTGAAGCACAACTGATTCATCATTCTCATTTAATAACTCGTTCTTGCTGGGAAATATACATCATCTAACTATCCAGAAAGACTGAATTCAGTGCTGCCCATAAAATATTATATATCCTGTGAAAAAACATTGTTTTACTGTAAACTTGGCCTTGGCAAATAATTCTTAGTCAGAATATGCAATGAGTAATGCATAATGAATATAAATTTTTAAAAAATGTTAAGCATCTCATACACTTCTCAGATATAGACCTGTCCCCGATGTTGCTTTCATATTTTCTTTCAAAATGAGTTGGGGTATATCCTTACACAGTCTTTTCTCATCTCTTCTCTTTTTTCTCCCTTCTCTTCTCTCATCATTGTCCCTGCTGTCTACCAACTTGACAAAGTAATAGCCATTACCAAATTGATTAAGTTCTAAGCAGTAATGCCAGTGTTTACTGTGTTTATGTCTTTACATTTTTTAAAAGGATGAAGTTTTTCAAAATGGACATATTAAACCATCAAACCACTTTGGAGAAGTAATCATAGAGTTGCCACTAAGAGTTGCATAAGTGTGTTCAGAACAACGCTGGGTGATGCTAGTCACACTGTCAGCACAGCCCTTGCCAGACCACTGTTCATAAGGTGGTTGCTAGAATGGAGTTGGCAAGAATATCCACCATGCTGTTAACAGAGATCAGAAGGGACAGGTGGGAAGCTTTAATTTACGTACATATTTTGAAATTAGTGGGATTATATATAATTTTTCTATCTTTGAACTTTTGGTATTTTTTTCAAATAAAGAATTTTGCAAGATGTATCCTGGGGCCAAAATACTTGGCTGTCTTAAAGCCCAGTTTGAAGGTCAGTTTGCACTTATGTTGTGAGGCAGTAAGTATCAGAAAAAAAAAAAATATATATATATATATATATATATTTTCCATTATAAGATAACAGACATTTTAGAACTATCAGGTCGGTGCAAAAGAAATTGTGGTTTTTGCCATTACTTTCAACGTCTATTTCACAGAATCCCACTTCTCATTTTAGAAAAGAGGAAAATGAGATGCAGAGAAGTTACAAAACTTGGCCTACCTCATGTTGAAAGTGCCTGAGACCAAAGGCAGAGCCAGTAGCTCCTACTCTCTTTCTAACACACCATGCTGACTCCAAATTCTAAGCAGAGGCAATCAAAATGGGTTTATGGGTTTATACAGATCCCCCTTTTGCTATAGTGCTCTACAGGAAATGACCTGGAGGAGCATACTGTCAAGTCTGTGTGCTGAGAAGATGAGGAACAGTGAATAGTTGATGATGACGCAGGTCACAGGGTGGCTGTGGAAATGGAAGAATCAGAAGTGGAATTAAGGAGTCTCATTCAAGCTGGTAGCAATCAGTGCTGCCTTCTAGGTGGCTGCTATTGACAGCATCATTAAAGATAACACAAATTTTAGCTGGCTTTCATTACTTCCACACTATGATTATTATCTGCCACTGACTAGTGGAAGTGGTGATAGCTATTGGATTCAAATGATACCTTCGCTTCACCTGTATTTACAGTGATTCATGTGGAGTGAGTACTGTGATTTGAACGTGAAATCTTATTAAACATAGAGCTGCTTTTAGTACCTGCATCCTATTTATTTTATTTAATTAGAAACCATTCTTTCCGTTGTTTTCAAAAAGGACAACGTGAAGGGCTCTTAAACAACTCAGTTAACAGATATTACACGTGAATACTTGAAAACGGAGCAAGATAATTAGACAACTACCTTCAGCAATGGTAGAATGAAAAGACCTTTGTTTAAAAGAAAGCTTCATGCTTATAAGTAAGAAGAGATTGGATTTCCTAATCAAAAAAATTTTTTTCTTTTTTCGACGGAGTCTCGCTCTGTCGCAATAAAATGCTTTTTAACAGGAATTATATTGTATCATTAGGGATGAAATTTCTTGAAACATTGTTACTCCTGGCAACAGTATTAATATATCATAGGAGGCAACAGACAAAGGTTATCATTATCAGCTTGGATAATGATTGAATGGCTTTCATTTTCTTTTAGCCTTGGTTTCTGGGTTTGCTGGAAACAGGACCTTTAGTAACTGTCTGAGGTTTGACATACAAAATAGAGGGAAAATACAGACAAATGTACACATTATTGCCTTCTTTCATTGAATAATTTAACACATAAAACAACTGCAATGATCTCGTTACTCAAAAAAGACAGCAAAATTAGGATGTTATGAAAAAGTGATCATGTAGCTTTCATTTCCCCCTAGTTTGAATTTTTCAATTTCTTTTCAGATTTAAAAATATTCTTTCTATAGATGACAGAGAAAGGTATGAGCTGAAATACAGAACCCCAGAGGAAGCACCCAGGGCTACTAGTTTTAGAACGGCCTTTGGAAATATTATTTTCGAGTTGGCTCCTTAAATTTCAGTGGGAAGATGATATAAATTGACTTTAGAGGTATCAGAGGCTAACCATATGACTTTCTGGGACAACGTTTCATATGTTTTTCCTCCTAGTGGATCTTTAACTCCAAGTTGTAGGAAAATCCTCCTCCCACTTTGAGTACCCCATAAAGACACTCTTACAATTGCAGAGCTTCTTAAGCAGTGAAGGGTGTCTGTGAATAAAACTTCTCCAACCCTTAAACTGCACCCTCTGAGGAAAGCAGTTTCTCCCTTGTCCTGTCTCTTACAGGGTAGCTTACAGTTTAATTTTCGTTAACAGTTTCATTACAGTTTAATTTTAATGAAAATTAAACTGTAAGGGTTGTGTTTCATCTCTGAACCTAAGAACAAAACTTAGAAGGTACATGTGTTCAGTGCATATGTACCAAATGAGTAAAAAGGAAAGGACACATCCACTTTACCTTTGCAGTTCTTGCCCTCATTGATCCACACTACAAACATTAAAAGACTCCTATAAGTGCCTGACCTGCATTAAGCACTGAGAGTCCAGCTCGAATTCCACAGGCATGGAAAGGGTTCATTACAATGTGTAGGAAGAACACTGTATTTACTTGGGAAAATATCCTGATGGTATTTGGGACTAGAACTCTTTGAGGGATCTGGGTGTTGGTGGGCTGTCCTGGGTGAGAAGCGGAAGCGGGGAGTTTTTCAGTTACTCCAGGACAGGGTTGGGGCAGGGAGGAAGGCAGAGAGGGAGAAGACCGCAGACGTAGACTCAGGAAAAGGGGGAAAAGTTGTATTGTGTAAGATGTGGTTTCTTCCCATGAGCCCTCAAATCCACTGCAAAGACAGGAACTCATAAACAGCCTTTTCAATGTGAAAGCCACATACTTTGCACACAGAAACCATTTATTCTTCAGAACAATCCTCTGGGGTAGCTGCTATTATTATTCCATCTTTATAGATAAGGAGATGGAGGCCCAGAGCAGTTGAGTGACGCAGCCAGATGGCTTTGCTAGTAAGTGTTAGTGGAGGGCTCCATCGAGGGGGAGACACTGCAGACAGGCCTTGAAGAAGCCGACGATCAGAGCAATGGTAGTCTCTAAGAAAAGTCCTGGTACACCTGTGGGTCACAGCGTCCTATTCAAGGGCCTAATCTAGTCTGGGGTGGGGTCTGAGGAAGTCTCCTTGAGAAAAACACCACGTTTACCCTGAGGCACAAAATAGAATCTGGCCAGGTGCAGGATGGGGCTCTATGGGGTTGGGAGAGTGAAGGGATGCAAACTAGGAGAGGTGTTTTCTAAGCAGAGAGAAGAGCAGGTGGAAATTGCCTAAGGCAGGAAGGAACTTGAGGTATTCAGGGAACTGGGAGAAGCTGGTGCCAGTGACGTGGGGGAGGTGATGTTGTTGCAGTAACAGGACCACTGCAGGAAAGAAAAGGATTTGGGGCTTTCTTCTGTGCTAAAGGTACTGGTGACCAGCCTGTAGGAGTCATTGAAGGTTTTGTTTTGTTTTGTTTTTCAGAAAGGCAGAATGATTAGAGCTGCATTCTGTGAAGATCCCCATGGCAGCAGGAGATTCATGACAGATAGGGGAGGCCAGGGATGAGGAATGACAAAGCATTTGGTGACTGCGGTGGGAATAGAGACAAAGGTTTGGATTCCCAAGGTGCCCCCGCGGAATGATGATCAGTGTGGAGTGTGAGGGCAAGAACACTTCTGCCTGGCTCCCTGGAGAAAGGTCGAGGTGAGAGAAAGAGAATTGGATGCCATTCACAGGAGGCGATATGGGAGCTGTGGAGCAGCTGAGATTCTGCAGAAAGAGACTTGAGAGAGAAAAAAACAGTGGAGGGACCAAACCTGGAGGCTGACAATTCACAGAGCAGAGGCCATGGATATGACTTATTTATTGAGTGAGTCATCAACATATATAAGCCAGGAGATTTCACCATTGTTCCTTAACAGCGACAGTACCCTGGAGCTACACAGTATCTGCCTCCTGTAGGGGAGGCACCCTTTACTTCTAGTTTACTGCACTTTATTCACCAAGGGCTGTTTTAGAGGAAACAGGTTTATTCTAAGGCTGAAGCAGAAACCAGCTTTCAGGAGGTCTCAGGAGTGGAAGAGTTAGCGGGAGTTGAGGCTATAAGCACAGTCTTCTGTTTATGAGCTCTGAGGTACACAGAGGAGAAAGTAAACACCTGGAAACTGCCGCTAAGGCTCAGGCACTATGCACTTTACCAAGGGGACCTAAAGAGAACGTGGACACAGCACCTGTCCTCAGGCAGTTTCCTATTGGTACAAAAACCAGCACAGTTGCATCACCGCAGGGCACAAGGCTCTCTAGTGGAGAAACACCACACAGTGCTGGGTGTCCCAAAGAAGGGGCGGCTTAAATCAGCCACTCCATCCCACTGTATTAGCAAACTGAGGATATCTAGCAGTTAGATATTTGTCATTAGAAGTAGTCATTTCTTTTTTTTTTTTTTTTTAGACGGAGTCTCGCTCTGTTGCCCAGGCTGGAGTGCAGTGGCGCAACCTAGGCTCACTGCAAGCTCCGCCTCCCAGGTTCACGCCATTCTCCTGCTTCAGCCTCCCGAGTAGCTGGGACTACAGTCGTCTGCCACCGCGCCCGGCTAATTTTTGTGTGTGTGTGTTGTTAGTAGAGACGGGATTTCACCGTGGTCTCGATCTCCTGCCCTCGTGATCCACCCACCTCAGCCTCCCAAAGTGCTGGGATTACAGGTTTCTAAAGCATCATCTAAATAAAATATTAACTTGAAAAGCACAGGAGTCATAGTATTTTTCAGAACAGCCATAGTCATGTTCTCATAATCTTACATGATTCTCAATATTTCATCTTTCCTGCAATAGGCCAACTTTTTATAAATCTCATCAGAAAGTTAGGCAGATGAGTTTACATCAGTTACCTGTGTTCTGTGGGTCTGCCCAGAAAGATTACCACCTTACTCTTGTAATTCTGTCTCTCTTTGAAGCTACCCTTAGGTGGCTTCAACTAGTGATTTTTTTTTTTTTTTTTTTTTTTTTTTGAGGCGGAGTCTCGCTCTGTCGCCCGGACTGGAGTGCAGTGGCCAGATTTCAGCTCACTGCAAGCTCCGCCTCCCGGGTTTCCGCCATTCTCCTGCCTCAGCCTCCGAGTAGCTGGGACTACAGGCGCCCGCCACCTCGCCCGGCTAGTTTTTTTGTATTTTTAGTAGAGACGGGGTTTCACCGCATTAGCCAGGATGGTCTCGATCTCCTGACCTCGTGATCCGCCCGTCTCGGCCTCCCAAAGTGCTGCAACTAGTGATTTAAAATGTTAAGTGTTTTGCCTTTTTTCTTTACGGCCCCAAGCTTTTGGTCTTTACCCTTTGAGGTCATTACTCAGAAGAAAGAAGGTCAGGACTGAGACTAAGATTGGAGAGTCATCCACATGGAATTGATGTTGAAGCCACATGTGACAATGAGTTGACTCAGGGTCAGAGTACGGAAAGAATGAGAGGAGGGTCAGGACAGAACCATGAGTATTGCCTACATTAGGAAGTACGATTACTCTACATCAGTGTCCAAAGTCAAAGTTCCAGGCAAGAGCACTTAGGAAGAGAAGAGGTAGGGTCACATGGGAGCTGTGGGTTGGAATGGGAGTGGCTACCAGATCGGAGGGGATGCTTTATTCAGGCAATGAGGGAGAAACCTGTCATATGAGTTAGGGGGTCCTGGAGATACTGTAAATGTTAATTGTTGCACAAAGTATGGGTTAGGTTAGATATTTTTCTATTATAGTAACATAGGCCCTATGTTACATTGTGACTACCTGGTAATTTACATGTGCAATGACTGGAAGAAAAGCAGCAACCATAAGGAACAGATTTATAGCCCTTCCTCTCTACTTTGTTTTGTACTTTTATTTTTACACCAGAAAGTATGAGACTTGGTCATCCTTCAAACCTTGCAGCAGTTTGTTGAGCTTCATCCATTAATAGAAAGCCCCAGACATTTGGCAGGTGATCACGGCATACTGTTGTCTAAAGGACACAGTGACTTACCTGCTGCAGCCTCTTTGTTTGGAAATAACTTGTTGTCAACTGCCATGCTGATGTCATAGAACACCTCATCCTCATCACGGTCGGCATCAAACTGGGGGAAATCAGGACAGACAAGTTTGGAATGTGAGAATGCACAAATTAGTTAATTCAAAAATATAATGAGCATCCATCACACAACTGTATCTCTAATGAAGCAGAACAACAGGAATTAAAGCATTTGAGTCTTTAATCAGATATTTAGAGGGTTTTAAGCCCAGACCTCCTATCGAACAGAGAAGAGTATTAGGGAGTAAATGTACAGTCACTTATGGTTAAAAAAATGTGTAATGTTTTCTTAATTTATGGGGTACATTTGGAAAAAATAACTGAAATTTACCTTGTGGCTTTCTGACTTCATTTTTCTAATTTGAAAAACATGAAAATATATAGTTCTAAATAGTAAGAGGAAAGATGTTCTAACCTTATTGTTTAAAAACAAAACAAAACAAAACGAAACAAACAAACAAAAAAAACAAAGAGGCTGGGCGCAGTGACTCACCCCTGTAATCCTAGCACTTTGGGAGGCCGAGATGGACAGATTGCTTGAGGCCAGGAGTTTGAGACCAGCCTGGCCAACATGGCAAAACCCAATCTCGACTAAAAATACAAAAAAGTTAGCCAGGAATGGTAGCACATGCCTGTAGTCCTAGCTACTAGGGAGGCTGAGGCACGAGAATCACTTGAACCCGGGAGGCAGAGGTTGTAGTGAGCCAAGATGGCGCTGCTATACTCTAGCCTGGGGGACGGACTGAGACTCTGTCTCCAACAACAACAACAACAACAACGAAACCTCCAAACCAAATTTCAGATACTATACTAGATACAGTATTATAGATATAGTCTATGGATTCTACGGATTCAGATGTAACAAAAATTATAGATTTAAATATTTATTTTAGCATTCTCTAAAATTTACAAAATTTTAAATATTTTAAAATGACATAGTTATATTTATGAATTCTCTATTTTCTGAGTTTTTCAGTGGTTTGTTAACACATTTTTGTCTCTTCAGTTTTTAAAAATAGCTTTACTATGACAAAAGCAAGCAATGCAGAAAAGACTCCCTATTCAATAAATAGTGCTGGGATAACTGGCTAGCCATATGCAGAAGACTGAAGCTGAACTCCTTCCTTACACCATATACAAAAATGAACTCGAGATAGTTTGAAGACTTAGATGTAAAGCCCAAAACTATAAAATTCCTGGAAGACAACCTAGGCAATACTATCCTGGACATAGGAATGGGCAAAGATTTCATGACAAAGATACAAAAAGCAATAGCAACAACAGCAAAAATTGATAAGTGGGATCTAATTAAACTTGAGAGCTTCTGCACTGCTAAAGAAACTACCAACAGAGTAAACAGACAACCTACAGAACGGGAGAAAATATTTGCAAACTATGCATCTGACAAAGGTCTACTATCCAGCATCTTAAAAAGAAACTAACCAAATTTACAAGAGTAAAACAAATGCCCCTATTAAAAATTGGGCAAAGGACATGAACAGACACATCTCAAAAGAAGACATACATGCAGCCAGCAAGCAAATGAAAAAAAAGCTCAATATCACTGATCATTAGAGAAATGCAAATCAAAGCCACAATGAGATACCATCTCATACCAATCAGAATGACTATTATTAAAAAGTGAAAAAATAACAGATGGTAGTGAGGTTGTGTTGGTGGGAGTGTAAATTAGTTCAACCATTGTGGAAAGCAGTACAGCAATTCCTTGCAGAATAAAAGCAAAACTACTATTTGACCCAGCAATCCCGTCGGTGTATACTCGGTGTATACCTGGAGGAGTATAAATCATTCTCCCATAAAGACACATGCACATGAATCTTCATTGCAGCACTATCCACAATAGCAAAGACATAGAATCAACCTAAATGCCCATCAATGACAGACTGGAAAATGGAAATGTGGTACATATACACCACGGAATACTATGCAGCCATAAAAAAGAATGAGGTCATGTCTTTTATGGGAACATGGATGGAACTGGAGGTCACTGTCCTTAGAAAACTAATGCAGGAACAGAAAACCAAATACCACATGTCCTCACTTGTAAGTGGGAGCTAAATGATAAGAACTTATGAACACAAAGAAGGAATCAATAGACACTGGGGTTTACTTGAGTGGGGAGAGTGGGAGGAGGCAGAGAAACAGAAAAGATAACTATCAGATACTGTGCTTAATACCTGGGTGATGAAATAATAAGTATAACAAACCTCCTTGACATCTGTTTACCTATGTAACAAACCTTTACATGTGCCCCCAAACCAAAAATAAAAAGAAAAAAGAAAAAAATAAATAACGTGACAAACAAAAATGAAATAGCTTTACTGAGTTCTGAGTGATATACAGTTAACTGCACATATTTAAAGTATGCAGATTATAAGTTTTAAAAATTGACAAGTGGGATCTAATTAAACTAAAGAGCTTTTGCAGAGCAAAATAAACTACCAACAGAGTAAACAGACAACCTACAGAATGAGAGAAAATATTCACAAACTACACATCCAACAAAACCCGCCTCGGCCTCCCAAAGTGCTGGAATTACAGGCGTGAGCCACCGCGCCCGGCCCAAAGGTCTAATATCCAGAATTTATAAGAAACTTAAACAATTCAACAAGCAAAAAACAAACAACCCTATTAAAAAGTGGGCAAAAGACATAAACACTTCTCAAAAAAAGACTTGAAAAAATGCTCCACATCATTAATCATCAGATAAATGCAAATCAAAACCACAATGAGATACCATCTCATACCAGTCAGAAGGCTATTATTAAAAGAGACAAAAAAAGATAGATGCTGCAGAGGCTGCAGAGAAAAGGAAATGTTTTTACTATTGGTGGGAATACAAATTAGTTCAGCCACTGTGGAATGCAGTTTGGAGATTTCTCAAAGAACTTAAAACAGGTTCTTTGAACATTTGACCCAGGAATTCCATTACTGGGTATATATCCAAAGAAAATAAATCATTCTACTAAAAAGACAAATGCACTCATATGTTCATTACAGCACTATTCACAATAGCAAAGACGTGGAATCAGCCTGGGTCCCCAGCAATGGTGTACTGGATAAAGAAAATGTGGTACATATATATCATAGAATAAGACACAGCCATAAAAAAGAATGAAATCATGTCCTTTGCAGCAACATGGAAACATCTAGAAGCCATTATGCTAAGTGAATTAGCACAGGAGCAGAAAACCAAATACCACATGTTCTCACTTTTAAGTGGAAGCTAAACACTGTTTACACAGGGAGATAAAGACGAGAACAACAGACACTGGGGGCTGCTAGAGAGAAGAGGGAAGGAGGGGGACAAGGTTTGAAAAACTACCTATTGGGTACTGTGTTCACTACCTGGGTGATGGCATCAATCATACTCTAAACCTCAGCAGCATGCAACATACCCAGGTAACAAGTCTGCACAGGTACCCCCAAATCAAAATAAAAGTTGAAATTATATTTTTAAAAGACAAATTATAAGTTTTGACATGTGTATACACCCGTGAAACCATCATAAAAATAAAAATTGTTAACATACCATCACCCCCCAAAGACTCCTCTTG
Source organism: Trachypithecus francoisi (assembly GCF_009764315.1). Taxonomy (NCBI): domain Eukaryota; kingdom Metazoa; phylum Chordata; class Mammalia; order Primates; family Cercopithecidae; genus Trachypithecus; species Trachypithecus francoisi. Next base: position 39,238,862 of record NW_022681457.1, on the reverse strand, counting down.
TCCCTTTGGAATCCCTTTTCCTTCTCTTCTCCCCAGGTAACCATTTATGTGCTTTCTGTAACTACAGATTATTTTGCATTTTCTAGATTTTACATAAAATGAATAATACAGTATGTAATTTTTTTTGTCTGCGTTCTTTCACTCAGCACTATTATTCTGAGATTCATCAATGTTGTTATATCCTTAGTTAATTCCTTTTCATTATTCATTAGTATTCCATTGTGTGGATATATTGTTAAGCCCAACCTGGATATCCTTCATCTCAGACTTTGTAGTTTTCAACTCTAAATATTTGATTTGAGCCTTTAAAAAAAATTTTCCATGTCTCCATTTAAGCTTTTGAACATCTGAAGTATACTTACAGTTACTTTTAATGTCTTTCTCTGTTAATTCTAACATTTGTGTCAGTTCTGAGTCAGTTTCGGTTGATTTTTTTTACCTCATTATGGGGTATATTCTCCTGTTTCTTTGCATGCCTGCTAATTTTTTCGGGATGCCAGACATTTACAATTTGACCTTGTTGGATGCTGGATATTTTTGTATTTCTATAAATATTCTTAAGCTTTGTTCTGGAATGTAGTTTAGTTACTTGGAAACAGTTTCATCTTTCAGGTCTTGCTTTTAAGATTTGTTAGGTTGGATCAGAGCAGTGTTTAGTTTAGGGCTAATTATTCCCCACTGTTGAGCAAAGCCTCTCCCCAATGTTTTGTGAATTATAAAGTTTTCCAGTCTGTCTGAAGGACACTGGCACTACTCCAAGCCTGGTGTGAGCACCAGGTACTGTTTCCTCTAATCCTTTCGGATGTTTTTTTTTTTCTCAGCATCAGGCAATTTCCTCATGTGCATGCAGAAGAGCTAGGATTTGAACTTGGGATGACTGACATTTTTCTATCCTACCAGGTGGCATATGATCAATATAGTAAGACAAAGGCAGCCGTTCTACTCCAGTAAGTATTAACACAGCCCTTCTGTCTAAAAGCAAGGGGAGAAAACCAGGCAATCATTACGACAGACACAAGGTGGCCACTGAATAACTGACTGGGCCCTCTGCATATTTCCAGAGTTATCTGTGCATCTCTCTCATCTCTGATATTTTTTTCCTGCAACTCTAGCCACCTCGATTTCTTGGACTCTCAGCTCCACCTCCTCAACTCCTGGAGTCCACCAGCCTCCAAAGGGTTTCCTTTTTCCTGCACTGTGGCCTGGAAACACCTCCAGGCTCTGAAGCAATCACAGGGCTCACTGCATTTGTTTCCCTTCTACCAGGGACCACTTCATTGCTTGATGTCCAGTGTCTTGAAAACTGTTTTCTTAAATAGGTTTTCTTCTGTTTATTTTTTTGACTGTTTCATGTGGAAAAGAAAAATCTAGTCTTTTCTATTCCAACTTGGTGAGAGGGGGAAGCCTCAACCCTTTAGCTTTTATTCTTATTTATTATTATCTTGAAGATATTTCAGATTATTTAAGTAAGTTATTCCTTTATATTTTCCTACTGAACTATTTCATTATTTGGGAAAAGCTAGTGAGGGAAAAGCTAAGTTAGAAAGTTATTTCCCTACCTCCCTTTGTACTGTTAAAGCACGTCTGTATAATGCTTCAAAGTGCTTTCACTATGTCACATCAACCCCTGGGAAAGGTGAGGCAGACAGTGTTATTTCTACTGTATTTTTTTTTCCCAGAGGTTGCTAATTTCTTTATTTTTTTCTTAAATAAAATCAACGAATGTCCATTATAAAAGCTTTAAATCCACAGTAGGGTAAAAATAGAATGTTTGGGAACTCTTTGCACTTCCCTCATTTAGTTCTACTCCACAGAATTAACGGTGGTTAATATTTTCCTGTTTATCCTTTCAGAACTCCATGTGATCGGTGAGAATGGTGTTATATAAAACATCTCAGCCAGGCACAGTGGCTCACGCCCGCAGTCCCAGCACTCTGGGAGGCCAAGGTGGAAAGATCGCTTGAGGGCAGGAGTTCGAGACCAGTCTGGGCAACAGAGTGAGACCCCATCTCTTATGTCTTTCCTTATGCTTTTCCTTGGACATTTCTTTATTGTATTTCTTCCTCTTTTTACAAAACCTTTGACTTATCTGTTTCTATGTAATGCCAAAATCAAATGAGAGTGCTAGGCTCTCTTGTATTGTGGGGTACTTGTTTAATTTAAACTTTGCCTGGAGAGTGTCCATGAGGGATTTGCTGACTAGTCTTTTCTTGAGCTATTGTTCCTCATTTTCCCTTTTCCTTTCTTTTTCCTGTTCATCTTCCAGCTCCTTTTCCATGTCCTCTCCTTTTTCTCCTCTCTTTTCACCTGCTTCTCCTCCTCCTTCTATTTCTGCTTTCCCTTTCGTTCATATTCACTGTAATTTCTATTTGATTGCTCTGGATTTTGATCCCAAGGCATAGCTGGTTGTTTCTATATAACAAGGTCTGTGGAATAAAATCAAGCCCAACTTTTTAATTATGTGAAGTTATCACCATCTTCCAGCCATTGCTGATTTAGGCCCATGATTGTCTTGCTTTGGGTCTTCTCTCTTAGAGGCTCTGTCTTATCTTTATTTATTTTTTGAGATGGAGTCTCATTCACTCTGCTGCCCAGGCTGGAGTGCAGTGGTACCATCTCAGCTGGCTGCAACCTCTGCCTCCCAGGTTCAAGCAATTCTCCTGCATCAGCCTCCCGAGTAGCTGGGATTACAGGCACGTGCCACCACACCTGGCTAATTTTTGTAATTTTAGTAGAGATGGGGTTTCACCATGCTGGTCAGGCTGGTCTTGAACTCCGGCCTTAAGTGATCCACCTGCCTTGGCCTCCCAAAGTGTGGGGTTACAGGTGTGAGCCACCATGCCCGGCCTGTTTGATTTTTAGAAATAAAAAAATTATCAGCACCAGATGGTTTTACCTGAGCAAAGTCTTGAATTATCAGGGGCTTCTGAAATATCAGGCGCTCTCTCCGCCTTGAAAAACTTTCTTCTCACACTTCTGGACAGAAATCCTTTCCTGGATTTCCTTCTAAGTCAATGGCTGCTCCTTCAAAGCTTTCTTTATTGCTCTTCTTTCCCCTACCGCTCTCTGACCCTCCTTATTTCTACTTTATAGGTGAGGAAATATTTACCCAGAGATTTTATGACCTTCTCAAGTCATACAGCTAATAAGCAGAAGAGTGAGGACTTGAACTTGGGATGACTGACACCTTCCTCCTACCACATAGCATACGATCATTACAGTCAGACAAATACAGCCAGTCTGCTCCAGTATGTGTTAACACTGCCCTCCTGTCTAAAAGCAAGGGGGAGAAAAGCAGGGAGTGTTAGGGAGGGGTGGCCACAAAGGTACAATGAGTGCCATCTCAATGCACTGCTTTTCACATCCACATATGCTGGCTGTTTGTCTTTTCCGATATCTGTTAGTTATCATCAGTCTGGGGCAATATCTACTAAGAGGCGGCCAGGCGCGGTGGCTCATGCCTGTAATCTCAGCACTTTGGGAGGCCGAGACGGGCAGATCACAAGGTCAGGAGATGGAGACCATCCTGGCTAACATGGTGAAACCTCATCTCTACTAAAAATACAAAATATTAGCCAGGCGTGGTGGAGGGCGCCTATAGTCCCAGCTACTTGGGAGGCTGAGGCAGGAGAATGGCGTGAACCCGGGAGGCGGAGTTTGCAGTGAGCCGAGATTGCGCCACTGCACTCCAGCCTGGGCGACAGAGCGAGATGCCATCTCAAAAAAAAAAAAAAAAAAAAATCTACTAAGAGGGGTTTCGTTTCTCTCTTTCCTTGACCTTCTGAGGGATGGGCAGCAGCATTGTCATTTTATAAATTAAAGATTTATGTTTTAGCCTGAGTTCCCTAGAAAAAGGAAACTAAGGCAAAATCTCCAAGTTAACATTTTAACGGCATGTGGGCGTTGAGCGTGAAGTGGAAAAGAGGAGTGAGGCAAAGAAGGAGGGCAATGTGATGAGCTGCACCCCAACTTCATAAGAAAACACAGCCAGCAACACAGTCTTTAGAAAGGCTACATGGAGCTTTCTCAGGCCAGTCTGGTAGGGGGAGGGAGTGAGGGAACTTCAGCTGCTGGCTCTTGCCCATCTCCTGTCTTTCACCACTCTAAGTTTTCCTATGGGGAGTTGGGTCCCCCCACTTCTTGGTTGCGCTGTCCAGTCTCTCTGGGCAGCCACTGGGAAGCCAGGGCTCAGGGAGCAGCACAGCCCCTGAATCTAGAAGTGCTGAAAGGAGCCAGCGCCGTTGTTAAGTCTGGTCTGTTGGGGCTAGGTACTGGCTCTGCAGGAGATCCCACAACAGTGAGAATGATGAGGCCCAGTCCTTAACCTTGAAGACGCTTGCTGGGGCCATCACCAAGGTTAGGATATGCGGTGACAGCCAGGGCAGGGACAGACAAGGGTCTCCATTCAAGAAGCAACTGAGGCCAAGGGGGCACATGAGGCCAAGTGAGCCATGGGAGGTTTGTAAACCGGGCTCAGACAGCTGAAAGCACAGCTGGTGCTTGACTGGAGTTTCTGCTCTCCCGTGTAGCAGCTGTCTGACTTTGAGCAACTTATTTCTTAGCATCTATACAATAGTGGTGATAATATCCACCTCAAGGAATTGTTGTGAGGACTACAGAGATGGTCTATTTAACAGCCCAGCATAAAGCCTGACACAAATTGTCACTTTCATTTCTCTCTTTGAGACCCTAGGGCTGAGAGACCATGTGCCATATATTTTTGATTGCTTCTGTAACGTACACGCATATGATCTCTCCCTCTCTCAAACACATACACATTTTTTTTTTAAACTTGGGGATGCAGAGTGAGGAATATAAGAAACTTTGAGACTTTCTAGGTGATCTTATATCCTCCGACTAATTTGAACAAGAATATTTTTATTTCCAGCGTAGATTAAAATGGTTAATTGTCCAATTCAAGAGGCAAAGGTAAAGCACAATTCATGAAATAATTTAACACGTATTTGTTGAATAAGTACTATGTACTAGCTGTTCACGTGTAGATTCTTCAACTGACCACTTAAGCTTTGGACATACAAACACAGAGCCACGAGGAATGAAGGCAACATTCATATAGTCAACTCAGCTACGGGATGGCGCAGATGCTGCTGACATCAACTTACTCTCATGTCAGGACCACAGAATTAACTCAGGTTTCATTTTCCACAGCATTTCACTTCTACAACTCCAGAGTGGCCTGGGACTTTTCTTTTTATTCTTTTAGCCAATATGGCACTGAACCCTGAGGAGCATTCTGATTGAATATTATCATAATTGCCACTTAATTGGCAAAGATTTTTACCAAATGATGACATTTAGTTTTGGAGCGGTAGTGTGTACGGGGAAGGAAGAACTGGCTTTTAGATCATCAAACTTTTTTTCTCACTTGTTTTTCAAAAACAACATATGTTGATAGTTAACAACCAGGAGCGATCCGCACTCCCCCAAGGAAACGTGGCAATGGCTGGAGACATTTTTGGTTGTCACACTTGCAGGGGGGTCGGGGGGCTACTTGCCAGGGATGCTGCTAACTACCCTACAGTACCCAGGACAGCCGTCCTCACAGCAAAGATTTATCCCATCTCATAAAAAGTCAGTAGTGAAAAAATTGTGACGCCCTAATATGTATATTAGGTATTCTTGGCTTTAGGATTTTTTTTTTTTTTTTTTGAGACGGAGTCTCGCTCTGTCGCCCAGACTGGAGTGCAGTGGCCAGATCTCAGCTCACTGCAAGCTCCGCCTCCCGGGTTTGCGCCATTCTCCTGCCTCAGCCTCCCGAGTAGCTGGGACTACAGGCGCCCGCCACCTAGCCTGGCTAGTTTTTTGTATTTTTTAGTAGAGACAGGGTTTCACCATGTTAGCCAGGATGGTCTCGATCTCCTGACCTTGTGATCCACCCGTCTCGGCCTCCCAAAGTGCTGGGATTACAGGCTTGAGCCACCGCGCCCGGCCGGCTTTAGGATTTTTAAACAGTGTTTTGAAATTCAAATAGCGATGCTTTATTTATTTATTTTTTTAAAGAACAAGAACTTAGGATGCTAACTTCAAAATACAAAGGGTAGCAGGAGTGACAGTGTTGCAGCGGTAGCATAGGTAGAGTGATGAGTTTCTAGGAATAAAAATTTATTTACATCTCATGGGTCAGAAAAGGATCCAGGGAGATATAATTGCAGGACAACAGACCAGATGATGTCTAAAGTTGTTCACAGCTCTGATATTCTGTGATTAGATGGATGCTATGTTTTACGTAATTGTTATTTAATGTCTAGAAATCTTAAGAAAATCCTTTTCTTATTCCTAAGGACAGAATTTTCAGAGGATGTGGTCTGCATAATCTGTTTTATGTCATTTAATGTAAGAGGGCTAGAGAAGTCAATTGGAAATTTCAAAATGAAATACTCACCAAATTCCCTAGTTCATTCACAACACACGTTTTAATTTGAATAACAAATGCAGCGACAACTTTCAAAAGTCTACAAAATATATCTAGATTAGGAAACGGAATTATAGCAGAGGGAGGAGAATTATGCACCATCTGAGGAAAAAACTACAATCATGATTTGCATTTTTAATGGCAGAAATGAGTTTTTGTTTTTATTTTCTTTTGGCTCTGATTTTCAGACTGCAATTGGCTGCCCTAATCTTCTCCATAGAGATAGGGCTTGCCACATAATGAGCAATGTTGTCTATGAAACACCCTAAATGGACTAAAAAAGGATGGTGCCAGTTCAATCTTTCCTCTGAGATTCTGCTTTTGATTAAACTTAGGTCTGTCTCCCATTTTTTTTTCCCTCTCCTTCTTGATGGGGAAATAAATTGGCTGTTTTGTTTCAGTGTTATATATCCCATAAGTGTCATTCTCTAAGAACCAAATGAGCTTCTTGAAATTTTTACTTCTCCCTTGTTTCATGCAAGAGATTTCAATTAAGCAGGCTTTCCACCAATGGCATTTCTTGTTTGTTACTGGAGCTCCTTCAACATGCAAATAACTGGCCCTTCAAAATTTCTTTTACATGTTTGGAGATGTCCCTCCAAAAGATTGATTGATGGATGTTCTCTTTGTAATGGCTTTGTTTTTCTTCAACTAAAAATTGAACATTGCACTAAAAGAGTAATAAACTTTAAAAACTCATGGTGCCTGGAGTGAAGTTATCAGCAATGGAGTAACGACCATTGAAACTACTTTGCAGAACCATATTTCTAAAGCTTCATAATTAACTACAAAATTTGAAAGAGAAACGCCTAAGTGGATGTGGTGAGTGAGATAGATGGGAACAATTCTCTGAGAAAGTCGAGTCAGTCCCATGTTTTGATGAGAATTCCTGTGGTACAGCTCTGCTGAACCAAGCCCTGTGGAACATACTATTTTTTCTTTTTTTTTAACAGGATGAAAGAAGAACAAATCATGAAAGAAGACATCTATTAAAAACAGACATGATTGGTATGCAAAGGGATGAGTACAGAACGCTTGAAGGCTGTGTATATCTGAGTAAAAGACTTATTTTCTCAGCTTTCTGTACAGAATCTTTATTTCACTGGATATAGGCAGCACCCAGAGAAATTTATTGGGAAAAAGTCAACACAATAAAGACATACCAGAGAAAATTGTTGATATTTATGAACTGTTTTATGAAAAAATTCTCCTTGAACTTGAAGCTTAACAATGTAATAGTGACTTTGATTTATTCTGCTACAGAAACCTAGAAGAGAAGGCTAACTTAAGATAACTTTGATTATTCTTACTACATTAGCTCAGAGAATATTTTTTGGAATCTTCATCAGCACTCAACAACAACAGGAGCACCAAGTGACGCCATTTATTGAACAACTACTATGTGCCATGCACTGCATTAGAGGTTTTCTTTATACATTTTTTTTATCAATTATATCATTTGGATTTTATATGGATTTATTTGATTCCTACAATAACATTATAAAACATTATCTCCATTTTAAATTTTCAAAAACTGAGCTTCAAAGAGATTAAATAACTCGTCCAGGTTGTGTAACTACATTGCAGAGCCGGGATCCAAATCCACATCTGTCTGCATCGGACAGATGCGGGTGCCAAGGCTGGCAGGATCAGATCTTAGCTGGGCACTTGCAGAACAAAGCAGGGCTTTTGGAAGTAGTCTTAGGATGGATTCCCAAGAATCCCCAGAAACCGTGCCAAGCCAGGTCCAGATGCAATATACTGAAATATTCTTTATCATATTCCCCATTTGGGGACCTTAGTAGGTGATTCTGTTTCTCTGCATGATGCATGTACCTTGCTCGGTGGCTGTGGTTGTTGGCGGAAGAACTTTCCTGCAGACTGGCCAGGAAATCAGAAGGAGCAAGGGCAGGCAAAGTTGACTGCAAGAGGCAGACGACTTCCCAACTCCTATGGGTCTCTGTGGTTTGGTAGCTTAAAGCTACAGGGAAACTGGCTACTGCCCAGCAATCCTCTTTGTCTATTGTTGACTCTAGTTGCACCCCACAGCAGCCTTCTAAAACCTCTTTGCAAATAACCCTGCCTTTTAGTTTGTTGAGAGGATTGAGGTCATCTATCATGGATTCTGTTTTTCTCCTCTCATTACTATTCGGTCTCCCTCAGAAATCAAAGGAAGAGTGGGCCTAGCTCCCTTCCAAGAGCCTCTGTGAGATGGCAGAATGGATGTCTGACACAGGCCATGTCTGGTCTGGCACTTCCTAAAGAAGCTGCTTTGGTTCTGTCCCAGAGTTCCAGCCACCAGCACCCACACACATAGGCCCGGCTTAGCTGCCCCTCTCCCACAGCCCAATGAGGGCTTTGACCCCGTAGCCCCTTTGACTAAGAGAAAGCATTCCAGACTCCTTTCCCAGAGCCCCTTGATCTGGTTGTCTAATTAGGATAGTGGATTCAAAGCTAGACCACTAACAATAAGAAGGGAGAGGTTAGGTTTTAGGCCATGCAGGAGGTTGTGGTTGAGAGAAAAGGGCCCAAGAGAAAAGAATCCAAGTCAGTGGTGGCAATTGGGGTTTGGAACAATTCTTTAGCTGAAGGGAGGGTGGCTGCAGTGGCTGATTGTCTAAATTTTATAGATTCAGGTACAGCCCCAGAGCAAACATCCTTAGCTTGACCAATGTCCAGATCATGAGTGGATATCCAGTGCCCAATATTCTGCTTGCTGATCTTTGGGTACTATGACAGAGCACTTCTCAATTAAGTTGCTACAGAAAGCACTTACTTCTAATGGGGGTGACTGAAATAAACCCTTATGTAGTAAATACCAAGAGGATTTAAGATTTCATTAAGATGATACTAACTAGATAATGCATTGCTTCCCAATCAAAAGTTGACTACGAAAGGGATCTGTAGCCCAGAAAATAGGGTGATTAATAGATTTTATTAAATAAATAAACTTTTAGAATATCTCTTGATATCCATATAGATTGGACCCAATCGCCTATACCATCTACAAGATGCAATTCAATTCAATAAAGATACATTGAACACCTACTTTGTTCGAGGTATTAGACTGGTCATTGGAGATGCATGGAAGGAAGATTAAATCATATTGACTTTTCTGTACTTATTAAACCGCTAGTGAGGACTAAAATACTTTGAAATGACTTGGTAAAGAAAGTGTTAAAGGGAGAAAATGGAGAAAAATGATATGCTCATTTTAGACAAGAATTACACTGTGCAGTTCTCATTTTTTCTCTACTGCACCTACAGCATTCTGAGCCCAGCAGTTAGACAAATACTCGTCAAGTTGAATTAACCAGAAAATTAAATTAATTAACATACCCTTTTCCCCTTTCTATTTTCTCTTCTCTCCTCCCAGCATTCCAGCAATTTGAGGCTTTACAAAACTACAAAGTAGTGGCATTGAGATTTAAAGCTTTGCCAAGAAAGCTTCCAAACTAAAGAAATTCGTTAGAGCCTCAGAAGTGAAATTTCAGCCTCACGTGACATTGGTACCTCTCCTAATTACAGGCTCCATTCTCTTTAATGCTCGAGTGTCTCCCTGCTACAGAGCTCTAAGTAGTACCCTGGAAGCCTAAAAAAAAAACAACCGCTGTGCTGCCTGAGCAACAGATGTGTGACTAGGGGCTAATTTAGGCCCTAGGAAGATCAGGCTCATTCTTTTTTCTTTTATTATTTTCCTTCTCTTTCCTTTTATTATTACTTATTTAAGTCCACATGATTCATCCTTTAAAAAAATTTATCTCCTGCAATGTTGACGTTAACTACCATAGCCAAATATGGTCAGTTCATAATTATTGTAAGATTCAATGGAGATCAAATGGAATAAAAAAGAACAGCTTAGAAGATGGAAAACTAAGGGGAATGCAACTTGCAGTAGGAAGACAGGACATTATGATGAGAGATTCCACTAATAAAGTATAAACAACATTTGGATTTTAAATCAAATTGATTTTAATTTTATTTATTCATTTACTTAGAGACGGTCTTGTTCTGTTGCCTAGGCTGGAGTGCAGTGGGATGATTATAGCTCACTGCAGTCTCTAACTTCTGGGGCCAAGTGATGCTCCTGCCTCAGCCTCCTGAGTAGCTGGGGCTACAGGCACGTGGCACCATGCCTAGCTGACTTTATGTTTAAATGTTTTGTAGAGACAAGGTCTCACTATGTTGCCCAGGCTGGTTTTGAACTCTTGGGTTCAAGTGATTCTCCTGCCTTGGCTTCCCAAAGTGCTAGAATTATAGATGTGAGCCAGTGCTCCTGGCCCACATTTCTTTTTAGTTAATACACACATTTAATGTTGCCAGTAGCGAGAGGCTTAACATTTACAAAAAAAATATTTAACTGGACTAGTGAACAGTCATTCTGGATAGTAAAGTAGCTGCTAGAAAAATTGTGCTAATGTTTCCCCCTGTTGGAGAAGTGGACACAAAGTAAGGATGACTTGGGGAAAATAATTTAATTCAGTCAAACACAGCAACATCTCTGCCCTCATGACGGAGGAAGCGCTAAGAGACTGATAAGAAAATCATGACTTCATTGTGGGAAGGGCTGTGATGGAGGTGTGCTTGGAGGTCCTGGGGGCCAGGAGGTGGGTACCTGTGGTAATGTGGGGCTCGGGGAGGTTCTGAACAAGTGAGACTAAGGAGGTGAAGAAAGGAAAGGAAAGGTATACCAGGGAGAGGAACAGCAGTGAGAAGAAATGAAGGTAAGAGAGATGTAACTTCTCTGAAGAAGATGAGGGTGCCTCTGCCTTAAAATCTTGGGATTCTTCTGAGAAGGTGGCATGTCCTTTCTTGCTTCTTACAGTTATTTGAAGTCTTTCTTGGGATTTTAGCACCTGGTAGCTGACTATTCTCTACCAGAAATCCCTGGGCATGTGTCTATAGTGAGTGGGTGCTGTGTTGTGCACACAGGAATGTGACAGGTGGGCTCATGTGCATGGCACGAGTTACCATTTATTTATTAAGCATTTACTATATATGCTAGGTAATATGCAAAGCATCTTGCAAACATCTCAGTTAAATCCCAGAACAATCCCAACGTAACACTTTCCCAAGGAAAGAATTTAAAGGGGTAAGTACTTACTTACGGTCATACAATTAGAGAAGAACACCGCTTGGATAAGAACTCAAGTCTGTCTTACTACAATGCCTGTGCCCTTAAGCATTAAGTTATTTTGGTTCTGGGAAGAACAAATCCTATGTTCCTAGTTATCCCACATTCATTTGTTTTTCCTTCCTATTTTTAGCTTGAGGGTCATTTCCAAATTCAGAGTCGTTTAAAGAACCAGCCTCATTTTTTTCTTACTCACTATTCCCAGGTCTATAACTTTGTGTTAATATTGTTTGCACCAAGTTCCCAAAACACCAAATTGATCTTTGTTTCAAGATAATTACCTTATTAGCAAGATGGCTATGACAGGCTTGATTTAAAAAATAATTACAGAGTGAAAACAGAATGGGGGATTGTTTAACAACTTAATAGCCACTGGGCTCTTTGGATAATTGAACAACTTTTCCCCAAGTTTTAGGAAAAATATAAGTGAAGCAGGAGAGACAAAGAAAATTATGAGACTGGAAATCAGATTTATAATAATGGAATTGACATTTACCTCCATGGGCGGAGGAAGAAAATATGCAAATAGATTTAAAAATCCTTATAAATGCTTTTGATGCTAAGACTTTATGTGAATTTAGCTGATTCAACTCTATGGATAGTTACTCTTCTTATTCTTCTGCTAAAATGACTAGATCTTTGACAGGAAGCAACATGTAGAAAAAGAGATTACTTGTCATCCCTACCTACATTTTATTTTCTGAATTGTGGCTCACAGAGAAAAATAATTTTATTAGCCACATATCAATGAACTATGAACTCAGCAAGTTCAGATTCATGTATAGCCTAGTGTTGATCCTGTTGAGTAAGAATCGTATTGATAGATCTTGCAGGCAGTAGTTGAGTTGGGCTGATAGCAGGGATGAAGAAGAGTGAGTCAGGGGATACAGACGAAGAATCTTGGGATTATCCTTCTGAGAAGAAAGAGATGATGCTCTTTCTTGCTTCCTACAGTTATTTTGAGGCCTTCGAATAACTTCTCATCCCATCAAAACCTGTTTATATGTGTCCTGGCTCTACCTTCTCTATCACTTTTGTTTGAGATTATGTTTTCTTTAGTTATGCCTCTTTTTTTTTTTTTTTTTCAAATATGCTTGAGCCTTCCAAAGACATTAGCAATGAGAGATTCTGTTCTGCAAAGATGCAGCTTCACTCAAAGACAAAGTGAGCACAGGCTCTGAAGAGCCTCTTAGCCTTCTGCTGCCTCAAGTCAGGTCTGCTTCTCTTTATATTTTCACCTCTGCAACCATGGGCATGGTCAGTCTCTTCCTAAAGGGGACTGGAATTGATAAGCTTACAAACGCATAAAAGGTACATAGTCTTTGCAAAGCAACAGATGCCTTCGAATTTTTATAGACAATATTCCACTTGGTACACATGGTCAACAGTAGAGACAGAAGCTAACTAGAATTTGTTAGAAGCCTCAGGGAAAAAAGCTAAGCCTGAGAAAAACAAAATTAATGCCAATTTTAAATGCAACCCTCAGGCTCTGCAGAATGAGTCAAACTTGATCACACAAAAACAAAGGCAGTATGTCCACTTTTACAAAATGACAAAGTGACTTTGTAGGATATTTAGAAAGTTTATCACATTTTACAGGACCCCTTTTCTTCTAAACAAAAGTTTATCACATTTTGCAAGACCCCTTTTCTTCCAAACAAAGCTCCATTCTTATCCAGAAAGAAAAGAATCCACTGTGTCCCCCAGCAGTGTAGGAGATCAGCAACATGTTTGAACTCTCCCAAAGTGGTCTCCTTCTTTCACTGTAGGAACAACTGAGGGAGAGGAGAGCCCTCATATTTACTTTTAAAATTATTGAGGGGACTGCAAATTTAAAGTTCTCTTGTCCTGAGTATTCTTAGATCATTTTAAGATAAGATAAGAGTATTCTTACAAACTATGTGAGTTACAATTAAGTTTTTGGTAAACTTCCCAGTAAATTCTTGAATTCTCAAGCTCATTGGAAGTTTCTAATAGTTGATTATGACTCAACCAATATTTACTGAGTACCTACATTTGTTGTGGATAGTATGAAAAGATGTTTTTTCTCTAGTATCATATAATACAGGTTATGTTTTGACCTGTTATGAATGTCTTCTCCCTGTCCAAGTAGGAACTTTCATTAGAGATGACTGAGAAAGTGACACCACTAAGTGTGTAGCCATTTATATATTAATTCATTACAAAAACTTGCTATGCACCTATTGTATGCCATGCACTAGGGTTCATTGTTCAGTAAAATAGGACTCTTGCCCTTAAAGAGCCCACAATCCAGTGAGGGAGACTTTTACTTAACCCTAACAGTAATGCAAAATAAGGGCTGTCACAGAGCTGTATAGAGAACTACAGTAGTAGATCAAAGGAGAAAGAAGGATTAACTGGTCTCAGAGAGGGAAGGAGGATTAAGAAGGGTTTGTGGAGTAAGTGGGAGTGAAGATTAAAGAAAGTGTCATAGGAGAGAGAGAATTTGAGCCCACAATATTCCAGGCCCATGAAGATCCTTGTGTGAGTTTGTGGCTGCCCCACCACATACTCTTTATCTGACAAGAATTTATGAATCACAAAGCACACATTCAGATTTGCTTTTTTTTTTTTTTTTTTTTTGAGACAGAGTCTCACTTTGTCATCCAGGCTGGAGTGCAATGGCATGATCTTGGCTCACTGCAACCTCCACCTCCCGGATTCCAGCAATCCTCCTGCCTCAGCCTCCCAAGTAGCTGGAACTACAGGTGCATGTCACCACACCCAGCTAATTTTTGTATTTTTAGTAGAGACAGGGTTTCACCACGTTGGCCAGGCTGCTCTCGAACTCCTGACTTCAAGTGATACGCCCACCTCAGCCTCCCAAAGTGCTGGGATTACAGGCATGAGCCACTGTGCCCGGCCCAGATTTATATTATTTTAAAATCTGACTTGAGAAATCAGTTCCTTAATAATGTCAACAATACTGCATTGTTTGTCTTTGACCACAGGTCACACTAAAGGGAAGTGATGACGTGGAGAGGTAGACCACTTGGATCAAATCCCAGGTCCACCTTACTAGCTGTGTGACTCTGGAGGAGTTACTGATTCTGTAATCTTCTTTCCTCATCTAGAAAATAGTGTCATGTGGGTATGGAATGCTGAAAGGTAGAAAATCCATATACAGAACTTTGCATGTAGTAAATCTAAGTGTTGCCAATTATACTGGGAAGTGGCAAGTGGTTGTCTATGTAGAACCACATTTTCTGGAAGTATTTGAGGTGGGATAAATTCTTTTAAGTTCAAAATGACTTACATCTCTTTCTAATAACTTCTTAGCTTTCATGATCACTTCTTTTTAAAAATCCCCTGTTTTAGTTATTTCATAAATGCCATTATAAAAATGATAAGAGAAATAAAAGCCACAATAGCAACAAATTGTCCCAATCTGTGCCTAGTTTTCATTTTTCCATAATCTCTTTTGAACCAAGCAGACACTAACTTAAAGGAGATGACCTGCAAATGAATAAATGAATAAATAAATGAATTGCTGTCTCAATGGCTTTGCCTCCAAAAGAAGTATAAGGTATTACAAAAATTATGCCCTGACAACTAGCTAGATTGATGTGTTTACTCTGAAGGCGGTAATAACTATAGTTATAGTATCACAAAATGCTTTCCTGAGATTTAAAAGATTTTACTAGCCTGGACAACATAGTGAGACCCTGTCTCTACAAAAAATAAAAATAAAAAATAAAAATAAATAGCTGCATGTGGTGGGGCACACCTGCAGTCCCAGCTACTTGGAAGACTGAGGTCGGAAGATTGCTTGAGCCCAGGAGGTTGAGGCTGCAGTGAGCTGTGATCACATCACTGCACTCCAGCCTAGGGGACAGAGCAAGACCCTGTCTCAAAAATATACACAAAAATAAATAAAAAATATTTTAAAGGAAATCCCACTACTATGTCCTGGTTGGAAGGGCAAAATGGGACATGGCGGGCAAAGTGATGAATTTGGAATGAGAAACTACAGCAATGACATTAATACAAGATCACAGAATAGGTTTCCATGAATTATATTTAAAAAAAAACCCCCACCAATCATTCCCTTGGCCACCAAAAGGCCATTTCCTTTTGGCATACAATCATGACCTACTTAGCTGTCTTGTCAGAAGACTCAGAACTATTATTATGAATGTGCAGATTTGGATTCTGTGTTTGCCAGTCACAATTAACACAGCTGAATGACAGCCGAGAGAGTTGAACACAACCCCCTGGGCACATACTGAAGAGAAACCAATATGGGTTCTCTCTAAAATCCAGATACATAATTTTTAAAGATTTGTAAGTAGCCAGATACTTATCTCACTTTAAGAAAACATTAGTGTTTGTTTAAAATGTGTTATTTTATTTCTTTCTCTAATATGTCAAGGGAATTACAGAGGGATTTTGCCTTAAACTTTAAGTCAGTTATCTCATATACAGCATAGAATAAATCAGTAATTACCCTGAAGAAGAGCTAAGCAACTCATTAGAAAGGCCTCAAATGTATCAGAGGCTGTTTCACATTCGATTCATGAGATTTTGAGCTTGGAAACTTGTGCTTAGGAGGAATACTGAAAAATTAACACCCATTTTAATCTCATGCCTTGTAATAATACTCGTAGCATATTTTAAACTACAGTCAGGCCTAAACATACACAATCAATTTAGACTGTATAATTATATATGCTCACAGTCAATGGTTAATCTGTAATATAGCAGAGACAAATAAAAATACGAAGAATCTTCTGGATGTTTCAACTACTCTGCATGATCCAAGGATTCTAGAATTTCTCATTTTTATTCAAGGAGAATATTGGAGTCTACATACCTGTTCTTTTGCTATAGAAGGAGGAAAATGCAGCTGTTAATTCTATCTTCTAAAAGGAAAACAAAGCCACTCTATGAAGCCATAAATGACTCAGGATAAGTGGTTATCAATATTTGTTTCACCCCATTTATTTCACTTTCCTAATTTCTGAGCATTTGGTGTAATGAAGAAGTTAAACGTGTCAGCTCTGATGTCACACCAGCCATGTGGCTCTGGAAAACATCCATCTCAGTTTCTGCAGGCATAAAATCAAGATAATAACAATTCCTACCTGATGAAAATAATCCATGCAGTGAGTCTGCACATGGGAAATGTTTTACAGATGCTGGTTATTATTATGATTTATTTCTTAGAATCTGGTTCTTCAGTGTCTTTTTTTGTAGCACCTATCCATCTGTTTATTCACCCATTAGCTATTAATTGAACACTTGCGATGGACAGATACTGCAACAACAGCCTGAGGAGATAGATATATATGTGTATATATATATACACACACACATACATATATATATATTTTTTGCATAAAGAAGGTACTGAGAGAGACAAATAAATATAAACCAGGTTGATGTGCCTATGCCTCAGCTGTTGTGAGTGTTGGCAGCTAAGAGCTAAGAGCTCACTTCTGCACCCTTCTCTGGAGGACTGCTCTTAACTAATGGGTGCTGTCTGGGAGCAGGCCTCAACCCCTGGGGCTGTTTCCATAATCATCCTACCTGCCTGTACAACCAGGCTGAGGCTAGATTTCTCCTGAACCCATTTATTTGTGTCTGACTCCTTTTCCTCCCTACTGCTTTTCCCCTCGTTCAATGACAGGTGTCTTCTGAGAGCACTCCCTCAACAGACCTTGTCAGAGGGTCTGCCGCTAGGAGATCCAACCCAAGACAAAGTTTGTTCATGGATTATTTTGATAAAGTTTGATAGCAATGCAGGTTTCAAGTAATTAAATAATGGTTAACCAACTATTTCTAGAGCTTCCTTAAAATACATAGATACAAATAATCTATTATTCTTCCAAAGTGATTGTACACGTACATTTTAAGTATTCTTATTAAGGTGCCTCTGCCTTTCTTTGTTACTTTAGCTTTTTTAGAGCTTCCTCATCTTTAAACATAAAAAATCTTCTACATGCAGTATTATATATATCTAATAGATGTAAATTAAGTCGAACAAAAATATTATTCAAGGACTTTTAAACATTTTGTGTTTGCTTTCATTTCCTATGTTCTTTCAAAGTTGAAATAAAAGCCTTTCTACTTTTTTAAAACAGATTGGTGATTTTGATGATCTCCCTGGTTCCATGTTTATTCCTATTGCCTTTTCTTCATTTACTCATTACAAGTGGTCTGGGTTTGCCCTTCTGTGTAAAAGTAAGTTGTTAGCATCATCAACTCTGAGCTAAAATTGGCTTCTCCCCTCTCACCTGAGTGTCCAGAGTAACAGTTTTATCAGTGAACTGTTTACTGATACTGAGTAATGAGGCCATCCAACATATATGTAGTAATCTAGGGAAATAATTTTCACATGGTGAAATACGTGCTCTAGTAAAAACTTTTGCCTCTGTGTTTTGTAAGCCATGACAAATAATGCAATTATAAATAATTATAGATGAGTGCCTGGTACAGGGATTTCACACCAATAGAAATTGTGCTTACGTGGCTTTTTAAAGAAATTAAGCATAACTGATTTTACCTGGGTAGGAATGTCGAACATGAACAGAATGAATTTCTTAATATTCTGCAGGTCTCTTATTGAATGGCTAATTAGCCTTCATAACTGGTAATCCTTTACCAAATCACAGAATTATAGGGTTAAAATAGACCTTGAATGTCCAGCCCTCTTCTCACTCCTGAATTTGGACAGACCAAAGGCTTGAAGTCTGCTTGCCATGAAATTACCCTTTTTTAAAAAAAAAGATTTTTTTTTTCTTTTTGAGACAGAGTCTCATTCTGTTGTCCAACTTGGAGTGCAGTGGTGCGATCACGGCTCACTGCAGCCTCCACCTCCTGGGTTCAAGTGAACCTCCCACCTCAGCCTCCTGAGTATCTGGGACTACAGGCATTCACCACCACACCCAGTTGATTCTTGTATTTTTTGTAGAGATGGGGTTTCACCATGTTGCCCAGGCTGGTCTTGAACTCCTGGGCTCAAGCAATCTGTCTGTCTCAGCCTCCCAAAGTCCTGAGATTATAAGCTTGAGCCACCGTGCCCAGCCTTAAAGAACAAATTTTAGAGACACTGTGGTGTCATATTATGCATAAAATAATTTGCAATTATTTAACCTCTCAAATTTTCACAAATTTCCTATTAATCATACTATCAGTTTCTATGAAAAGCTAAAATTGTATTCATTTCCTCCATCTTCCTTTTTTCTGCAGTCATCTTCTCCTTCTCACTACATCCTTCTGTCACTTTTCTGTACTTAACTTACGTAATGCAGCATTTCTGCTGTTTCCGGCAGCCTCAGTGGCCCAGATAATGATACTTCCTTCTTTCCTATTAGCAAGGCCCAGAAACTATTCTTGCAGCAGTCATTGATTAATCCATTTTCTTTCCTGGTGTTTGGGACAAGAATTTGCAAACATCTTAACTACACATTTGAAAATGGAATGTTTCTAACCCCTTATTTCCACTATTTTCTTTTCTCAGGCAGATGTGGTCTTGGCTTTTACTAATAGTGTATCACATCAAAGTAATTCTACAGTATCTCTCTGGAGACATCAGAAAGACAGCCTTGGGATATCAACTTTCACACCTCACAGGGTTCCACAATACATTCCCCGGCAATTCAGGCTGCTCTCTAGTCAAAGATGTCAGTTACTATTCTCAAGGTCGTAAGCTTCACTGATCCTTAATGATGCTACTCGGCTATCAGTAAGTCTTCTATTTTCCAGACAGGGTAGTCCTCATTTCGGAGCTAGCTCTGCTTCCATCCAGTCTCCTGCTTCTCCTCTTCTACTTTCCTCCACTTCCCTGATATTCTGAATTTGCTTCCTTAATTTGTGGTCTGTGACTCAGACTGTCCATCGCAACAGAAGCCCTTCCAGTCACCCCATCAAAAGAGCCTTCACACTTCACATTCTCTTTTTCTCCTTTTGGCCAAGTGGAGAAAGTTCGAGGCTGTAATCAATCTTTTTTTTTTTTTTTTTTTTTTTCCATAGAGCTTATACTTGCCACATTGTTTTCAGTAGTGCATAATAGTTTTCTTAAATGTCAGGCTTTATGTAGCTGATAACGTTTTAAAGGTATTTCTCCCACATTTCATTCTGAATTATCATAGGTTCCCATACATGAGGAATGCTTAATGCAACAACAACAACGAAACAACCAAAAGAACAACTACGTTCTTTTGCATGGCTTTGGGTTTCTCAGATGTTAAAGATTTAGTGGCAAAGATGAATGCTGAAAATAATTTACTGACAGAGGGCAGTGCTTGGGGTGATGATAATTTAGAGATAATACACATATTAATTTGTTCTCTAAATGTAGCTTTTAACATTGAATGCATACAGGGACAGAGATGCTGTGACTGCTGTTTCACTTTTCCTTCCCTTTAAAGACAAACATCCGTTAATCCAGCAGCTTGACTTGTATCATAAAATATGCATGTCACTACGGAGACCAGTGAGGTTGATCTGAATAAGCAATTAATGTCCAACACTTGTGATACTGTATTTGCAGAATTATGGAAGAACAAAGGTTACAGAGTAGAATAAGAGGAATTCAAACCTTGAGTCTCTTAAAGCCTCATTTATATATATGCATGACAATGGAACTTTCAAACAATATTATTGTTAATATGGCATTATGTCATAATGGATCAAGAAACGGTAATGCTTGTCATTTAAAATGGCGGGATAATAAGATAATAAGCAACTGAGAAATCAATGTTAGACAAAAGTATCCAGATGGTGGTTTTAGCAGCCAATTTTAACACAGAAATAATGGTTTACATTGCTTTGAGCAAACCTTTACTAATGGAAAGCCAGTCTTAAACAAAAGATAAATGAGAGGATCATTATTTGGTTTTCAAATGATTCAGTTGTTCCCTAAAAATGTTACTAATCAGATACCAAGTCCTGTTAATTCCCAGCAGAATGTAGCTAACTTTAAGCAAGATGCAAGAGGCTTGTTTTGACTCCGTGCTGATAATCACTTAGAGTATGTTTTCGGACACATGTGATTAAGCTTCTTCACCTATAAATGAAGACATTCTGGGTCCAGTCAGTGGTTTCCAGCCTGGAAGTCTGATTGGGGTTTAGGAAAGCAGTGATAAGCATCCATAAGTTACTTTAAAAAATATTTTGCATTTCAGAATGCCTAATGGGAATTGTGTTTGTGTCCACGAAGATGCTCTAAATGTAAGCTAAAACCTTGAGTTTCTTTGCTTGGCCTTGTCAACTTAGTAGTAACAGTGGTTAACTCATGCTGGTCAAAGTTCTGATTGATTATAATGACATTCTAGAAATTTACAGTGACAATTAAGGTAAAATAATATTTAATGTTCCTTAGAGATGAAAAAAATTGTGTATCCCTAAGTTTTATATCTTTAACATTTTAATATTCCTCCTTTCCATTGCCAATGCCATTGTTCAAGTTAAAGTCACTCTCATGTCCTAGCTGGAAGTTGGCAATAATTGCTTAACTCCTTCTTGACTTCTGGCTTAGTCTTCTGGTCACAGCAAGCCACATACTACCAGCAGGTTGATCTTGCCTACATCTTGCTCAAAAACATTCAGGCGCAGCACTATTCACAACAGTTAAGAAATGAAATCAACCTGTGCATCCATGAACAGATGAATGGATAAAGAAAATGTAGCATATTTATACAATAGAATTCTATTCAGCCATAAAAAGAATGAAATCCTGTCATCTGCAGCAACATGGGTAGAACTGGAGGTCATTATCTTATGTGAAATAAGTCAGACACAAAAAGACAAATATTGCATATTCTCACTTATATGTGAGAGAGAAAAAATTTGAACACATAGAGGTAGGAAGTGAAAAAAATAGAGACTGGGAAGGGTGAGTGCAGGTAGGGAGAGGGGAAGATGAAGAGAAATAGGTTAAAATAAAGGGAATAAATTAAATGATGTTGAGAACAGAGTAGGATGACTATACTTAACAAAAATGTATTGTACTCAGGTGATGGACACCCTGAATACCCCTGACTTGGTCACTACACATTATACATATGTAACAGCTTTTCTCACGTACTCCAGAAATGTGCAGACACAAGACATTCAGGGACTTATTATTTCCTACGAGATAAAATCCACCCCTGACATGGTGTCTCCAGGCTGCCCTTTCATACTGATTTTACCCCACTCTTTCAATACAAATCTTATGCTTCTTCCAACCTGGTTTACTACTCATCTCACAGTCTCATATGAGCTGCCTGCCTCTACTCCTGTGCTCTCCCTTTCACCCCAGAGTCCTCCACACCCCTCTGTGTAATCACAAGCTTCTTCTAAACACTCAGCTCTAGCCCCCTTCTCCATGAATTGAAGCCTACATCATCTCCTCTCTTAAGTCCAGAGACAGACAGTGTCAGGCTGTTACTCTTATTTAGTATTTGGAATATGCTGCCTTATAATATTGCCATCCTGAATAAACGATAGACTCTTGGAAGGAGTGGACTTCTTGCAAGTCTCTAAATTTCACACACAGCCTAAACTAATTTATTTGACTTACTAAGGGCTCAAAGAGAATTAATATTGATTAATTTATTAAAAATTACTCTATGATTGCCAGGAACACAACTGTTATACTAAGCAAGGTTATGACTATTCCAAGCCTCTTAAAAAATTTAAAAATAATTAAATCAAAGTAATATATACAGAGAGTTTAAAAAGTAAGATAATATGGTATCAAAAGGCTTCATGAAAAATAGCAGTCTGCTCTCTTGCAGGCAAACTCATTTTTACTTCAGCTGTTTCCGCTGGAAGTTATTGCCATTATAAACAATATATTTGACTGCTATTTCTTGATTTCTCAGTTTTAGGATTTATCTCTTTTTTTTTTTTTTTTTTTTTTTTTTTTGAGACGGAGTCTTGCTCTGTCACCCAGGCTGGAGTGCAGTGGCCCGATCTCAGCTCACTACAAGCTCCGCCTCCCGGGTTCACGCCATTCTCCTGCCTCAGCCTCCCGAGTAGCTGGGACTACAGGCGCCCGCCACCTCGCCCAGCTAGTTTTTTTGTATTTTTTAGTAGAGACGGGGTTTCACTGTGTTAGCCAGGATGGTCTTGATCTCCTGACCTCGTGATCCGCCCGTCTCGGCCTCCCAGAGTGCTGGGATTACAGGCTTGAGCCACCACGCCCGGCCCATAGGATTTATCTCTTATACCACTTTTCACCTCCTATGGTTGTGATCTCCAAATACTATTATGCCACTGTTTTCTATTACTTGATTAATTCTCTCATGGCATCCTGTTCCTGTTCTGTGGTGACACTACTTCCTCATATTTCTCTGAAGATGTAACTAGACTGCTAATGTTTTCTCGCATTTCCTGTGTTGTTTCCATTTCTTCCAGGTTCATTGCTTTTTGTTGTGTATATTGCACCTGCTTTCACATTGAAAGCTTTCCTCGAAAGGCCTTTTTGTTGACCACACATATTTATGAACAGTGGGAATTTGATGCCTAATAGTAGAATGTAGCCAAAATATTTATTATTTTGGGGGGGGGGCAGAGAAGGGGCAGAAGACAGAAACAGAAACACACACTTAAAAGCTGTGTAAAGTCTCAATTTACCTTCATGAAGTCAGACTACCCAAAATGTCACTGATACATGAAGAAAACTGCCCTATCCTGAGCATCTCACCCACTTCATAGCAATCTATTAATCAACAAATTTTGGCTGTTGATGAATAGAGTTTAAGAGTTAAACTTACTGTTATACATCCAGTAAGGGGCAGAGCCAGGACTTGCACCCAGGCAATGTACTTCCACTATA
The DNA here is from genome assembly GCF_009764315.1 of Trachypithecus francoisi. Lineage (NCBI taxonomy): Eukaryota > Metazoa > Chordata > Mammalia > Primates > Cercopithecidae > Trachypithecus > Trachypithecus francoisi. The sequence goes on along the minus strand of NW_022681457.1, from coordinate 39,215,507 downwards.
CCATTCTGCCTCTCACTCCACAACTACCAAACAACCCTCAGTCCTGCCATTCACTAATTGGTTATCATTTGTAGAAGTAGCGTCATCATTACCAGATCCTAGATGTACTGCTGCAAACAAGGGGTGTGTCCATTTTGATAGATGCTATTTATATACTTTGAATTCACTTCCATAGTGACTGTTGGGCATTGAGTTATTTCTAGTTTCTGTTATGGGGCATGTGGATTAATTCAGAAAGGTGTTCTATTTCTTTTATTTTCCTTCCTCTTTCTTTTTCCTTATTTTCTCTTCTGTTTTTCTTTTGCATTGTTTCAGAGGCAGCATGGGGTGGTAGAAAGAGCTTGGGTAAACCAAGACTTGAATCTCTGATCTGATTGACTTATGCAGGCTTTCTGAGTCTCAATTTCCTTATCTTTAAAACACAGTCAGTAATGTCCACCTGTAGCATTTCAGTAAGGATATGAAATAATATCTATAAAGCATCCAGTGCAGAGCTTAATTTAGTTTTCCAATAAGTATAGTAGATATAATTATCACCATCACTACATAGTTCTAGAAATATTGCACATTAAAAGGATTTTGAAAGATTTTGTTACATACTTCCAACTATCTTTTATAACCATAGTGTAAAACATTGCTGCCTGCAGTGTATGAATGAATGTACTCTACAGCTCTGTCATTGTAGAGTTTCGTTATTATTGATGATTTAAGTAGTTGTGAGGTGGTACTGCACGTTTGGGTTACTTGATATTTCCTTGATTCGCAGCCAAGTATGAACGTTTTTTTCTAAATAATGTTTGTTTGTGCCCATCTGTAGAATAAGGACCTGCTATTATGCTTAAGGTTTTTCTAAAAATGTGAAATTTAGATATGAAGAAACTGCCATATTCATGGTGGTTTTATTATATCTCTAGTATAACATATTTTTAATCTTTTAATAATGAAATTCATTCACCCTTCTCCTATTTGCTCAACAGTGAAGGGAAATATATTTTCCTTAATAATTGGAGCAATTATATTACAGTTTAAATGGAAAAACCCCATATATTTAACTGTTTCATTCAACTAGAGTTCATTGTGGCTTATTTTTCTTTATATTGGTAGCTACTCATTTCCTAGAGTATTATTACCACTTAAAAATACTTGATTTAACATATCTCTGTATTTCATATTTTATAAAGTTCTTCACATGTTGATATTACTTTTTGATATTTTAGTTGGAATTGTAGTAACTTTGTTCTTCAACATTAGGGTCAAAAACAAGAAATATATTGGCTTTTACTCAAATAGTCCTTTGCTTTTCCCATGAAGGTTTCATAATTTTTTTTATTCAGTGCTAGAGAATGCCATATTAGCATAAGTAGTAGATATTTATTATTTTTATTGATACAGGGAATGGCATCTCTTTTCCTTCATTATTGTTCATTTTATGATCACTTTACTAGATTTTCTAGATCATCACATATTGCTTTTAGTTTATTACCCTGGATTTCCCAACCATAAATGGTTTGCAAATGGTAATCTTTGTCTTTCTTTATTCCTGTGTTAATCCCCCATTTTTTATGACTTCTCACAGTGGCAGGAATCCTTAATAATATAGATAACTTGAGTGCACTAAAGTGTACTCTTGTTTTGTTTGGAAATGTGTGTAATATATTTTTGTTAAGTATAGTGACTGCTAATTTTCAGTAAATGCCACTTTAAAAGAGTAATTTTATGCTTAACCTTTACTTTTCAAAAACTCCAGAAGAATGTATGACTTTATCAAGTGTCTTTTAAAGCAATCTATTCAAATACTCATTATGATGTTTTTGAATCATTCTGCTGACATTTATCATAATAATGGTTTTTCTAATATGGTACTAAACTGTGTTGTAGGGATACACTTTATTTAGGTAGAACAAATGAATTGGTGAACATATTCATTTGTTCTCTTTCTATTTCTTTTATTTAGGACCATAAGTGGGTTGTCTGAACAAGCTTTACTTTTAGCAATAAACTTGGCAGTATTTAGGCTCAAGATGACAGATGCCTCAAGAATAATGTGATTCTGGATGAAAGAGTATTATTATTAACAATAACATCACATCACTACAGGGTTTGAAGGCTAGAAGATCTGTTAGACAGTCTCTAGTATCCATGTTAACTCTTTATTAGCAGTTGAGGAAACCAAGGCCCCAAGATGTTAATGACTTGCCCAAGAATCCACAGATGGTTGGTGGGATAAAATAGAATAAAAACATACAAAAATGTGTTTTAGGCTGGGTGCAGTGGCTCATGCCTGTAATATCAGCACTTTGGGAAGGTGAGACGGGTGGATAACTTGAGGCCAGGAGTTTGAGACCAGCTTGGGCAACAGAGTGAGATCCTCTCTCTACAAAAAATTAAAAATTAGCCAGGCATGATGGTGCATGCTTGTATTCCTATTCAGGAAGCTGAGGTGGGAGGATTATTTGAGCCTAGAAATTTGAGGTTGCAGTGAGCCGTGATTACACTATTGCATTCCAGCCTAGGTAACAAAGTGAGACCCTGTCTCTAAAACAAATGAAATATTTAAGAAAGTGCTTTACATCTTTAGTAGAAATGGCGATATTTAAATCTGGTATTATCATTTGCCCCAGTTTTGCATTTTGAGCATAACTTCTAAACAGAAATAAATAACAACAACAAAAAAGATTAAAGGATTATAAAATGGGTCTTATGAGGAAATTTAAAAGGATCTGGGTTCATTTATGGGAAAAAGATTGAAAGGACTTAATCTCATTTTTAATGCAGAAAAAGATTTCTTAATGAAAAGAATGTCTGAAAATCTGTTTTATAAAAGTTCATGGAGGAACTGCTGGTGAAAATGGTTGCCTGAGATCCCTAGGCAATGCAGCAACCACCTTCAACTTGTGCAGCCTCTCCCTGTGCGGAGGGTGGGTGGAGGGGGGTGGCATGTGCATGGCGAAGGAGGTCTGGCAAGCAATAATGCATTTAAGATTTTTCTCATTAATCTCCTACTTTGCTTATTTTAATGCTATCTAGTGTACTTATTAGGGTTGCCTCCATGTCAATGTGGAATTTATTTCACCTAGTAAGATGTTAGTTACTTTTAAATAACAGTGCTCTACAATTTAGCTGAATATACACAATAGAGAACTCTGAGTGCTCTAGTTGGTAATAATAGGAGAATGGTGGTAATGATAAGATAGAGTTACCTGGGAACCCCAAATATTTATGAGTTGAAGAAAATTGTTCAGATGTCCTTTGTTCAGACCTCTGTTAAGCAAACCCCTGTGAAATCAAGGATATCCTACTATTAAGGACTCAGTAAAGTAATATTTTGCTACTGCTTGCTTGCATGTCTGTCTTGCCCTCATGTATACAATGTCTTTGAAAGCAGGACCATGTTTTGTTCTTTTGGTTCCAAGCATGGTGTCTTGTACATGTGTCATGTACACAGCTGGCCTGTGTTAAATATCTGTTGAGGAAATAAACAGATGACTGGAATCTGGGCTGTCTTAGCCCATTGGGTATAACAAAATATCATAGATTAGGTCAGTTACAAACAACAGAAGTTTATTTTTTCCAGTTCTGGCAGAGAAGAAGTCCAAAATCAAGGCACCGACAGATTCAGTGTCTGGTGAGGGCCCTCTTTCCAGTTCATAAACATTCTTGTTGCTATAACTTCACAGGGTAGAAGGGAAAAGTGAGCTACCTGGGCATTACCTAATCACCTCCCAAAGGTCTCTCTGACCCCTTCCAAAGGTTGTTGATGTGGAAACAACTTCCTAATACCATTACATGTTAGGTTCCAATGTACACATTCGGGGGGAACACAAACATTCAATCTATAGCATGTGTTAAAATGAATCTTTTGCTTAAGAAAGAGAGAATTAATGTTCTGAGAGACCCTCAACCTTAAAGCATTAACAGTATTAAAATGAAAAGTGGAGTTAGGATTTTCAGAGTCACTTCTTGCAAGTCCCACCTCATTCTAAACTCCAGCCATAATGGAGTTTCCTCACCATGCCACACTTTCACCTCCATGCTCTCTCTGGCTAGAATGCTCTGGTCCCCACACTTTACCCAGCGAATTCCTATCTTCCCTTCATGGCTCAACTCAGGGCCACCTCTCCTTTGGAGACTTTCTCTGACCTTGTTAGATGGCCCTGTCTCTGTGGCACACATCTCGACAGCACAAGGTACCCAGGACTGTTGAATAACTTGTCTGTGCCCAACACTAGTCTATACGTTCCTTGAGGTCACAGAGCATGTCTTAGCCATATTTGCACTCCCCAGTGCTTATTTAGCACGGTGCCTGGTACAGAGAAGATGCTCAATAAATGCTTGCTGATTAAATCAGTAAATATGTTCACAGTTTTCCACTGGGGCTTAGCACATGTGCTGTACATTGTAAATGGTCAATAAATATTTGAGGACCTGAGTGAGCCTCCTCCAGATGAAATGTGGGGAACGGTAGAGTGCAACTGGTTGGAAATGCAGGATCTAGAGTCCTGGCTCTATCACTTAACTAGTTGTGTGACCTAAGGCAGTTACCTACCCTCTCTTAACCTCAGTTTTTAGTCTGCAAAAATGGGGCAGTTTTGAGAGGATTGGCTATAAAGTACTTAGCACAGAATCTGGCACTCAGCAAGTGCTTGATAAACGTGAGTTATTGTTATTGCTCTGGGGGCTCTAGGCCTGGGTTGTGCCTGTCACCCCACTATCCTTCCAACCTCCAGGGCTGCACTCAGCAGTTGCTTCTGGCATCCCACCTTGCTGAGGAGGATGCCAAACAGGAACTGCACTCTTGTGGTCTTCACATTTCAGCTGGCTCATTCAGTGTCTGCCTTCTTAATAGTATTCTTTACTCTGTGGGCTCAGTGGGAAACTTCAGGATTTATCATTAATAATTATGAGTTCCTTGGAACCCTGCAAGCTGTTGAGATGCTACAGAAGCAGATTTAAAATCCAGCCTTCTTACCAGAAATAATCAAACATGTTTTAGACCCCATTGGCTTTCAAGACCTTTATGAAATGTATATGTTAAATACTGACCCAGATACGTTATTTATGCTTGTTAGATTCATGTAATATACAAATTAAAATCTGAGAAAAATCCCCATACAATAAAGATAAAACAGCATGGAGATAAAACAGTAGTAATGAAGTATATCACCTCTCTTGTTTCTGTTCCTTACATTTATTTTACTTTCAAATTTCAACTTGGAAATCTTGTGTATTCTTTAAAGATAGATGTGCCCTGCTTAAGCCCAAATTCCTACCTAAGATGTTAAGAAAATAACTAATTAAGTCATAAATTTACAACACAGAACATGCTCCTTCACTCTCACATTTCCTGCAGTATCAGGGGATCATACTGCCACCATGAAGGTTACCTGGGTTACTAGGAACAAAGGACGCCAAATACAACAACCAGCAGCCCTTTAAATCTGTGCAGAGTCCCAGACCAACTCCTCTAAGTCCAAAAGATAAATAATTCTGCTGTCACCTGCTGCCAGCAGAGAAAGGAAGCAAGAAACCTAAATCCTCTTCCTTTCTGGGATCTGTGATAATGATGATGATTAATGTGCTCTGTGAACCACAGTGGGCAAGTCTCCAGAAGGGGCGCTGAAGATGCCAACTGTGTCCATCGCAAGGAGGGTATTTATCTATGGGGAAGACAGCCATCAGAAGCTTTCTGCCAGGGCTCGCCCAGAGCAAGGGACCCCTGCCACACAGTGCTCCTTCCTGGTCAACCACTGGTTCCTCTCATGCTGGATCACCCCAGACCCACAAAAATCAAAGAGCACATGACAGATTCTGGCCACAAAACTGTGGCCCTGGGGAGCAGGATTAAGAAACACGATTTTTACAGAGCAGCAACCCAGCATGTTCTCTCTTGTGCCTGCTGTGGTGTGTTTTTGCCCAGACCTCTCAAGACTATGAAAGCAGGCCCATCTCAAACACAACAGCTGGAATAATAACCCACCTCCAACACTGTTTATTTTACCTCTTTCCTATTCAGACTGATGGCAGTTTGCTGTCCTGCCTATCTAAAACTCCCCTTAGCCTAGAGATTTTAAGAATTCTTGACACTTTAATTGTATCAACCTCAGTTCTTGTTACCTTAATAGCTCTTTTATCTTCCCTGGAGAGCTCCCTCAGTTCCATCTGCAAATTTTTTTCACATATTCTCTCTCCAGGTTTTTTATTAACCCAAACTTGCTTTAATATGAATTTTTAATTAGTCAGAGTCTGCCTTCAAATACTATTATACTGGCCAGGTGCAATGGCTCAAGCCTGTAATCCCAGCACTTTGGGAGGCCAAGGCGGGTGGATCACTTGAGGTCAGGAATTCGAGACCAGCCTGACCAACATGGTGAAACCCCGTCTCTACTAGAAATACAAAATTAGGCAGGTGTGTTGGCACACGCCTGTAATTCCAGCTACTTGGGAGGCTGAAGCAGGAGAATCGCTTGTACCAGGGAGGTGGAGGTTGCAGTGAGCAGATATCATGCCATTGCACTCCAGTCTGGACAACAGAAGTAAAACTCCATCTAAAAAAAATATACTACTATACTGCTTCACCTGTAGTGTGAGGACCTTATAATGTAAGTCATCACATTGCAGAGATTATCAACATGCACATATATGAAGAGTGAAAAAAATTAAATGTTATTCAAATGGGTATTCAAGACTTGGGATAAAATTTTCATAACACCCTACATGGATTTTTAAAGTGCTGTGTCTCAAACAGCTTACACAGAAGTGAAGTTGATGCATTCTGGAAAACTGAGAGAACTTAAAGAGTGACTTTTATGATGACATATACCCTGATGCTAGAGATGCATATAAGAAATTTGAATAAAATTGTCTCAGGATGTTTAAAAAAAATTCATAATAAAACAACATAATAAGTGCTACCAAGAAAGTATTTACAGGTTGCTATAGTAACACAAAGGAGAAAAGTTTCATAAAGATTGTGATATTCAAGTTAAGGCTTAAAGAGTCAGTGGGCATTCTCCTAGGGTAAAAGGCATGCAAAGGTATACTGGGATGCTAAGAGGATAAGAAGAAATATTAAATAAAAAAAGAAACAAGGCATGTAAAGGAATATCTCTTAAAGCACAGAAGTGTGGAACTATATCACCCACTTAGGGAACCACTAGTATTTCTGTACAGTCAGAAGATAACATGATAGAGTAGCCCTAAGTGTCATGCCAAGAGATCCTCATTTTATTCAAGAGATAATATGAAAGCACTGAAGGATTTTAAGCAGTTGAGTGACATGATCATACACATTGCCCATGAAGCATGTGGATATTGGTTGGAAGGGACTAGGCTAGAAAAAGGGAAAGCAGTGAGTTATTGTAGTAATGTCAGTAAGAAAAGATGGCATGGGAGGAAGAGACTAAATCAAAACAGTGGCAGCAGGACTAGCGAGGAGGGTCTGACCTGAAGAGACATCAAGAGGCTGGGATGATGAGAACTTGGCCACTGATTGGACACGGGCCTAAGTGAGAGAGGGTGGTCTAGCATGACTGAGGCTTTTGACATAGGCTCCTTAGGAGATGGTGCTGACATTTACTGAGGCAAGGGACATAGGAAGGAAGCAGGTTTGGGGATGGGAAGAAACTATAAATTCAGTCTTGGGATAAACTGTGTTAAATTGGTTGTGGGACACCCAGGTAGAGAGGACACCACCGACAGGGAGTCTGATATATATGTTTGGAGCTCCCATAAAGAGTCAAGAGAGAAACCAAGAAAGACAACACAGAGTCTGAGGGGAGAAACAGCCCACAAAAGATGGGAGAGGAGCTGCTTCATACTTTTGGGGCAAATTATTGTCCTATTTCTTTAAATATTCAAGCAGAGTCACATAATTGCTTATTTCAGCTTTACTACAAACCAGTGTTATTTAATGGTGTCACTTAATGATTAAAGTGGGACTTCCATATTTCCTTTCTTTTCTTTGAGACAGAGTTTCACTCTGTTGCCCAGGCAGGAGTGCAGTGGCACCATCTTGGCTCACTGCAGCCTCAACCTTCAGACTCAAGCGATCCTTTCACCTCAGCCTCCCAAGGCTGGACCAGAAGAATGCTCCATGATGATCAGCTAACTTTCTATCTTTTTGTAGAGAGGAGGTCTCACTACACTGCCCAGCTGGTCTCAAACTCCTGAGCTCAAGTCATCCTGTCACCTCGTCTTCCCAAACTGTTGGGATGACAGGCGTGAGCCACTGTGCCTGGCCAGACTTCTGTATTTCTTATTTCATTCATATCCCTTTTACTTTGGCTGACATCGTGCAACCTCTCAGTAAATATAATATCAAAATGTTAATGGTTCTTTTTGAAAATCAAAGAGAAAAAAAATCAAAGATAAGACCCACAGAAATAGTGACATGCACTACTCATGAAGTCAGTAATAACAAAAAAAGTAAGACAGGTTTTTCTTTTTTTTTTCTTTCTGGCATTGAGTGCACTGAAGTGCTCACTTTTTGGCTTGGTTTTGCACAACTGTAGAACTGGTGGGCTCACTTTTTCTAATCTCTGGCTAGCAAGCACCATCAGAGTCTGCTTCGACCTACTTGTCCTCCCCCTGGATGTGCATTGAGGGAGAATGAGGAGAGAGGGATGGAGCCTGAACTCTGTGGCTGCAGACTTTAAATCAAATTACTGTCATGTTCCCTAATTACTGTTCAATGTCTGGAGTCTCAAGTGACATAAACCAGTGGTGTCCTCTTGGAGTTTTCACACACAGCCAGGAGTCTGAAGCTGTGCTGAATGTGTTCAACACTGCAGTATAAATTTTACTGCTGTGTTTTTCATAAGAAACTGTGAAACATTTTAAAAATAACAGCATTAGCTACTACAACAATCTCTAACAACAAGGTCTTGATAGTTTACAATACATTTGTACCTTCATTCTCTCAGTTAAGCATCACAGCGGCCTAGGGAAATAAATATTAACATGATGTGTTCATTCCCACAGATGAGAAAGCAGAGGTTCAGATGTTAAGTCATCAGGTTACACACATAGCAAGTGGCAGGGTGAAGACTCAGTCGCAGGCTTCCACATTCCAAACCATGATCCTTTGCACTACACCATCTCCCATATGGAACCAATGCTTTGAATCTATTTGATTATCACAGTGTCTCTGAAGAGCTGCATTCTATTGTGTGGCTGTAGGAGGAAAGTGCCCAGTGCAGCACCAAGATGATTCAGTTTCCCAGCTCTACAGATGACATATTGCGAATACTCCCAGACAGGGACCTAGGAAGAAGGCTTGCAGAACAGCTGAAGATCCAGTCCATCAAAATATTTGCAACCTATAGAGATTGTAAAAAGAAAATCTCTTGGCCCATTTAACAAAGCCCAAGCAGAAGGTAGGAGATGGGGCATGGAGCGTCAGCACCTAGGGAAGTACAGCTCTGAGGCTGTTCTCATTTCCACTTGTTTGCATATTGTTTCTTTTAGGCCTGGGATGGCAGATCCCCAGCATGTATGCCCTGACGTCCTTTTCTTGCATTTACTGCAGAATGTGACACTCTTTCTGATAGAACTCAAATTGTTCACCTGCCTCAACACAGCATGTAAATGGGCTACTGATCAAGTCTGGCATGCCAGATAAAATTAGTTTGAAATTCCTGCTTTAGGTTGATGATCTGCACTACTCTATGTTACCTCCTAGTATCATGAGCATAAGGTCTGAACTGGCTTGACTCAATTAAAGCACTCTTGCTCTTCAGCTCAGTGACTTTGCCAAGTATCTTCAAGTCTCTCTAGCCTGTTTCCTCATTTATAAAGTGAGACTAACAATACCCTATAGTACAGCGTTATTGAGAGGACTAAATGAGATAATAAATATGAGTCACTTAGCTCATTGTCTGGCATGTAATAAGCACAGAATAAATGGTGACCTTGTTACTGAGGGTACATAGGCCCATGTCAAAAGGAAAATAATTAATATTAAGAGTTTGGTAAGAATGCATTTACTAATATACTTAAAATGGACAAATCAGATAAATGTAGTGAATATTTAACTGATTTTTCAATAACTTTTTTTTTTTGAGACAGGGTCTTGCTGTGTTGCCCAGGCTGGAGTGTAGTGGTGAGATCATAGAGCTCACTGTAACTTTGAACTCCTGGGCTCAAGCAATATTCTGCCTTGGTCTCCTGAGTAGCTAGAGCTACAAATAGGTGCCACCACACCCAGCTAAGCTTTTACATTTTGTGTAGAGATAGGGTCTCATTGTGCTGCTCAGGTTGGTCTTGCACTACTGGCCTGATGTGATCTTTCCACCTCGGCCTCAATGACAACTTTTAAGTTTTTCTACTATATACTCTTTCTTTAAAACAAAATTGTACTTATAGAAAAAGAGACTCAGGAATATAAAGCACATTTGGAAGGCATATTACTAAACCTGACCTTTGGGCTTCCTTCTCTTGGTTCTAAAAAAAAAAAAAAAAAAAAGCATTACCTCAATTGGCATAAAGGGACTGAACTGAAATGCAATGAGAAGTTCAATCTGAAGGAAATTCTATTTGGGAGGATTTCATGATAACTACTTGGAGAATTAATTGGACACTTTACTATCAAGCAAGGTAAAAGAGACAGCATAAAAGCAAGCCCAAGGGCATTTTGCTTGGCCAAGAGAACAAAAAACCCCATTTTGAATTATTATGAGATAGTACAGAGAATGGTGCAAATAAGAGGCTAAAACTAATTTCTATATTTTTGGTACATGCTTCAGTAAAGACACTGAGATACCAATCTAATTTCAGGTGAGTTCTTACAGACTCTGAGCTAGAATTAGTTCCATTGAGAAATGACAGTGTTGTAAATGAAAATCTCAGAAATGACACATTTACTCTATAGATGTATTTTATGGGCTGAAAGGCATACATACAGTTTCTTGGGCAATTTTTGATGTTAGAATAATATTTTAAGTAGGCTTTTCTGATATACTTATTACAGTGAAATGCTCAAGATTTAGCAGTAATTTAAAAAATGAAAAATATGGTAACTTCAAAAGCAAAAGTAAATTTACAATTTACTTCAGAGAGTCCACTGTTAAATTTTGAATATGATCTCACAATTAGATGACTATCTGTTAAGGACATCTATTCAATCATATGTTTTTTGTTTTTTCTTTTTCTTTTGAGACGGAGTCTTGCTCTGCCGCCCCAGCTGGAGTGCAGTGGCACAATCTCGGCTCACTGAAACCTCCATCTCCCGGGTTCAAGCGATTGTCCTGCCTCAGGCTCCCGAGTAGCTGGGATTACAAGTGCCTACCATCATGCCCAGCTACTTTCTGTATTTTTAGTAGAGGCAGGGTTTCACCATGTTGGCCAGGCTGGTCTCGACTCCTGACCTCAAGTGATCCACCTGCCTCGGCCTCCCAAAGTGCTGGGATTACAGGCGTGAGCCACCGTACCTGGCCTCAATCATATGTTAATTTATATATTCACTCATTACCTCAGCAAACATTACTGTATTGCTATTAATATATGTAAGCAATTTGGATTATAGTAATAGATAACATACAAACATTACTGTATTACTATTAATATATGTAAGCAATTGGGATTATAGTAATAGATAACACAGAATCCTCCTCAAGGAATTTACAGTTAGAGCACTGGGAGGACAAATTATTGAAAAAAAGGTTACACTAAATGGCATCTAAGACTCTCATCTTTGAAGTCTATGCCTCAAATGTAAAATATTTTTTTTAAATGAGAGTGCCCATGCTGGCAAGGGTATTGTGAAGTGGGAACTTCCTACACAACTGGTGGGAGTATAAACAGTTACAAGCTTATTCTGGAAAGTAATTTTGCAATAGGTATCTAGAGGGTAAGAAAGAACCAGAAATTTCCTTCTTAGACACAATTCTGAAAAAATAATTAAAAGCCTGGACATGAAGAAAGCAAAGACGCTTGTCACATTTTTATAATGGTTAAAAACTTGGAAACCTAAATGTCAAAGAATAAAAGAATGGTCAAACAAATGACATAGATCCCTATAATAGAATACAAGGCAGCCACTGAAGTGGTGTTTATGTGGGATTTGTCACTGGTCAATGCTCAAGTTAAAATTCTAAGAACAAATATTGGACACTCACTCATATATACAAGATGCTTTCATTTCATATGTACACACACACACACACATACACACACACATTTTATTTCAAAAGAACACCACAATGTTTGAAAATTGTGACATTCAGGTGGCTACAAGACTTCTCAAAGTCTTGTTTACCCAATACTACTTTTTGCATGAGTAATTTTGAGTCCTTATATATGCAAAGTGATTTGGTAGATACTTTTTCTTGATCAAAGAAAAAATAAGGTTTAGAAGCTCATTAGGAAACATTGAATTTTGACACTGTAAGTTAAATGTATTAAGAATGACTAAGAGTCATACTTCTTTTTCAGAATATTAAACATAGAGATTTTAACCACAAGCCTAGTTTGTTAAAGACACCTCTTCTTTTAATTCCCCGGAGTGTTGAAATGTAATAACTGTTTTTCCATGAAAAAGGTGAGAGTGGTGTGTGGGAAGCCGTTGGATGTCTAAATTTTGGTGTTTAAGGTCTCATAAAAATTATTATCATGATTGGGTTAATGGTTGCATTTTCGTAACTTACTGTGACAGAGAAAATGGCATCCATTTCTCTTTGTTGTGCAATTTTTGTTGTTAAATTTTCATTAAGCACTTTTCTAAAATTCACTGTAACATTTCAAAGGAATTTTTTTGTTGTTTTAAATCTAGTGTTATTATTCAAGGTCTGGTAAGTGACAGTGATTAAAAATGTATGAAAAGTATGTGGTATTATTTGAAGTGGTTTATCAAAGATAAGGACATGCTAACAGCACGTGTTGCATTAGTAAGGACTGGGAAAGAGATTGATAAACAAAATTAGAAGCAGATAAAAGAAACTCAAAGGTTCCGATGAACTCACACCTTCATGGGGAAGTGCAAGTCTTTCTACTGATCACTTCTGAGAGGGTCAAGCAGTTTGGTAGGACCAATAAAATCACCTAATTCTGTTACTTCCTTCCCTCTTCCTTCTCCCATGATGGATCTTTCCAAGGAGGGTTAATAAGTATCAGAACTTAATAACTATTAATTTCCTTTCCCTCCATTATTATTTAGTCTGCATACTATCTATGGAATAGTGAAATCATAGAGACTTCCATTTATTAAATGCCAAACTCCTTATCTTTTTAAGTCCTAATAACCTGTAGAGGAGGATTATTCATTTGCTGTCTGTAAAGAAGCAAACTGACCCAGACGGACAGTAAATTGCTCCAGTGTCAGTTGAGTCAGAGCTCAGCACTTACATCTTCCCTACTTGGAAGCCCACATTCTTTGCACCATACTCTCAAGTGAATGATTAAATGACTGTGAGGTGAGTTACCATGAGAAAAAAAAATTAACTAGATTAAGGTACTCAAGATAGGGAAGGACTTACCAGCAGGCCTGATAGTGCCATCGAGTTGAAACCCCATTTCCAAATAGCACCTCCAGTGCTGTAAAGTACTCTTTCCACCTGGAGATCTCCTGGCTTCAGGGAAAATTATAATATTGAGCCCCTTCCTCCTCTTGCATACAGAAAAGATAGACTGGATAACCAGCTCCTGGACAGTGTGGTACTGTTCCTTTAAATAGCCCATATAAATATATCCTTGGAAGACTCTAAATGGTGCCAAGAAGGGGTCCTGGTCATGTGAGAATTGTGGTTAGGAATAAAAGCACATTACTATGAATCAGAGCCTAAACAGAATTCTGACTGCAAGGGAGATGTGCCTTAACTGTGTGAAGACATGCAAATGGAAAGGGAATGTAAATATTTATAGTTCCTTCCATACCCACATCCTCTCTGGGTCAGCACGGGATGGAGTCAGTAGGTAATGAAATGTGACATCCAGCCACACAAAAATGATTTAGAAAGAAGAAAGCATAACTGGTAAAGGAAGACTTCAGAAAGAAGCTGTAGAACAAAGTAAGACATTCATAGTCAACTTAGGATAGGAATGGACAGCCAGAATAACTTCAGGAGTGCTTGAATGATTCGGGAGGCACTGGCCTGTCTCGAGCCTATGTGCAGCTGGGATGGAGGATCCCAGAATCCAGTTCCCCAGCTGCTGGCGTGGCACTGCTTGGCAAGTTTGCCAAGCTGGACTGGTCTGGGGTTGGAGTCTGGCATTCACTTTCTGCCCATGGTGAGGTAAAAGACTTCTTTCCTTCCACTCTCTGCGACTTTCCAGTACAAGAGACTGTACTAAATGGGAGAACAGCCAAGAGGAAGAATGCCATTCAGTATTTTCATTCCATTCTATCCATTGTCCCCTTTGAGAATCTTGATCCATCTTTAAAGTTTTTTTTAAAATTTTAACTTTTATTTTCATCTTTAAATTTTTTTTTTTTTTTTGAGATGGAGTCTCGCTCTATCGCCCAGGCTGGAGTGCAGTGGCCGGATCTCAGCTCACTGCAAGCTCCGCCTCCCGGGTTTACGCCATTCTCCTGCCTCAGCCTCCCGAGTACCTGGGACTACAGGCGCCCGCCACCTCGCCCGGCTAGTTTTTTGTATTGTTTAGTAGAGACGGGGTTTCACGGTGTTAGAGGATGGTCTCGATCTCCTGACCTCGTGATCCACCTGTCTCGGCCTCCCAAAGTGCTGGGATTACAGGCTTGAGCCACCGCGCCTGGCCCATCTTTAAAGTTTTTAAGCCCCTTTCATTAAAATGTGGTGGATTATCTAGTAATCATGCAAAAAGTCGGAAAATAAATTGTGATCCAAGTCCCCCCAAGTCCGTTTGTACTTTTTTCTGCATGGTGTGAAAGTTTACTTTGAGAGAACCTGTAGGGCTTTGAGGTTGCATGTGAGTTTGTGAGACAGAGTTTGTCTGTTAGTTGCTTCCTTTCAGTTTTGAGATTTCAGCTTTTCAGTGATTTATGGGGAAAAGTGTTAGGCAGCCAAGCTCACTGCTGGAATTCTCCATGGGGCTGGAGGTGAAGTGTGAAAACAAAAGCTGTGTACCCGTTGCTTGGGACAGGTGTGAGCAGGTGAGGACCAGCAGGGTGGGACCAGAACCCTCTAGAAGACATTTGACTAGTCTCTACTCCCAGGCTCACAGCAGGCAGCTCCTGCCACGTTAGCCTTGTTCTGCAAGGACAGAACAGGCGCTGCGGGGAAAAGTTCCTCCCTAGAAACCTGGATGCTGCTTTGGGAAGAAAAGCAACATGGAGAAATTATATGACTTTCTCAAAGCAGATATAACTGCTATCTCACATTAATAGCAAATGTCATATTGCAAATGCCATTTATTGGCAGCAGCATTAAAGTGTGTTTTGTGGAAGGGCGTGACTACACTCTTAATTCTAAAACTTGTTTGTTTTCCTTTAATAATTTATGACAAATTTATCCTTAATGCTTTTGTCAAGACACTTTTTGAAACTTCTTTTTTTTTTTTTTCTTTTTTTTTTTTCTGTTACGGCAGCACTTTTATTTTTCCTTACACAATGACGTGTTGCTGGGGCCTAATGTTCTCACATAACAGTAGAAAACCAAAATTTGTTGTCATCTCTTTAAAGAATCGAGAATTGCGTACAAAAAAAACCTTACATAAATTAAGAATGAATACATTTACAGGCGTAAATGCAAACCGCTTCCAACTCAAGGCAAGTAACAGCCCACGGTGTTCTGGCAGAAAACGTCAGCTAAGAAAACTGGGTCCTACGGCTTGGACTTTGCAACCCTGACAGACTGGCAGGGCAGAAACTGGTTCAGGAGCCCTTGCCAGCCTCTAGAGAAACCCCAGAACACTCAAGCCCTGACACATTAATACCCTGCACAGATCAGAGACTGCTGGCCACGCAGACTCACCAAGCCACAGACTTGTCTTCCACAAGAACGTTCTTACCTCAGCCACGAAGTGACCAAGCCACATGTACTAAAGGTTGAACTCAAAGATATGTACAGGGTATCAAACAAATACCAAGGGGAACAGTTAACTTGAACACACGGTCAAAATCAGCAACAAGTTCTACAATCCAGTGCTGATATCAGATACAAGCTTCGAGGACAATTTCTTTTCGAAGGCTTATTCCAGTTTCGTGAGGCTAGCATGAGGTGTATGCATTTGCCAAGGGCAAATTTATACTTCTGAATTAACCCATGCAGCAAATGCTACGCATCTGCTCAGTCCATTTAGAAGCATTTGTGATGGACGATGGAGGGGCCCAACTTGTCGTACTCCTGCTTGCTAATCCACATCTGCTGGAAGGTGGACAGTGAGGCCAAGATGGAGCCACCAATCCACACTGAGTACTTGCGTTCTGGGGGTGCGATGATCTTGATCTTCATGGTGCTGGGTGCCAGGGCGGTGATCTCTTTCTGTATCCTGTCAGCAATGCCTGGGTACATGGTGGTGCCGCCAGACAGCACCGTGTTGGCATACAGGTCTTTGCGGATGTCCACGTCACACTTCATGATGGAGTTGAAGGTGGTCTTGTGGATGCCGCAAGATTCCATGCCCAAGAAAGAAGGCTGGAACAATGCCTCCGGACACTGGAACCGCTCATTGCCGATGGTGATGACCTGGCCATCAGGCAGCTCGTAGCTCTTCTCCAGGGAAGAGGACGATACGGCGGTGGCCATCTCCTGCTCGAAGTCCAGGGTGACGTAGCACAGCTTCTCCTTGATGTCGCGCACAATTTCCCCCTCAGCCGTGGTGGTGAAGCTGTAGCCACGCTCGGTGAGGATCTTTATGAGGTAGTCGGTCAGGTCCCGGCCAGGCAGGTCCAGACGCAGGATAGCATGGGGGAGGGCGTAGCCCTCATAGATGGGCACCGTGTGGCAGACCCTGTCTCCAGAGTCCATGACAATGCCAGTGGTGCGCCCAGAGGCGTAGAGGGACAGCACGGCCTGGATGGCCACGTACATGGCTGGGGTGTTGAAGGTCTCAAACATAATCTGAGTCATCTTCTCTCTGTTAGCCTTAGGGTTCAGGGGGGGCCTCGGTCAGCAGCACCGGGTGCTCCTCTGGGGCCACGCGCAGCTCATTGTAGAAAGTATGGTGCCAGATTTTCTCCATGTCATCCCAGTTGGTGACAATGCCATGCTCGATAGGGTACTTCAGGGTCAAGATGCCGTGCTTGCTCTGGGCCTCGTCACCCACATAGGAGTCCTTCTGGCCCATGCCCACCATCACGCCCTGGTGTTGGGGACGCCCGACGATGGAGGGAAACACGGCTTGGGGTGCATCGTCCCCAGCAAAGCCAGCTTTGCACATACCGGAGCCATTGTCAATGACCAGCGCGGTGATCTCTTCTTCCATTGTGACTGGCGGAGGGGTAGGATGGTTGAGCAGCAGAAGAACAAGGTGCGCGAGCTGGCAGCGGCGACTGAGAGCAAAACTTCTTAAATGTTTCCTACCTTTAGAAAGCAATGGTTACCTCTAAAGTAATATACTATTTCTTTACAGTACAAGGAATTCTAATATTATACATTCTTATTTTAAATAATTACTATTTTTCTATACTATATATAATGCAAAAGGAAGTGTGGTCTCATTTTTGTCTTCCGATTATATAAAGAGGCCAAAATTAATATAACTCTCATGATGAGTTGATACAGGGGACAAAAAGATTAATACATGTGATGGCTGATCAACATGACAACAGAGGATTGTATTACTTTTTTTTTTTTTTTTTGAGACGAGTGTCGCTCTGTCGCCCGGGCTGGAGTGCAGTGGCCGGATCTCAGCTCACTGCAAGCTCCGCTTCCCGGGTTCCCGCCATTCTCCTGCCTCAGCCTCCCGAGGAGCTGGGACTACAGGCGCCGCCACCTCGCCCGGCTAGATTTTTGTATTTTTTAGTAGAGATGGGGTTTCACCGGGTTAGCCAGGATGGTCTCGATCTCCTGACCTCGTGATCCGCCCATCTCAGCCTCACAAAGTGCTGGGATCACAGGCTTGAGCCACCGCGCCCGGCGAGGATTGTATTACTATGAATAATTTGGGAAAGCCTACAACATTCCAAGAGAGAAGTATGTATTATTTATTCGAAGAAGAAAATCAGGGAAAAATAAAAGAACATCTACTTTCATAAGAAAAAAGTGGGATGGTTCCAAGATGGCTGAATAGGAACAGCTCCAGTCTCCAGCTCCCAGCATCAGTGACACAGAAGACAGGTGATTTCTGCATTTCCAACTGAGGTACTGGGTTCATCTCACTGAGGCATGTCAGACAGTGGGTGTAGGACAGTGGGTGCAGCCCAGTGAGTGAGAGCCAAAGCAGGGCGAGGCATTGCCTCACCCGGGAAGTGCAAGGGGGAAGGGAATTCCCTTTCCTAGGCAAAGGAAACCGTGACACACAACTCCTGGAATATCGGGTCACTCCCACCCTAATACTGTGCTTTTCAAAGGGTCTTAGCAAAGGGCACACCAGGAGATTATATCCTGCACCTGGCTTGGGGGGTCTCATGCCCACGGAGCCTCCCTCATTGCTAGCACAGCAGTCTGAGATCTAACTACAAGGTGGCAACGAGGCTGGGGGAGGGGCGCCCGCCATTGCTGAGGCTTGAGTGGGTAAACAAAGCCAATGGGAAGCTCGAATTGGGTGGAGCCCACCACAGCTCAAGAAGGCCTGCCTACCTCTGTAGATTCCACCTCTGGGGACATGGCATAGCCAAACAAAAGGCAGCAGAAACCTCTGCAGATTTAAAAGTCCCTGTCTGACACCTCCGAAGACAGTACTGGTTCTCCCAGCACGGAGTTTGAGATCTGAGAACAGACAGACTGTCTGCTCAAGTGGGTCCACGACCCCCAACTGGCCTAACTGGGAGACATCCCCCACTAGGGGCAGACTGATGCATCACACCTCACACGGCCGGGTATCCCTCTGAGACGAAGCTTCCAGAGGAAAAATTGGGCAGCAACATTTGCTGTTCAGCAACATTCACTCTTCTGCAGCCTCCGCTGCTGATACCCAGGCAAACAGAGTCTGGAGTGGACCTCAAGCAAACTCCAACAGATCTGCAGCTGAGGGTCCTGACTGTTAGAAGGAAAACTAACAAACAGAGAGGACATGCACACCAAAACCCCATCTGTATGTCACCATCATCAAAGACCAAAGGTAGATAAAACCACGAAGATGTGGAAAAAGCAGTGCAGAAAAGCTGAAAATTCTAAAAATCAGAGCACCTCTCCCCTTCCAAAGAAACACAGCTCCTTGTCAGCAATGGAACAAAGCTGGATGGAGAATGACTTTGATGAGTTGAGAGAAGAAGGCTTCAGATGATCAAACTTCTCCAAGCTAAAGGAGAAAGTTCAAACCCATCACAAAGAAGCTAAAAACCTTGAAAAAAGATTTGACTAATGGCTAACTAGAATAACCAATATAGAGAAGTCTTTAAATGACCTGATAGAGCTGAAAACCATGACACTAGAACTATGTGACAAGTGCATAAGCTTTAGTAACCGACTCGATCAAGTGGAAGAAAGGGTATCAGTGATTGAGGATCAAATGAATGAAATGAAGCTAGAAGAGAAGTTTAGAGAAACAAGACTAAAAAGAAATGAACAAAGCCTCCAAGAAATATGGGACTATATGAAAAGACCAAATCTACATCTGATTGGTGTACCTGAAAGTAACAGGGAGAATGGAACCAAGTTGGAAAACACTCTGCAGGATATTATCCAGGAGAACTTCCCCAACCTAGCAAGGCAGACCAACATTCAAATTCAGGAAATACACAGAATGCCACAAAGATACTCTTCAAGAAGAGCAACTCCAAGACACATAATTGTCAGATTCACCAAAGTTGAAATGAAGGAAAAAATGTTAAGGGCAGCCAGAGAGAAAGGTCGGGTTACACACAAAGGGAAGCCCATCAGACTAACAGTGGATCTCTCAGCAGAAACTCTACAAGCCAGAAGAGAGTGGGGGCCGATATTCAACATTCTTAAAGAAAAGAATTTTCAACCCAGAATTTCATATCCAGCCAAACTAAGTTTCATAAGTGAAGGAGAAATAAAAGCCTTTACAGACAAGCAAATACTAAGAGATTTTGTCACCACCAGGCCTGCCCGACAAGAGATCCTGAAGGAAGCACTAAACATGGAAAGGAACAACCGATACCAGCCATTGCAAAATCATGCCAAAATGTAAAGACCATCAATGCTAGGAAGAAACTGCATCAACTAACGAGCAACATAACCAGCTAACATCATAATGACAGGATCAAGTTCACACATAACAATATTAACCTTAAATGTAAATGGGCTAAATGGTCCAATTAAAAGACACAGACTGGCAAATTGGATAAAGAGTCAAGACCCATCAGTCTGCTGTATTCAGGAGACCCATCTCATGTGCAGAGACACACATAGGCTCATAATAAAGGGATGGAGGAAGATCTACCAAGTAAATAGAAAACAAAAAAAGGCAGGGGTTGCAATCCTAGTCTCTGACAAAACAGACTTTAAACCAACAAAGATCAAAAGAGACAAAGAAGACCATTAAGTAATGGTAAAGGGATCAATGCAATAAGAATAACTATCCTAAATATATCTGCACCCAATACAGGAGCACCCAGATTTATAAAGCAAGTCCTTAGAGACTTACAAAGAGACTTAGACTCCCACACAATAACAATGGGAGACTTGAACACCCCCCTGTCAACATTAGACATATCAATGAGACAGAAAGTTAACAAGGATATCCAGAAATTGAACTCAACTCTGCACCAAGCAGACCCAATAGACATCCACAGAACTCTCCACCCCAAATCAACAGAATATAATTCTTCTCAGCACCACATCGCATTTATTTCAAAATTGACCACGTAGTTGGAAGTAAAGCACTCCTCAGCAAATGTAAAAGAACAGAAATTATAACAAACTGTCCCTCAGATCACAGTGCAATCAATCTAGAACTTAGGATTAAGAAACTCAATCAAAATCACTCAACTACATGGAAACTGAACAACCTGCTCCTGAATGACTACTGGGTACATAACGAAATGAAGGCAGAAATAAAGATGTTATTTGAAACCAATGAAAACAAAGATACAACATACCAGAATCTCTGGGACACATTTAAAGCAGTCTGTAGAGGGAAATTTATAGCACTAAATGCCCACAAGAGAAAGGAGGAAAGATCTAAAACTGACACCCTAACATCACAATTAAAAGAACTAGAGAGGCAAGAGCAAACACATTCAAAAGCTAGCAGAAGGCAAGAAATAACTAAGATCAGAGCAGAACTGAAGGAGACAGAGACACAAAAAGCCCTTCAAAAAAATCAATGAATTCAGGAGCCGGTTTTTTGAAAAGATCAACAAAATTGATAGACCACTAGCAAGACTAATAAAGAAGAAAAGAGAGAAGAATCAAATAGATGCAATAAAAAATGATAAAGGGGATATCACCACCGACCCCACAGAAATACAAACTACCATCAGAGAATACTATAAACACCTCTACGCAAATCAACTAGAAAGCCTAGAAGAAATGGATAAATTCCTGGACACATCACTCTCCCAAGACTAAACCAGGAAGAAGTTGAATCCCTGAATAGATGAATAACAGGCTCTGAAATTGAGGCAATAATTAATAGCCTACCAACCAAAAAAAGTCCAGGACCAGATAGATTCACAGCCGAATTCTACCAGAGGTACAAGGAGGAGCTGGTACCATTCCTTCTGAAATTATTCCAATCAACAGAAAAAGAGGGAATCCTAACTCATTTTATGAGGCCAACATCATCCTGATACCAAAGCCTGGCAGAGACACAACAAAAAAAGAGAATTTTAGACCAATATCCCTGATGAACATCGATGCAAAAATCCTCAATAAAACACTGGCAAACCAAATCCAGCAGCACATCAAAAAGCTTATCCACCATGATCAAGTGGGCTTCATCCCTGGGATGCAAGGCTGGTTCAACATATGCAAATCAATAAACGTAATCCAGCATATAAACAGAGCCAAAGACAAAAACCACATGATTATCTCAACAGATGCAGAAAAGGCCTTTGACAAAATTCAACGGCCTTCATGCTAAAAACTATCAATAAATTCGGTATTGATGGAACATATCTCAAAGTAATAAAAGCTATTTATGACAAACCCACAGTCAATATCATACTGAATGGGCAAAAACTGGAAGCATTCCCCTTGAAAACTGGCACAAGACAGGGAAACGCCCTCTCTCACCACTCCTATTCTCTCACCACTCCTATACAACATAGTGTTGGAAGTTCTGGCCAGGGCAATCAGGCAAGAGAAAGAAATAAAGGGTATTCAGTTAGGAAAAGAGGAAGTCAAATTGTCCCTGTTTGCAGATAACATGATTGTATATTTAGAAAACTCCATCTCAGCCCAAAATCTCCTTAAGCTGATAAGCAACTTCAGCAAAGTCTCAGGATACAAAATCAATGTGCAGAAATCACTAGCATTCTTATTTATCAATAACAGACAAACAGAGAGCCAAATCATGAGTGAACTCCCATTCACAATTGCTTCAAAGAGAACAAAATACCTAGGAATCCAACTTACAAGGGATGTGAAGGACCTCTTCAAGGAGAACTACAAACCACTGCTCAATGAAATAAAAGAGGACACAAACAAATGGAAGAACATTCCATGCTTATGGATCGGAAGAATCAACATTGTGAAAATGGCCATACTGCCCAAGGTAATTTATAGATTCAATGCCATCCCCATTAAGCTACCAATGACTTTCTTCACAGAATTGGAAAAAACTACTTTAAAGTTCATATGGAACCAAAAAAGAGCCCACATTGCCAAGACAGTCCTAAGCCAAAAGAACAAAGCTGGAGGCATCACGCTACCTGACTTCAAACTATGCTACAATGCTACAGTAACCAAAACAGAATGGTACTGGTACCAAAACAGAGATACAGACCAATGGAACAGAACAGAGACCTCAGAAATAATACCACACATCTACACCATCTGATCTTTGACAAACCTGACAAAAACAAGAAATGGGGAAAGGATTCCCTATTTCATAAATGGTGCTGGGAAAACTGGCTAACCATAAGTAAAAAGCTGAAACTGGATCCCTTCCTTACACCTTATACAAAAATTAATTCAAGATGGATTAGAGACTTACATGTTACACCTAAAACCATAAAAACCCTTGAAGAAAACCTAGGTAATACCATTCAGGACATAGGCATGGGCAAGGACTTCATGTCTAAAACACCAAAAGCAATGGCAACAAAAGCCAAAATTGACAAACAGGATCTAATTAAACTAAAGAGCTTCTGCACAGCAAAAGAAACTACCATCAGAGTGAACAGGCAATCTACAGAATGGGAGAAAATTTTTGCAATCTACCCATCTGACAAAGGGCTAATATCCAGAACCTACAAAGAACTCAAACAAGTTTACAAGAAAAAAACAAACAACCCCATCAAAAAGTGGGCAAAGGATATGAACAGACAATTCTCAAAAAAAGGCATTTATGCAGTCAACAGACACATGAAAAAATGCTCCTCATCACTAGCCATCAGAGAAATGCAAATCAAAACCACAACAGGGATTCTGGCGATGCTACTGTACTGCTTAGCTACACTGATCACATTATTTTTTCACTGTATTAATGATATGCTATATTTTTTATCATTAAGCCCTTATGTGTGAGTAAGTATAAGAAAATGATTGCCTATCATTAGCATATGAATTCAGAGTCATGAATGATGGTGATGCCAACAACCACAGATTGTCCACATGGATGGCTAAGACGGTGACATCTTTGCTTTCTCATGGCTCAATGTACACAAACTTTGTTTCATGTACAAAATTATTTAAAATATTGCATAAAATTACCTTCAGACTATGTGTATAAGGTGTGGGTGTGTGTATATATGTATCTCTCTCTCTCTCTCTCTCTCTCTCTCTCTCTCTCATAAATGAGCCTGGGCAACACAGGGAAACCCTGCCTCTACAAAAAAACAAAAACAAAAACAAAAAAACTAGCCAGGTGTGGTGGTGCATGCCTGTGCTCCTAGCTACTTGAGAAACTGAGGTAGGAGGATGGCTTGAGCCTGGGAGGTCTCAGTGGGCCATGGTTGCTCCACTGCCCTGCAGCCTGGGTGAGAGAGTGAGATCCTGTCTCAAAAACCAAAAACCAATAATCCAAAAAGCATAAATAAATTTCATGTTTAGATTTGGGTCCTGTGCCCAAGATATCTCACTATGTATATGCAAATTATCCAAAATCCCACCCCCCCCCCAAAAAAAAACCCAAATCTGAAACACTTCTGGTCCCAAGCATTTTGTCTAAAGGATACTCAACCCATATACTATATTAGTCCTTAAGGATGCATGTATAACTATTAAACGATGAACTCATGATTCAATTGGAAGAAATAAAGAGCCTCCTTTAATACACCTCACAAGTTTGCCTGAGGATGATTAATTTTGGAACCAAAGACCAACATAAAATAGCTTCAGAGCCTTGGCATTTCTGAAGTGAAGATGATACTATTCACAGATAGACCGCTGACATTTAACAATGATGGGTGAAGGCTAATATGAGTCAAAAACCTTTATTTTAAAGATAGAAAAAATACTAAGTCTTCTGCTTAAGGTATATATAAGTTAAAAGCCAATTTTAAGTCACTGAGTAATTTACCGGCATTTTAGCCCAGTGACAACCTCTTGCCATTATGATTTGACCTTACTGAAGAGTAGAGATACTATAAACTAAAAATTGTCCATGAGTTGAAAATCACACGTTCTTTCCTGAAAGTTTAACTCTAAGACATATGGTTCATGTTCACACATTCATCCAGAGGAGAATGTCAAAAATAAGGCAGCTGAGTAGAGATAACTTGATACCATACACTTTTGTGCTCACCACGAAATAACTTTGCAACCCTTATTCCTGGGGTTGAGGTAGAATGGTGGTGTAGAGAGACCAGGCATGGGTTTTGCATCTCGGCAGGGATGAAAGAAATTCTGGATCTATCATTCAGTTGCTGTGTGAACTTGGACAAATATTTTATCTCTATAAATATAATAGTCTTATCCATATTATAATTAAAGGGGTTAAACATATGGGAGACAACGATGGCAACCAAAACAAAAATAGCAATAGCACCTACAAATTATCAAGGGCTTACAATGTGCTAGGTGCTGGACCAAATGTTTTATATGCCTAATCTCATTTAATCTGTACAGAAATTCTCTGCGGGTATTGTGAGGCTAGTTGACAGATGAGCAAATAGAGGCTTAAAGAAACTATGTAGGATTTGACTACAAAACTTGTTTTTTCTGTCTCTTCCATAATGTCCATAGAAGACCTAGCCCTTGTGCATAAAGTCTCTGACACCCTTAATCAACAGTAGCTATAATTATTATGATGATTTAATTTCCACTACATTGTTTTCCATTCTTCTTATTTTTATTTCAATAGGTGTTTGGGGAACAGGTGGTGTTTGGTTACATGGATAAGTTCTTTAGTGGTGATTTCTAAGATTCTGGTGCACCCATCACCCAAGCAGTGGCATTATATGTTTTTTTTGAAAAGAAACATGAATTATATAGCTTTTGAAAAAAAACCTGATTATAAAAGCAATGTGCATATTTAGAAATAAAAGAGAATTACAAAAGAGATAAAAGAAACCTCTTGGAAACATCACCTAGAGCAGGGGTCCCCAAGTCCCAGGCCACAGACTGGTCCTGTCCATGGCCTGTTAGGAACTGGGCCACACAGCAGGAAGTGAGCAGCGGGCAAGGGAACATTACCGCCTGAGCTCCATCTCCTGTCAGATCAGCAGTGCCATTAGATTCTCAAAGAAGCATGAACCCTATTGTGAACTGCACATGCAAGGGATCCAGGTTGTGTGCTTCTTATGAGAATCTAATGTCTGACCATCTGAGGTGGAACAGTTTCATCCTGAAACAATCCCCCGACCCCATGGAAAAACTGTCTTCCACAAAACTGGTCCCTTGTGCCAAAAAGGTTGGGGACTGCTGACCTAGAGAACACCAGAGTTAAGAATTTTCTATATTTCCTTCAAGATGAAACAAAGTATAACATTGCCCAAACCCAAGAGTTTGAGGCTGCAGTGAGCTAGGATCATGCCTCTGCACTTCAGCCCAGGTGACAGGAAAACCATTTTTTTTTTAACAGAGTAAAAAGACAACGCACAGAATGGGAGAAGATATTTGTGAACTATTCATCCATCAGGAGATTAAGATCCAGAATATACAAGGAACTCAAACATGCGGAAACATAAACAATCCAATTAAAAAATGAGCTATTGACCTAACAGGCATTTCTTAAAAGAAGACAAATGGCCAACAAATATATGAAAAAATGTTCAATATCACTAATCATCAAGGAAATGCAAATCAAAAACACAATGAGGTATCATCTCATCCAGCTAGCATGAATGTTACCAAAAAGATAAAAAAATAACAAATGCTAGCGAAAGTGCAAAGAAAGGGGTAGGCCACACATTGTTGTTGGGAATGTAAATTAGTACAGCCACTACGGAGAACAGTATGGAGGCTCCTCTAACACACTAAAAGTAGAACTACTGTATGGTCCAGCAGTCCCACTACTGGGCATTTATCCAAAGGAAAAGAAATCAGTAAACTGTACCCGCATGTATATTGCAGCTCTATTCACAAAAGCCAAGATACGGAATCCACCTGTGTGCATCAACAGATGAATAGATAAACTAAATGTGCTATACACACCCAATAGAATAGAATTCAGTCACAAAAAATAATGAAATCCTGTCATTTGCAGCAACACGGATGGAACTGAAGGACATTATGTTAAGTAAAATAAGCCAGGAACAGAAAATTAAATACTACATGTTCTCACTTATAGGTAGAAGCTGAAAAAAGTTGATCTCACAGAAGTAAAAAGAACAAATGATGCTAGAGGCCAGGAAGAGTAGGGGGAAGGGCATGACACAGAGATTTGTTAAGGGCTACAAAATTACAGCTAGATAGAATAAGTCCTAGAGTTACATATTACTATAGGATGACTATAGTTAACAATAGCATGTCATACAATTTCAAATAACTAGAAGGAAGCTAGTTAATGTTCCCAACACAAAGAAATGATAAATGTTTGAAATGACAGATAACTCAATTACCTTAATCTGATCATTGCACCTTATATGTATTGAAATATCACTATGTGTCCCATAAATAAATATAATTATTATATGTCCATTAAAAAACAAAACTTAAAAAGTATAATGTGTTAAGATAATTTTTAATTCTATACATTTCTATGGTATTAAAAGTCTCTGAAAACATAATTCTTAATGTCCATTAACGTATCATTGTTTGAATGTACCATGATATAATTGATAATTCTATTGTTGGACTTTATTTCCTTTTTTTGCTCTTGCAAATTTATTAATGCATTCAACGAATATTTATTGAACACCTTCCATGTACCATGCACCTTTCTAGGCATTGCACAGCAATGAATAAAACAAACAAAAAATCCCTGCCTTCATGGAGCTTACAATCTAATCAGAAGAGGTAGACAATGAATAACATAAATTAAATGTTACACTAGAAAGTAATAAATGTCCTGGAGAAAAATAAAGCAGGTAGGGAGGATCGGGGTGTGGTTAAGGGGAGTTGCATTTTAATAGTGGGTCAAGGAAGACCTCAATGAGAAGGTAACATTTGAACAAAGACTTGAAGGGAGTAAGAAGCAAGCCATGTGGCTATCAGGGCAGAGCATGGAAGCAGAGGGAACAGCAAAAGGCCCTGAGGTGGAATTGTGCATGGGGCATCTAAGAACAGTGTGGGGACAGGGAGAGAAGTGGGATAAACAAAGAGGAAAGCAGGAGCTGATAAGGTCAGCGAAAGAACAGGACACTACATCACACAGAGGGCTTCGTGGGCCATGGGAATGACTTTGGATTTAACTCTGAGTGAGAGTGGACGTCATTGAAGGATTCAAATAGGAAAGTGATGTCATCTGATTAGCTTTAAAAAATGTTTCCGTGAGCTGCTATGTGACTAGACCATAAGAGGGCAAGGTAGAAAGCAGGAAGACTAGTTAGGAGGCCATGGCAAGAATCCATGAGAGAGATGATGTGGCTTGGACAAGAGTGGTAGTTGGTGGAGGCTGTGGAAGTGGAATTCTGGATATGTTTTGAAGGAAGAACCAATAGGATTTATTGACAAAGATCACAGAGCTTTTGGCTCAGACTCCTATAGAAGGATAGAGGTGCCACCAACAGAAATGGAGAAGACTGGGAATAGCATAGGGTTGTATGTGTTGGGGGCTCAGAAGGCACGGGGTCAGTTTGTATGTGTTACACCTGAGACGCCTAATAGAAATCCGAGTGGAGATGTCAATGGGCAGTTGCATATAGGAGTACAGAGTTCAAGGAAGATGTCAAGCTTGGAAATACAAATTTGAGAGTCAGCATTGTACAGGGAGTTTATAGACATGAGGGTAAATGAGATTACCAAGGAAGTGATTATGTGTTTGATGAATATTCTTCTTCATAAACACTTATCCTTATCTATGGTCATTACATCAAGACAGATTTCTAAGAGTGAAATTATTGGGTCAAAGTGTATGCACATGGCTAAGGATTTTGATTCATATTATCAAATTACTTTTCAAAGCGGCAACAATTTATATTTCCAGCCAACACTGAACATTATACTTTAAAGCAATCTCTTTCAATTTGACACATATAAACATGGAGTCTTATTACTGATTTGATTTTTCTGATGACTTGTAAAACAAGTTTTTATAATTTGTTTGATGATTATTTCTATTTCTTCTGTGCATTGATGCTTCATGTCCTGCTTAGAGAAAGTTTTCTGTTGGGGTGCTTTTAAAAGGGATTGTGATTTGCATAATGTGTAACTTTATGGGTCTTAATTATTTATCATCTTTTGGATTTTTGGTATATGATAAGGAAGTATAGGCTATGAAGAAAGGTTAGCTGATACCATAGTGATCTTTCCAGTGGCTCATGAGTTGTGACTTTCCAGGTCATTTAATTAATATATGCTTGGACAGATAATGGCAGGTTTAAAGTATTAAAGTATTGAACTACAATTGAGGAAGCGTATGTAATACAGCCCACTTTTTAAACCACATAATAAAGAGAAAAATCAAAAGAATGCAAAAATGTTTTTAAAAATTAAAACATGGTACTCACGGAGTGAAATGATCTGAAAACTAGAATGTCAATATTGCTTGAGGGTGAGTTGCAAACATTTTAAGTAAACTATCCTTTACTGTGATAACATAATGGCAGTAAAAAAAAATAATAATCACAGCAAACATTTATTTCCTAGGAGCCTGGTTGTGTTCTAAGCACCATATGTGTATTCCCTCATTCTTCTTATTGTCCCATTCTTCTCAACAACTCTATGAGATAGGCACCAATTAGGAATCCTTTTTTGTAAGGAGGAATCTGAGGCACAGGCACGTTAAGTCACCTATCCAAGATGCCACAGCAGAGCAGGGTGATATGGTTTGACTGTGTCCCCACCCAAATCTCACCTAGAATTGTAACTCCTGCAATTCCCACATGTCCTGGGAAGAACCCTGTAGGAGGTGACTGAATTATGGTGGGGGCAGTAGGGGGGTCCTTCCTGTGCTGTTCTTGTGATAGTGAATGAGTCTCACAAGATCTGATGGGTTTAAAAATGGAAATTTCCCTGCACAAGCTCTCTTTGCTTGCCGTCATCTACATACGGTGTAACTTGCTCCTCCTTGCCTTCTGCCATTATTGTGAGGCCTCCCCAGCCATGTGGAACTGTGAGTCTAATTTACCTCTTTCTTTGTAAATTGCCCAGTCTTAGTATGTCTGTAACAGCAGCATGAAAACGGACTAATACACTGGGCTCATGACACACACAATCTGGGTTAAGAGCCCAAACTTTGTATAAGTTGCTTTATACATATTATTTCACTTAGTCTTAATAGAAACTGTCAGAGGTAAACTTCTCTGTTCATTCTAGAGATGGAGAAACTAAATACAGTACCTGTCAGGTCCTATAGGTAGTAAGTGATAGAAGCTGAATTTGAACCAGGTCACTGTGAGACCAAAGACTAAAGCTCCTTCCCTTAATACCAAATTGCCTCTCAAGAAATACTTAAGAACCAAAATGTCTGGTACAAACATTAAGTAGTAAAGGAATTTCGAAACAGAAGAGACTGGTAGAGACTTGAGTAGTCAGGGAAAATAGGTGACATAATGAATGACACCAAAATATACGATCTGAAAGGTAGAATAGAAGAGCCAGAGCATCTCAAGTGAGCAGCAAAGCTTGGACAGGAAAACTGGACAGCGAGCATTAGGAGGCCAAGCTAGAAGGGAGAGTTTGTGGTGGCTTGTGGGTTTGCCTTGGTCTTTATTTTGCTGGTAATTTTCTTCTGGACTGTATTTTGTCACAATTATGTGGCTTCCTGTCTGCTGCCTGAACATCCTTCCTATGAGCAAGTTTCCCCCAAACTGTAGCTTCTGAAAGGCAGGGAATTTATCTTGTTCATGTTTGATCCCTGGCCCATAAGGACAACACATATTCATTGAAGTTAGCTGAATTGCTGGTTTTGATCTATTCTAGACTTTTCGATAAGGCTGCTTACATTCACAGATTAAAATCAGTTTCTCCCTCTTAAATGTGTACCTTCTTCCAGCACTGAAGCATGCTCAAGTCTCTCTTTCCCAAAACCAAAACTAATGTAATACAAAACCAAAACAAACAAGCACACAAACACACCAAAAACTCTTTTCTCCATTCCTCCTTTCCCCTTCTAACTGCTGCCTTAGTTTTTTTTTTCCTTTGCAGTCAGATGTCTTTAGTCTTCTGCATCTGCTCATCCAGCTCCATTTTCTGACACCGCCCCCCCGCCCCCAACTTGTCTGCCTACTCCATCCTGGTTTCTGTCTCTGTCAATCCACCGAACAAGCAATAGATGATAAAACTCACAAACTTCCTGCCAGCTGTTGAAACAAACAGGCTTTTACTGTCCTCATCTTGCTTGACTTCTCAGAGAAGCAACTTTGGACAGTTGACATTTCTCTCCCTGGAACATTTTAAATTTAGCATCTATGATACCCAATTCTCCTTTTCTCTCACCTCTTTGACCACCTTCTCTTCCCCTCCCCGACTCTTCCTCCTCTATCAACCCTAAGATGTTGCTTTGGCTCAGATGTTTTGTTGCTCTCTAGTCAATGTTACTCAACCCTAATCTATTCACCAATGGTAATGCATACTTACCAAATTAATGAATGGGAAAACAACCTAGTGCTTTCTATGGGCTGGCCCCTAAGAAAATCCATTTCCCTCTCTTTGTGCCAACTGCTTCATTTGACCTTTTTCCTGTGTTATTCATCTTCTGAATACTGGTAAACTCTATTTGGTCCCTTACCAATCTATCTCTCAGCTCCAGCTAACTCAAGGTTCGTCCCTTGGCCTATTAATTCAATTCCTGCTTCTGACAAAGTTGTTTAACTTTGGACAACTTCTGATATTTTTAACTCCTGGTAGACTTCATGAAGGGAGGAAAAAACACTGCCATTGTACTTGACAGCTGTTTGACATACTATGAAACCAAATAAATAATGTGAAGTAAAGCTAGTGAATCACATAGGGAGAGGATTTATAAGAAATTCGAATAAGCTATGTATGCACTTTCCCTTATAGAAAATATTTCATTGGTTTCCTGTAGATATCATATTGCTGTGTTTTGTCTATTTGAGCTGAATTCTCCCATTTCTCATTTATTTGAGCTGGCTGGCTTACTTATGTTTTTACTTATGTTTTACTTCCAAGTATACGCTGTTTTAACCATTTTTATGCATTTGTTTCAGATTATCAACTGTATACATGTTAAAAACTTGCAGAAAATTTTTTACAAAAAAGTTTACAGAATACATGTAAAAAATTTGTAGAAAAGGATAAGAAAAAAGATAAAAACCATTTAAACTTACAGGCATTAACGCGCTACATATGGATTTTCCATAGTAACATGTTAATTATGAAAAAAAATCCCTTATATGCTTGTGGCAAAAACAAATAGCTTTAATTTTTTCTATAACATAAATTAATAGAATCTTAATGGGCTCTCTTTTATAATTCTTTTATTCTTTTCCTTTTCTTTTTTTGTTTTAGTTCAAGATTTTTTTTCCTCAGTAAAAACACTGGTTTTAATTTAAACCAATCCTTATAAATAATCTGAATTTACAAAAATAGGCTTTTTCTTTCCTCTTTTTTTTTTTCAGGGGATAGGAAACTTACTATTCAACTGACAAATCACATTATTGTGGATAAAATTATAATTTTTGTCTGAGGTAAGAAAAAATAATTTTTTGAAGCATGACTCATTTTCAAATGGAAAGAGCCAAGGATAGAAGGAATTCAGTATTGGATAATCTTTTTAAATAAGACAAAGTTCTACTTGTAGTCAAAAGGAGAGCTTAACCCTCTACTTTTTTCCCTAATGTTTTCATGTTTTAGCTTTATCTCTGGATCATTCTGTAAACTTTCAGACCAAGAGTTGTCTTGGTCTTTTCTAGATCCTCAGAGTGACCTGCAGAGGATTTTGCAGCTGCGTAATTAATGGGGACCTTTTGATTCCTCAAGACATGGACATAAGAACAAATAATTTTATTTGTGCCTTCTGTAAGTGACTTACAAAGGGTTCTCACGTGTTTTCTAATTTGAACCTCATGCCAACTCTGTGAATTAGAAACACTGGGTCATTACTACTGAGGCTTTTGGGGGTAAATAAATTGCCCAACTGGTGACTTGTAAACATGCTCATGAATAATTTCAAGTTAAAAAAATTTTAAAGCAGAGTACAATATGATTTCAACCATCATGCTGTCAAAATATCATAGAAAAACACTGCACAGAAAAAGACTCAAAATGTTAACAGTGGTTATTTCTGGGCTTCAGAATAATGGATGATTTTTACTTTCTTCTTATATTCTTCTGCATTCTTGACCCTCAGCACCACCCATAGATGAGCACACGCTTGATCTCTCTCTTTCTCTCTCTCTCTCTCTCTCTCTCACACACACACACACACACACCCCTCTCCATAAATATTACATTTTAAAAAGAAAGTGTGAGATTTTTAGATGGAAAAAATTAAAAACAGAAGTAAACAGACTCCATTTTCCTCCTATTGATAGAAACTTGAAAGCTGCTCATCCTTCAGCAGCTCCCGCTTGCCAATGTTGAAAAGTAAAACGACAGAAAATAACATGGCGTGCAACTGCCAAGACAGATTTGTGGCTGACATTTCTTCTGAAAAATGTCTCCATTAAAATAAGTAGCTGTTGGTGTTGTCTCCTGATTTAGTCATTTTGAGAAGTAATGAGTAGCTCTCAGAACTGGATTTCAGTTTTCTCATGGAATCCATCACTTTGAATAGATATACATTAGACATAACTGAGCATGCAATAGAAGAGAATTGATCACCGGGTACCTATCGTCTTCCTGAAACATATTTGCATGATGTTGCCCAGCACAGTGAAGTGCTCAATGATGTAAGCTATTATTTGTCATTATTTAGCACATATTTTGATTAGATAATTTCTGTTTTAGAGTATATGCTATTACAGATTACGTGAATAACTACATATACAATTTATTTCACCACCCATATCATAGGAGAGCTTTATATATATTATCTATAATCCTTAATCAATCTTGCAAGTCAGTTATCTTCATTCCCATTTTACAGATGAGGACATTTCATCTTAGAGAGGTTAAGAGACTTGCCAGGATTCAAACCCTGGTCTTTGTGACTTCAAAGTCAGCCCTTGGACCACCATACCACACTACATTTTGCTTAATGTAATATTTACCATTGAGTCCCCTGCAACATTTCACCAGCATAAGGTTTATTTGAAAATAATAAAAATTGAGAAGGTTTGTGAATAACATAGGCATGAACAAAATATGAAATTGGCAGTCCTACCCAATGTCCTTGGTGTCTACTGAGACCATGCTCAAAGAGAGAGAAGGGAAAAAATCAACAGAGAGTGGAAGCCAAATCAGAAGAAGACAGAAGAAGAGAGAAAAATCAACACAAGAGCTTATCAAATAGCTTCTGAAGGGCTTTTATAGCTAGTGACAGGCTTGGCAACACTTCTTTTGACTGTTAAGCTGTGTTCACTTTTCTCAGCTCACCATTTCATAGGAGCTGTGGGAGCCACTTTCCTGAGATTTAAAAACTACCACTGGAATATGGGAATTTCTCTCTTGTCAGAAATCCAATACATTGAAAGAATTAGTATGTGAAAGTACATAGCACATATGGCTGCCATAGCACTAATAATTCTTCTGGACAGTACCAAGGCCAAACTCATCAAAATAATAAGAATATCTGTGTCTTGCTAGTGCTTTCTCTGTGTGCTGGGCACCTTGCTTAGTTCTTAAATCACCTTTTCTCACTCAATCCTCACAGCCCACTTAGGAGGCAGGCATTATGAGATTCAGTTTTCAGATGGTAGAACTGAGGCCCTAAGAGTTTTGAAAACTTGGGCAAGAGGTCAAGAACTCGTGAATCGCCTAGAACTGTGATCTGTTTGCCCCTGCCTTCTGAGTTTTTAATCACCAGCCCTGTTTTTGTCCTTTGATAGACAAGAGTTGCTTTCACTTGTCTGGTCCTGTTCATCTTCTCTAGATTCTTCTCTTTATGTTTCCAAATCCAGGTAGCGATTAGGGTGTTGGTTTACATCTACATTTCACTCAACAAATATTTACTTAGCACTTACTATGTACCAGGCAGTGTTCTAGGAGACTGAGATGCGATAGTAAAGAACTCAGTTGAAAGACTTCCTTATAGAGCTTTTGTTTCAGTGACATCACACATTATTTCTGAAATTTGCATTATTTGAAGAATTTCAATTAACTTTATGGGAGTGTAGAAGCAAAAAATGACAAAATTTGATGTGCAGTTTAACCAAGAGATCTCAGTCTTAAAATGAAAACAAAGCATGTTTACAGCAATTTAAAGACTAGAGATCTTGAAAGGTGTTACCTATGAGCAACTGCAGAGAAGATTTGAAAAATGGTTTTCAAGTGGAAACATTTTTTTCCGGCTTTGTTTTTGCTCTTTCTTCCCCTACATGTGTTAACTATATATATATTAAGTGTGTGTATATGTGTGTGTATTTAACGAGGGTCATCAAAAAATTCACAACCCAGTAATAGTCTATTCATTTAGTAAATATACATTGAAGGTGAACTTATGGGCTCCAAGCCAGGTGCTGGAAATAAAATATTGATGACGACAGCAGAATTATAAAAAGGAGAGCAGACAGTGGAATTATAAAGACAGAGTTATAGTAGAAAGACGGCAGAATCATAAAGAGGTAGAATTATAAAATAACGTAATTGCCATGAATGGACTCAAAATGGGGTGTTATGGGACCTCAGAGTGGGGCATCTGTCCCCGGGGTGGCTTCCCAGAAAAATCCCGGTCGAGGCAGGGTGATGAGGTTGATCAGGACTGCAGGGAGAGGGAAAAGTCCTTAGCTGCAGAGAATGCCATTTTGAACAACTACAAGTAACAGGAAAATTTGAGATAACTGAAGTTTCCTATGTTTCTTCTCTTGTCTTACATTTTTGAAGTGGGGCTTTCATTCACAGAATATGAAGTGGAGCGGTACAACTGTGGAATTACCTATCCATGGGATTTTAGAAAATGCACTACTTGATATTTTTAATATCAAATTTCATTGTTTTAAGAATTCAGATGGAACCAATGAAATGAGCCAGCAATCACAAGTACTGCAGTCATCCAGCAACTGCTCATTGAGCCAAAAGGATTTCACCTAAGGCTTTACAAAATCTTCTGAGACAGACAGAATTTAGTTGGAAATTACTGCTGCATTAATCATTCAGTTGTAAGAGACCTTATCATCTTTTTGGACTTCTGCCAGAATTAATTTGTCATGAACACACGAACTCTAAATAAAGCTTTGGTAAAAAAATTAAAAATAAACATTATCAAGTATATATCAAGTGATCGTGATGTCTATATTCAGATTTTTATGCATAAGTTTCAGAATAGAGGAAAAATCCTATCTTACAATACACAACACTATCTTTTGAAATTAAACTTTCAGGTAAGATACAAGATTTTTTTTTTTTTTTTTTTTTTTAACAAAAAATCTATTACTTCTATTTTTCCCCTTGATCCTGAACTTGACAACAATTGTGGAAATTGTTTGAAGCAACACTCTGGTATTTTCTGAGAAATCCCTCATGGTTGCTGACACCTTCAAATAACCTGTGAATTGGCAATGGTTAGAGACTAGACCACAGTGAAAAGCATGAATTTTTGAAAGCTCAAATTTGAAGCATTACTGAAAAGCTGCTTATTCAATCCTAGTGAATGAAGTCTAAACAAGTTCTTGTTCACTCTCAACTTATTAGGATGAACAGATGTAGTCCAACTCATTAATGTATGCATTAATGTAACAAATACTTTAAAGCACCCACTACAGTCTGGCACTGTGCTGGCTGCACAGCCCTACGAAGTGGACTGCTGAAAAGAATAGCCTGCATCATATTACAACTTACACACATTCAAGCTTCCTTTGCACAGACATCCCTTTAAATTCAGAGTTGGCTTTCTTACTTCATTTAGGAGCTCTTAAAGCCAAAAATCAACATTTTCATACATCTTTCAGTACCCCACATTAGCTAGAAATCTCAGAATAATTGCCTAAAAAGAAATTGATGAATGAGTATATTCGCAGATTATTTTATACTGAGCTAAATTAAATTCTTCAATGGGGTTGTTGGAGTGGGCAGAGAGCAACAAGAAATTAGAATGGTTTAGATAAAATTTATTTTATTCCCCACTCCTTCCTTGGCTGCTTAGCTCTTGATTCTGTCTTTCCAATCACTTACTCCCATTTCCAATCCTGAACTTGGTAGTGGCTGTAACTCCACTTAGAAATTTCAGATGCCTCATTTCTTCTTTGAATGTATGGAATAATCTCTGTTCCACAGAGTGTCAAGTTCGTCCAGTCCTACCAGAGTTATCATGGAAAGGCAGGTGCAATTTACTCCCTCTTACAGCCTTTTGTACATCCTTCCTCCTATCATTACAATGGTCAGATGCAATGAGACCACTCACTGATCTCCTTTCCTCCCTTTTCTCCATGGGCTCCTTCAGAGCAGGGGGGTGTCTGCATACCTGCCTGTGTCCCACCTGCCAGGTTGGGTTAAACTAGATGGAAGCATCCTGCAGTTGTGCCTGGAGAAGGACCCTCCAGAGGCCAGCTGAGTGGGAGGCAAAAAGACAGATGAGGGAAGCCCATTATAGTGAGGAAGACAACAGCAGTTGAGTCTGAAGGGTGAAGCAGGGCAGACTGGGACCAGTGAGTAATGTCAGAGTGAGACGCAGAGTGGGTGAGGCAAGAGTCAGACTACAGAGTTTAGAGTTTATTCAAGAAAAGGTAGCAAGTCCCTATCTTTACCTGAAATGAGATAATCTAAATAGAAACACCTGACACACACAAGGCACTAAATAATTTTTTTTCTTTTCTTGAGATGGAGTCTCGCTCTACTGCCCAGGCTAGAGTGCAGTGGCACGATTTCCACCTCCCAGGTTCAAGCCATTCTCCTGCCTCAGCTTACCAAGTAGCTGGGATTACAGGCATGGACCACCATGCCTGCCTAATTTTTGTATTTTTAGTAGAGACAGGGTTTCACCATGTTGGCCAGGCTGGTCTTGACCTCCTGACCTCAGGCAATCTGCCCACCTTGGCCTCCCAAAGTGCTGAGATTACAGGCTTGAGCCACCATGCCCGGTTGGCACTAAATAATTTTAATACCTACATGACAGAGGTGAGTGATTAAAATAGTTTAAAATGTGTAAACCAGTGGGCGCTGCACTTGATACAGTATGTTAGTTCTTCACATCTCCCAGAAACAAATTTCTTATTTTTTAAAAAGTATAGTTAAGTATGTAAAGGTAAATTAAAATGGAGACCAGACTTGAAGGATCTCTGAGCAGATAAAGCCAATTAGGTCTCATAAGTGACCTTACCTTTGCTCGATTTGCAAACATAAACAAAACTTGTGCTATTTCTTGTAAATGTCTATATTAAAGAAAAAATGAAACTTAAGGCTAACCCATCAGAAGCTGCCAAATAACTTATATAACCAAGGACTCTCCAGAAGGATAGCTCAAATAAGGCAACTGTATAATGGTAACCAATCAAAAATTTTCTTTTCTTTACTTCCTTCCATGTTTGCTCCAGAAAATCCTTCCCCTTGTGATCCCTTGCTTGATCTCCTGAATCATTTCCAGCTTGGAGTTGCTCAATTCATCAATCGCTGTTTGTGCAAATAAACTCTTTCAAATTTTATTGTGCCTCAGTTTACCTTTTAGCAGGTATTGTCGCTTCTCAATCAGCAAAAACCTCCAGGTTCACATTAACAGGCATTATCAATATATTTTCTGGCTGTTTTGAGAGGGGGGTTTAACTCTACTTGGACATAAGTTCTGGTTCAATTCCTTATCATTAACTGAGGGATCCTACAAAATAGAACCTATTTCAACCCTCAGCTCCCTTATTTACTGGCTTCGGGCTTTATGGCATGTTCCTGACCCTCTCTGAGCTTCTGTTTCTTTCATTAATTTTAAAAGACTGGAAGAATTAGATATAAGGCGAATAGAGTCTGGTATATTGGAAGTGCTTACTGAAAAGTAGCTAATATTATTAAGCACATTTTCTATTTTAACCGTTTTTGATAGAATTACTTGCAAATGGGCCAGGCGCAGTGGTTCACTCTTGTAATCCCAGCACTTTGGGAGGCTGAGGTGGGCAGATCACAAGGTCAGGAGTTCGAGACCAGCCTGGCCAACATGGTGAACCATAGTCTCTACTAAAAATACAAAAATTAGCCGGGTGTGGTGGCGGACGCCTGTAATTCCTGCTACTTGGGAGGCTGAGGCAGGAGAATCACTTGAAACCGGAAGGCAGAGGTTGCAGTGAGCTGAGATTGCACCACTGCACTACAGCCTGGGCAACAAGAGCAAAACTCCATCTCAAGAAAAAAAAAAAAGGAATTACTTGCAAATGTACTTTATCATATCTCTTCAAACAGAAAAAAAGGATTATTTTTAACCTTTTGGTGGTTAATAGGTTGCCTCATTCATTTATTCTAGCTCCTTTCTCCTTTATCTTCCTCTATATCAGAGGCTGTAAAGCTAAAAACTCCATTTTGCAGCTTCCCCTGAAGGTAGGGGAAACACATGCTCCACTTCTGACCAATGAGACACAGGAGCCAGTCAATGAGGGAGGCAGCAGGGGTTTATGGGAAAGCTTTTGCTTCGTAAAGACAGACAATAGCTGTGGCTTCCTAGCCCTTTACTATCTCACCTTTTTTCTGTGTGGAAGGTAAATTGGATGACCAGAGCAGTGGTAGTCATTTTGTCACTATGAGAAAGCATTAAAGATGTTGGAACAGAAAGACAGAAGGGGCCTGGGTCCTTGATGACATCACCTAGTCATTGTACCACCCCTAGATCATCCATTTCTGAACATATTTTTACACACGTCAGATAAACCTGTTTATTTAAGCCATAGCTATTTATTTATTTATTTATTTATTTAGAGACGGGGTCTTGCTCTGTTGCCCAGGCTGGAGTGCAATGCTGCAATCATGGCTCATTGCAACCTCCACCTCCTGGACTCAAGTGATCCTCCCACCTCAGCCTCCCAAGTAGCTGGGACTACAGGTACACCACCATGCCCAACTAATTTTTTGTATTTTTGGTACAGATGGGGTTTCGCCATGTTGCCCAATATGGTCTTCAATTCCTGGCCTCAAGCAATCCACCCGTTTCAGCCTCCCAAAGTGTTGGGATTACAGACATGAACCACTGCGCCTGGCTCAGTTACTCTTTTATTGTAATGAAACAAACGTTTTATATTTGGTGAAGACCAATTATTGCACAGTGCTTTAATGGAATTATGTCCTCACTGCTACAAGATGTGCAGGGCTGTCTGCCATGAAAATAAATGGTTCCACATATACCTATAATGATTGAACTAATTCATTAATTTATTCACTCAATGAATTATTTTGAAACAGTTATTAGTAGAAAGAAAAACTGGTGATTCAACTGAATCTACTTTCTCTTTGGTTGGATTTTAATGTCACTTGATAATGCTTTAGCTTGTCAGAGTCCTGATTACATTCCCTTTCCTTTCCTATCTCTTTTCCTTTCAACCTTGCCATGAACACTATCCAAAGGGTAAACCAAAATGGTTAAACTGGGAAAATT
Organism: Trachypithecus francoisi; assembly: GCF_009764315.1. Classification (NCBI taxonomy): domain Eukaryota; kingdom Metazoa; phylum Chordata; class Mammalia; order Primates; family Cercopithecidae; genus Trachypithecus; species Trachypithecus francoisi. The sequence continues at coordinate 39,175,193 of NW_022681457.1, read as the reverse complement.
TATGTTACACCTCAGATGCAGATGATTTTTGAGTGCTATTTCTCCTGAGAGCACTTTTTCAATTACTCCCATGTTTGCCATCTGTGCCAGATGGTTGTAGGTCTGCCCTACAGAGAAGTAAAACCTGTGTCACTCAATCACTATCCCAGTCCAGACCCTTGTCACGTCCCTTCCAGATGCTTCCTCCATTCACTGTTTCACACATAGCTACCAGCTTACTATTTCTAGCTGTGTCACTCCCATGCTCCAAGCCTTTCAATCTGGCACTTGCCAACAGAAAAACCCTTCCTCCTTAGCCTAGCACTTCAGTGCCTTGCTCAGTTTGATGACATCACCTCTGTCCCCCGGTTTCTAATTCTCAGTACTCTGTTCTACACTCATGTCCTGTGTCTGCTTATCGTGGCTTTCTTTCCTATTTCTGGGTTCCAACTCTTCCCCATCTCTCAAGGGTCAATGTTTCCAGGAGAGCCTTCCCTAATCTTTCCAGGAAGAACTCACTCCCTGCCCTTTATTCTTCCTGGCCTGTTATATTACTTTGGTGTGGTGGCACGTACCCCTTCCCCAGCTGAGTTCAAGTTATTTATATTTCTATCGTCTGTGTGCCTGCACCACAAACTCCCCGCAGACAGGATCGGGCTCCACATCATCTTTGCATTCCTTGCAGTGCCTGCTGCGGTACCTTGGATATGGGAAAATGTCATGATCAGGCATGTCAACAGATAGCTGTTGAATAAAAGGAGGATCACTGTTGTCTGATGAAAACAGTGCCACGAATACATAGGCCCTCAATAAAATGGTTTGAATGAATTACTACAAAAGGACTATCATAATGGGGAAATGGAACTGTAAGGCTTAAGGGAGACAAGGACAGTGCTTTGCCTGTCCCAGAACTGAAGGCTTGGTTTTATGTTTGATTTGTAGGACTGAGCAAGAAGGAGATAGTAGTATAGATAAACAAAAATACAAGGTCCAACAATTGGCCATTTGTAGTATAATTTCTTTGCTTCTAATGTGTGCTTAGATTAATCAATTTTATGAATTATCTTAACTGTTTTACATCTATTACCTAGTAAAAATTACTTTAAAAATTTCTTAATGTAATGTACCAAATATAATTAATTTTCCCATTTATTCTTTTCTAAAAAACAGAAATGAAGAGATTACAGCTGCATAGAGATGCTTGTCAAATGACAAGGGCCTGGATAAAGCGTTTTAACGAACGAACAACAGAATGATCACAAAACAGCCTTTGGGGCCAGCAGTGTGATCTGGGTTGAGACTCCACCACTCCTGTGGGATCCTGGTAGGCTACACTTTCACGTGCTTTCATCTTTCTCATTTACAAAATGGAGATAACAATAGTATCTGCCCCAACAAGATTAGGTGAGAAATAATGAGTTATCACATGCAAAACATTTTTGGCTTGTTTTTTAGTTTTTTTTCTAATGTTTATTTTAGGTTCAGAGGTACATGTGCAAATTTGTTATATAGGTAATTGTAATCAACGTTTAGATCCCACTTATAAGTGAGAACAGAAACATTCTGAATAGTACTAGGCACATATTAAGCACTCAGGAACTGTTAGCTATTGTTTTCTAAGGCACCATCTATTAATAATATTTTGTTGTATTTACCTGACTGGCAACCCTTAAATGCTTATTCTTTTTCTTTTATTTGCCTGGGCGGGGGGGGGGCATTTACTTTAACTATAGTGCAATCTCTCTTTAAAAGATATTGATTAATTCCAATTAGTTTGGCCTTAAGCATGAAAAAAATGTAGTCTAAGGACATTACCAAAAATATTATTTTCTTTTTTATTTTTGATAGAGTTTCGCTCTGTCGCCCAGGCTGGAGTGCAGTGGTGCGATCTCAGCTCACTGCAAGCTCTGTCTCCCAGGTTCACACCATTCTCCTGCCTCAGCCTCCCGAGTAGCTGGGACTAAAGGCGCCCGCCACCATGCCTGGCAAACTTTTTGTATTTTTAGTAGAGACGGGGTTTCACCATGTTAGCCAGGATGGCCTCGATCTGCTGACCTCGTGATCCACCCACCTCTGCCTCCCAAAGTGCTGGGATTACAGGCATGAGCCACCCCGCCTGGCCCCAAAATATTATTTTCTTACTCATGTTCCCAGTAAGTCTTAGTATAACATTTCAAAGTAAATGAAGACCTAACTCTGAAGTCTGGAATATTTGTTGACATTATTGTCAACATTATTGTTCTGATCACAGAGTGTCTCCTGGAGAATCAACCAGCTAAAAATATGTGTGTGCGTGTGTACACATATAGAACCTGTAGGGTTGAAACCGGAGTTTTAGGAAGTTGTTAGTATGACATGATATTTAGCTACCAACTATTTAGTAATTTGTTTTCTTTTGCTTTAAAAAATTTAAAAAGACAAGGTATTGTTGAAGACAGTCCATAGAAATAGCACAGACCTTCACTAAAGTATTTATAGACAGACTTGTCAATGACAGTTCTTGGAATCGGAATTTTCTTAATGTGAATCTCCAAATGTCTTCACTTGAATTATCTCGATTTTGTCCACATTATTTGTTTTATAGTTATCATGTGAGGGCCTTGCTTTATACTTCAGTTGGTTAAAAAATTGTTCATGGGGCTCTTTGGACTCTGTTTTAGGAGTGTCTGTAATAATAAAATCAACAGAAAAATATTTTACATTCTGTTGGGGGAGGAAGTTGTTCATTTTTAAAGTTCTTCCTTATTTTTCCTGTTAATACCTGTGCAAAACATCACAATAAAATATTGCATTTTTGGTGCAAGAGCTCTTCTCATCCGATGCTGACAGTAGGACTGTCATATAATCAGCAGCAGTTTCCAACTTCAAGAGAGAGATGCATTTGCTGAGTCATTTGGTTTGCTTTCTGCCTACGGGGTGTGAAGACGACTGGAAGTGAGGGAGCTTTGGGTATGGAAAATTGTGAGTCAGGGCGTTGCTTATGACAGAGACAGAATGCCAGAATGAGTTATAAATGTGATATCTGCTTGTTCTTCCTGTTGTTTTGATGCTGTTCAGGAACCAGCAGAATTTGCTGCCCAGGACTGTGGATGATATACTTTGCTATATGCGGGTTGCCATTTTGTGAGCAAATGGCTTTATCTTTGTGCTTTTATTTTCCTTTCCATCCAAAAGATCAGAAAGAGAAATTGTGATCATGGCATTTTAGTTTTAGAACCCACAATAATGACAGTATATGAAAGTAATCAGAGTCACTTTTCGATTTAGTTCTGGATATTTTAAAACCAAAATTACAAATAGGTATGTAAATAGGTAAATTAAGTGGGCAACACTAGTAATCCCCAGAGATGGCAAGCTCCTTAGGGAAGCAACAGGACTTTTCTGAGGGCGGCACCATCTTGGCAGCTCTACACACAGTAAGATTTGATAAGTGCTTATTGCCCAGAGAATGTGATTCCTTTTAAGCTGCTCTTTATTCCAGTCAAAAATGGATACGGTATCTCTCATGTTGCTTCAGCACTCTCACTGAGGTTCTATCAGCATCAGGTTTTGTGCCAGAAGGCACTGTTTACTTAATCTAAATACACTCTGGCAACTGAGAAGCAATTTAGAGGAGCATATATCCAGGTCAATACAGATATCATTGTCACCTAAATAAATATCTTCCAGAATACTTCCACAGCCTTTCCTATTTATTAACCTTTAAAAACCCTTCCTCAATTATTTTCTCAGTTACTAAATCCACCAAATAGGAATTAGTGGGAGCTTTTGGTTACATGACAATGGATGCTCAAACAGGATGTAAGTGATGGTACTTCAAGGAAATACAGCTTCATTATGTCACACATTACAAACGCATCAACCCCTTACCTATTGAGAAGCTGTAATGGAATTTTCTTCCTAGTAATTTTAGGAGAATGGGTTTGTTTGGGCAAGTTGTTATCAAACGCGTTTGTTTGCTTTTCTTATGTTTAGGTGGGTTGCTGTTAAGTGTTTATGCTGTTTAGTTTTCTTTTCTCCTGGTTGGTTGTGGTGGCTCATGCCTGTAATCCCAGCACTTTGGGAGGCTGAGGTGGGTGGATTGCTTTAGCTCAGGAGTTCGAGACCAGCCTGAGCAACAAAGCGAGACCCTGTCTCTATAAAACATACAAAAAATTAGGCAGGCATGGTGGCATACACCTGTGATTCCAGCTACTTGGGAGGCAGAGGTGGGAGGATGGCTTGAACCTGGGAGGCAGAGGTTGCAGTGAGCTGAGGTCACGCCACTGCACTTCAGCCTGGGCAACAGAGCCAGACTCTGTATCAAAAAAAAATTCTTTTCTCCTTTGGGTTATTTTTCTTCCCATTTCCACCACCTGTGCAGTGATGCTAAGTGGAGTTGGTGATAATTAACCAGTGGCTGTACATCGAGAGTTTAGGGATAAATGAACTATTATACTTTAAATGTTAGTGTTGGTTCCTATGAAATGTGAAGTCAGTTAACAAATAATTATTCAGCAGTTCTCTCTAAACTAACTTTTACTCTTCCTACTTATTTTTCCTTTGGCTAGGAGTGTCTGATGGGATGGGAATTACAGTGGATCCTTCACGACCTGGGTTTGAAGAACGTAGTCCACTTTGGTCCACCTCTGTCACTCTGAGACAGAAGCACCAACCCCTCTTCTTCCTCCTCCTCCTCCTCCTCCTCAGTGCACTCAATGTGAGGATAACAAGAATGAAGAACTTTATGATGATCCATTTCCACTTAATGAATAATAAATATATTTTCTCTTCCTCATGACTTAAGTAATAATATTTTCTTTTCTGTATCTTACCTTATGGTAAGAATCAGTACATAATATGTATAACATACAAAATATGTGTAATCAGCTGTTTATGTTATTGATAAGGCTCTGGTTGACAGTAAGTTATTAGTAGTAGTTCTGTTTGGGGGGAGTCAAAGTTTCAAGTGGATTTTCAATTGCACGGGGGCTGGCACCCCAAACCTTGTGTTATTCAAGGGTCAACTGTGCATAGTTTCAGTGGTAAATCTGAAATGCATAATGCGGGGATTATCAAATTTGAAGGAAGTGATATGGGGCAAATGAAGCAACTGTAGTGTGAATGGGGTTATCTGGGACTCGGGGGCAATGTCTGGTAATAAACAATGGTGTAGTTTGACAGGACTGTGCTCTCTGTGTCACTCGTTTCCCAATACTGATGCTGGTTTGTGATGAGTGTTTCCCAATCCGCAGCAAAATTAGAAAAATAAGGCAAGTATTGGGAGTTTTTTTCTAATGCCTTCACTTTATAAAATTAAAAAGCCATCTTGCCCCTACTTAAAAAATATTTTTTTTTCTGGCCTAGTAAGTAATAACATTAGGGAATCATTGGTCTATACAGCCTTGCTAAATGCCATTGTAGCCCTCCTCACATTCCTCGACCACTTCCCAGGAAACCTGGTATTGGTGAACAATAAATAATCCTGATTTTAACCTTTTTTCGGCCTCTGCCTTTCCCAGCTGAAGAGATTTAGTTGGTAAACCTGGGTATGAATTAGTAGGCCTCTTCATACATCCTGTGACCACAGCTTACCTCTGATTTCAAGTTATACTCCTACAAAAAGTCCAGAAGGAAAATGACCATTTGTTTACTTCACAGTCTAAAGCTAAATGTGGATTTTAATGATTATTACCAATATTCAGTAGTATTTGTTCAATGCACATAAGTGTATATCCATTTCCCTGGTGAATTCCATGTTTTTCTGGCTGAATAGAACATTTAATGGCACAAAGTTTTGAATGCATTTTGGAGAAATAACATATACATTGCATCTGAACTTTTCTTTTTGCACATTTTAAGAAGATCTTTTTCTTTAAAAATAAACAAAATTGCATATATTTTTTAAAAAGTTCACCAAACTTACAAAAACTTGACCTGTCTTAATTAATTCTGCTTCTTAAAAAAGGGTTCCTGAGAGGGATGAGGGATCAAAGACTACACATTGGGTACAGTAAATACTGCTCAGGTGATGGGCCTACTAAAATCTCAGAAATAACCACTAAATAACTTATTCATGTACAAAAAATATAAATTGAAAAAAAGAAAAAAAAGTGTTCCAACTTGATGAGACTGATTGAAATGAAGACTAGTTGATAAAAACTTTTACAAGAAAGATTAAAAATGATCATGAAACAGACATTTTATTGGAACTTTAAAAATCTATAAAAGGGAAATTATTATTCAAGAGTTATATAGTTTCAAGTTCAAGTGCTCTAAAAGTCAAGAGACACAGCTTACTCAGCAATACTAAAAGTAGCTTTCCTTGATCCAGCAATACCTAACCTACCAGAAAAATCTTCTGACAAACATTGGGAACTCACAGCCTCCTAATCTTTAATTACAAGCATAAAGCAGTGAAAGATGTATTGAGGAATTACATCCGACCTCACGGTAAGTTAAAGACAACACATAAATATGTGTGAGAAAATTCTATGAAGAAGTCTTTAATATACCAGCCTTATGATTTCATATTATTTTCATTCATACTTGCACACATGACTGCATATGGACATGTATAATACAAGAATAAAAAGGAAGAAGTTCATGTAATGGGAACTATGTCAGTAAGATACAGTATTCCAGCAACAGTATGTTTTTCTTGGCTAATCTGATTAGGTTTTCTCTTCAAACTGGGTTTGTTCTCTAGTCAAATCTGCCAACAGATATAGTCAATGAAGTAAACAAGAAAAAAGAGTGGAATGATGTCTCTTACTATACAGACACTGCCATTATATAGCTTGATTACACAGACACTATAGAAGCTAAAGAAGACACTGAGTCAAATTTATAACTGATTAATAGACACCTTTAAAGAAAAAGGTGAATTATGTCTAAAGTTTTTACAACCTATTCATTTTGGATTTCTTCAATAACCTATGCATTGAAGAAAAGGCAACAGAGTTCCCTCAAAGAGCAAAGAATTGCTAGTGGTTACTGTAGGTTCTAAAAGATGAGCATTTGTTGGGGAAAGAAGAGAGAAGAAGAAATATAAAAACTACACAAGACTATCAATCATGTCATTTACGCTTACAACATTCTAGGCACCATTTTAAGCTCTTGACATCCATTTAATCCTCACAATCACGCTGAGGTAGGATTGATGACTATACCTGTTTTACAGGTAAGGCATATGAGTTGCAGAGCGGATAAGTAACCTGCAGGAAGTCACACAGGTGGTAGGTGGTGCAGCTGGAATCTGAATCAGGCAAAGCGGCTGCATGGAGCATCTTAAAACACGCCCTCTGCATTACCATCATCTACCATGTTATGTATATTCTCTCATTTCACCCACACAACAATATTATGAGGTAGGTAACACTGCCTCCAATTTACAGATAGAGAGATCAAGTCCTAGAGGCTAGTACCTTGTAGGGGATCATGAAATTATTAAATGGCAATGGAACTGAGATTCCAAGTGACAGGATTCAGACACCAAACCCCCAGAGAAGAGGAGTACCAACATGAAGTTTCTCAACTGTACTAAACAAGGACATGGTCTCTGTGGCCCTTAAGAACTCTGTGCAGAGATAAGTGATTAATGCTATTGGAGTGTGGAGACAGTCTGTTCTATTCACCACAGGGAATTCCAATCCCTAAAACAGTGCATGACAAGTGTGAGGACACCCTGCACATTTTTGCACTTAATAATTCATCACAATTATCACACATAATAACTCAAGTCATCACACTTAATAACTGATTGTTTAATCTCTTTCTTCACATGCTGCAAGCTCTGTTCATTTCCTGAAGCTTACTATATAGTGAGCAGGTACTGTTCTAGGTGCCTGCAATATGTCAGTGTCAAAATAAAGATCCTTACCCTTTGTTTACTTAGCTCTGCATCCCTATTCCCTAGCAGAGTATCCTGGTTTTCAGTAAATATTTACTGAATGAGTAAATGAATGAATTAGGAGGAGCAGGTAGGAGAAAAGGGAAAAAAAAAAAAAACTACAGAGAAAAGGAAATACTTGGGTTTTGTCTATTAATCCCCAGATTTTTATTAAAATCTTAACATGCTTATTATTAATATAAATGATCATTTTTATTATTTAGCTCATCTTTAAAAGCAGAAGTGTCACCAAATATATTTTAATTCCAGCAGTAATCTATGATCCAGGTTCTAAAAGAGGACACGTGTTTTGCTTCTTTGTCAGACAATTTTTTCAAATTATATTCCCCAGAGCTTAGCCTGTGTTTGCGTTCATTGCTTTCCAAAAGGTGACTTTACTAGGCAAGTTTTATCTCAGTAATTAGAAGCATTTATCTTAAAGCTCATTTGGTTTTAGCAGTGAGGTTACAGGCTGTCATCCACATTGTTATTGACTCCTTCAATTAGAGGCAATGGCATTTCACCTCCATGCAAAATATTAGTAAATTAACAATCTCCACTCCGCATTCATTTGAGAAATCTGCTCTGCTTGTGATGACGAATGTGACAAGCAGGGAGTAATCAGAGACACTCTGGTAACACCTTTGAGCTTTGCAAATATCAATTAAATCTGGCCTTGCACCTTACAGTTGGGGTTTGGTTTGTAGGGCAAATTTCTTTTTTTATGATACAATGTGGAAGTCAGTGTTGGTAACTGGTGAGAAAAACGAACAACAGCCTATAATCCTAGCACTTTGGGAGGCCAAGGTGGGCAGATCATGAGGTCAGGAGTTCGAGACCAGCCTGGCCAACATGGTGAAACCCTGTCTCTACTAAAAATACAAAAAATTAGCCGGGCATCCGTAATCCCACCTACTTGGGAGGCTGAGTCAGGAGAATCGCTTGAACCCGGGAGATGGAGGTTGCAGTAAGCCGAGATCGTGCCATTGCACTTCCGCCCGGACGACAGAGCAAGACTCCATCTCAAAAAAACAAGACAAAAAAAAAAAAAAAAAACAACCCCAACAAAACATAGCCACAGAAGCATCCACCCTGATTTTCCCAAATCTTTTCAATTACTCAATGCCTGCTTTAAATCAAAATATGAACCCTGGCATTGTGAACAATTTCCAGATCAGATTTACAATTCTGCAACACGACAACTTTGACTCAAAGAGCAAATCATGTTGAATATTTCTTTATGGTGCTAAAAAGATTGCAAAGAAATTATTTTTCAAATGTCATGTCTGTCTCTTTCAGGCCCGAGGGCATCCTAGTCTAATGAAGAGAGTTTTAACCCAGAAATGTTAAGATCACAGGAGCTCTCTGGATGGGCTTCAGCTGGTTTACCTAAAATTTGTGGAAAAAAAAGTCTTTTTGGGCTTTTTATTGCAATGGGCATGGATCGCTTTGATTACATTCTCTACAGAAGCTTGTAACCCAACTAGACAAAACTCTTTGGTCCACTGGCCCGGGTCCAAGGGCTGAGAGGAGGATTCTGCCAAGGTCTGCCACCATCCAGCTGTCAAGGAGCTGCTGTGGTTTTAGTGTCTTCTTGCATAAAGTGCTTTCTTCAGATGACCCATTATCCTCTTTGTCTCCTCTACACTTTCATACTGGAATCTGATGTTGTGATGATCATAAATTTAGCTGAACCTTCACCTCTAATGTTCTAGATTCTATAAACTGTACAAACTAATGATTCAGTGTCATCTTTCATTGGCACATTGAATATCATCAGCCACAAAACAAACTAAAATTTTAGGAAAACATTAATATTTGCATTACATCAAAGGAGCAGAAGGGTGACTACCTCCCATTTTGACACATTATCACTTCTTTATGACAAGTCAAACCCTTAGGAAACTTTTTCTGTGAAGTCAGAATCTTATTTCTTTATGTAGTACATTATGACAAACAACGCTTAAATCTATCATCACCCCACATCAACTGTGTGGTCTATCAATTTTGTTAGGCTTCCAAAGACAGACAGAAGAGTGGAGAGACTGGACAAATATTGCTTACAATCACCCAGACAGTTAGTTTAAAACATTTTTCTACTTGAGGACTAAAGAATTTTGGCCAAGGTTAAAATTTATCTTCTTTCATAAAAATCAATTAAATTAAAATGAACGTTTTAAAAAAAACATTATGGCTTAAAAAGGCAAATCAGGTCAAAATGATACATTTTTTCCCCATTGGTTCTGTACTCCCAAAAAGCCACTTTTTAAGGTATAGAGGATTTCTACATGAGAACATAGGTTAATGAGAGATCTGAAAGAGCACTCTTGTATTGGACTTGTAAAACTTGAGCTAACTTACTGTCATGATGAGCCCCTTTTCCTGGAAGTATTTAACCAATGGAGCAGCATTCTGCTTGAAGTTCATTAGTCTCCTTTGGGTAGCTTTTACATTGTCGTCTGGTCGGCCCTGCTGTTCTGCACGCTTCAGTAATCTTTCTTTGAGTCTCTGATTAGCACAAGCCAGGAATACCACCAAGTCGGGGGTACAGATCTGTGGAGAGCATCAACAAACAGAGAAGTATTCAACATACCAACCAATGCATGTGGGCAGCCGCATCCATTTCCTGTTGTTCTATGGAGGCTGCCATATATCTGGCCCTGTATGTTTTTGCCAGTATATTTCCAGGGCTGCTGCTCTACCCAAGGCCAGGAGCAGCCTTTCCCACTGCACTCCATGTAAACAGCATTCCCTAACTCATGTGGCCATATGCAGTAGCCAACACTTTTTATACATGCTCAAATAAGTTTCCAAGTTGAATTAAGAACGGTCTCAGCCAAACTTTGCTAAAAATATTGTATATGTGACTTGATTTTAGAGGGGAGGAACTACTGGGCCACAGGTGTTCTCTACAGTAAATAAGTACTATTGCTATGATTACTATTTGGTACCATTTAAAAATTATCTACTGTATGCCAGGCCCAATGCTATTTCCTTAAGATATTGCTGGCCGGGCGTGGTGGCTCATGCCTATAATCCCAGCACTTTGGGAGGCCGAGGTGGGTGGATCACGAGGTCAGGTGTTTGATACCAGGTTGACCAACATGGTGAAATCATCTCTACTAAAAATACAAAAAAATTAGCCAGGCATGGTGGTGCGCACCTGTAATCCCAGCTACTCAGGAGGCTGAGGCAGGAGAATCACTTGAACCTGGGAGGCAGAGGTTGCAGTGAGCCGAGATCGTGTCATTGCACTCTAGCCTGGGCAACAGAGCAAGACTCCGTCTCAAAAAAAAAAAAAAAAGATATTGCTAAATTTTACAACAATCTGCAAGGTAAATGTTATCTCCATTTCATAGATGAGCAAACTGAGGTTCTGAGAAATTAAAGTACTTGTCTGAGAAAACATGGTCAGTAAAGTAAAAGTTAATATTTGAACTCAAGTCTGTTTAGTCTAAGGCCTCTGTCCCTTTCACTATCACAAAGTACTGAAAGGCCCAAAGGTCTTCATAAATTTCAGAAAATACTGAGGAGTGGCATGAAAAGAACCTATGAAGTAAAAAGTTTCTATGTAACTAAATTAGAACTAGCATTGCATTTAAAACATAACATGACTATATGAGGTGAATGCAGCTTATAACTGAGAATGGGAGATGGCAAAAAGACAGTTTGCATAGTGGTTTGAAGCAATAATCTCCAAAGTGTTTTACGGCATCTTCACATTAGTAAATGTTTTAAGCATATACCCCAATTACTTATTAATTTACTAATTATGCATGTACATATGATATGCATGTATTACTATACTAGTACAGAATGCACATTGTAAAATATATATAAAAATACAATTTTTAAAGGATGGGATTCTACCATTGTAATTTTAATGATTTTTTTCCCATATCACAGTGGTTTGCTTTGTGCACTCTGGAGGTGGGAGGCTGGGAGACATGGATTCCAGTTTTTTTTGCCCCAGGACTTACCAGCTGAACGATAGGCACATAATTTAATCTTGCTAAACCTCTATGTCCTTATCTGTAATAGAGATACATGAACCTGCCTCCTTGAGTTATTATGAAGATTAAATAATATAAAATACACAGCATGTATGCTTCATGCCAGGTGCTCAATACATTTTAGCCACAGTTACTATCTCTTAGTTTTCATAATTCTATGTGGCTCTGGTTCTCCTTTAACTTCTTATTTTTTATTTTGTTGTTTTGTCTTCTGCTCACATTTGCTCCTCCTCAGATCCCTGAAGTGGGGGTGTTTTCCAAGGCTTAGATCATACTCTTCTCCCTCTCCAAGTTCTCATTCTTTCCGTGTCCTTCTACTGTTTTGGTTTCAGCCACTACCTTTAGCTGATAAAGTTCAAATCTCCACTGTCAGCACTGACTTTCAATAGCACCCCAGTCCTATATTGTCAAATGTCTATGTGACAGCTCTATTTATGTCTGAATGTTACCTGTGACTCGGCAAAAATTAATTTCAGCAACTTCCCACCTAAATAAAATCTCATCTTATTTATTTTTACTGTAGCAACACTCCTGTCTTAAATCTCTTAGCTGGAAGTCTTAGTATCAATTCTAACCCTTACTCATCAAAACTTCTGTCTATCCAAGTTATCACTGCTGCCTATTGATTTTGTCTTTAAAAAATTGTTCAAATGACCAGGTGCGTTGGTTCATGCCTGTAATCCCAGCACTTTGGGAGGCCAAGGCAGGCAGATCGTGAGGTCAGGAGTTCGAGACCAGCCTGGCCAAAATGGTGAAACCCCATCTCTACTAAAAATACAAAAATTAGCTGGGTGTGGTGGTGTGTGCCTGTAGTCCCAGCTACTCAGGAGACTGAGGCAGGAGATTCACTTGAACCCGGGAAGCAGAGGTTGCAGTGAACTGAGATCGTGCCATTGCACTCAAGCCTGGGCGGCAAGAGCAAGACTCTGTCTCAAAAAAAAAAAACCAAAAAAACATTGTTCAGACATCTCGTCTTCCAATTCTCACTGCCACTGTGTAAGCACAGGAATATGCTAGGAAAGGTGATTAGGAGCATGGATTGTAGAATCAGACAATCCTGGGTTTGAATCTAGAATCTGCCTTCTATTAGTTGTTTGTCCTTGTGCAAACTGTTCAACCCCTTTGAACCTCAGGTTTCCCAACTGTAAAGTAAGGAATAAACTCCTAACTCAGAAGTTAGTATTTCCCAATTTTTAAAAAACACGCAAATCATTTTTGAGAAACCTTAAAAAATTAGAAAATCACTTGTAATATTTGTGTGATATATCATAAAGAGATTACGTGAAGTTAAAGCTTTTATTTTTATCAAATATTATGTTATAAAATTCATAAACATAATTATCAGTAACATCCAGCTTTAGCCACTATAATAAAAGATATAATTTAAATTTTACTTTAAATAAATTACATAAGAATTTTGTTGACAAAACGATATATTGTGCTTGGTTTGGTGATAACGTGTATTAAAACATAAGAAAAAACTAACTCAGCATTGAATGCAGATAAAAACTTCTTGCATTTTTACATTTTTTGCATTTCGCACTGAAATGTTTTACTTTAATACAGTTTGTGTTTGTTTTAGTCTGTTAATGTAAGTGCTTCTCTTTCCTTGACACAGTAAGGCCATGGATAGCCTTCTACACGTGTGCGATTACTACAACGATTACAATCATCACTATAGTCTGTCTTTTACTACAGGTATTTGCTTTTGAAATACTAGCGACAGCTTGAAATTTGTGTGGTTTTTAATACTTTGAATAAAATTGCATTTTGTTTATGTATGTTTTTAGTTAGACTTTTTCCAAGCAGTTTTAGGTTTACAGAAAAATTAAGTGGGATATATAAGATTTTTGATCAATAAATGGAACTTCAGGTCTGAAAAAGATGACCTTGAATCTACTAAGCTATTGAATGTTATAACTGTGATTAATTTGCCGTCTTTCCTCGGTATAAATTAATGCCTTATGACTAGTTCAGTGGAAACCTTACAAGCCAGGAGAGAGTAGCATGACATATTTAAAGTGCTAAAGGAAAAAAATACCATTACCCTGGAATAGCATATCCAGCAAAAATATCCTTCAAACATGATGGAGAAATAAAAATTTTCCCAGGCAAACAAAAACTGAGGGATATCATCAACACCAGACCTGTCCTACAAGAAATGCTAAAGGGAGTACTTCAACCAGAAAGAAAAGTTAGTTAATGAGTAATAAGAAATCATATGAAGGTACAAAACTCACTGGCAATAGTAAGTATGCACACAAAAATAACACAGAATATTATAATACTGTAGCTGTGGTGTGTAAGCTACTCTAATCCTAAGTAGAAAGACTAAATGATGCACCAGTCAAAAATAATGACAACTTTACAAGACATAAGATATAAATAAAAACAACAAAAAAGTTTAAAAATGGGGGGATGAAGTTAAGGCATAGAGTTTTTATTAGTTGTCTTTTTACTTGCTTGTTTGTTTATGCAAACAGCGCTGTTATCAGATTAAAATTGGGCTAGGGCCGGGTGCAGTGGCTCACGCCTGCAATCCTATCACTTTGGGAGGCTGAGGCGGGCAGATAATGAAGTTAAGAGATCAAGACCGTCTTGACCAACATGGTGAAACCTTGTCTCTACTAAAAATACAAAAATTAGCTGGGCGTGGTGGCGCGTGCGTGTAGTGCCAGCTACTCGGGAGGCTGAGACAGGAGAATCACTTGAACCCGAGAGGTGGAGGCTGCAGTGAGATGAGATCACGCTACTGCACTTCAGCTTGGCAACAGAGTGAGACTCTGTCTCAATAAATAAATAAATAAAGGGTTAAAAGACAGTATTTGCAAGCCTCATGGTAACCTCAAACCAAAAAACATACAATGAATACACAAATAAATAAAAAGCATGAATGGGATTGGTGCCCTTGTAAGACAGAAACCAGAGATTCCCTGTCCCTTTCACCATGTGAGTGCACAGAGATAAGACCACTATGAACCAGGAAGCAGGCCCTCACTAGACACCAAATATGCCAGTGCCTTGATCTTGCACTTCCTAGCCTCCAGAACTATGAGAAGTAAATTTCTACCGTTTTAAAGCCTGGATAAATAGATAAATATTATACGACTGGGAATTAAAAAAATTAAAATACAAAATAGCCAAGATCACCACAGCAGGTAGGCATAATCAGCTGACTGCTCCACCTCAGCCATAAGCACGCTCATGGGATTCCTTGTAACCCCTGCATAGAACCATGTATTACGGCCTCATGTTCTCCAATAGTGCTCCATTTTAAAGGGAAATTATACTTAAACTGTCATGTTTTCCCCAAACTTTAGTAGCAGACATCATTCTATTTTAAAAGATGTGAAGACCCTGAAAGTTTTAAAGAAATTCACTGTGAAATGTTGAGAAGTATTAGCAAACAAAATAGTGGTCATAGGATCCTTGGCATCCTTTTCCTTAGTGTATGTTCTCAAAAAACATGTGCTGATTGAATGAGTGAATAAATAAATTACAAAACAACAACAAAACCAAAAAGTGAGGCATCACTTTTGTCTACACGGAAGTGAACTTTCAAATTGTTGATATTGTTTCTCCTGTAGAATCAACAAAGTCAGTCTTTTTTCTTCTTTCATTACCCAGGCAACTCAATCTTCCTCTGTTCATTTTTAAAGCCTTTACTTGAATGACTGTTCTGTTAAAAAGAACCTGTGACTGCCTTTGTATAAGCAAAGACATATTCATTGTGTCAGACCGCAAAGTGAGCTCATTTTAATGCTCCTTGTTCTTAACTGTCAGTACTTTTGACCGTCCTATTCTTTATGAAGAAGTGTTAGAGGGTCTAGACTCCGTAATTCAGATCAGCTAAACTGTCAGAAACCGGAAAGTAAAGTACTAAAGAAAAGAGAAAATCACAGTTGAAACAAAAACGTTCTAAAAAAGGAAAAAAGACAGACAACTGGACTTCACTATCATTTAACATGGAGATAATTTCTGGGCAGAGCTTTCAACAGATCACAGGGTTAGGGGACAAAAAGTGGTATATGGGGCCCACCTAGGGTAAGAGGCTCTAGAAAGTAACCACATCAAACCCCACCCCTAGGCTTTTGCTGGAACTCCAAAATGGTATACTATCAAGAGTATGTGTGAACCACCCTCAGATAATTAAATTTCATTTAGGATACCCTCAAACTTTTATTGTATTAAGGGGATTGAATGTGTTTAACAGAGACAAACGAAAAGAGAACAAAAAGGACAAGTCAGAAGAAAATAATCCAGAATGAAGCAAAAGAAGAAAAAGGTAGAAAAAATATGGAAAGGGGCCGGGCGCGGTGGCTCAAGCCTGTAATCCCAGCACTTTGGGAGGCCGAGATGGGCAGATCACGAGGTCAGGAGATCGAGACCATCCTGGCTAACACGGTGAAACCCGTCTCTACTAAAAAATACAAAAAACTAGCCGGGCGAGGTGGCAGGCGCCTGTAGTCCCAGCTACTCGGGAGGCTGAGGCAGGAGAATGGCGTAAACCCGGGATGCGGAGCTTGCAGTGAGCTGAGATCCGGCCACTGCACTCCAGCCCGGGCGACAGAGCGAGACTCCGTCTCAAAAAAAAAAAAAAAAAAAAGAAAAAAGAAAAAATATGGAAAGGAGCAAAAGAGACACCTGTTTTCTTTCTAGAAAAAGAGAAAATGAAGAAGCAATATTTGAAAATATAAAACCTAAGAATTTTCCAAACTGACAAAAGTCATCAAATCCTAGATCCAAGAAGCAGTATAAAAACCAACAATAATAAACGGAAAACTCAAACCTAAGCACATTATAGTAAAACTGAAAACCTAGAGAGACCAAAAAATCTTTAAAGCAGCCAAAAAAGAAATGAGAGATTATTTTCAGAGAAGCAACAATCAGACTGACAGCTAAATTTTCAAAAGAAACAATGAAAGTCAGAAAACAATGACATGATTTCTTTAAACTGTTGATGTTTAATAACTGCCAACCTACATCTCTATATCCAGCAAAAAAAAAAAAAAAAAAATCTTTCAAAACTGAAGACTAAATACAGCATTTCCAAACAAATGAAAACTGAGAGAATTTGTCATCAGAAATTCTAGAGTAATTAAAACATCAAAGAGTATTCTTTAGCTAGAAGAAAAATGATCCAGGATAGAAACTTGGCCCAGAAGAATGAATGAAGGGCAATGAAAATGGTAAATATGTAGGTAAACCTAAATAAATATTAACCTTATAAAAGAATAGTAAAAGTATCTTGTGGTATTTACAAATAAAGACAGCACATAAGTCATGAGGCAGGTAAATGAAGTTCAACTGTTCTAAAGTCTTTTACTTGTTCAGGAAGGGTACTTTCACCACTGTAAAAGTACTGATTTCTATGAGACATTAATAAGTTAATGATAATATGCCATAATTTCTAGAACAGGAGTGGGTAAACTCTTTCTGTAAAGGACCAGATGGCAAATATTTCAGGCTTTGCAGACCATATGGTCTTGTAGCGTGCAAGTAGCACAGACAATAGGCAAAATAATGGGCATGGCTGTGTTCCAATAAAACTTATTTACAAGGACAGGCAACCAGTAGGACTTGGTACATGGGCCATAGTTTGCTGACCCCTGCTCTAGAATAACCACTAAAAAAGCTGTCAGTCACATAAGATATAATTAACTAGCACGGGTGGGGGGGGGGGAATTAAAAAACAAAAATTGTTTAACTCAAAAAACATAAGAAAGGAGAGAAGAAACACAAAACAAGTGGAACAAATAGAAGGTAAACTGTAAAATACTGGAATTAAACCCAAGTATATAAGTAATTACACTAAATTTGAACAGAATAAATATTTTAATTAAAAAATATGGACTGGATAAAAACAAAAATAAAACTCAACTACCTGCTGCTCGTAAGAGTGTGTTAGGCTGGGTTCTCCTGTGCAGGAGTGCCTCAGGGCAGAAAGCCAAACATACACCTTGAGTTACTGCACACTACACTGGCACAAAGCTAGTCACAGCAAAAATGGCCAAGTAGAAGATGGACTCAGAGGTTATGAGGTGGGGCCTCAGAGGTGTTCAATATAGCAGTACACTTTTAAGACACAAAAAAGCTAAAGGTAAAAGGATGAAAAAACATACCATGAAGACACTAAACAACAGAAAGCTGGTAAAACTATACAAATATCAAACATAGCAGTATACTGTAGGGAGAAAAGTATTACCTAGAGCTAAAGAGTGCCATGTCATTATGATAAAAGGTTTAATTATCCAGGAAGAAATAATAACTTCTAATGTGCATGACCTAGTAAACTAGCTCAAAGTATTTAAAGCTGAACTTGAACAGAACTAAAAGGAGAAAGTCACAAATCCACAATCATAGTAGCAAATTTTAATATATCTTTCTGAGCAACTGATAGAATAAGTAGCAAAAAAATCAGTAAGCGTATAGAAGATTTCCACACAATTGACAAACCAATATTTACCTATAACACTGCAACAACCCAGTTGAGGATAAAGTCTTTAAAAACGCACAGAGAAGTTGTTATAAAAGTTGAGCATATTCTGAGCCATAAAGGAAGCCTCAACAAGTTTGAAATGATTGAAATCATATAATCATCAACGGCTATAGTAGAAATAAGCTCTGCATAAATAATAAAAATATATAAATAAATAACTAATAAAAATATAGCTAGAAAATCCCCATGTATTGAAATTAAATGATAACACTAATATTAATATATTTTCTGGGTCAAAAAATCACAATGGCAGAAAATAATATTTTATATTAAATTATAACAAAATTATGACATTCTAAAACATTTGCAAGGTTGAAATCAACGATCTATCCATGTAAAAATGGTAAAAAAAAAAAAAAAAAGAAAAATTTAGACCTTATAAGGTCTACTAAAAAGTAGAAAGAAGAAAAGATAAAGAATAGAAATTAATAAAATATAAAATAAACATATTATAGATAAGGGGTTGGTTCTTTGAAAAGACTAATAACATTGATAATCCCTGGTAAAACTTATGAAGAAAAAGAGAAAAGACACAAATAATATTGAAAATAAAAATAAATGAATCTCTAAATATCCTATAAAGTTTAACATGCTAAAAGAGGATATTAAGAATAACTTTATGAAAACAATTTGGAAATTTTATATAAAATGAACAGATTTCGGTGGGACATGGTAGTGCATGTCTGTAGTCCTACCTACTCAGGAGGCTAAGGTGGGAGGATCACCTGAGCCTGGGGAAGTCAAGGCTGCAGTGAGCCATGATGGTGCCACTGTACTCCAGCCTGGGTGACAGAATGAGACCCTGTCTCAAAAACAAAGAACAGATTTCTAGAAAAACTCAACTTCTCCATACTGACAAAAGAATAAACAGAAAGCCTAAATAGTCCTATATTTATGAAAGATATTAAATCCATAATTCAAAACTCTCACAAAAACAAAACTCCAGACCTAAGTGGTTTCACTGGTGAAATGTACTAGAAACTAATCTAACAAAAGCCTTCTGTAAAATACCAAAAAAAGGGAATACTTTCCAATTCATTTTATGCAGCCACCATAATCCAAAGCCTGAGAACAACATTAGAGGGAAAAAAAAAATTTTAGTCTGATCTCACTCATGAACATAGACACAAAAATTCTAATAATATAGCAAATGAATCCATCAATATGTAAAAAGGATTATACATATCATGACCAATTTGGATTTAACCCATGGGTGAAAAATTGATTTACCTTTCAAAAACCAAGCATTATAATTTATGAAGTGAATAAAGGGGAAAATCATGTGATAATCTTAATAAATTAATAAGTATGGAAAAAGCTTTGGTAATATTTAACATTCATTCATGATACCTATTATCTAACCAGGAATTCAAGAGGTCTTCTTTCATGTGATAAAGAATAAATTCACAAAATGAATAGCAAGCATCATACTTAATTGGGAAATGTTGAAATCTTCCCTTCGAGATTGGGACTGAAACAAAGATGCTCATTATCAGCACTTCTAGTTAACATTGTAAAGGAGATTTTAGACAGTTCAATAAGACACGAAAAAGAAATAAAACACACGGTTGGAAAGAAAGAAATATGATTGTCATTATTTGCATATGATATGATTGTACATCTAAAAATTTAAAAATTTAAAACTATTAGAATATGCAAATTTAGCATGGTCTGCATATAAGGCTAATATACAAAAATCAACTTTATTTCTATGTACTAGCAACAAATAACTTAAAATTGAAATAAAAATATTAAATTTTTTAAATATTTAATTACCTAGGGGGAAAATCTAATGAAGGATGGTACAAAAACACTATACTAATCTTGGTAGACATTAAAGAAGACTTAAAATGAGGCATGTGCCATATTCATGGATGGAACACTTAATATCATAAAATATGTCATTTTCCCCCAAATTGATCTATAGATTCAATGTAATCCCTAAATTCCAACAGGCTTTCTGGGGAGGGATACAGAAATTGAAAAGCTGATTCAAATTTATTTGGAAATGCAGAAAGATCAAGAATAACCAAGGTGATCTTCAAGTCAATCTTGAGGAAAAAGAATAAAGCAATAAAACTTATTAAAGATAGTGTGGTATTGCTGTAAGGAAAACGAGTAGAACACTGGAACAGAAGACAGAACCTAGAGACAGATTCACTGCCCAAATATATGGGCATTTGCTTTATGGCAAGGGTGGCTCTGCAATGCAGTGGGGAAAGGACAGTTTTTTCAACAAATCATACTGGGTAAAGTGGATGTCCATATGGAAAAAAATGGAATCCCTATATTATATGATATGTAAACAATTCATTCTAGATGGATTTTCAGATCTAAATGCGAAAGACAAAATGATAGTCTGGAAGATAATATATAAGAAAATAGTTTCTATATCTTAGGGTTGGTAAGGATTTGTCAAACAGAACCTAGAAAACTCTAACCATAAAAGAAAAGTTTGATAAAATTGTTTGCTTTAAAATAGAAAAAACATTCTTAACTACTCCATTAAGAGAAAGAAAATGTCAGCTATACAGGAGAAGATGTTTGCCACATGTATAACCAACCTCATTCCCTCTCTTCACTTTTGGGGAGAAAATAGGTGTCGGTCAGAACGACTTTTCACTGTGCTATAATACTGAGCAGAGGTATGGTTTGCCTCTCTTTTATCTCCAAGAGGCTGAAGAATACCCATCTTTCTTTCTTTCTGTCTGCTGCTTATCTTTCTTTTTTGAACTTCCTTTTTCTATGCAGCTAGTGAGATCTGCCTGACTTAATTCTCAGAAGACCTCTGTTGGGCAGCTAAGTACTGACAGAGTTTATGATCCTCTGGCTCCAGTTCCTGGCTTCTTCTAGCATTGTCTGAATCAACATTTTTATGACAATAGAGGGACAACCTGAGACTGGGGGTGAAATTAGGGTTGGAGGAGGCTTTGGTCAGCTTTGGTCCCAAGCTCCAGGCTATCCCCAGCCCAGATAAAAGGAATTCTCCATGTGGTTCAGATAGCATTTTGAGACTCCCCTCGGGTTTGATAACAAAGTTTCACAGCAAAGGAATGGTTTTGTTTCTGAAAAGGTAGTCCTTGCACTAGGATGCCTTCAGGCATCCTCCAGAAGCCTGCTAGAAATGCAAATTCATATGGCCCAGCACAGAGGCACACCCGTAATTCCAGCTACTCAGGAGGATGAGGTGGAATGATCAGTTCAGACCAGGAGTTTGGGACCATCCTGGGTAACATAGCAATACTCCATTTAAAAAAATGCAAATTTATGAGCTCCATTCTGCTCTACTGAACCAGAATCTCCGGAAATGGGACCCATGAAAGTGTGTTTTAATCTCTTCTTTATATGAAACTTCTACACAGAAATGACTGGTCAAGACAGGACCTTAGTGAAGTTGTAGGGTATTTAAAAGTAAAATAATAACAACAATAAAAATCCAAAGTGTATCAATATGATTAACCATGAAAATGA
The DNA here is from genome assembly GCF_009764315.1 of Trachypithecus francoisi. NCBI lineage: Eukaryota > Metazoa > Chordata > Mammalia > Primates > Cercopithecidae > Trachypithecus > Trachypithecus francoisi. The sequence goes on along the minus strand of NW_022681457.1, from coordinate 39,153,361 downwards.
AAAGAAAAAAAAAAAGCTTTTTTTTTTTTTTTTTTTTTTTCAGGGAGACAACTAGTATATGAAACTTTATTTTGGTGGTTTAGCCATTTCCTATTGAAAAGCTGCATTCCGGCCGGGCGCGGTGGCTCAAGCCTGTAATCCCAGCACTTTGGGAGGCCGAGACGGGCGGATCACGAGGTCAGGAGATCAAGACCATCCTGGCTAACATGGTGAAACCCCGTCTCTACTAAAAATACAAAACAAACTAGCCGGGCGTGGTGGCGGGCGCCTGTAGTCCCAGCTACTCGGGAGGCTGAGGCAGGAGAATGGCGGGAACCCGGGAGGCGGAGCTTGCAGTGAGCTGAGATCTGGCCACTGCACTCCAGCCCTGGCGACAGAGCGAGACTCCGTCTCAAAAAAAAAAAAAAAAAAAAAAAAAAAAAAAAAAAAAGAAAAGCTGCATTCCATCTGTTATTGTTGAGTATGTCCACCAAAAGTTCACATGTTGGCAATTTAGTTGCCATTGTATTAGTGTTAAGAGGTAGGGCCTTTGGGAGGCAATTGAGTTAATACCATTACAGTGGGAGTTCAGCCCCCTTTGCTGTCTGTGTTCTCTCATCCACCCTTCTGCCATTGGATGACCCTTGCCAGATGCTGGCAACAGCCTCTTAGGCTTCCCAGCCTCCAGAACCACAAGCCAAATACACTTCTGTTCTTTATAAATTACCCAGTCTGTGGTATTGCTATAACAGCATAAAAGAAACTAAGACACAATCCATTTCCATGATCCTGTGGTAATCTCTTACAGCCCCAAATGCATATTGTTTCTACTACTTTAGTAAATAAATTAGTTACTAAGTTACTCTGTCCTTTCAGAAGCCTAATTAATCATATCTGTTGAATAGAGAATATCAGTAATGGTTTCAAAAATATATCATTAAAATTAGTTTATGAAACATATATTTCTGTGGCTTGATTTTTATGGCTCAAATCTTCATTTCAATAAAAGTGATTGGGGTACATTAGGCTCTCAAGATATATGAATTTAATAAAGAGGAAAAATTGAAGGTTTTTTTTTTTTTTTTTGAGATGGAGTCTCACGCTGTCACCTAGGCTGGCGTGCAATGGCGCAATCTCGGCTCACCGCAACCTCCGCCTCCTGGGTTCAAGCGATTCTCCTGCCTCAGCCTCCCGAGTAGCTGGGATTATAGGCACCCACCACCACACCCGGCTAATTTTTTTGTATTTTTAGTAGAGATAGGGTTTCACTATGTTGGTCAGGCTGGTCTTGAACTCCTGACCTCATGATCTGCCCATCTCAGCCTCCCAAAGTGCTGCAGTTATAGGCATGAGCCACTGCACCTGGCCTGAAGTTTTAATGAATAGTATATACCAGGTTGACAATAAGGAAATGAATGTAAAGTTACAAAGCTATTTTTTTCTCCAAGATGTCTTTTCCTCACTGCTAATTTGATTATTCAGGCATCTATTTCATTCGTTTACAAATTTATTCAGGTAGTGTTTACTAGGATCCTATTATGAGCTAGAAGTGAAGTTCTGGAAAGGTAGACTGAGACTAGATGGGCTGGCATTGTCTTCCATGCTAAGCAGCTGGGGTTTTGTTATATATACATGGGAGTAATATATTTTATTTTGTGCTTTACAGTGCCAATGGCAGTGCAGGCAGCAGACTAGATAGGGAGAGACTAGAGGCAAACAGATCATCTGGAAGAGCTAATGAGCCTGAATTGTCTACAATTATGTGCCCTTTATGAATAGAGGGCAAATAACATATAATGTAAAACATGATCTTTATGACCATAAGTGCTAACACTAGGCAAACAGCACTGCAATAAGACAAAATAACTTTCTGAAATTGGAGGGGAGGGAGAAATGAAGGCAAATGAGTAAAGTTAAAAAATACATCAGTTGTTTCTACACCTGTAGGGTGAGCTATGCCTGCCTGGTTCATGGTGATCAGTATATGGACTCCTCATTACTAGTGCATGTAATGCATGATTGAATAAACTGCAAACAGCATCTATTAATAAGTAGTCAAATGACTGGATGATAATGTTGGCTGATGTTGCCAGACTCAGCCAAGAAAAATCACTATAGGGATTTTCTTCAGCATGTTGTTAATGTCATCATTTAGCAAACTTCTTCTTCTTCTTTTTTTTTTTTTTTGAGATAGGATCTTGTTCTGTTGCCCAGGCTGGAGTGCAGTGGCTCAGTCATAGTTCACTACAGTCAAACTCTTTGGCTTAAGTGATTCTCCCATTTCAGCCTCTTGAGTAGCTGGGACTACTGGTGCATGCCACCATGCCCAGCTTATTTATTTACTTATTTATTTGTAGAGATAGGGTCTTGCTCTTTTGCCTAGGCTGGTCTTGAACTCCCAGCCTCAAGCGATCCTGCCACCTTGGCCTCTCAAAGTGCTGGGATTACAGACATGAGGCACTGCACCCTGCCCCATTTAGCAAACTTCTAAGCCAGCTCTCTCTACCTGCCTCCTTACAAACATTTAACATTTAAATTCATAATACTGACTATAGGAATGATTGCCCATGAGATTCTGTTATTGGTATGTGAACACAATCCTGACTTATACTGATTACTATGTTCATGAATTCACGGAAGCAAAGATTGAGAAGGATCCTTAAAGGTCATGTGGTCCAAATTCCTATTTAATCTGCATAGCAATTAATTTTCAAAAAAATTTGGAACTAACTAAAAATATATATCTTTAATTTGATTGCATTCATTTAAAAAAGAAGTAACAGTGTTATTTCTCCATGAAGTACCTACTTTGGACAACTGGATTTTATCCTTTGAGACGTATTGCATCCATTCAAAGGCAGTATTAGAAAAGTGGTTTAGACGTTCTTAAAGGAAGAAGCACATTTTCAAATCTTTTAAAAGCATTTCTTGGAGGAAAATAAAACTCCAGAGTATATTAAATGTGAACTGATATTGGGAGAATACAAAAGAGTGAGAAATTATCAGATAGCACCATTAATGCTTCATGCACAAACTTACTGAATGGAAAACAGACTAAAAACTTGCCACAAAATGTCATTATTAAAGATTTCCATTTGAAACTTATATGAAAGTACTTAAAAAAAAAAAAACTTTGGTGTTATTCCAAAGGCAAACTGGTATCTCTTTTTAGGAATAAGTCACTTTGATTTATGTAGCTGAAAGAAGCTAACACTTCAAAAGAAGATTCACGCTTAATATAGTTCTATTTTATACTTATCCACATTTATTTCTTAGCACTCAAACACAATGACTGTCTCCAAAGAAATTCATAAGGCTATTAAGTTATTAATGGATGGAGGAGTGATGGTATTGCACTCTATTCATTAGGTCTTACCAGATCTCTCTGCTTATCTCAGAGAGTTGTCTCGGAATAACTCTTCTCTTTCATATTGGTAATAAAAAAATACTTTAAACATATCATTAGCTAATATTTGAGGCATTAAGTAACACCCGAAGTCCAGCCATAATTTGATAATATATCTTTAGTGCATCTTGTTCTCAAATTTTTCTTGCACATCCTACATATAAGAAACATTAAGGAAGAATCATTCATTTTTCCACTCCTTCAATCCATAAACATTTATTAATTGTTTAATATGTACGTTTAACTGGTTAAACTACCTCACTATTCTTCATTCATTTCTTTTTCTTTTTAAACATTTTCTGACAAGTATGGTTCTAAATCCACCTGGAAATGCATTGATAGGTGTCCACTTCAGTTCAACAAACATTTACTAAGCATTTACTATGAGTCAGCTATGACACTAGATGAAAGAGATGCAAAATGGGCAAGACATAGTCCCTCTCCACAAGGTTCTCCCAATCCATTGTAGAAGCAGACACATAAAATGTTATTTCAATACAGCGAAATTCTATGGAAGTTTCACTATATTGGAATATAGTTCCAAAATGGAGGCCAGCACAGGGTGTAACAGAGGTAGAGAAGAGGGCCTTGAGGTCTGGAAACTTGTGGTCCATGTGAGCAGCACATGACCATATGGCATGTTGTCTTTCCCCAGCAACTTTTTAGGACTCTGCTTTTCCCGTAAAAGTGTGTAGGGAGAGGAAGAAAAGAAGGAGTTACATCCAAGTCTATGTCCTGGCAGGCAAAAATGGTTCTGTGAGAAACCCTTATGATATAATCAAATTACCTTTCTATCACTCATTAGGGAGATTTTATTTTAGTACTACCAGAAATATAATAGTTGAATTTTGTATTTCAAAAGTAGCGGCCAAGCGTGGTGGCTTACACCTGTCATCCCAACACTTTGGGAGGCCAAGGCGGGCAGATCACGAGATCAGGAGTTCGCCTGACCAACATGGTGAAATCCCGTCAAAAAATACAAAATACAAAACAACAACAACAACAAAAAAACCTACAAAAATTAGCCGGGCATGGTGGCGTGTGCCTGTAACCCTAGCTACTCAGAAGGTTGAGGCAGGAGAATTGCTTGAACCCAGGAAGCGGAGGTTGCAGTGTAGTGAGCTGAGATTGCACCACTGTACACCAGCCTGGATGACAGAACGAGCCTCTGTCTCAAAAAAAAAAAAAAAAAAGAAAGAAAAAAGAAAAAAGGAAAAAAAAGGTAGCGCATAATCTGGCATCCAGCTCTGAATTGCTCTGATGTAATAGAGAGTGATGAATTCAAGTTTCTTGTTAGAGGATGATGGCCTGGTAGTCACCATCACATCCAGAAGAGGATGCTAAGCCAAGAGACTACCCAATGAAATGATCTGCAGAATACATGGAAGCAAGTCTCCTTCAGACAATCAGGAACAGTCTCTGTTCAACAATTTCCCCATCTCGCCCCCTGCCCCTTTAACTACAACCCAACTTCCAGGAGGAGGGTAGAGGTTTTGTTTTTTTCCTATAAAGATCTAATAAATGGCTTGGTAGATTCAGGGTTTCTAGAACATCTGAGATGAGAATTCAAACTTTTTAACTTTGCAGTCTACATCCTGGGGGGTATGGCCCCATTCAGGTGGGTTTATATCTGGGATGAGCAGAGAATCATCATTACTAATTATCACTGCACTTTTAGATACGGCTTCAGGATCCTTCTCAGCATACAGGGTTAAGGAGTCATTGCAATTTGAATGTGGTACACAAGATGAAATCTTTTTGCCACCATTGGTTTATACACATAAAAGAGGTGGCTCTATAGGCATACATGAAAATTAGTTTTAGTCTTATTCTATAGCCATGAGTAAGACACACACACACACACGCAAATGGTGGTGAACATTTTAAAAATATGTTCCACACTTAATTAATTGAATTTTTAAAGCAGTGGTGGACAGAAGAGGCATTTTTAACTAAAATCAGAGAAGTTATTTCCTAACATTGTTCATGCCATTTTTTAATTTTCAGCGTTTTCAGGAGGCTAATCTTCACCTTACTTTCTCATTAGTAAATGGGTAGATTGCCAATGCTCTACAAGGCAATAGCTATTATAAGAACGGGTCTTTTCAAATTGTGCTGGTGCCTTGAGTTGAACCCAGACTTTTGAGCCTCTGTTGGCTGCAGCAGCAGCAGCTGCTTTCACCCTGGTCTTCTGCTCTAGCAGGGAGCCAGAGCACTGAAACATAATCATTCTCACAGGATATTTTTAGATTATTGATTTGGTGCTTTATTGTTTCCTTATTTTTGGAAATGTATGAATGATTTCGACAGAAACTAATCTGAGCTGGAAACCCTTTCCAAATATTGCTCTCCTCTATTTCTTTCTCTCTCTGTGCATTATATTTATTAGATATTTATTAGAATATTTGGTAGTTCAAGTGGAATATATTTGAGTTAATTTCCAAAAGGCTTATTATTAAATTATAATAGAAAGCAAAGAAGCTCAGATACGGAAAGGCCTGCTGGAGATTTTAAACCATTATTCATTCTAATTATTCATTTGCTCACTCATTTCGATCATTCATTCAGTAAATATTGAGTGTTTATGTGTACAAAAATAATATTAAAGAATTCCTAAACGTTTTCAGACAAGAAGAATCAATGATTGGCTCTAATAATTTGCTCTAATGTTTATAGTACTTTTAAGGAGATTTTTCTCCTATATAAATTCAAAATTGTTTTCTTAAATGCAAATTTATTTACTCAGCAGAAAAGAAACAGACAATATGCTATTTACAAACTGTTACACATGCATGGGAAACAGTAATAAGGGGATGACTATAAAGAAAAACAGGCCGGGTGCAGTGGTTCACGCCTGTAATCCCAGCACTTCGGGAGTCCAAGGTGGGCGGATCTCCTGAGGTCAGGCATTCGAGACCAGCCTGGCCAACATGGCGAAACTCTGTCTCTACTAAAAATACAAAAAAAATTAGCTAGGCGTGGTGGCGCACGCCGGTTGTCGCAGCTACTTGGGGAGGCTGAGGCAGGAGAATTGCTTGAACCCAGGAGGTGGAGGTGGCAATGAGCTGAGATCACGCCACTGCACTCCAGCCTGGGCGAAACTCCATCTCGAAAAAAAAATTTTTTTGAAATAAACAGAGCAGAACTCTCTCTTACAAAATAGGGCATTTGGAAAATTAAAAATTCACTTTAATATGTTGTCCACTGCTCAGAGCATTTTGGGATCTAACTCCAGAGAGGATCTTTTGAATGCTAAACCCCAGTCCTTTGAGACTAGACTGACCTTTTTCACTGCTCAGGGAGATAGTATAGTTACGTAGAGAGAGCACTGGGGAAAAGACAGTAAGGTGCGTAATCTAGCTCTCACGTTAACTAGATTTGTGAATTACAGCCAGCCATTTAATCTCTCTGGGACTCAGTTTTCTCATTTACAAAATGAGATCAGTAGCTACCAATCTTTTTTAGTTCAAAGACTGTTTTTAAAGTTTCTGTTTTTGTTTTTTAAATCCCAAGAATCTCCACATGGCAAAGCTATCCTTCTGGTATCAGTTGATTGAGAAAAGGCTCCTGTTTGCCTAGCTTTGTTTCCCTCTGCAATGACTCAGCAACCCCCAGAGGGAGGGACCACCCGTCACCTGATGCGGGATAAAGTAGCCTGTAAAATCTGTGCTTGAGTTACTCTTCTATGAATCAATGTACTCATGGAAACCATTAGTTAAAGCATGAAAGGAAAGTATTTCTTTAGGCTATGACTCACAGAAAAAAAAAAAAAAGGAAAAAGGAAAAAAAGAACCAAGGACTACAAACAGATTAAATGCAATAATCAAGGGCTACTCACCACATTAATAAATTAGTCACTACTCATTCTTCTAAAGCAAACATAAGCATATCACCCTCTAACCCATCCACATATTTGGAAAAATACCCATGACTATGTATTCAAACAACGCTATTTTAAAAATAAAGATGTTATTCTTCTCAGTCAATATTTTAGGAAATAATCATCATGGAAAGTTAAACGATAAGCTAGACATGGCTCACCCTGTTTTTATAGTACATAAAAATGTGCTGCTAATATACAGAAATACAATCGATTAGTACATTGACCTTGTATTCCATGACCTTGCTAAATTTAACTAACAGTTTTAGTAAACATTTTGTAGATTCCTTAGGATTTTCTTTGTAAACAATCATGTATTTCAACAGTATAGACAGTGTTAGTTCTTCCTTTCCTATATTTATGCCTTTTGTTTCTTTTTCTTGTCTCAGAGCAGTATTTAGAACTTCTCAGACCACTATTTAGAACTTTTACTATTTCTATTTAACGTTGTTAAAGCTGTTGTAAAAGCTGACACCCTCACAATTCCCAGTATTAGGGGGCAGCACCCAACATTTGACCATTAAGTATGATGTTAGCTATAGGTTTTTGTAGATGCTCCCCATCAGACAAGAATTCCCTTCCAATCCTAATTTGCTGGGTTTTTTATGAACTTATGTTCAATGTTGTCAAATGCTTTTCTGCTACTATGATCAAAAAGAACATCAAGCTTTTAAAATGTATTGAGACTTTTTTTTTTTTTGAAAGGGAATCTCACTCTATCGCCCATGCTGGAGTACAGTGGCAAGACCTCAGCTCACTGCAACCTCTGCCTCTCAGGTTCAATCAATTCTCCTGCCTCAGCTTCCGGAGTAGCTGAAACTCAGGCACATGCCACTGTGCCCAGCTAACTGTTTTATATTTTTAGTAGATGGGGTTTCGCTGTGTTGGCCAGGCTGCTCTCAAGCTCCTGACCTCAGGTGATCCGCCCGCCCTGGCCTCCCAAAGTGCTGGGATTACAGGCATGAGCAACCGCACCCGGCCGAGACTTGTTTAATGGCTTAGTAAATGGCTTGTCTTGGTCAAGGTACCGTATGCAGTCAAAAACACTGTGCATTATTCAGTTGTTTGATACAATGTTTTAGACATGTCTATTGTTCTTTAGATTTTCTATGTCTGTACTGGTATTTTGCCTAGTTGTTATATTAAATACTGAGAAAAAATTGTTAAAATTTCCAATTACGAGTGTGCACTTGTATATTACTTCCTTTATTTCTATCAATTTTTGAGTTATGTATATTGAAATTTTTTATTAGGTATATACACATTTATAAATTGTCTTTCTGATGAACTGATGCATTCACCACTATGAAATATTCCTGTCTCTGGTGAGACTGTCTGAAGTCTACTTTAATGTCAGTAACATCACTTCAGCTTTCTTGTGTGTAGTGTTTTCACGGCATACCTTTTTTTTTAGACAGAGTCTTGCTTGTCAACACCCAGGCTGGAGTGCAATGGCGTGATCTCGGCTCACTGTAACCTCTGCTTCCCAGATTCAAGCAATTCTCCTGCCTCATTCTCCTGAGTAGCTGGTATTACAGGGATGCACCACCATACCTGGCTAATTTTTGTATTTTTAGTAGAGATGGGGTTTCACCATATTGACCAGGCTGGTCCCAAACTCCTGACCTCAGGTGATCCGCCTGCTTTGGCCTCCCAAAGTGCTGAGATTACAGGCATGAGCCACTGCACCTGGCCTGGTATACCTTTTTAATCCTTTACTTTCAACCTGCGTTTTAATTTTTTCAAAAGTGTCTCTTGTTAAAATGAAGTATGCTTATTTCTACCCATATAATGAAAATCTTATTTTAATCTTTCCGTTATGGTAGAAATCCTTCCGATACGGTGTGGCTGAGTCCGCATCCAAATCTCATCTTGAATTGTAGTTCCCATAATCTCCACGTGTCATGGTAGGGACCAGATGGGTGGTAACTGAATCATGGGGACATTTACTCCCATGCTGTTCTCATGATACTGAGTTCTCATGAGACCTGATGGTTTTCTAAGGGGCTTTCCCCACTTTGTTCAGCACTTCTTCCTGCCACCCTGTGAAAAAGGTGCCTTTCTTCCCCTTTGTCTTCTGCCATGATTGTAAGTTTCCTGAGGCTTTCCCAGCCATGCAAAACTGTGAGTCAATTAAACCTCTTTTCTTCGTAAATTACCAGTTTTGGGTATTTCTGCATAGCAGCATGAGAATGGACTAATACACCTTCTGTAGAATAAATAATTACCCTGTTTATTCATTTTAGAAATTCAGCATCTCTAACATTTTTCTCATAATGTGGGGCACACTTGTACACATAATCATTCCTCAAAGAATGCAATGTGCTTAGAGTCAGTGAGACTAAATCAGTAGGTTCTGAGAATAGTATCTTGGACTTCCAACATATATGACAGCCAGTTTAATTTGAATTTATATTTTTGGCAATTACTTAAGATATCCAAATTATAACTGTCTCTGCATTTTCTCAAGAAACTGGTCTTTTGTATTAAAGAAATTAAGGAAATTACGCCTGGAAATTAAGGAAATAAAATAGTTTATGTTTAAGTGAATCTCGGTGCAGAAAATACAAAATGTTACCACTGGGAAGCCTTTTGTCACTCATCCTTATGAGGCATTCCAGGGGAATGAAACCAGTGTGTGCTGGCATAAAAGAATGAAGACACAGTTACTGAACAACTGCTGTGGGCAGTGCCTTGCAGAGCTGTGAGTAATACAAAACATAGATGAAAGAGTTTCAGCCTCAATGAATCTGATTGTGCTATCCATTTTCCCTTTGCCCCTCTAGCTCTACTCTACACCATTCTCTCCTCAATTCTGTGTCCTGGTGACTCTTCTGAAATGTATAAATCAGTTCTCTTGATCTCTGGCTTGCAGCTGTTTTTGACCAACGGTAAGCATCAGTAGGAGATCAGAGGAAGGGACGAAAGGAAAGTCTTGATATTTATTCCCTTGGCTCTCATCCTGTGGAATCATCATGAGCTGGCTACCTCTCTCTACTGAAGGTCAAGGCCCCTATAAGGAACCTTTCTTCATACATTTGTCTTTTTCTGAGTTCTTGAACTTGCAGGCCTAGGGATGGAAACAGAACCCACTTCCAGCAGCCCTGCAGCATTGAACTATCTTTTGTTGTTTGTCCCATGCATACCTTTCCATTGTTTCCTCATGTCCTATGCACACCTTTATTAAACACTCTTCTGTTTAGTCTATTTGAGTATGCCATTCCTTTCCTGCTGGAACCTGATGCAGGAATATGATGAACTAATAATTAGCAATATAAAGCATTATGCGATAAGGGCCATATAAATATTGTAAATTGTAACATAATTTGCTGAACAAGTGGAGAGTAGACAGAAATCTCCAATGCTTAGGGTCCTAAAGGAAGGTGTCCAAGAGAAGGGGAGACTGGACAAGCAGAAAAAAGAAGACCCATTGAAGAGAGACAAGCAGTGAGGGAGCAAGAACAAAGTGTATTGAAGGCACAGTGGTAAAACAAGCCAGGTCCTGCTCAGATCGGATTGTTCAGATCAGACTGTTTAGGGTAGTGATTCTGTGGAGACTCATGCACTGAATGACATTAATACTGGGAACACATCTTACTTGAAATTCCTCACAGTCTAAGGAATTTCTCTTCCAGTCAGAAAGTGTGAAGACTAGTGAAGGTGACATTATTGATGATATGATTTGAATCATGTCCCCACCCAAATCTCATGTCAAATTTTAATTTCCAGTGTTGGAGAAGGTGAGAGGTGATTAGATGATGGGGGCAAAGTTCTCATGAGTGGTTTAGCAGCATCCCCCCATGCTCCTGCATAATGAGTGAGTTCTCACGAGATCTAGTTGTTTACAGGTCTGTAGCATCTCCCCACGTCTCTTTCTTTCTCCTGCTCCAGCCATGTGAAGTGCCATCTTCCCCTTTAAGATTCCACCATGATTGACACCAAGGAGATGCTACACATCTACAGCCTGTGGAGCCGTGAGCCACTTAAACTTCTTTTCTTTATAAGTTACCCAGTCTCAGGGATTTCTTTATAACAGTGTGAGAATGAACTAATACAACTGGGATAACGGTGGATGCGCTCCAATTTCAGTACTTCACTATTATTCGCAGCAGACCACTTGTTTCATAACTATGACAACATGCTATGGCTGAGAATCTTTGCCGTGTGCCATTATAGACTAAAGTTTCCATGTTAATGTGTTTAAGAATAAACTTTACTAAAGGTTGCTGATTTGTAAACTTGCAATTCTTGGGTTCCGCTCACCAAAAATTCTAATTCAGCAATTCTCTCAGAGAGATTGAACAATATGCATTTTTTAACAAGACACGTACTTGATTCTGAATCAAACCATAGAGGGAGAAACATGTTTGTGGACAATAATTGTCATGAAAGGTTTTCAATCAAAGGGGTGAACTAATGGCAGTGGTCTTTTAGAAAGATTAGTCTGGCCATAGGACACAAGATAGACTGGATGTGGAAAGAATGAGGACAGGGAAGGTAGTCGAGAGAAGACTCTAAAAGTTCAAATAGATGGGACTGAACACCTAGCATGAAAAGATGAGCAAGAAATGAAATTAAGGGAAGGGACACATATGAGCAAAGTGAAAAATGGGCAGGTATTTATTATTAATTGACCTTTATGGTATGGGGGTTTAAAACATGTCAACAAGTGTTTTTTTTTTTTTTTTTTTTTAACACTCCTATTTTTTAAAAAGTGGATTCTAATTCCGCTCCCCTTGAATATAGGCCAGTCTTAGTGGCTCATTCTTAACAAATAGAAAGTGATGGAAGTGACAGTTTATGACTTCTAAAGCTAGGTTACAAAAGGTGATAGGGCTTCCTTCTGGCTCTCTCAAGTTAATGCCTTTAGAGCCCTGAGCTGCTATGGAGTCCAGCTACCCTGAGACTTCCATGCGGAGAGATGAGAAGAGATGCCTGAGGAGCCTCAGTTGTTCCACCCCCAACAGTTTCAGTCTTCCCAAACCAAGCATGAGGTATACAGATTGAGAAGACTTTGAGATTACTGCAACCCCAACTACCATTTAAATGCAACCTCAGAAGTGATGTTGAGTTGAAACCAATCAGCTGAGCAGTTCTTGATTTCCTGACCCATAGAAAGCATGTGAAATTACAAATATTGTTGTTTTAAGCCATTAAGTTTTTGGGTTGATTTGTTATGCAGCAACCGTGCCTTGATATACATGGCAAAGTTGAAGATGACTCTAATTTTATCTTTATACAAAGTTTGGATATTGATTCTCCACTTGGCATAGGACAATTATAAAAATCTCATCAGCCTTTTAACTTTAATGGTCTTTTGTAGCATCACAGCACATTGCAATAAAAATAAATGAATAATCGTTGTCTATTAATATATTATCAATTTCAAAACCTAATTATTAAATAATTATAAACAAGCTTCTAAGTCATTAGTTCCAAGGGAAAGCATCAACATTTTCTTTTAATATTTTCATGAAAGTGCTAATGCTTAGAAAAAATATTGCATAATTAAAATTAAGTCACTCGTCTCCCTTACGAACCACAAATCAAATTATGAGTTTGTCAAATCAATTCACTATGCAAGTACGATCATAGCCCTCTGAGGGTTAATTTTCTTTTATCTCTAACATTTTTTTAAAAACCATATTTAGTTGAGAATTTTTCATATATCCACTCTCACTCACTCAAACTCAGAACTTACTCTATTTTAGACTCCTTAAATGGCAATGCTGAGGCTAAATTACAGATCCTAGAGGAAATCACAAATAGAAAAAGAAAAAAAATGAACAGATCGTCATTCTACATGCTTCAGCAGGCCTCACTCTCCTTCATCCCACAGTGCATGACAAATGGAGTTCACAAGGACTGTGTTTGCTCCAGGGCCACAACCTTCCTAAGCACAATTCCTGGAGTCCTTTCTGTCTTACTCAAGAAGCCGGAAGGAATGCAACTGAGTAAGAGTGGCATTTAGGAGGCTGTGGGGGCTTTAAAGTCCCTTCCCATCATGACCCCTCCACTATGATCCAAGTAAAAATGCTTCATGTCTGCTAGCACCAAGCATCAGTACTTTTATAAACAGCATACTCCACATCTCAGAAAACAAAAGCACCACCATGAACTGCAGCTTTCAACAGGAGTTTGAATTTGTGTTAAAGAAACTATTCCTTCAGTCATTCCCCACATGATCTCTGAGAGTTTGGTATCAGACATATTCAATTCCCTAGCCCAGGATTCCTTAACTAGGGTGCACACATCCAGGAGGATGGCTCGAGATGACAAATTGCGGTGCAAAAAGAAATATTAGATCTTCTGTTCAAATTGACTTTTTAAATTTAACAAGCAGAATAAATTAAGCTTCATCAATCTTTGGCATATAGACTGACATTGTGGCACCCACTGTACCAAAGAGTCACCTGTCGGTGACATAGGATCTACATACTTTGTGAGGCATTTTTTTGTGACAAAACATTTTTTTTTGTGACAACACAAAATCACTATCCAGTCAGTTTAGTTTTAATCAAACCTTTGAATCCTGTCTCATAAAGTTTTTAATCAGATCTTTGAGTCCTGTCTCATAAAGTTTTAATCAAGTTTCTTCAAAGTAGTTTCATTTTAAATCACATTGTGCTTAAAATGTTAGTGAGATAAAATAGTTTTTATACTAAAATAAAATATAAATTGCTAAAGTTATTGGTTATTTCACCTTCATCTCTCCTTCTTAAATATTCTTTGTGTATGTTTTATAGTTCACATTCTAATGTATACTAAGGGCTCAAATAACTTACTGGTAGTATGCATGATCAAAAAAGTATGGAGAATAATATCCAATGTATTAAGTGAAAAAAACCAAAATATGAGAGCAAGAGTCTATACACATGCTTCCTTGTATAAAATATCTCTGGAAGGATAAGGTGTCTGCTTTCTGGGAAGTTACCTGAGGACAAGAATGAGAGAGAGTTTCCAGTGTATGTAATTTTATATCCTTAAAATACTCAGCTACCTAAACTTGTTGTCTATTTGAAATTAAAGTTTTAAAAAAATGAGAGACCATATGCTAAACATTGTATGTATTTATACCCTATTATGCATGATTATATGTACATGTATTTTACCATAAGGGTACATTATTCATTCATCTTTGTGTTTCCAGAACAAAGTACAATAGCCCAGAACATGATAGCATCTCAATAAATATCTGTTGTTAAATGAAACTACTTGGAAGGATTATGTGAAAAGCTCTCATCTTCTCCTGAGATACCGGTGTCATTTCATAATCTGGAATACTATGGACCTTACAGGTGTTCTCCTCTCTCCCATTCACTTTATTCTCCTGCTAGAATTAAATAGTACCTTTACAAATTTATAGCTAGATTGAAGAAATAAGTTCTAGTGTTCTATACCACTGTAGGATGACAACACTTAACAATAAATATATAGTTTCAAATAGCTAGAAGGAGGATGGAGGACATTGAATATTCCCAACATACAGAAATGATCAACGTTTGAGATGATGGATATGTTAATCACCCTGATCTGAGCACTATACACTATATCTATTGAAACATCATTCTGTACTCCATAAATATATATGATTATTGTGTATCAATTTAAAAAATCAAATTGTTACATTAAAAAGTACAAAAATAATATCTTTAAATGTATTGTGTTTATATCATCTGTACTTCTTGGTCCTTTCTCCCAGTCTTTTCTTTATTTTTATTTTTTTGGTTGTCATTTGTTTGATTCATTTAGTATGAGTTGATTTTAGGTTATAAAAGCCCAACAATTATAGCTAGAGAATATTCCGGCATATTAATCTATGTTTCTAAAAAAGTAGGTGGTAGTTAAGACTGAAGCCTCAGGACCTGCTCAGACAGCCTGGTTCAAATACCACCTCTGCCTCTTGATACGTGTGACTTGGAGCAGATTCCCCAGCCTCCTTGAAAACGCAGCCTCCATCTCCTTACATGTAAAATTAGAGCAACTCTTCTATTTATATCATAAGATTGTTTTGAGGATCAACATCAATATATTAACATATATGGGTTCAGAACAATGGCACATAGTAAATTCTCAATATATGTTCAATATTGTCATTACTATGACTATAATTATTTTATAATTTCTCCCCCTCTTCCCCTTTGTCCATCAAACAAATAGTTAGCTCTGTACTTCATTGCCTCATGGAAGATACGTGGCAGGCAGAGGCAAAGACTTCTGCTTTCTTACAGGCTGTGTCTTTAGGGAGAATCTTGATGGACTGGACATGCCCTGTAGGGAGCAGCGTAAGGGAGAGGATCTGACTGCATAGGTATCTTTGTCTGAGGGCACAGGCTGTACTGAAAAAGAAGTAAAATAAGTAACAGGATCCTAAGAATTAGGGCAACAGCTGCCCACAGGGTACGGAGAGCAAACTCACAGACTCAGTTCTGCCAGCAGAGGGCCATAGCTGAGACAGGGGAGGACAGGGTGTGCTGTAGAGTATGGACTCCATTGCCTTATAAAGACCAGGTTGGTGATGGAAAGGAGAAAGAAGGCCGGGCTGGGGGACTGGGTTGGTGATGGAAAGGAGAGAGAGGGCCGGGCTAGGGAGGAAGAGGAGCTGCTGTGAACTGGGGAGCACCTACCTTGCCTAACAACAGACACTACTCACAGGTAGGAATGTAGACTCAAAGCTGCCAAATCTCCAAAATTTTCAAGAAAAGCAAAAGTCTGCTTTTGAATTGGTAAGCTCCCAATTTTAAAATTTGGTGCACACCTAAAAAAATTGTCTGCAGCCCACATTCAGCCTCAGGGCGACCTGTTTGTGACCTCAAGGTTAGAGAAAGCTAGTGGTCTAGAGTCTGTATGCCCTGCAAGATTGGAAACCTAGCTCTGTTCTTGCCTGCTGGTGGCTTTAAGCAAGTTATCACCTGAGCCTTGGTTTCCTTATCTGTAAGTGGAATAATGACAGCTAATGATGGGGAGGAAAGTGATAACATGGTAAAAATCAGGAATAAAATGTATACATTCAAATATAAATACTGTTGTAGAAACAATATACTTTGCTTGTACCAAAAACAGAATAAAAAATATAGAAATGGTGGAAAAACCAGGTCAGTTTAACATCAATCAGTGTCTATAAATACAATAGAAAGAAGTCTGGATCTTTGCAACATTTGGGGTCACAGAAATAATTTTTTCGGTACACACTTGGAAGAGAACTAGCCAGCATCATTATGAAGGAAGGTCTGCAGAGGTTCTTTTTTTTTTTTTTTTTTTTTTTTTTTTTTGAGGCGGTGTCTCGCTCTGTCGCCCGGACGGGAGTGCAGTGGCCGGATCTCAGCTCACTGCAAGCTCCGCCTCCCGGGTTCACGCAATTCTCCTGCCTCAGCCTCCCGAGCAGCTGGGACCACAGGCGCCCGCCACCTCGCCCAGCTAGTTTTTTGTATTTTTAGTAGAGACAGGGTTTCACCGTGTTAGCCAGGATGGTCTCGATCTCCTGACCTCGTGATCCACCCGTCTCGGCCTCCCAAAGTGCTGGGATTACAGGCTTGAGCCACCGCGCCCGGCCTGCAGAGGTTCTTAAAAGGCAGCTGGGGACACCAAACCACTCCTGAAAAGTTAATCACATAGAAGTGAATATACAAGCCTAATTAGGACAGGGAAGAAGGCAGCACTGTGGGATCAATCCCTCAGAGGGAGAAGTTGGAAGAAAAACTGGATGGAAAGAAAAGACAGTACATGTAGTCGAGGGACTTTGGGCTATATTAAATATGTAAAACCAAGATGTGTATCTGAGAACACCTCAGGTCCATGGTTGTCTGTGCTGATTGCATCCGTGGTGATGTGAATGAATCAGATTGCTCGAGGGATTTTTTTTTTTTTTTTTTTTTTGATAGAGTCTCACTCTGTCACCTAAGCTGGAGTGTGGTGATGTAATCTTGCCTCACTGCAACCTCTGCCTCCTGGGTTCAAGTGATTCTCCCGCCTCAGCCTCTCAAGTAGCTGGGATTACAGGCATGTGCCACCATGCCTGGCTAATTTTTGTATTTTTAGTAGAGACAGGGTTTTGCCGTATTGGCCAGGCTGGTCTTGAACTCCTGACCTCAAGTCATCGCTTGCCTTGGCCTCCCAAAGTGTTGGGGTAACAGGCATGCGCTACCATGCCCAACCCTAGATTGCTTTAGGAACCAATTCTTAGAAGGCAGAGTTGATAGAAGACTACGGTGAAGGGCACAGCGACTATACAACTCAACCCATATCCATGTACCTAGAAGGGGTGAGACCACCCAATGCTGAGTGAGAGAGGGGATTGTCAACAACTTCCTCATAGGATTGACGTGAATTATAATCACGTATTTAAACCACAGCACATATTTAAACCACAGCTATGTGCCTGGCACTTGGCACATACTTCCTAAATATTACTTCTCCTACCATGGACTTATTTTGGAACTCTGGATTATCATCATTCTGGCTGCAAATAATGAATTATTATTTCTTTTCTGCTTCAGGAGCAGTAGGGGAGGAAGGGATGAGGGAGATGGGATGTGTTCATTAGTGGGCTTCTAAATGCTTCTTGCCCAGTGGTGTAAATGTCCCAGGACTCTAGCTGACAGATCACTAGAGTGGTTTCCAGTCATTCTAAGTGGTAGAAAACCTTCTTCAAAGTCTTACATGGAACCTCAGAACAGAACAAAATCAGAACTGTTCTGGGTAGCCTTTAACACCTCAAGGTGGCATCTAAGGGTTTCATCAACCAATTTGAAAAACAGTCCCTAGAAGGATCCTGGTCCTTCTGCCTTCAAAGCCTCTGACAATGAGTAATGGATTCAATATCGGGGGGGAAAAGCTCTGACAAAAGAAAGGGAAGAGTTGGCTCTTCTCCTTATAAATCTATGGAGTGTTTATCTTTAATATGGTCTAATGACAATAACGACTTCCTTTTGTTGAGTGTTTACTATGAGCCCCAAACTGTGCTAGAACTATAGATATTTTATATCATTTAATCTTCACAATAATCCTGTGAGATATTATTATTCTCATTCTTCAAAGGAAAACACCGAGCCTTCAAGAGGGTCCGTAAATTAGCCAGTAGTATGTACTGAATGAGAGTCAAACTTACTATATGATGCTGTAATCAACTCTATTGATTTACATGAGGATCTGAGAAATAAGAATCTCAGAAATTGAACTCAAGATCACTTTTTATGCAGCCACTTGAATCTTTCCTTTGTCTGAATACCCACGACACAAATATTTATTTGCCACTTCAAATACATTTAATAGAACTCAGTGTAGTAAAGGAATGTGCTGAGTTAGCAGGCAGGTGTGAGGGTCCTGAAGGTGGCAGCGGTAAGAAGAGAAGAAGACAAGAAGGAAGTTTACCACATGAATGAGTCAGTTCTGCCGTAAAGAGAACAGAAGAGAAGTCTGTCTGGGGAGACAAACAGAAATACCCACAAACACAAACAATAATTTTATAAAGATGGAGCATTAAGAATTGGTTAGAAAAGAATAGCTCATTCATAATAGTAGCAAACCTATAAACAATTATACTTAGGAACAAAACTAACAAAATTGTATAAGATATTTACATGAAAAACTATAAAACCTTATTAATGAAGAACATAAAACATATTAGACTTGAATAACCAGAGTGACATGACAATGTTCATGGATGGGAATATGTGAGTCCTCTTAAAATTAATCTATATATATAATATAATCTATATTGAAATTCAAATCAAAATCTCAGCAGTTTTTTATGAATCTGACAAACTGATACTAAAATTTATAAAGAATAAATGTATAGGCATACTTAAAAAAGAACAGAAGGGGTGGAATTGTTCTTTGGATATCAGGATATAATTTAGATTTCTTCAACTAAAACCATGATATTGGTGCAGAAATATGCAAACAGACAAAAGAACTGAATAGAGAAACCATAAACAGACCAGTGTCTATATAGGAATAAGTCATTTCAATGAAAGAAAAGATGCGCAAGTCAACAAATGTTCTTTGGACCACTGAATACATTTTTCATTTCAATTCAAAACATACAATAAAGTTATACTGCTACCTCACACTATACAAAAGAATTAGTGTACATAGAATAAATACCTGGACCTTTAAAACGAAACTAAAAATAACTAGAAAACTACAGAAGATTTTTATGAGACTATGGGGAACACTTTCTTAAGATCCAAATGCAAAAGCCAAAGGGAAAATAATGAAAAATACACCAATTCCAATTTAAATTTCTGTAGGACAAAACATATCTTGAACATGACTGAGAAAAAATATAAATGGAAGAAAATATTATAAGATATGTAGCAAAGAATTAGTATCTAGAACATCCAAATTGATTTTAAAAACTCAATCTAACAAGAAAAGAGTGGGGGCAAGGTTTTGTTTGAACAATTCTCACAAAATGAAATACAGGTGGCCAAAAAACACATTTGTAAATGTTTCAGTTCACTAGTAATTTGACGAATGCAAATTAAAATAGCAACACAGAAACATTTCTAATCCATCAGATAACCTAAAATAAAAAGGTAAGTACTGGTGATAAAACAAATTTTAAAGCAACATGAATGTTCACTAATAAAATACAATGTATTTATAGAATGTAACATGAAATTGTTATAAGGATGAGCTAGGTCTATATGTATTGACACAGATAAGCTCAAAAACAGAATGCACAGTGAAAAAAAGCAAGTTACAGAATTATATAAATAGAACTGAGGAAAGAGCAGGAGCAGATCACTGTGAAAAATAGGAAGTGGTACAGCATATCTAATGTGTAGATAGGTACATAAAACTGGAAAATTAGTTGGGACCAGAGAGTTGAATATATTATTAATCACGATCAATTTGAGTGTTTGTGTGTGTTTATAGATTTGGTATAGACTTCCCTCCTTCATTTTCTTTCTTTTTTTCAATTTTTATTTTTAAGTTCCAGGACACATGTGCAGGATGTGTAGGTTTGTTACATAGGTATATAGGTAAACATGTGCCATAGTAGTTTGCATACATATCAACCCATCACTTAGGTATTAAGCCCTGCACGCATTAGCTAATTTTCCTAATGCTCTCCCACGCCCGACCCCACCACCCTGCAGGCCCTAGTGTGTGTTGGTCCTCTTTTTGTGTCTATGTGTTCTCATTGCTCTGCTCCCACTTGTAAGTGAGAACATGTGGTGTTTGGTTGTCTTACTTTTTTTTTTTTCTTTTTTTTTAAGACAGTGTCTCACTCTGTCACCAAGGCTGGAGTGCAGTGGCACCATCTGGGTTCACTGCAGCCTCAGCCTCCCAGGTTCAAGCCATTTTCCCACCTCAGCCTTCCAAGTAGCTGGGACTACAGCACACGTCATCACACCCAGCTAATTTTTGTATTTTTTGTAGAGATGGAGTTTTGCCATGTTGCCCAGGCTGGTCTTGAACTCCATTTTCAATAATAACGTCATGGAGCTCTTACCGGTTTCAGCTTTACTATTTGGTTAATAAATCCTCCCCATGGAAATCCATCTTTTCTCCTCACTCCCATTCTATGAATATGAAATTCTATAACCTTTTAAAAACACATTGCTTAGGTTTTCACTGTGGACTCTGGGCTATCTAGTGAAATCTTGGTTAGCAGTATGTTTAGTTGGCAGTGAAAAGATCTTAGACTTTTCCATGCTTGCCTATCTTGATTCCTTTCCCCTCACTAACCTTTAAACAATCAAGCCAAAAGGTGAGAAAAAGACTTTACTTACTTATTTATTTATTTATTTATTTATTTATTTATTTTTGAGATGGAGTCTCGCTCTTGCCCAGGCTGGAGTGCAGTGGTGCTGTCTCAGCTCACTACAAGTTCCGCCTCCCAGGTTCACGAAGAAGTTACTATACAAAGCCAAGAAGTACAGCCAGGTGGCTACTATGGTAGATAAGTACAGTCTTATGTCCTCCTTTTCTTTTAAAATGACAGGCCTGGGGACTGGGAGAGTCCAGCTCTTGGGCTGAGAAGTAAGGAAAAATGGCGCTATGCACAGCAAGCAGCTTGTGGTAGACTCCTAGTTGTCTATGGAAACTTGTTTTCCTTTCTTCCATGATAACAGCTCTGTAGAGACCCATGACTGACCACCTGAGCACATTTCCCACCTCCTTTATAGTCGAGATAAAGCCATGTCACCTAAGTTCTCATCAATGGAGTGTGAGAAATGATGTGTCTGGGACTTAAGAAATTGAGCATACACCTGAGGCAGAGCAAGATGTCAGAACAGACAGCTCCACCATCGTCCCTCTTGTAAAGACACCAAGTTGATGACTATGTACACAGAAAAAATACCTTCATGAGAACCAAAAACCAGGTGAGCACTAACAGTACCTGGTTTGAACTTCATATTGCTGAAAGAAGTACTGACAAGATAGAAAGAACAGTCCTGAATTGTAGATGCCACCCCTCCCTCATCCCTAGAAGTGGCGGGGGAGGGAGAACACAGCAATTGTGAGGCACTGAAGTCATAGATGCTCTCTTAGAGCAGAGAGGAAAACTAGACCAAACTCAGCTAATGTCTGTCTACAGAGGGGCATTTAAACCAGCCCTAATCAGAGGGAATCACCAATCCCAGAAGTCGGAACTTGAATTCCCAC
The DNA here is from genome assembly GCF_009764315.1 of Trachypithecus francoisi. Lineage (NCBI taxonomy): Eukaryota > Metazoa > Chordata > Mammalia > Primates > Cercopithecidae > Trachypithecus > Trachypithecus francoisi. The sequence continues at coordinate 39,131,477 of NW_022681457.1, read as the reverse complement.
AAACCTCACTACCCACTGAGGGCCAAAGTGCTCTTAATCTCTAAGTGAACTTGAAAGGCAATCTAGGCCATAAGGACTGCAACTTATAGGGAAGTCATAGGGTTGAACTAGGCCCAGAGACAGTGGTCGGGTGGGGCAGGGGATGGGGGGATGTGACATAGTAAGACACCAGCTGGGGCAGCCAAGGGAGTGCTGGCATCACTTCTCCTTTAATCCCAGACTGCACAGCTCACAGCTCCAAACGTTGACCTCTTCCTTCTGCTTAAGGAGAGGAGAGTGAAGAGTGAGGAGGACTTTGTCTTGCATCTTAGATACCAGCTCAGCCACAGCAGGATAGGGTGCTGGTCAGAGTCATGAGGCCCCCATTCCAGGCCCTACCTCCCAGATGACCTTTCTAGACACACCGTAGGCCAGAAAGAAATCCACTGCCTTGATAGAAAGAACCCATTCCTGACAGCATTCATCACCTGCTAGCTGAAGAGTCCCTAGGCCCTGAATAACCAGCAGAATACCTAGGTTCTAGATCAATGGCCTTGGTGAGCCTCTGAGACTTGCTGGCTTCAGGCACCAACACTGCTACAGGGAATAGAGAACCAGGTGGGCTCTTGGGGTCCCCAATTACAGGACTTTACTCTTGGATGGCATTTTTGGACCTGCTCTGGGCCAAAGGAAAGCCCACTGCTCTGAAGGGTGAGTCCCAGGCCAGGCAGCATTCACACAAGCTGACTTAAGAGATATTGGGCCTTAAGGAAACCCACTGGTAATAGTCTGGCAGTACTACTCATGACCAGGGGTAATGATGGGTATGGGGTGAGTCTTCTCTGCCTTTGGAAAGAGGAGGGGAGAGTGAGAAGGACTGTGTCTTGTGTTTGACTGCCAGCACAGCTGAAATACAACAGAATAGCAGGTAGACTTCTAAGGTTTTTGACTGTGGTCCCAGACTCGTGGATGGCACTTCTGGACCCACTCACCACCCTGAAAAGAAGGACACAGACCAGGCTGGATTTGCCACTTGCTGATTGTAAAGCCTAAGGACCTTGAGTGAACATAGGCAGTAGCCAGGGAGTGGTTACAGAAGGTGAGACTCAGCACTCTGTTGGCTTCAGGTCTGACTCAGAGTAGTTACAGTGGTGGTGGCCAGAGGGGTGCTTGTGGCACTCCACCCCCAGCATTAGGTGGCTCTGTATGTGTCAGAGAAAGTAAGGGAAGAGAACAAGAATCTCTGCCTGGTAATCAAGAGAATTCTGCCAGATCTTATCCAAGACCATCAAAGCAGGGTCTCCATGAGTCTGCAAGAACCACAGCATTACTGGGCTTGGGGTGCCCCCTAAAGTGGAAACAGCTTAGATCATAACACCCAAGACCTTTCAAATATCTGGAAAGCCTCCCCAAGAAGGGCAGTCACAAATACGCCCAGGCAGTGAAGACTACAATAACTGACTCTTCAATGCCCAGACACCAAAGAACATCTACTGGCACAGACACCATCCAGGAAAACGTGACCTCACCAAATGAACTAAATAAGGCACCAAGGGCTAATCCTGGAGAAACAGAGATATGTGACCTTTCAGATAGAGAATTCAAAACAACTGTGTTGAGGAAACTTCAAGAAATTCAAGATAACACAGAGAAGGAATTCAGAATTCTACCAGATAAATTTAACAAAGAGATTGAAGAATCAAGCAGAAACTTTGGGGCTGAAAAATGCATCACAGTCCTTTAATAACAGAATTGGTTAAGCAAGCAAAAGAAAAAATTAGTGAGCATGCAGAGAGGCTATTTGAAAATACACAGTCAGAGGAGACAAAAGAAAAAAAGAATAAAAACAATGAAACATACTTACAGGATCTAGAAAATAGCCTCAAAAGGGCAAATGTAAGTTATTGGCCTTAGAGAGGAGGTAAAGAAAGAGATGGGGTAGAAAGTTTATTCAAAGGGATAATAACAGAGAACTCCTAAGATTCACTATCCAAATACAAGAAGTTCTAGAACACCAAGCAGATTTAACCCAAAGAAGACTACCTCAAGGCATTTAAAAATCAAACTCCCAAAGGTCAAGGATAAAGAAAGGATTCTAAAAACAGCAAGAAAAAAGAAACAAATAACACCATGGAGCTCCAACACGTCTGGCAGCAGACATTTCAGTGGAAACTTTACCAGCCAGGAGAGAGTGGTGTGATATATTTAAAATGTTGAAGGAGAAAAACTTTCACCCTAGAATAGTGTATCTCGTGAAAATATCCTTCAAACATAAAGGATAAATAAAGACTTTCCCAGACAAACAAAAGCTGAGGAATTTCATCAATACCAAGCTTGTCCTACAAGAAATGCTAACAGGAGTACTTCAGTCAGAAAGAAAAGGACATTATTGAGCAATAAATAATCACCTGAAGGTGCAAAACTAACTAGTAATAGTAAGTACACAGAAAAACACAGAATATTATAACACTGCAGGTGTGGTATGTAAACTACTCTTATCCTAACTAGAAAGACTAAATCACAAACCATCAAAAATAATGACAGCATCTTTTCATGACATAGTACAATAAGATATAAGCAGAAACAACAAAAAGTTTAAAACGAAGTTAAGGTGAGTTTGTGTTTGCTTTCTTTTTGCTTGTTTGATTACGCCAATAGTATTAGGTTAAAATAATGATTATAAGATAGTATTTGCAAGTCTCATGGCAACCTCAAATCAAAAAACATACAATGGATACACACACACACAAAAAGGAGGAACCTAAATGATATCACCAGAGAAAATCATCTTCATAAAGGAAGACAGGAATGCAAGAAAGAAGGAAGAGAAGACCACAAGAAAACCAGAAAACAAATAACAAAATGGCAGGAGTAAGTCCTTAATTATCAATAATAATATGAATGTAAATGGACTAAATTCTCCAACTGAAAGACATAGACTGGCTGAACAGATGAAAAAAACAAGACCCATTGATATGTTGCCTACAGGAAACCCATTTCACTTATAATGACACACATACACTGAAAATAAAAAGATGGAAAAAGATATTCCATGTGAATGGAAACCAAAAAAGAGAAGTTGCTACACTTATATCAGACAAAATAGATTTTAAGACAAAAGCTATAATAAGAGACAAAAAAAGTCACTATATAATGATAAAGGGGTCCATTCAGCAAGAGAACATAAATTTTAAATACATATGCATACAACATGGGAGCACCCAGATAGATAAAGGAAATATTAGAACTAAAGAGAGAGATAGGCCACAATACAATAATATTTGGAGACTTCAACACCTCACTTTCAGCATTGAACAGATCTTCCAGACAGAAAATCAACAAAGAAACTTCATACTTAATCTGCACCTATGGACCAAATGTATCTAATAGATATTTACAGAGCATTTCATCCAAGAGGTGCAGAACACATTCTTTTCCTCAGTACATGGATCATTCTCAAGGACAGACAATATTTTAGGTCACAAAATAAGACACAAAATTTTAGGTCTTAAAGCATTAAAAAAATTAAAATAATATCAAGCATCTTCTCTGATCAAAATGGAATAAAAACAGAAATTAATAATAAGAATAATTCTGGAAAAAATACAAATACATGTGATATATTACATAATTATATAAATATAATTTCTTGATTGACCAATTGGTTAATCAAGAAATTAAGAAGGAAACTGAAAAAATTTTTGAAACAAATGACAATGGAAACAAAACATACCAAAATCTATGGAATACAGCAAAAGCAGTATTAAGAAGGAAGTTTATAGCTATAAGTGCCTACATCAAAAAACAGGAAAGATTTCAAATAAATAATCTAAATATGCATCCTGTATTTAAAAAAGCAAAAGCAAATCAAACAAAAAAATTAGTAGAAGAAAAGAAATAAAGATCAGAGCAGAAATAAATGAAACTGAAATGAAAAAACAATAAAAGGTTAAGGAAACAGAAATTTGTTTTTTTGAAAAGTAAAATGAAATTGACAAAGAAAATATTTGCAGCTTTTAGCCAGACTAGGAAAAAAAAGAGAGAAGATCCAAATAAATAAAATTGGAAATGAAAATGAAGACATTACAACTAATACTGCAGAAATTCAAGGATCATTAGTGCCTAATACGAGCAGCTGTATGCCAATAAATTGGGAAATCTAGAAGAAATGAACAAATTCCAAGATGCATGCCTTCTTCTTATCAAAAAGAAATCCAAAACCTGAATAGACCAATAACAAGTAACAAGATCAAAGATAAAAAAATCTCCCAGTTAAGAAAAAGCCTGGGACCAGATGGCTTCACTGTTGAATCCTACCAAACATTTAAAGAAGAACTACTACCAATCATATTCAAACCATCCCAAAAAATAGAGGAGGAGGGAATAATTCCAAAGTCATTTTATGAAGCCAGTATTACCCTGATACCAAAACCAGAGAAAGACATATCAAAAAAGAGAAAACCAAGAGCCAATGTCTCTGATGAATATTGATGCAAAAATCCTCAAAAAAAAAAAAAAAAAACCCAACAAACTAGCAAATTGATTTCAACGATACAGTAGAAAGATTATTCATCATAACCAAGTAAGATTTATTTCTGGGATGCAAAGATGGTTCAACATACATAAATCAATCAATATGGTACATTATATCAATAGAATGATGGGTAAAAATCACATGATCATTTCAATTTATGCTGAAAAAGTATTTGATAAAATTCAACATCCCTTCATGATAAAAATACTCAAAAAACTGGAGACAAAAGGAAGATTCCTTGACATAACAAAAGCCATATACGACAGACCCACAGCTAGTATCATACTGAATGGGGAAAAGCTGAAGCCTTTCCTCTAAGATTGGGAACATGACAAGGATGCCTACTGTCACCACCATTATTCAACATAGTACTAGAAGTCCTAGCTAGAGCAATCAAACATGAAAAATATATAAATGGCATCCAAATTGAATAGGAAGAAGTCAAATTACCCTTGTTTGCAAATGATGTAATCTTATATTTGAAAAAACCTAAAGATTCCAGAAGAAAACTATTAGAACTGATAAACAAATTCAATGAAGTTGCAGGATACAAAACCAACACAGAAAAATCAGTAGCATTTCTATATGCCAACGGTGAACAATGTGAAAAAGAAATAAAAAAGTAATCCCATTTGCAACAGCTACACATAAAATTAAATACCTAGGAATTAACCAAACAATCTCTGTAATGAAAACTATAAAACACTGATGAAACTAAAAACACCAAAAAATGAAAAAAAAATTCCATTTTCATGGACTGGAAGAAATGGTATTGTTAAACTATCCATACTACCCAAAGCAATCTACAGATTCAATCTATTCCCTGTCAAAATACCAATGACATTCTTCACAGAAATAGAAAAAAAAAAATTCTAAAATGTATATAGAACCACAAAAGACCCTGAATAGCCAAAGCTATCCTGAGCAGAAAGAACAACACTGCAAGAATCACATTACCTGACTTCAAATTATACTACAGAGCTGTAGTAACCAAAACAGCATGGTACTGCATGAAAACAGACACATAGAGCAATCAAACAGAATAGAGAACCCAGAAATAAATCCACACATTTGCAGTGAACTCATTTTCAACAAAGGTATCAAGAACATACACTGAGAAAAGACAGTCTCTTTCTGCCTTAATAAATGGTTCTGGGAAAACTGGATGTCCATATGCAGAAAAATAAAACTAGACCTTTATCTTTCACCATATACAAAAATAAAATCAAAATAGATCAAAGACTTAAATTCATGACCTCAAACTATGAAACCACTACAAGAAAACACTGGGGGAAATCTCCAGGACATTGGTCTGGGCAAAAATGTCTTGAGCAATACCCCATAAGCACAGGCAACCAAAGAAAAGATGGACAAATGGGATCACACCAAATTTAAAAGCTTTTGCACAGCAAAGGATACAATCAACAAAGTAAAAACACAATCCACAGAATGGTGGGCTGCAAAAAAATTTCACAAACTACCCTTCTGACAAAGGATTAATAATCAGAATATACAAGGAGCTGAAACAACTCTATAGAAAAAAAATCTAATCAAAAGACAGGCAAAAGATTTGAACAGACATTCTCAAAAGATAATATACAAATGGCAAATGGGCATGTGAAAAAGTGTTCAACATTACTGATTATGAAAGAAATGCAAATCAAAACTACAATAAGATATCATCTCACCCCACTTAAATGTCTTATATACAAAAGACAGGCAACAACAAATACTGACGAGGATGTGGAGAAAAGGGAATCCTTGTACACTGTTAATGGGAATGTAAATTAGTTCAACCAGTAGGAAGAACAGTTTGGAGGTTCCTCAAAAAACTAAAAATGGAGCTTCCATATGATCCTGCAATCCCACTGCTGGGTATATAGCCAAAAGAAAGGAAATCAGTATATCGAAGAGATATCTGCACTCCTATGTTTGTTGCAGCACTGTTTACAATAGCTAAGATTTGCAAGCAAACTAAGTGTTCATCCACAGATGAATGGATAAAGAAAATGTGGTACCTAAAGCCGGGCATGGTGGCTTATGCCTGTAATCCCAGCACTTTGGGAGGCTGAGGCTGGCAGATCACCTGAGGTCTGCAGTTCGAGACCAGCCTGACCAATATGGAAAACCCCATCTCTACTAAAAATACAAAATTAGCTAGGCATGGTGGCGCATGCCTATAAACTCAGCTACTCAGGAGGCTGAGGCAGGAGAATCGCTTGAATCCAGGAGGCGGAGGCTGCGGTGAGCCGAGACTGTGCCATTGCACTCCAGCCTGGGCAACAAGAACAAAACTCCGTCTCAAAAAAAAAAGAAAGAAAATGTGGTACATATATACAACGGATTACCATTTGGCCATAAAAATGAATGAGATCCTGTCATATGCAACAATATGGATGGACATGATTATGTTAAATAAAATAAGACAGGCATAGAAAGACAAACATCACATGTTCTCACTTATTTGTGGGATCTAAAAATCAAAACAATTGAAGTCATGGAGATAGAGAGTAGAAGGATGGTTATCAGAGGCTGGGAAGGGTAGGTAATAAGGGGTTACAGGTGTGTCGGGGGGTGGAGGCAGAGATGGTTAATGGGTACAAAAATGTTAGAAAGAATGAATAAGACCTACTATTTGATGGCATAACAGGGAGACTATAGTCAATAATAATTGTACATTTTAAAACAACTTAGAGTAATTGGATTGTTTGCAACTCAATGGATAAATGCTTGAGGGGATGGATATCCCATTCTTCATGATGTGCTTATTTCACATTGCATGCCTGTATCCAAATATCTCATGTGCCCCTTAAGCATATATACCTACTATGTACCCACAAAAGTTAAAATAAAAACGTTTAAAAAAGAATTTGAGCATATATCCTTTGCACTCTCCTCCCCTTCCAATCAGCTGGAACCTGGCCATGGCAGTGACCTAGCTTTCACCATGCAGATGTCTACAATGCCCCAGGGCAGTGGTTCTGAAATTGTGCTCTTAGACCTCTGGGGATCATCAAGATCCCTTCAGAAGGACATAGGTCCAGACTATTTTCCTGCTAATACTATGACATTATGTGCCTTTTTTACTCTCACTTTCTCACAAAGCTACAGTGGAGTTTTGCAGTGGCTACAGGAAGTATGATGTCACAGCAGTTTGAATACAAAAGCAGATATGAGAATATAACTCTCTTCTATTAGCTAGCAGTTAAAGAGATTTGCAAATATATAAAGCAATGTCTCTCACATCACTTTTTAAGTTTTGGAAAATATGATTACTTTTCTAAAAATATGTCGTTCAGGTTAACTTGTATGGATTTATTATTTTGAAGGACTTAAATACTTATTTTAAAATTTGTTTTAATTTCTCATATGGTGAATATCAACAGATATAGCACATATAAATGAAAGATTTTTGAGGTCCTTAATAATTTTTAAAAAGTGTAAAGAGGTCCTGTGACCAAAAATTTTGGAGCTGTTGCTCTAGAGTTGGAAGGACAATGAGCTGGAAAAAACTCTGCATCTCTGCATGAATGTGAAAACTGAAACTGCCCTCCCCTCATTCACAGTGAGGCCATCCATTATATAAAAGAGAAATAAGTTTCTGTATTATGCTACTGTTCATTGTATCTTTTTATTGTAGCACCTGGGATTTACTCTAAATAATACAGACAATAGTCACATAAGTGGGGGGGATGCTACCATATCAAAAGAACTAAAATATGTGACATCGATTTGCTTGGGTAGTAAGGGCACAGACATTTTAGAGTGGAAAGTTGATAACCCCTGTTACGTCATTGCATAACATCATTATTACTGTGATCACTTGGGAAGCAGATCATGTTCCAATGGAGCCCATAGCTAAATATATGGCTAGAAAGAGCTAGAGTGGCTGTGTACGTTGACTGCTCTTTGCTGCGCTTAGCAATATATTACAAGAAATAGATTAACTCAAGAATTGACTACTTTGTGAGCACATGTAAGAGAAAGGAAAGTATCCAGTAATTTAAGACCACACAAGGTTAAACAAGCCAACTGCTTGTATGCTTGTATACCTCCAAACAGCAGGAGATTAGGCTGTTGCAAAAAGAATTCCCATTAACCCACCACTACCACCAAAAAAAGGGCACCTAGCCCTGAAGCAAAACCTAGACTAAGGATGTTGCCTTTCTACCCAAGCCCACTGTTTTAGATGGCCTCAAGGTAATTGTCATCAAAATGAGAAAACAAAGAAATCACCACTGTGCAATGTATCTATGTAATGAAACTGCACTTGTACCCTCAATCTATAAACAGAAAAAAGAAAAACAGGAAGATAAAAAAGAAAGCAGCTTAATAACTATCTCTGGAAAAGAACTTATGATATAGTTACTAGCACGGACTGGAAGCTTTTTGTTTTTTCCTCTTTTTTGAGAGGAAATCTACCAAATTTGGAAAGAAATAGTTTTTACCAAAGTAAACATAATTCTAGGCCAAAAAAAAAAGGCATTTCTTTTTTAACTTAAAACAGGTTTCAGCCAGTTGCGGTGGCTCACACCTGTAATCCCAGCACTTAGGAGGCTGAGGATGATCACTTGAGGCCAGGAGTTTGAAACCAACCTGGGTAACACAGGGAGCTCCTGTCTCTACGAAAACGTTTTTTAAAAAACTAGCTGAGTGTGGTCCAGGAGTTCGAGGATGCAGTGAGCTACAATGCCCCTGCACTCCACCCTGGCTGACAGAGAAGGATCTTGTCACTTAGGAGAAAAAAAAAAAAGGAGAGAAGAGCATATTAGTCTCCAATATACTACTTCAATGTGTCATGCAGATAATGGATAAGGAAGAACTTCTCAGAGGCACTGCCAGGGCAAGGAACCTTTACAATCCCTGCCTAACAGGATTCACTATGGTTCAGGGACTACTGTATATATTCTCAAACTTTCCTTTTTTAAATAGGAGCCTTTATTTCACTTGTCCTTGGCTTGCTCCTCTACTCTTTATTAGTGATAGACAAAGAAGATAACTTGAAGTTCAGTTTCCAGGTGGCTGAGTATGAGAAGTCAAAGCTAGACCTGATGAAGAAAACTATATAGAGAATAGAGCTTCTCCACTTTTGAACTAACTGATGGGACTCTGGTTGTTTTACTTGGGGAGTGAGTGAGTACATTGTAGGTGTGGGAAGAAGGGAGCAGGCAGGCATTTGCATGGCCAGAGAGGCAAACTGTGGGAGAAGCTGCTAGTTAGTTCTCCCAGATGTCTATAGTAATAGCATTGCTGCCAGGCACCTGGTTGCCCAGCAGGACTCTACTTCCTGGCCTTCCTCCCAATTCCAACAGGACTAAATTCTCAGCAATGCCATGCAAGCAGAAGCAATGGATGTCACTTCCAGATCTGAGACTTCGCATTCTCTTCCCCTTCCATGCTAGCTGGAACCCATATATGATGACAACCCTGTTTCAACCATCCGGCTAGTGACAGTGTCCTAGGTGATGGCAGAAAAACCTGGGAGGAACCATGGTCCCTCAGTGACCTCAAGGAAAAAAGCTGCCCAGTCAAGCGGGACTGTTCACATGGAGACTATTCCAGAAGACGAAAAATACACTTCTTCATCCTAAAAGCCATTTAAGTGTTAGGCCCTTTTGTTACAGTAGTCTGACCATCACCCATATATGGCTGACATCAGAAATTCACCTCTTCTCACACCCCAGATCTGTGGGGAAATCTTGGGGAAAACGTTGGTATGTGTGTGTGTGCCTATATTTACACAAACAAACAAACAAAAACTAAGTTAAAGCAAAACCTTGAGAAGATGCAGAATAATAAAAATATATATTTAGTTGTATCCTTTATAATAAACCACTAAATGTGTTTTTCTGAGTTCTGAGGCACTGCAGTGAATTATACAACCTGTGGAGAGTGTTATGGAAACCCTGAATTTATAGACTGTCAATCAGAAGTACAGGTGGTTGCTGGGACTTGCAACTGATGTCTGAAGCAGGAACAGATGGAACTGAGCTCTTAACCTGTGGGGTCTGAACTAACTCTGGATAGTGTCCAAGTTGAACTGAATTCTTAGGCACCCAGTTGGTGTTGGAGAATTGGAGAATTGGTGTGGAAGACCCCACATATTTGGTGTCAGAAATGGTAGCAGAAAAAAAGACACCCCAGAAGCTTAAGCCTACATAGGGTGTAGAATAATCAGGGCTGACCCTGAGACTGCTTTACAAAAACATTTCAGCTTTGCCTCCACACCCGCTTAACTCCTGCAGGATAAGCAAAGGTGACATCGACCTCAGACACCTCTGTACTGCCCACAGTGGCAAAGAACCTCCAGGCTGCTAGAATGCCATCCTAAGAAGATATTAAATTGGACCTTTTCAGTCTCAGAAATGTGGTTGAAAACAATAAATGTAAGTTGCCGCACATTCTACATAGAGATAACAGATCATCCTATAGAATTTGCTAACAGACCCCAAATCAGTACTGTTACCTATCACTAGGCTATATAAAAGAAGATGTAGGCCAGGCGCGGTGGCTCAAGCCTGTAATCCCAGCACTTTGGGAGGCCGAGACGGGCGGATCACGAGGTCAGGAGATCGAGACCATCCTGGCTAACATGGTGAAACCCCGTCTCTACTAAAAATACAAAAAACTAGCCGGGCGAGGTGGCGGGCGCCTGTAGTCCCAGCTACTCCGGAGGCTGAGGCAGGAGAATGGCGTAAACCCGGGAGGCGGAGCTTGCAGTGAGCTGAGATCCGGCCACTGCACTCCAGCCCGGGCGACAGAGCAAGACTCCGTCTCAAAAAAAAAAAAAAGAAGATGTAGATTGATCAGGTATCCAGAGAGAGTTACCAGAGGGTTATGCTTTTCCTACCTCTTCCCTATGTAAGAGGGAATCCTTTCTTCCCTCCCTCTCCCATCTACTGCAAGTCACATGAGTAGGAATTTCAAGATTCTGATATACCACCTTAGGTTTCTGAGTCTGAAACTGGTCCAAGCTGGGGACAGCAGAGATATGTTAAAGTGAATAAGAAATTAAAGTTTTGATTTAGATTGGACTGGACTTTTTAAGAGCTGAAAATGAGATCTTTTGTTAATGTTTTTTAAGTGACCAGAAAAGTCAGGGACTCTTCCTGAGTTATTGTTCAACAAAAAAGAAAGATACTCAACATAGCATGTTTAAAAAGCAGTAGACAAAAAAAAAAAAATCAAGTAGCTTCATCTGCTTGTCCCTACCAAGTTTAGCACATTCAATATGTGGGTAGGAGAACCAGGTTTGGGTGGCAATGCCTGCCTCTCTGCCTATCACACTTCTGCCAATAACCAAGAATCACATGGAATGACTGCCATAGCACCCGCTTTCAACAGAATACAATGTGGTAGCAACAGCAATAACAAAACTTCATCAGATATTTTCCAGTTTTTCTCTCTTCAAAGCCAGAACAACTAGAACCAAGCCCTTAAGCTGACTGAGCACCAGAGGTTCTGGACTTATGGTGGGAGAGGAAACCTAAGAAGGGGAGGCAAACATTCTAGCACAATAGGTGATCCAAAACAATTAACGGGAACATTCAAAAAAATGTTTTGTAAAGCTACCCTGGCCGTGAACTGCCCAACTCCAGGCTTCTTTCATGTGATACATAAACTGACATCGTATTTTACCTAATACTGTATAATACAGTATCTGTAATATGTTAAACGCTCCTTGAAATAAATAAGAAAAATATTTAAAAGTCTGTAGAAAAATGGGCAAAGGAGAACAGGCAATTCACATAAGGAAGAAATACAAATGGCCAATGAGTGTATGAAAATATACTTAACCTTAATAGTAACCCAAGAAATGCAAATTTAAAACACAAAATGCCATTTACTTATCAGGTTGGCAAAAATTTTACATATGAATCACATCTGGTTGGGAAGGGTCTCTAGAAAAAGATACGGTCATTCAACATTGATATAACTTGCAAAAGTCATTATGAAAATTTAGAATGCATTTGAATATGAGCATGTGCATGTGTGTCCCTACATGTATGCATGTAAGTATAGAAAAAGGTCTGGAAGAATATATAACAAACCTAACAGTACTCCTATTTCTCAGGAAAGGAGGAGCAGTGGGATGGGAGGGTGTTGATGGACTTTCACGTTTTACAGATCGACTTAAAATTTGTATGAGCATATACTACCTCTGTAATTAAAAGAAATATTTTTTGAAGCAGGGTCTTGCTGTGTCACCCAGGCTGGAGTGCAGTGGCACCATCTTGGCTCACTGTAGTCTTGCTGCCCTGGGCTCAGGTGATTCTCCTGCCTCTCAGTCTCCTTTAGCCTCCTGAGTAGCTGGGGCTACAGGTGTGCGCCACTATACCTGGTTAATTTCCAGGTTGTGTTTTTTTTTTTTTTTTTTTTTTTTGAGATGGGGTTTTGTCATATTGCCCAGGCTGGTCTGGAACTCCTGGGCTCAAGCCATCCACCCACCTCAGCCTTCCAAATTGTTGGGATTACAGGCATGAGCCACTCAGTCCAGCCTTAATTTTTTAAAATGAAAAACCAATTAACATGAGATTTTAAAGCTTAAATAGATATATAAAATACTTTAATTGATTTATTTTCCTTTAAAACAGATGTGTTGGGGGTTGAGCAGGCATAGCCTACTCAAATTCTGGCAACTGAACCCTATCTTAATCTACGTAGGTGGTTCAGTATTTCACAACTCGAAGAAAGTTTCCTTAGTTGGCATGAATATAAGTACAGGGTAATGTTTTGCATCCCTGGACAGTACTGAATAAGGTTTATTCTTAGTAATTCAAGATAAAAAACAATTGTATGAAAAGTATTTTGAAATACATTTTAGAGAGATTTGCATTTTTCAATAAAAAGAATTCTATTATTAGCTATCTTTCCTTTTGGCAGAGACTGTCTTCAATTTTTAAGTGTTTGCCAAAGAAATGACCTTCTGCCAACCCACACTAATGTATTTGCCTGTTTTCAGACCAGAATTCATTCAAAAGCACCACAAGTCTTCCAAGAAGTCTTTTTGTTTTTATTCCCAAAATTTTAAGCAAAAAATAGTCCATTTAAAATATAAGGAGACATTCTTACTTGGTCCTCAAAAGATAGAGCCTGGGCAACATCTCGTGGAAATCCATCAATAACAATGCCCTCTTCATCAGGTATTTGCATCAATTTTTGTTTTATCTCTGTAATTGTTGTTTCCTTTTATAAACAGAAAGGATGGAAAAAAAAAAAACCCACAGTTAAACTTAGTATACTCAAGTGGTAGGAAAACATTTTGCAGAATAAAAGAAAATTATACAGCAGTACCTGCGGGGCCAGTTCTCCAGTTGTAATTATCTTGGCAATAAGACTCCATTTCCTATTGCTGCTGGTACTGTGGATCTTCTTTCTTAATAATTCTCCCACAGAAATGTATTGGAATCCATATCGTTCTGCAATTTTCAAACTCTGAGTACCCTTTCCGCTTCCTGGACCACCTATTATTTAAAACAGGCAAAACTGTGATCTTCTGATACAATAAGGACCTCCCTTTTACACAACTACTACTTCATCTGGGATGCAGATTCTGTGTCACCAAGGCAGGGTGGTTAACGGTTCCATTTGTGGCTTTCTCAGTGCTGCCTTTGAATGTAAAGCAAGTAGAGACTTCATCAAGGAAAGAATTGTCTTGACCAACTGTATTAAATGAGAGATACAGGTTTTTCCTCTACCTATTTGAGCAAATAGCTAATTAAAAAAATTTTTGAACAATGTAGTTGAAAGAAATCTTGACATTTTTCTATGTAAAATCTAACATTTTTCCTTCTGTAATCAAAGAAAAATCTGTGGGATATAAAAAACAACGATCAAAATAACAATAATGGATTCCATGCCAACAAAGAGTTAATGCGTAATTCGGTGAAATGTAACCATTATTTTTAGACAAAGGCCCACCAGTATTTACACAGCTTATTTAAATCTTTTTTGAAATGTTTGCTCGTGCATGTCCTTGCCTTATATTGTTTGAATGCAAGAGTTTTATGCAATGTAAAAACAGACATACAGACCAGTGGAACAGAATAGAGAACCCAGAAACAAACGCACACACCTACAGTGAACTCATTTTCCACAAAGATGCCAAGAACACACACCATGTAAAAAGCAGTCTCTTCAATAAATGATGCTGGAAAAACTAGACATCCATATACAGAGGAAAGAAACCAGATCCCTATCTCTTGTCATATGCAAAATAAAATCAAAATGGATTAAATACTTCTACTAGATTATTTTTCAAATCAAAAGTAAGTTTTGGTTTTAAATAGCTGCTTTTAACCTACTAATATATGGGCAAATCATGAATTGACTTGAAATAAAAAAATTATCTGACCAATTCCATTGACAAATTCAAACTGATTTATTCCTTGAAGAATCAGGTATCTTTCAGAAGCTATATTTCCACACTTAATCACAACCACCAAACTAAGAGATCATACACTCCATTAATTTAAAAAATTCAGACACACTGAGAATGTTATGGTACTTTCAGGAAAAAAATTTTTTGTCAACTAATGGAGGCAACAGTAGACAACAAAAAATGCAGTTGGCACAATTGACAGAGATATTCTCTGTCATTAAATTTGTTGGATGAGCTTAATTACTGAAAGTTTCTATCAAATTAATTTTACTTTGAAAACTGAAAGGTCCTATCAAATTAATTTTCTAAAGCCAGAATGGGCTTAATTTTGTTCTGTTCACTTATCTCTAATACTTATAAATATTAGGGTCCATCTCACTGATATTTTATGATTATGTTAACATAAGAGAGATTCGTATCTGTTCCAAGAGAGTCAGCCTTAAAAAAATTCTGCAGTGCTAGAAGAGAAACCATGTGGGCATCTATACCCCACTCTCACATTTTTAGGTTGGAACTAATACAAATTTGTAAGGTTCAGGTACAATTATTTTATAATTCCAAAAAAGTCACAAAATTGCCCCAATTCTCTCAGACAACATAAGATCCACTCTCTCCTTTCTTCCCTTGTTTCAATCCTCTTAAAATTAATTACACTTATTGGTTCATCATTCTTATAATATATAAAATGTTACAATACGGCATGTAAGCCTATAATGAGAATCACAACCTCGGAAAACAAGTTGATTTCACTGAATAGAAAGAAATGTGAAGTGGGAGAGATTTGAGCATTTACATGTTCTCCAAAGATCTTAGTTTATTGAAATATTTTAATCATTTTCATATAAAATTCATAGTACACACAAAACAATATTTGTGCTCTTTTATACAAGATCAATTTGCTATCAAACCATTTTCATGAACAATCAAGCTTCCATTTGTTCATCTTGTTAATAATGACCAACACTTTATTACTAGCAGCAAGAACAGCAAAATAGAAAGAATGTGTTCTGTCCACATACAAATCATAAAATGATGACATAATTCCCGATTATTTTTCACCTGTAGTTCTATCATTTATTAAAGTGTTTCCTTGTCTTCTAGGTAAGGACTTGAAAATTTTAAGCACAAAAAGAATGCATTCCACTTGCAAGAATAGAGATTTATGGCATAACAGTGGCTACCATAAAACCATAAAAATATTTTAACTCTTCAAAAAAATATTTTAACTCTTCAAAAACTGACTTTAAACTCTCTTCCTGTAATTTTGTCTTTAACAATTCAGGGCTAGATATATTTGCAATTTCATTTTCATTTCACTTTAAAATATACAAATGTCATTCCTTCTAGTCTAGTGAGCTTAAATTCTTGTTATAGCTTGGTGTGTTTATTTGCATGCTTTTTTCCTAGTTGTCAATATTGCTATGTCCTCTGGAGCACTACTTCCTTGCATGGGGTCTCTATAAATTTGGCACTCTGTTAATGCAATCGGCTAGAACAGCTTTGAACATTTCATGCCAGAGTTTTGCTTTTGGTCATCTCTGTGAAAGGTGATTCTAACTGGAATATGAAACAATGACTACATGTTGCATGTTCATAGGTCTCTTCATGATTTTTATAGATTTTGAGGAAGAATTTGCAAAAATAGCCACAACTTTTTTTTTCTTTTTTTGAGATGAGGTCTCTCTGTCACCCAGACTGGAGTGCAGTGGAGTTCACGGCAACCTTGAACTCCTGGGCTCAAGCTATCTTCCCACTTCAGCCTCCCCAATAGTTGGGACTACAGGTGTGTGCCACCACGCCCAGCTAATTTTTAAAATTTTTTGTAGAGACAGGGTCTTGCTATGTTGACCAGGCTGGTCTGAGACTCCTGGGCTCAAGTGATCCTCCCTCCTTGACCAAAAAGGAATTTTTCAAAAATATTTAAAACATTTTCATTTTCTATTCCTTGTGAAATGTCATGGGGCTGATATTTCCACATTCAACACAAGATTCATAGTGGCAACTTTTAAAATGAACTATTATCATTGTTATTTTGGCTAATAGTCAGATGTTATGTGCTATGTAAAACACTATTCTATTAGATTTGTTTGTCTTTTAACAGTGAAACTTTGGATTTATTATAGGTGCCAATTTGCCATAAAGAAGATTCATTTATATGAATCTTTACCAATATATTATTATTTATTTTTCCCTCTAAAGTTAATAGTGAGTAAAAATTTAATTTGTTGGTTCAAAGGGGTAAAAACCACATCATGTTTAGAAGACTTTCTTTTTTTCTTCTAGAAACAGAGTCTCACTATGTTGCCCAGGCTGGACTCCTGGGCTGAAGGGATCCTCCTGGCTCAGCCTCCCTACTAGCTGGGACTACCACCACATCCAGCTCTTAGAAAACTTCAACTGGCTCAGTTATCTGTGATCAAGATTAAATACATAAAACCACAGGATAATAAATCTTGAAGGTATTACTTTCAATTCATTAGAGAGAATTTCTATGACTTTTTTTTTTTTTTTTTTTTTTTTTTTGAGACGGAGTCTCGCTCTGTCGCCCAGGCTGGAGTGCAGTGGCGCAATCTCGGCTCACTGCAAGCTCCGCCTCCCGAGTTCCCGCCATTCTCCAGCCTCAGCCTCCTGAGTAGCTGGGACTACAGGCGCCCGCCACCGCGCCCGGCTAGTTTTTTGTATTTTTAGTAGAGACGGGGTTTCACCGTGTTAGCCAGGAGGGTCTCGATCTCCTGACCTCGTAATCCACCCGCCTCGGCCTCCCAAAGTGCTGGGATTACAGGCTTGAGCCACCGCGCCCGGCCTCTATGACATTTTAATAGGAATCTATGAAAATGCAATAGGCATTAGATTATATAATTAAAACAATTTCTATTTTATTGCAACTTATACTAAGAATATTTCCATTTATTGTCCCTTGAGCTTTTGTTTCTATTGACTGTCATCATCCAACTAAGTATTTGCACATATAATACACGATTTACTTTTTTGAAATGTAAATATATAAACAAAGGTAGCAACAGTATGAGAATTTTTGCTTTCTGTCTTCATACCTATAACAAGAATGATTTTTGGTCGAGGTCTGGTAGGATCAAAAACCTCATACTCCTCAATCAACTCTGCAGTCTCAGAGAGATCCGTGTCACTTTCTATGGAGAATTGATGGATTGGAGGGAGCCGGTCATACCGCCGATATGGAAAGTTTGAATTTTCAGGCATTACTGCAAAAGAGTAAGATAACTTTGAAAAGGAAAAAACACCATAATAAAACACTCTTCACACTTAAACAATTAGTAAAAGCAATTTTAAAATTAAATGGGTTTGTTTTGTTCTCAACTGGAAGAAGTCTCCCTTAGTGGTCAGCAGGTTTTATCATAAAGCGGCAGATAGTTAATATTTTGGGCTTTGTGAGCCGTGCAGTTTCTATTCAACTTAGCCATGGTAGTATGAAAGCAGTCATAAACAATATAATAAACAAATGAGTGTGCCTGTGTTCCAATAAAACTTCATTTATAAAAACAGGCAGTGAGATGAACTTGGCTCATGAAACTTTACCGCCCTCTGCCCTAAGAGGAGCCTTCTCAGATACTGCCTAGTTTTGTTTGGTAGGTTGCATACATCATGGCCTCTGCAAATGGTGCTCTCTGGAGTTGTGTAGTACATAACCTTCACAAGCATATGCAGCTGCCTGTCCATAAAGCTAATGCTTATATATTGTGTATTTCATTCATTCAACAAATATAGATAAGCTGCTTACTATGACCCAGAAATGCTACTGTGATCTAATGGAATGGCTTGGTGGCATAATGAATAAAAAATTAAGGTACTATCACAGTCGGTAGGAGGGTGCAAATAATTCCTACAATTGGAATATCTTGTAACATCATCTAGTTTTACTTTATCAATTTACTTATTATTTTTAATCTACTGGATTTAAAGATGTAAAAGTTTAAGTTTGTATCTATAATGGCAACAAATACTTGCTATTTATTGCTGTTTATAACATGCCAGATATGTTAGTGTGTTAAGAGTAATTTGGTATAAGAATAAGATGTAGTCCTGTCCCTTTAGTGCTTATAAACTAGAGCTTATATGTTTATATCTTATAGCTGTATGAACACCAGTCATGATAAGTGGTAAAATGAGTATCTCTCTGATAAACATCGCAGTAATTTAATGAATTACATTTGGGCTGCAGTGGTAAGAAAGGACTTGCAAAGAAGGCAGGACCTGAACTTTGAAAGACAAGCACAGGTGATGAAATGCAGGAAATATAACCCAGTTGGTGGGAACAGTACGAAGACTCCGAGTCAGAAATTCAAATGACATACTCAAAAGGACCAGAGGACAGGGCTGGCAAGTCCAAACTAGGGAGATGGTCTCAACCAGTTGTTGATATATAGTTTATGGCTTCCTCTTCTTTACCTCAGGTGTCAGTATTCCAGGAGGCACAGAGAAGCACTAACTACCCAAAAGGCACTCGCACAAAGCAAACAGGAGGTCACCTAGCCTTCCATGAGGAATTCTGCTGACTACTGTATCTTAGCATGGCATAAGGCTCACATCTCCTCCCAGGGATGTTGATCCGTTAGAACTTTCCATTCTCTGTTGATACAATAAATAAGGGCATTGACCACGGACCCACTAGATTCATTTTAGCTTCATGAAAAGCACTGGGTAGTCTGCAGATGACAGTAGATCTCTTTTAGAAAGAGCTGGGAAGGGCTACATCAGGAAAAGCACCAACAACAGTATCCTGCTCTGCCTTGAAATTTAATCAGTTCATCCAACATTAGACAAAATTCGAAACATTATCCTTGATTACTTTCTTCCCTCTCTCTGCACATCTACTCCCAATACTTTATTTGCAAAACATATACCAAATGCATACGCTTCTCTCCATCTCTACTATCACAACTCTTCCAAAGCCATCATCATATTTTACCTGGAATATCATAATAGACTATTTACTGATCTACCTGCTTCCATGCTTGCCACCACAATCAACTGCCTGAAATGTTCTTCCCCTGTTGCTCCCATGGCTGACTGCTTCTTGTCATTGACACTTTACCTTAAAGGTCACCTCCTGCAAGAGGACTTTACTGACTTTCTAATCTAGTGCAGCATCCTAGTGAGTCTCAGGGACATCACTCTAATGCTCTGCACAGTACCTACTTCACCATCTGAGAGTTTTTTCATTTATCCATTCAATCATTGTTTGTCTTCTCCAATTGGATTATAAGTTTCATGAGAGCAGGGGCCTCACCTATAGTCTAGAGCTCTGTATCCCTGGGATCTAGAACTGTGCTTGGCAGATGGTCAGTGTCCAATAAATATTTGTTGAATTAATAATAAAAAGAATGTCTTACTGAAATAGTTTCCCATAGAGAAAACTCAGAAGATAAAATGGGTGGGCAGAGCGTGGTTCAATGTGGAGGTCCCTGAACCCTTTACCATGGTAAAGGGTTTAGCTTTAGTAGAAAGCCAGTGGAGGATTTGCAGGGGAGGGTTGGTAAGAGAAAGGAAACAATGAAATGAAATACATGTTTTAGGAAGGTTAATCTGCTAGTTAAAATGAATTGGAGCAGGGAAAGACTAAGAACAGAAAGAGTAGCAGCTAGGTGGCTGTTAAAGTAATCAACAGATGAGAAATGAAGGCTTAGGCTAGAGTGGTAGCAGGGGAAATGGAAATGGATGGCCAGATCTGAAGGATATGATTAGGGTTGGAATATGAGAAATGAAAGGAGGTGACAGTTCAAAAACAATTTCCAGGTTTCAAGTCTAAAAGGATAAGGACCATACTGCATTTCATATAGTATCTTTCTGCCCTCTCTTTTCTGCTCCAGCAATATTGGACTTCTCTCATTCCTAACCAAATTACAGCTTCTTTGTCGGCCTCAGGAACTTCTCTTCTCTGTTTCCTGGTACAATCTCTTCCATCCTTCTCTAGCTAACACACACTTAGCTTTCGGCTCCAAATATAAGCACATCACCTCTTCCAGGAAGCCGATCCTGAACCCCAGCCTAGGTTAGATTCAGTCCTTTGTTAACATGGTTAATTTCTTAGCATATGATTTTCCTATGGTGCCATTGTGCTCCTGCTTATATTCCTACTGCTTGACTTCACTGCTAGGCTATAAGGTCCCCAAAGGAAGGTGCCATGTCTGTTCTTTCCTGGTGGTTGGATTTTCAGTCCTAAAAGAATGTCTGACACATAGTAGTACTCAATAAATGGTTAATTTATTGCCCAACTGACTTACCGGCTGACTTCATGGAAACAGGAAAAGAAGTAAGTGCTGGTTTTGAAATAAATATAGTGTGTTTGGTTTTGGACATGTTGAATATAAGATAATGAGATATTCTGGAAGACAGGCTCTATGAATGTTTGGGGTTATGGGATTAGAATTCTTATTTACAGATAATTATTCAATTGTATGCATGTGGCAGAAAGAAAGGGATGCTTACCTCATATTTAATGCTTTAAAGACAGTCAGCCAATAATTTAATCCTTGCTTTATCATATTTTAACTTAGGAAAGTAACTTGATTAGATGACGAAAATGTTTCATTTCACAGAATAATTTTTCATAGTAATAACACATAACCATAGCTAAGGCAATATTTTTACAAAAAATGTATGAATCACTCATTTCTAGAAATAATCACTATGCTTTAAGACACTGGGCAGTTAGGAATTTTGTTGAATGTAATAAACGATTCCACACATTACAACTAAAACCTTCAAAGCACACATGAATAAAGCATTTCATAAAATAGAATTGTATTATTACAGGAACAATCAGTTTAGAAATCATTTTCCGTTTTTTAGCATACCTTTCAGATACAAGACCATGTGATGCCACATTCTTACCACCATAGGTATATGAAAATTTTGTATTTGATGATTAACTAAAAGATCCCCATGTGGGAATTTTGGTAAAGTATAAGTGGGTATGGAGAACCTAAAATTAACATGCAATCTTATTTTAATGAAAATTAAGCCTACATTTTACATTCTTGTTTTAGCTTACCCTGCTAGATCGGGAATTCCAAACTCACAATTTGTGTACCCAACATAGCCCCACGGATGTGTTTTGTTCAGCTGGACATTTTTGCAAAATTTGCACTTAACTGTCTTTAAACAATGACTGTTCTCTCTAGCTCTGCTCTCTAGCTTGGCCACAGTCCTTACCATTCTCTCATGGCCTGCCTAGCTTCTATGTACAATCAGGCCAAGTAACAGTATAAAAAAGTATCAAATAGAAGTATCAAGATTTTATTTTGTTGCAGTCACTTTTACACCCAGTCAGAGCAGCTTTCCGACTAAGTAGATGTCATAGCTTCTCAGATTTAATGTTTAAAGTGTATACCTGAAGTTTACTAGTACTTTAAGGTTTATAAAGCAGATTCCCATATTTACCTCGCTTGATCAAACAAGAGTACGGGGTATGTATTTAACAGGGAGCCAGACATTAAGTATGATGACACCCTGGGAAGTAAGCTTCCCATATGTTGGGGATGTGTATGAACTGTTCAAGCCCACAAAAATATCATTTATTCACCAAAGTAGTAATGTACTAAGCGGTACGCTACAGCAGCAACTGGCTAAATATACAACCATGAGTACCTGCTGCCCACAGAGAGGGCATATCTAAGCTGTGTCTGCACAGTTTGGAGTTCTAAACTCCAATTCTGTTCATTTGCTACTCTGTGTATCAGGCTGTTCTCAGTGAACCAGAAATCCCGCTGATTTACAAAGAGTGAACTTTATACCTGGGACTCTGCTCGGTTATCAAATCAGAACGTGGGTCTATGGATAGACTGTATAGTAAGAGAAAAATCCCTTTGGTATTGTAAGGTCCTAAAGGTCAAATCAAAATATTTGTTGCAAATTTGATTTAGTAAGTATATAAAGACACAACCTTACCCTAGGACTTCCCACAGAATGTAACCACATGGCTTATTTTGTACTGAGTGTTATTTTACCTCCTGCTATGTAAGACAGAGAGCGGTGAGAGACCTTGTACAGTAATGAGATTTATTGCTAAGACTCAGAGTGCTAATCTCATTACCTTATAGTCACACCAAAATTTTCCAACTATTTCTCTGTTTTTTTGGTCCATTATAACATTTGAAAGTTTCCAAAATTAGTTTTAAATAGCAACTTCAGACATCTCATTACTTCTCAGAAGCACTGGGAAATTTGGTCAGAGTCATACCATTGACTTCTGCATGAATGGTGAAGGACTCTTTTCTTTAGAGATGTTTCTTAGGAAAAGCTATTTCTGTTTGCCTTCTTTTGCTTGTGTTCCTTGAAAATTAGCACACTATGACTTTTTCCCACACTGCATTCAAATAAAATCTACGTGGGTCATGACTAATAAGGTTAAGCAAACTAAGATTTGCTTCCTGCTTATATTCATTGTAGATAGAATTGTATCTATTTCAGAGGCTGTCTGTATAGCATAAACCTTTTGTTGTATAATTTTTGAGAATGGTTTCAGTTTTGAAAATGTAATGATCTTGGCCACTAGAACAGAATTTAGTTTCCCCTGATTTGAGCTGATTCCAATTTGCACATACTATAATACGTCTCAACTTCATCTAGAGGCTGAAAGGCTGGTTGGCTCATGTTGAACCCCTAATTTTGATAAGCACATGTTTCAGAAAGAGATCAAAACACTATGAATCTTCTCTAATGAACTACAGTTTTCAGTTCTAAACAACTCCTAAAATTTAAACAAGTTTACTTTTCCAACTTCTTTTATAGCACCCAAATGCCTAGATTAACGTATTAATACATTGCATTCAGTAGATGCTTAAAAAAATTTTACTGAATTAACTAGTGTTAAAGTGCACTAAATATGACCTGAGAAGGACTCCATACTTCTATATTTGAGACCTTGTGGACAAACTGCAACCTAGCCTAATAGGTAGGCAAGATTGAAAACCTAACTTGGGAGTATGCACCTGTAACAATAGCTGAGTCTTGATCCCAGTGGCTGCACTTCAACCATTTATACACTGAGTGTTCAAACTGTGTTCAATATGGCAAATGCTGAGTTGTAACCAATCCAGCCATTCTGTACCTCACTTCTGATTTCTGTATGTCATTTCCCTTTTTTTGTCTATAAATCTTCCACCACGTGGCTGCACTGGTTTCTCTGTGCATCTGCTGTGTTTCTGGGGGTTGCCCAGTTCATGAATTGTTTGTTGCTCAATTAAACTCCTTTAGATTTAATTTGGCTGAAGTTTTTCTTTTATCACTAGTATAAACTTTACATGCATTTATGCAGATGCATTATTATGAACTCTGAACTTGGAAACATTAGTAAGCCAAATCTCTTTCTAGTTAATAAAAAACTGCTGAACTGCTATGGAATAACTACCAATTATACTTGTATTCTATTCATTTATTGTGAGAAATCTTATTTGCAATTTTAAGAAAAATGTATGTATGGTTTGCTAATGTAATTTATTTTGCAAAATAATGAAGTCAGTAATATAAAATTTCATTAAGCCTCTAGTGAATTGTTGGACAATGGTATGTAATTTTGTTTGTCTTTTTATGGAAGTGATTAGAATTAGTAGCAGAGAGAAATTAATCATGATCCAAGGACTTCAGGCATTTGTAAACTCAAAAAATGAAATCACTGTGTATAGTCTATATGGCATGTTTTAAAGAGAATTGCTGCAACAATAAAACTGTCTATTATTCTCCATATACATTACCATTTCTTAGAAAGGATCTCCGGGACTGTCCTCCATTTAGCGGAGGTAAAGTCTTCTTTTCCTGGCTTACAAATGTATCCCATTTCACCTTGTCACAGCCACCCAGTTCCTTGACTTTCTGTAAACAACTTTCCAAGTATTCTACTGGGTCTTCGGGCTTAGAACACATCAGTCCATTCAAAAGGCTCTGAAATAAAACAAAATATGTACAAATAAAATATCTTTTAAACCCACCTTTTTTTAAAAATTTAATTTAATTTATTTTTCTGAGATAGAGTCTCACTCTGCTGCCCAGGCTGGAGTACAGTGGCACAATCTTGGCTCACTGCAACCTCCACTTCCTTGGTTCAAGTGATTCTCCTGCCTCAGCCTTCCAAGTAGCTGGGATTACAGGTGCACACCATTATGCCCAGCTACTTTTTGTATTTTTAGTAGAGACAGGGTTTCACCATGTTGGCCAGGTTGGTTTCGAACTTCTGACCTCAAGCGATCCACCCACCTTGGCCTCCCAAAGTGTTGGGATTACAGGCATGAGCCACCGCACGTGGCCCCACTCACCTTTGTTAAAATAGTGTTATGGCTCATCTTTGGATTCCGGTAGTTTTTGTTCTTTGCATTTGTCTTTTAATAAACAGAGTTGAAATTACGATCTGATGGAACCATTAAGATAATCCCCTAAATTCTTGCCTAATTAGTTTTCAGTTCAGCATTCTCTGCCTCTTAAGCAATTCAGGCAACCAGATCGTTTAAAATGGAAGAGCCATTCACTTTATCACAGTGAGATAAAATGCAGCATGTGAAAATGCCCCAGTCATTATTTGTCTCACTCCTACCCATCCTTTATGTCTCTAAGTCTCAGTTTCTTCTTTTATAAAATGGGGGTAATAATAAATAACTCATAGAGTTTTTAAAGAATTAAATAATTTCATATTTGTACAGTGCACATTAAGTGCGTGGCACATAGTAAGTGCCCAACGAACTTTGTTGGTGGTTTTAGTTATTATTACTACCAGGAAGTCTTCTCTGAATCCCTAGGTTGGTCTGTGAACCCCTTCTTCTGTGTTCCCATGGTATCCAGCATAAAACATCATACTTGTTTGTCATTTATACTGAAACCACTGGGTTATGCATTGGTCTTTCTTCTAAATTATAAGCTCTTCAACAACACAGAGTGAGTCTCATTCATTTTTCAATCCCCAGATATTGATACTTTCCCTGGCATTTGGTAGGTGCATATTTAACTGTTTTCCAATTGGAAAAAAAAGTCCCTCAAAGCTCAAATCTAAGTGAGACTCAAAAAAACTGAGGTCTGAGACTAAAAAAAAAAAATTACTATTTGACATAGAGTAGGTCACTACAATATCCACTAAGATTCCAGATGGGAAAGGAAAAAAGGCATGATCCTGCTATTGCTTTTTTGGTTCATAGTGTCTGATGTGTCACTGGTACTCGTTTCTAAAAACGCTACCAGTTTGGAAATGCTGATTCCTGGAAGCTGGACTGATGTGCAAAAGATTTTCCTTTGGAGTATTTCATGGCAAAAGCATAAAGGATTATTCTTACCAATATACACTGTTAGCATCCAAACACCCTTTGAAGGGCTGACATCTGTTTAAATACAGTATTTTATTTTCAATTATTTCCTGTGTAATTTGCTCAGAATGGTAGGCAATTCCTACCAGGTACGTTTGTTTTCTGAAATCCTAAATAGAGTAAGCTAGAGTGTGCACCTCTATCAGCCAAGTTCAATTGCAGAGGGAGCAGAAAAAACTACCTGGGCATCCAATCCAGTTTGTTTGTCAAAATCTGTCCTATATACACACACATTGCAGTTGAGCTTCTCACATTTCTCCCATATGCCAAGCCAGTATTAATCTTATTAATAAATAAAAGCCTCTGTGTCATATATTCATTTGCATACCCAGTGCATTCTCAGCCCTGTGTGACTTTATTACCCCCATTTTATAGATTAGGAAATCACAACTCAGAGATGTTAGTGACTACTCCAGTTTACTCAACTAGAAACACCTAGGCCCAGGATTTCAATTCAATGTTTCTGATTCCAAAACCCATATGTTCTTCTCTGTACTTGTTGCAGAAATGTGGTGTGAGATAAAGGAAAACATGAGATTCTCTGTGCCATCTGCAAAATGCCCTCTTTTAATCCCTACTATTGCCTGAAATGGGTGAACACACTCAATGACTGTTTTCTGAAAATATACATTTCCAGCGTCCTTAAACAAAACTGGTTCTCCAAAGGGCATTGATTTTAAAATGGGGCCATGAGTTCCATTCCTTCACGGATAATTCAGATCTTTTTTTCTAATAGCCAGCCACTCTCAGGGATTGAAGACAACCAGCACATATTATTGCTCAGTCTCTGAGTGAACCCTTTGAGACCTTGAATAATCTAATTTGACTTTCCACAGTATTCAAATTGATTGCCAAATCTCTGTTGTAAGGTACAAGATCAATATACACACCATAAAGTTAGCCAGAATTAAGAACTCATGATAAAATAATAGGAAAGTGGTTTAAAAAAAAATCTAAAACCGGAAACACATTTCAAACATGAACCTACCAGAGATATCCCATATTCCATTTGGCTTACATGATGTCTTAAATTAGGAAAAAATCTGAAAAGGTCAGTTAGATATATTTACTTGTCTGACAATACGTCAATACAATAATCAGTTCGTCTATAATGGCCTCTAATATCCACAGCTGGGGCCAATATCTTGGTGTTTAGTAGATAGCTAATTGTTAAACTTTGTACACTTAGAATATTGTGGTGGGCAAAATCCATTTTAAAAACCTTAAGTATTTAGTTTTACAGTCTACACTCATCACATGGAGAACTGCCAGATTTTCCTTCCCTCTTGAGCTGCGCATAGCACAGATTCGTCTTACTGAAGGATGTAGCCTTTGGAGGTCACCAGCAGTCGACTTACATCTTCTTACTGTCCAGAAGTGAATCTAAGTCCATTACTGTATTTCACCCAAGCAAGTTGACTTCCTTTTCTGGGTGTGCATTATTTATCCCATTCATATGCAGAAAAGTAAATAAAAAACATAAAACCTTAACAAAAAGGCCTGCCATAACTTGTTTGCACACACGGTGTAGATTTTAACAAACTATCAAAATTCTCTGTGGTTACCTTCCACCAAGGAGGAAAAACAGTACCCACATTTATAAACAAAAAAGATGTACTATGTAGGAATTTTTGCAATCACGTGGTCCTCCCACAGATGTTTTTAATGATTCTTTCAGAAGCGTAGAAATGAAATATATCTCAGTAGTAATCTTTGTGAGAAAAACCTTAGCCTGATAATTTCCATATTTACTTTTTGAAAATTAAAACAAAAATGAACAACTCTTAAGATTCCCACACATTCTCAAGACCTGTCCTTATGCAACACCACCTAATTATTTTCACGCAGGAGTAACACATTTGGTAGATTTGGGCTTCACATACCACGCTTAAGCTCAGTGAGTGGTTCACCTGGAAATCTTGACTTCAGATGACCTGAAAACGGTGGCTTATAGAGGTGAGAGAAAAGAAGATCTGTAATTATGGCAACCCATTTTAAAGACAGTTTAGGGAAACTGAGGCAAAATTATTTTCTCCAGTGGTGCTTTAAAATTCCTTTTAACAGAACAAATCCCTCAAATCGGGGGGAAAAAACCCCTCATGACCTTTAGTTTACGGTATCAGTCTATCAGTTTTCAGAAATGGGGAACGAGGTTTGCAGAGAATGAATTTCCCCTTTCAGAGCTCTCTTAGGAAGCTTGGCTTCTATTCTTTTCTCCTCCTCCCCCCACTTCAAGCAAAAGCACTTGAGATTCAGGAATGTTTTTAAATTCAAATACGAAGAGAAGGAAAGGAAGCCAAAACGACCTGAGACAGGGGCTGTGGCTTAGAACCGACTAAGGTTCAATCCTCAAGCCTCCTCTCTCTCAGTCTCCAAGTGTCCCCCTACTCCGGGTCCCGGTGCGGATGATGCTGTGCTTCGGTTTGAAGCCTGAGCAACAGGAGTCCGCCCACCTCGCAGCTTCCTCCCGGACCCGCTATCTCCAGGTGGGTTGTCGAGCACTGGCGAAACCTGCGGCCCAACCCTTCCTAGGCAACGGAAAAACGTGCTCAGGAGTTCATTCAGCGAAAGCGCAGAGCAACGCTGGGGGCCTGTCACCGGGAAGGTGGCACTCGATAGGTTGGGTTTTGCTTTTTGCATCTTCATCCCTCTCTTCCAAGCTGTCTCCGGGGAGGGCTGCCTTCGTCCACATTTCCTCTTTCCCCGAGGGGTTCCGACCCTGGACAAGTAGAGTGACTAGGGCTCTGGATCCCTCAGTTTCGAATCTTTACTCGCTGCTGGGCGATAGTGCAGCTACCTGGCCTGGCCCTCGCCCCCAGAGAGCGCGGCCCGGCCGCGGTCTGGAGCCCACCCTGGGTGTCCACATCCGAGGGGCGCGATGGGGACAGGCTGCTTTCAGAACCCTGCTGGAAGACTGAAACTTGATCTGCAAGATGCAGGCTTCTAAGCCCAGCCATCTGACAAGGACCCTGGCAACCCGCGAGAAAGGCGACTACCCGCGGGCGACCGGGCGAGTGCGCTTCTGCAAGCCCCTTCAATTACATGCCCCGCGTGGGGAAGGTGGGACGGGGCGCGGCTGCCTCACCCCGAACCCCCGAGATGCAGTCCCCGGATGCTCCCGCCCGTCGGCCAGCCCTAGCCCCTACCTCAAAAAGCTGAGGGATTTCCCTCCGGGCCAGATACTCCTTGGCATCGTTGGTGTTCATGGCTGTGCCGCGCGTGCTTTGGGGCGCAAGCGGGGAGGATCCCGGGCTGCGGCGACCTGAGCCGGGGCTGGCGCTGGGGCTGGCAGAGTCCGCGCCGAGCAGCGGTGCAGCCCTCTTTCTCACGCGCACTCAGCTCAGCCTCTCCGCCCAGGCCAGGGACCCCTTCCGCCTCTCCCCGGGGTCTGTGGTCTCCGCGCTCCCGCCGCCCCCGCTTCAGTTGCAGTCCCTGAGCCGGAGCTGCAGGCGCCGAGCAGCTGTGCCGCGGCTTCCCGGGCTGCCAGGCAGCGCGGCCGCCAGGGGTGGGGCGCAGGGAGCGGAGGAGGAGGACAGCGTGGCGGACGCAAGGCAGCAGCCCGCCCGCTTGCCTCTCCGGTTCAGCGCGCCGCGCTCCGCGCCTTCCCGAATCGGGTCTGCGGCGGCTGCCGGTCACGCTGCGCGGGCGGGCGCGAGGTGCGGGGGTGGGGGCGGGCGCGCGCAGGGGGTCGCCGTCTTACCCCTCGGTGCCGCACCGGCGCCAGAGCGCGACGCTTCCATGCGTGCGCCGCGCAAGGATGCAGCTACCCGGGACCAGGTGGCCAAGGGAACAGGGTCGGGTTCTGTAGGAACCTGCCACCGTTTCGCTTCTCCGGACCTTGTACACACACAGACACACACGCACGCACATACACGGTTACCTCCGGGTCCCCGAGGAACTCTCAGGAAAAACCTAATAGTCACAGGATTTATCATTTATTCGTAAGGTTACCTATCTTTCACTATAGGGAGCTGCGGGGAAGGAGGAAAAGGGGATTCATGGTATGGAATCCAACCCTTAAGATAATTTTTAGATCTTGAGTATCTCTCTCCTTCAGGAAAGTTTTGCTAGCTGGTTTCGAATTTTTTCCCTGTCGGTGTCACAAATCTTTATAGACTTTAGGATAAGGCCTTAGTGTGAGCCTGAAATCCTAATCAACTGAAGGACTAATAAGTAGTTAACTAGTTAATTATCTCCATGGAGAGGAAGGGACAGTGGAGGAGAAAGGTGGGTGGTAGTGGAGAGCTAGAGATGCTTACATTGCAAATGTGTTTAGTAGGTGGGGAGGGTGGGCATCATTAATTAGACCTGAGGAGTGTGCAGCCCGTGGACAGTGTCGCATCAGAGCACCCCTGGGGGAATATGAGTGAGTATGGGTGGGTGCGCTAAGGCATAATGGGTGATGGATCTTCCTGCTGCAGACCATTGCCAAGGTGTAACCCATCTTCCTCCCAGCTCCCAAGATGACTCAATTCCCTACTAAGATGTCTTCTCATTGCCTGTTTGGGAGACAGTCCGTAGTCCGTGCCCCCAGAGAATATGATCTCTAACTTCCCACAAAGCCTAACAGTATAGGAGGGTGTGTGAGAGAGGACACTGTGGTAGGCACTGGTATCTGGGGTCTGGCTGGAGAAAGAAGCAACGCTGCCTCTGCTTTAAAAAACTATAGAGTCTGGGCCGGGCGCGGTGGCTCAAGCCTGTAATCCCAGCACTTTGGGAGGCCGAGACGGGTGGATCACGAGGTCAGGAGATCGAGACCATCCTGGCTGACACGGTGAAACCCCGTCTCTACTAAAAAAATACAAAAAATTAGCCGGGCGATGTGGCGGGCGCCTGTAGTCCCAGCTACTCGGGAGGCTGAGGCGAGAGAATGGCATAAACCCGGGAGGCGGAGCTTGCAGTGAGCTGAGATCCGGCCACTGCACTCCAGCCTGGGCGACAGAGCGAGACTCCGTCTCAAAAAAAAAAAAAAAAAAAAAAAACTATAGAGTCTGAATGTCCATTTCAAGTGCATCTTTGCAGATATTTTCTTGGTTCTATTTCTTGTTCCGGAAGCAACTGCAGCTCAAGCCTTAACTATAGCTACACCTTTGTTTTACCTGCGGGAGTAAATGAAGTTTTGAGAACACTTGTGAACCCGTGTGTTATATGGTTGCCTTAAAGGAGGCAGGTATCTCAGTTCCATGGAAATTGGTTTTTGCCCTTAGAATATGCCTCTTCACCTACAGTCCCAACTTGTAGTATTTCTTTACCTTATTTAAGATTGGCTAGGGCAGTAGTGAAAGCAGTGTCTCTTTCCTATGCAATGATGCTTGAAAAGTACCAATGGTCCGTGGCATTAAGGCTTACTTTGTGAGCATGCACAGTGGAGGTGAAACACGTAGGAATGAAGAAGCCACTTTCTCCAGGACTTTTCAAGGTCATCCTTTACAGACAAGAATCTGGTAGAGCACGGCTCACCTGTCTTCCCTTGAAGAAATGCATAATTCTACATGTACTTTAGTGTTACCGGACAAGTGATGGCAACTTGCTTGTAAAAAGAGAATGGATAAGAAAGACTGCACTGCACTAAAAATTGTAGACAGCCTGAAAAATGTAGTAAATGGTGATACGGCAAGTTTTCAAGTAGCCTTATGCAGGGACAATCAGTGTATTTTGGTGTGTGCCAGGGTGGAGAGAGATGTATGAAAGAGGAAGATGTTCATAATTACTTTTGCAAAGGAAGTTGTGGCTTTGTAGGGAGGGGCTACATGAGAGAGGTGTAATGCTTAAAAGTCAAGCTAATGGTTCAAAAGAGAGGAAAGAGAAAGGACAAGGACCATTAATTATATCCTTGCTGTGGGAAAGCTGGCCTCTCATTCCCTGTGATGAAACTCTATGTGTAGGTATATAGAAGGCTCATGGCCCTTGGCCCTTTGTTTATTTGGAAATGCTTTCCTGCAAGCTCTAATAAATCAAAATGATTACTGCATGTCGGATGTCTTCGGATAGACTCTCTTCTCATCACGCCTTGAGAGAGGATGCTAGGGTCTGAGATATAGCAGTGGATAACAGACAAGATCCTTGCTGTCAAGGAACTTAAATTCTGTGAAGAGTTTGTGTAAGAGGTGCAGATGAACAATACGCAAATAAAAATGCATAAGCAACATCACATAGTGATAAAAAATACAAAAAAGGACATAAACAAGAACATATCAGTTAGTGATAACTGATGATGAAAATCAGAGTTGTTGATTTGAAGCAAGGAGGCAGAGGCTCCAGGTCTGTTCTGTGGAAGTAGCTGAGGAAATGGGAGTAATAATAATCATTAGGGACCAGGCGCGGTGGCTCACGCCTGTAATCCCAGCACTGTGGGAGGCCGAGGAGGGAGGATCACGAGGTCAGGAGATTGAGACCATCCTGGCTAACACGGTGAAAACTTGTCTCTACTAAAAATACAAAAAATTAGCCGGGCATGGTGTTGGGCGCCTGTAGTCCCAGCTACTCGGGAGGCTGAGGCAGGAGAATGGCTTGAACCCGGGAGGCGGAGCTTGCAGTGAGCTGAGATCCGGTCACTGCACTCCAGCCTGGGCAGCAGAGCAAGACTCTGTCTCAAAACAACAACAACAACAACAAAGGAATAACCATTGGGATGATGACTAGGACTTCCAAAGGGCTGAGCATCCTTCAGGCTCTTGGGAATGTCTCCCTGAGTCATCATAGGTACAGATGAATGGAGGAATAAAATATCTATAGCTGTATCTATAGAATGCTTAGGACTCAGCCAAAGAAATTTAGAAAGGTACCCTAGCAGGAAAAAGTAAACTTTCTATTTTAAAACACAAATATGTTGAAGTCTTTAAAAATTATACCATGATGGCTTGAAAGAGTAAATGCCATATATAGGGATTCCTGATTTACCATGCAGGAGTATGTTTAGGTGCTGAGAAAATCTAGCTCAAGCAATGTCTTCGTAATGTCTAGAAATATAATGGTGTATAAATACATCATTTACGAGTCACAATGAAAATAGTGTTTTAGGATAATTCATTCAGTCAACAGATATTTCTTGTGCATCTCCTGTGTGCCAGGCATCGCTGGCACTGCTGTGCTGTCAGGCGTGTAGGTGAATAAAACACGTGCATGGAGCATTTATCTAGGAGCAGGAGATAATTTGCAACAGATGTAATAAACAAGTATATGAAATTGTTGTTAGATGGTGATAAATACCATGGGAAAAGAAAAAGTAGAGGAGGGTAAGGAGAACTAGAAGACTGGCTTCAGTTTTATATAGAGTGGTCAGGAAAGGTCTCATTGAGAAGGTGAAATTCCAGCAAAGGTTTGAGAAAGCGAGAGAGCAGCCACTTCAAATGTCCTAGCAAGGGCAGATTCCTGGCACTTTCTGGCAACAGCAAGGAGGCTAGTGTAGCAGGAACAGGGTGAGGGAGGAGAAGAACAGAGAGGAATGCAGCCAAAGCACTTGGGGCCTTGTAAACCATCGTCAGTTCTTCTCTAACGGGAAGTTAGAGAAATGTTTCAAGCCAAGACTAAGATGAAAAGGCTTTTCTGTCTGCTGGTTTAGGTATGGGTAAGAGAGAAAAGGTAGGAGTGGGGAGAACACTTGGAAGGTTACTGTGACTCAGGTACGAGGTGACGAAAGCATGGGCTCAAATGTTGGCAGTAGAGACAATGAGAACTGGTTAGATTCTAGATATATTTTGAAGATAGAACAAATAGGGTTTCTTGACAGCTTGGATGTAGTATATGAGAGAAAAAGAAAACCTCAATTATGACTTCATGGTTTTTGGCCTGCGGATAGTATGGAGATAATTAATTGGCCTCAAGAAGTTTACTAACTTACAAAATTATTTAACAGATAGATGGTAAGGAACTCTATGCAACCCAGAGAAGCAACAGGACAACTGGCTCTGAAGGGCATCTGGCAGATGGTAGGTTCTCCCTACTGCTTACTGACCATATTTCTTCATTTTCATCTGCAACCCTTGGCTTATAGCAGCCATTTGAGCTCCAAAGGTAACCTACATGTTAGGTTGACTCACACGTTGGGTAACCTCCTGTGAGAGTAGAAGAGAGGAATTTACATTTGCTTCAGGATATGCTTGCAACTTAAATGTTTTAGAACTTCAATGTCTATTCGGCACGAATATTTTGCCTACCCGTGCGAAATCTGTAATTCCATCAAATCTAGTCTTCTTCCATCAACCAGTCAGCCTAACTTGGCTATGATAGATATAAATAAGGGAGCAACTTGAACTGCAAAGACCCTCTAAGTTTCAAAGCCGCAGGTAAAATACAGAGAGAAGCATTATTGTTTTGATTTAAAGAAATATTCTGACATATGCTTAGAAGTAAAAACTTTTGGAGGTCCTAGAGAAAAACTAACAGATCAGTTTATTTTTAAAAATTTGTTTTCACAGAATGCAAAGAACACATTTGAGTTTTTATTATACTCCCTTTTTATCATTATTGACAAGCAGCAATTCTGTGAGCCTAGAGGCCTAAAATTTCTAAGTTATACATATGTATCAGGACCAGTATGCCCTTCTGAGTTGTTTACATTGCCTATTTTTGTCTTTACTATATGTCTCATGGACAATGTATTAGTGACGCATACACTAATTAGTCTAGGATGAGTAACAAAAAATCTTTCCATCCCAGGAATAAAATGTGTTTTTTCTCAGTAGTCACAAGGCATTCATGTTGGTGTGCTAGAAAATTTTAAAACTTACCAGAATTTACCATCTGTTCCTGTTTTTATCTAGTCTGTTTAACTACGTTTCTTCTATTAATTGTCCTTCTGCAATACAATTAACATTTGCACTGTTTTTCTAATAAGATGAAATCATAAAATTAAAGATCTACTGGAGATATGTGAGTAGTGGTTAAGTTAAAGAGCTCCCTTCTCCAAATAAATCAACATTTTAGATTGTGCAGAGGAAAACTAATACTAAAACATTTCTCCAAGAACGTCCCTCTCTTGTGGAAAAATGTGAGTGGTTACCATTGTCTTCACTGTCCATTATGGTACTCACTAGCCTCACATGGCTATTTACCCTTAAATATTAGATTGGTGCAAAAGTAATTGCAGTTTTTTCCATTTGTAATTGCTTTTAATGGCAAAAACTGCAGTTACTTTTGCACCAACCTGATAAATACAAATAGTTTCCTGTTTTATACTTAGTCAAATATTTCCATCCCTTCAAGACTCCATTTAAAGACAACCTTCTCTATAAAAGCCATCTTTATTTAGCCCTAATGGATTTAAGTGATTTCTTGCTTTATCCTCTTTAGAATGTTACTTGTACCTCTATCCTGCCTTTTTCCTTATTTATGTACCTTTGTTTTTCTCATCTGCTTTGAGCCAAAAATGTGTCTTCATGGTTGTACCCTTATGCAGTTTATCATAGTGTCATGTACATAATAAATACTCTAAAATTATGATTTGAGTAATTTATAATACATTTAAGTATTACTTCTGTTTTGTGAGCATATGCAGCCCCATTGCTTGATGTGCTTTGAATTTGTAAATGTATTTGCTCCATTATTTCTAGGGTTATCATTTTCAAATTCTATCAACATTAACTAATCTTGAGATATGGGGGAAAAGAAGACTAATTGCAACAAGTTATAGACCCAAGTTTCTCTATTCATGACTATGAGTTGTGCTTGAGCATTTGAATTGCCTTCACGATTATCTCTCATGCCTGTAGCTAACAAACAGGATGCAATTTAAATCAAACAAATAGAGTGTCTACTAATCCCTGATAATTGGTGCTAGGTGTCCTTCCCATCCAGCTGTCCCTGGTCACCAGTTTTACAGAATCGCAATCATTAGGACAGAAAAAGATTGTTATGACCTTGTTCGTGCCATTTCTAAAAACTAGCCTGTTGTTACACTTCCATGATTTGGATCAAAACAAAGCTTCTCATCAGTTAATCTATTTTCAAATTACAAGCTCCAAATAGATTCTCAGAGGTCGTCAATCATCTCACCTCCAGAAAATATAACACAAGCCCATGGCATATTCCTTTTAAGGAAATGTATTGTGTTCCTCTTGTCTTCCGCAATATTCTTGTTTGTAATTTTCAGAAATTGGAAGGTGCTATTTACGAAGATTATTTCATGCTAATGAAATGTTGGAAGTCTCAATGTTGTAACTACTTTTGATGCAGATGTTTTTGCTCCTTAGTTCAGCTAAAACCAGGTTCTTATCACACGACCAGGAAAGATTAGGCATGCAGACACATTGAAAGATGAGGAGAGCAAAATTTATTAAAAGAAAGCTCTCAGCAAAAAAAGGAGAGGTCTTGCTAACAGGTTCCCACCTCACAGATTGAACACCACATCAGGCCACCACCCAAGAGTGGGAGGCCAGGCTCCTCCCCACTGCACGAAGAATGGATTCCTGTGGCTCTACCCCATCCCCCCAGTGCTCATGTGGGCATTATTCAGGAAGAATTAGTTGAGAAAATGTGGGTAAACAGGGGCAGTTCTCCCTCTGGGTCCCGGTTTCATCTAGGACCAGCAGTCTGGTCTGTCAGCCTTCAGGCTGTTTTAGGTTTGAAGGGGAATTTCACTGGGGATCCTTGGCTGTCTCCGATCTCTGTCACTCTTATGAAAGCAGAAGAGAAGAAGTTTTTGTATAGCTCTGTTATCCTGAGCACCCACTTTCAAAAGAAGTTTCCTAACATGGCCCTGGTGGCTTCATGGGGACGGTCACCCTGGCGTTTCATATCTACAATTTGATAAGAGTGAAAGGAAAAAGTATTCTTATGCTCAGCCTGAAGTATTCATTAAATACTTTTAAAATTTATTATAAACACCTTTCAACTCATCTATCTTATGGTTACACCAATAGCCTCTCAGCAGGCAACTGTTTTACCTGTTTATCTTCAGCCTTGGCTTTTCTGTGCTCCAGTTCTGCCATGACAATGGTTTGCTAGATATCCACACTTTCATTTAGCTAACATTTATTGATCACGTACTATATGCCAAGCACTGTGCTAGATTTTTAGGAAACAAAGTCATAGCTGGTGTGGCAAAATGCTCATGGTCTCCCCAAAAGAAAAGGCTACTAAACCAAAGAGACTATAAAACCAGAGTAGAAAGAGTATAGGCTGTGGAGTCATAATTTTTAGCCTGGTCTTATTCTTACTCAGCTATCTGATGTCCACAATTTATTAACCAGTCCAAGCCTCAGTTTTCTCTTTTGTGAAAATAAGCATATTAATCCCTAGCTCACTGAACTGTTGCAAGGGTTAATTGAGCTGGTAAGTGCAGAGTTGAAACCAAACCTAATTCTCAGCCTCCAAATTCCAATTCATTACCTACTGAATTTCTTAATCTATCATTGAAGACCCTGATCCTCATTAACCATTACTCCCTCTCTCACATTGTAAATGCACATTGAATTGATTGAGTGCACTTGTCTGATGATCCGAGTACTCTGTCTGCCTGGAATACCTCCCCAGTTCTGCGTGGCTAAATTCTTCCTGCTTCAAGGATCTTGTTGAAATATCATCTTCTTCATAAAGCTTTTTTGGCCTCTGCATCATGAAATAACTGCTTCCCATAAAATCCTGTAGGGTTTTTTAAAATATACTTTTATGAGGCAAGGTACATGGAGTACTAGAATAAGAATGGTGATTAATATCAATGCATCGAAAACATTATAACTGGAGCAATAGTTTGTCATTTGAGCTTGAGAAAGATGTGGTGGTGCAATCTTGACTTTGAAATGGAAAGAACCTAAGGGAGTGTGGAAAAGGGATGATCAGTTTTCTCCATAGCCAGCCCTCAGTCTGCCCTTGCTACTTCTACTTCCCCACATTTACCTTCTCATTCTCTTCAGGAAGCTGATTCTAAAGCAAATTAGAAATGGTGGTAATGAATCAGCTATAAAAACCAGCTGATATAAGTCTTTGTGAGCAACTTCAAAGAGGGTATTTTTAAGCTTATTTGTTACCCTGGTTCTTAGTAAACATGGGTTTGTTGGCTTATTTTTCTTTGAACCATCTCTCTAAAGTCTTGAATGCTTGAAAAGATGTTAGCATCTAGAGTTTAGAAATGTTTTAATTATTGAATAAAGAGTGGATTTTGCTGTAATCTAATTTGCTTCTTATGGCATTAGACCACTCAACCAATAAATATGTTGAATCTTCATAAATAAGAAATATATTTATAGAAGCAATTTGGTACTCATTGTTGTTATAAAGTTTGATTTCAAGGATTTTGAGAATACATAAGATTTAAATTATTCATTACCAAAGTAATTTCACTTTCTGTGTTTGTGTAAATATTAGTAAATGTCATTGATCTCTATTAAATGTGTAGGCTCTCTGAACAGTAAATATGATTTTATGGTGAGCTATCACCACTTTCATGGCAGTCATCAGCAACTAGGCAAGGAGCAGAGGTACTGTAACCAGACCAGTAGACAGTTCCAGATAGCTTTACATGTCCACTGATACTGCTAATTGTACCTCCTTTTACAGGAGAAGCTATCATCTCCACTCTGAATTATGTATAATATGAGTGTACATATGAATATGTACAAATGATTCCAATGAACTCTTTGAAGAACTCTACCTTATTAATCCCAATTCACAGATATACTTTCATACTGCATGCAATGAAGCAAATGAGCTCTTTGTTTGCTTTCTCGTATTGTTTCTGCATTGGTCATTTAGCAGGAGTTTTAAAACACTGTTGATTTAGCACCTCTAGACATTCAGTTTCAAGATCTTAGTCATTTTATCTCTATCAGCCAAAACACACTATATAGCATAAATACCCCCTTTTTGTTGTTTTCAAGACTGCCAAATAACTTATTCTTTACTTTCCAGGTTCTCTAGAATTATATTTCTGTGATTAACAAAAGATTTTTTATTGACTATCTCTGCTGCATATTTCCCACATTCTCTAAGATTTGATATGTATTTTTTTCTTTATTTATCTGTTATCTTCATTTAACCAGCCTTCTTAGTTATTTTACTCTATACAGAAGGTTTATATTACCCAAATGACCCTTGGAAAACAGTCTGCTGATGGCCATTGCCCACTGCTAAATTGCTAAAAGAGACATTTCACATTGAAATACTTGACCCGTGTTAGCACGAGGGAACTGGTGATATAAACTTGTTTTCTATTTTAACCGTTTCCACATCTAGCAGCTGCACCTTCACCTTTACCTCAGTCATAGGGTGGAGTGCCCAACCTGGGCATCGTCCTGGAAAGAGAAGGTAAATCTAATAGATGGGCAGAACTTACGCCCCTGGGGAAGTGTTCACCATTCTTTTCTAGTGGCACATACCACTTTCTCATTAGTTGTTAGGAAAATAGGATCAGGTAATAATTTGTTGAGTGGCTAATATGAGCTGAGAGCACATCCTTTTTCACAGTCCCATGACTGGAAGTTTGAACATGAACACAGAAAAGAAGGAACCTCATCTCTCTCTTTTGGTGCCCTCATTGATGGAAAAAATAATTGAACCTGACTATTACATAACTTCTCTAATATTATAGCACCACATAGCAACATCAAAAGGCTCCTGAGGAGACTGGGAAATCAATTCTACACGTGATTGTGGACGATATATGGAAAAAATTCCACCAGTGTCTTCACTGAACTAGGCAGGCTAGTGCCTTGAATTATTCTGGAACCAATAAGTTCACAGCTGACTTATAATCATTTCCCTTCATGTGATTTGAACTGTGAGTCATCTGTTCCACTGAAATTGTGGACACATTGGTGTATTTTTAACTTACTATGAGCCACTCTTCTAGAATAAAACAGAACAGAAATGCAATATGCAATTGTCTAAGAGGAAATAGTGTACAAGGTCTTGAGTGGAGATCTATGTACTGGATCTTGCAGGAGGTGATGAAGGTCTTCAGGGCTGCCCTGCTCTGTACATATTTCCTAGAGCTGCCTTCCCAATGTAGGACCAGAATAAACACAATTTCCCAGAATGAATCATTCCCCTGGGCTCCTGTGCCCTTGGTTTCTGTGTCTGCCTCTCTTCTGGACCCTGTCTTATTCATCTTTACATCTCCCAAACCAAGCACTACTGTCTAAATAATAGTAGTATCTGTACACTATCTGTTGAATATATCCACTCATTCATTCATTCCTTTATTTTATAGGTATTTATTAAGCATCTTTTATATTCAGGAGTCTGTGATAGGCACTGGGGATTCAGCAGAGAACAAAACAGATAATTCCCCCTTGGAAAGAGCTTAAGTGTGTGTGTGTATGTGTATGTGTGTTTGGGGGCGGAGTAAGTCAGACTATACATTTATAATTACACAAATAATCCCAGCTACAAGATTTATATGTGTTCTGAAGAACTAGGGAGTCCTGACCAAACTCTGCTAATTAACTAGCAATATGGCACTGGCCAAATTACTTAACCCTCTGAGTCTTAGTTTTCTCATTTGTAAAAGAAGAAATTTGTTTCAGCTGATGTGTAACAGCTCTTTACATCTGAGTTTTATGATTCTGTGCTTGCTATGTGAAAAACTGTGTTTTATACAAAGGGCATCTGATTAAAATTATTCCTTAAAAAAGTACCGGTAACAATGATCAGAAGGCAGTCATTTTATAAATTTTCAAACTTTCAGTGACCATAATGGAAACCATCACATGAAGGGAAATGAAGGAAATCTGTTAAACAACAAACAAAAAAACACAAACAAAAACACAGTTATATTAAGAATTGAAGAAAAA
Organism: Trachypithecus francoisi; assembly: GCF_009764315.1. NCBI lineage: Eukaryota > Metazoa > Chordata > Mammalia > Primates > Cercopithecidae > Trachypithecus > Trachypithecus francoisi. Next base: position 39,090,530 of record NW_022681457.1, on the reverse strand, counting down.
TGAATAAAATATCTTGAATCTTAAATGACTTGGCATCATTTTGGATGACTAACAGGACAGTGTGAAGTATTACAGGAGAACTTTTCCAGCTCCAGGTGACACACAGTGTGGGGTTATAAGAAATAACACCTTACTGAGAGTAAAATTACTAAACTTTCTGGTGCAGAGTTTTACAAAGACTCTGTTCTTGGTACGAGACTTCTGGTTTATTCCCAGGCGAAAGAGGCCAAACTGAACTGATGATCTTTACTAGTGAGAAAGATAAGAAGCCCCGGGGGACTGGGAGAGTAGAGTGTTTTAGGGATTATCTCCTCCTCTTTCATGGAGGAAGGAAGGAAACACTCAAATGCTTCCCTTTCTTGAAGCTGAAGGAAGGGAGCCCAAGAGGTGCCCTCCTAAAGTTGGTGGAGAGGCTGGCAGAAGAAAAGTCTGACATCTCAAATCCTGGTGGTTGTCTGCTGACCCAGGGCTTGCTGTTCTGCCCTGGGGCTGTTGGAGTGAGGGAGAGATCACTGGCAAGAGATGATATCACTGTAGTAAGCCGGGTGATCTGGGAGAAGAAATTTCCCTACAAGCTCACTACTCCCGAGAGATACAGCAGAGCGTCCATGAGATGGGAGGGAGCACAGGCTTGCTGGGGATTGCTGCAGCACAAGAGGAAGGGGCCCTGCATAAAAAGGACGTAGCCTTATGCTACATAGGTATTCTCCAACTGAGCAGGCCCAGTCTCACAAAGTACCACCAGTGACTGTGGACAGTTTTAGGGATCTGAGTCTATTGGGTCCCCATTCATCCCATACTGAGGTAGTAGGTCAGAAACTGGATCAATGGTGAAAATCACAGAAATGGGAGAACAACTCTGCCACTACCCCGGTGGAAGCATTCATAAAAGAGAACAGTGGTTACATCCAGGAATGACTGCATCAATCAAGTAACCCTGGGTAGTCTAGGAAGAATACATTCATCCCTTTCCCTTCCCCTGAGATGAGCCAGAGTTAGCTGGGGAGACTGACCCCTGACTAAGCCAGTAGATTCCAGATCATGAATTGTATAAGCTTCAGATTTTGGGTTCTAGTAGCTCTAGGTCAAGCAACAGCTAAAGAAAGGACATCATTCAGCAGACCAGAGGAAGCAGAGGATCTGGTGCCTGAGAAGTCTTTTCTGTCATGTCCTCACCAGGCCACATCCTGCCCTCATCACATCACGACGATTTCAGAAAGGGAGGCAAGGGAAGGCTGCCCAAGAGCTGATATATGTTTATCTAAAACTGAGTGCTACCCAAATGGGTACTTAAATGATTATATGACACTGAGCTTTAAGGCAATAAATGAGGGGTTCAGGGGAAGTCTAGAGCAGTCATAAACAAAATAAAGTATATAGATTGACTTTGTATACCTGGGTTGTCAAGTCTGGATTTCTGACTCCCTACACACTATTAATGAGTAAACAGTAAATTGGATCACAAAAAGTCTAAATAATTACATTCTTTCAAGAAGCAATGTCTTGTAGAAGTAGTGTGAGGCAGAAAAACGATCTATGATAGAGCCTGTTTTGACATGAAGTACAGCAGCTTCATTTCTCAGTTCTGCCACCTATTAGGTGTGTGGTCTTGGGCACATTGCTTAATCTATCTGCCTCAATTTCTTTATCTTTACAAAAGATAAAATAACAGCTACCCTGCTAGATTGTATAAGGATTAGAAATAAAATGCATAGAGTTCAAATACAGTTCCTGACACATAAACAATGGTGAACATTGGCAATTACTATTAGTATGATTACTATATGCTGTGGCTGTGTTACTTTTTCTTTTTCTTTTTTCCCCCACCTTTCCCACAAGTCTTACTTTTTCTATAATAGGGAAGTCAGAATCTCTGGTCCTTGCTTACTGTTTGCTTTGTATGAATAAGGTTTGATGACTCTCTTAGCCTTAGACAATTTTCCTACTATATATTGTAGACAGCCCGCACTTGCCAAGAACCACACTGAGGTTAAAGTTTGTTTGTTATTGGTATTACTTTGTAGAATCTTTAAGCTAAAATATAATTCTTTAATGAGTCATAGGAAAATAAATAGGAATAAAATGTGAAAATAAACTTTAGACATTAATGAAATCCTTGAGATTTGTTTTTTAAACAGTGGAAATGGAGAGATGAGAATGTTTTATTTAATACTCAAAAGGTTGCCAATTAGGTTATTTTTAGCGCCCAGTTCTCTTTCTCCAAACTAGTAGGAGTATTTTGTCCTGAAACATCAAAAAATTACTTTAATTTCTTTTAAAGAGCTAAATAGGTACATGTCCAGATGGAAAAAGTATGGAGAAAACAGACTATTTGTGAAAAGAATAACAAGTAACAAGAATGTACTCCTAAAATAGTATAATTTACCAATTCTATAATCATATAAATAACAAAGGATGCTGAGATTTTGTTTCTGGTAATTTATTTTTCCTATTTATCCATCGCATTTCTCCACACCAAAAAAGATGTTCACTAACATCCATTAAATAAAAAACAGCAAAAACATCATTCAAGCTTCCTAATTCAGGATGACATAATGTATGCAAACATAACCCACACCATTGATATAAAAATAGAGAAGCTGTAAAGCATCCAGATATTTCCTATACCTAGATATCTATCTTTTATTATTTAAATAAAAATGTTTCTTTCTGAATTTTCTTAGTTCAGATCTGATCTCCTAATCATGTGTACTCACAGTTTCAACACTGCCCCGATGTTTCTGCTGCCTGTGATTACAATGACTCTCTCTCTTCCATGTTTCTGCTGCCTGTGATTACAATGACTCTCTCTCTTCCATGTTTCTGCTGCCTGTGATTACAATGACTCTCTCTCTTCCATGTTTCTGCTGCCTGTGATTACAATGACTCTCTCTCTTCCATGTTACAACTACAGCAATCATACTCCTGGATGTTCTGAGACACCTGCAAATTCAAATATTCTGTTGTCAGTCCTTCATCCCCACTCATCTATGAGCACTAAGTGCTTTCTAGCTATAGGCTCTGCCTCACCTTGTTGTGCCATATTTGCTTCTTTAAAAGCAGATGAAAAAAAATCAGATGGAGTTCAGAGTCAGCAGAATGATACATTCCACATTTTGTGTACCTCACTGACGGTTCCATTTTTGTTATTTCGTTGGTTCCTCTTCACCTCCCTGACTGCTCATTGTGAAGGGCACCAGCACTTAGCCCTTGGACACCTCGTTTTTCGCTGTATGGACCCACTCCCTTTGTGATCTCATCCAGCCTCATGGCTTTATATGCCATCTATGTGCCCTTAGTCTTTCCAAATTTATGTCCTCAGTCTAGACCTTTACTCAAACTACAGAAACTTTTGTATACAATGCCTACTTGATAATTCCACTCTAAAGTCTAATTGGCACCTCCAATTTAATATTCCAAAATCAACTTCCTGATCGTCCCCTCTTCTCCTTGTTCCTGTAAAGCTTTTTCTACCTCTGTTAATGGCAAGTGAATTCTGCCAGCTGGCCAGGCCAGAGGCTTTGGGATTATTCTTGAATCTTTCTTTCATCACTCACACCCTGTTGACTGTAGCTTCAAAACATATCCAGAATCTAACTTCCCTTCACCATCATCGCTACCACCACCTTGGTCCAAATGCCGTCATTTCTCACCTGCATTTTTGCAGTAGCCTCCTGCTGGTCTCCCTGCTTTCACTTTCTGCTGCCCCCTCTATTGTCAACTCAGCAACTAGAGTGGTGCTGTCAAAAATTAAGTCCAATCATGTCATTCTTTGCTCAAAACCCATCACACATCAGAGAAAAACCCAAAATTATTTTACAGTGGCCAAAAGTGCCCTATGTAACCTACCCTTACATACACACTCACACACACACACACACACACACACACAATACTTCTTCATTCCTTTATTCTGACCTCATGACCTATCTCCTATTATTCCCATCTTTCTCTGTCTTCTTCATTCTGCTTCCCTGTGATTCCCAGCTCCCTCCAAGTATGTTCTTTCTCAGGGCCTTTCACTTGCTGTTTCTTCTGCCTGGACTGCTCTTCCCTCAAATTACCATGTGGTCTATTCCCTAACCTCCTCATGCCTTTGCCCTAATGTCCTCTTCTCAGTGGTTCCTTCCCTTGACAACCTTATTTTAAACTGTAAACCTCCTTTCCCTGACTGCCCCGGAACTTCCTGTTCCTCTCACCTGTCTTATTTTTCTATATACAACTGATCACTACCTAACAAATTATAGTTTGACAGTTTGTTGTTTATAGTTTCTATTGGATGGCCTTCTCCCAATAAGAAAGTTCCAGGCCAGGCATGGTAGCTCATGCCTGTAATCTCAGCATTCCAGGAGGCTAAGGCAGGAGAATTGTTTGAGGCTAGGAGTTAGAAGCCAGCCTGGTTAACATAGCATGATCCTGTTTCTACAAAAGAAAAATTTAAAAATTTAGCCAGACATCAGGGCATGCACCTGTAGTCCCAGCTACATGGGAGGCTGAAGCAGGAGGATCACTTCAGCCTGGGAGTTTGAGGCTGCAGTGAGCCATGATCATGCCACTGCACTCCAGCCTGGGCAACAGAGTGAGACCCTGTCTCAAAAATAAATAAATAAAATAAAAAAGGAAAATAAAAAGAGGCAGTTTCATGAATGTTGTGTCTTTTTTTCCTGTATCTCCAGTGCCTTGTACCTAGTAAGCACTCAATAAATATTTGTGAAATGAACAATAGTGGACACACCCTGAACTTTACATGTGTTAATTGAAATCTCTCAACAACCCTAGGAGACAGGTGATATCATCATCTTCATTATATAGACAAGGAAACTGAATCACAAAGTGAATAAGTATCTGGCTCAAGGTCATACAGTGATGTAGGGTACAGTGGAGAGGAATTTCCAGCCTAGGCATTCTGGATCCAGGGTTTGAGATCTTAACCAGAAAATTTCACCTCAAGGCTCGATAACTTTAAATATGCCATTTGTACAATTGTCTTACTTTATTTTTTTCCTTTCTGGTTTATTAAATTGGAAGATGTTAGTGAAATAGGATACTCCCAAAACCTTAGTGTTGGTTACAACTCAAAGCCTCAAATGGGAAAAGTGAAGAGTAATCGTTTCTCCCTTTTTAGTATATAAAATTAGGATTTAAGATTTATGTCTTTTGGCACAGGACATCCCAAGGCGTTCATGGCCCATTTGCAATATTAAAGGACTAGATCAGACTTCTCAGGTCAAAGGACAGGAATCTTCATCTACCAGACCTTGCACTCTGATTTTCGGTTTGAGAAATATTGTCCTGTAGGCCTGATGGGAACAGTATGAAACTTGGTTGGGTCTGAGTGTCAACTCTAAACACTGTAGGCGTCCTGACACCACAGGAAAATATTTGGTTTCCTCATCTGCAAAATAAAGTTGATTACACACACTTTGCCCACAGCATTGTTTTATACTGTGATACAAATGTGAGTTACTATTATCAGTGTATGATACGTGTGTCAAGTTGTTTTCACAACTGCTGAAAAGATTAGAAATGAAATGAAAACAGACACAAAATGTAGGTTGTATCCTCTTTGCCAAGAAGTAGTTTGTTTCTCCATAATATTTATTTTACTTCTTTGTTTATTAATGTTACACATTAAAGGTTAGACGCTCTAACTTCATTGTCTGGAAGGATAACTTACGAGGCAGATTATAATCCTGAAGAAAAAAGGAAATTTGGTTTAATTTGATAGAGCTTCATTGCTGGAAAATATTTAAAGTCTTGACAAAAATTAATGGCAAGTTATTTAATTTCAAATCTTGGCTGGATTTCTAGCATAATATAATAAGCATAATAGATTAATTATTTTTAAATTAATAATGCTATCAATATTTTTGTAGTTTGATTTAGAAATTTCCTTAAAATACATATTTTTCCTCCACATTTTGCCACTAACTGAATGCTTTCTGATGTAATTAATGGTAACATATTTTGTTTCATTTAGGAAATGATGTTAGCATTTCCAGGATATAAAAAACAATATTTGAACCATTTAAATTATTAACTATAAATTATTTTGTTTGTTATCATGTAAGATATCTTAGGTCACATTAGGAAAAAGATCAAGTATTTCTTACCTTAATGTCTCATTTTTCTCACTGCATTCTTTTATCATCTTGTTCCCCCCCTTGCCTCCCTGCTCTGACCCCACCTGCCACTCCACCACCCTGGCTTCCTGGATTGCACTGTGTGTTTTGAGATGATTCCCCTGTGATGTCTCCAAATCATATTTTGTTTTGTTTTGTTTTTCATGGAAACTACTGGCTTGAACATTGTGCCCAATAGAAGATACCTGAGTGGAGACATAGGAAGGATGTAGAGAGGGCCCTGTAATCCCATCAACCTTGAAATTAAGGCATCAAGCCATTTCCAGAAATCCCAAAGGACATTGAAATGAAGCCTCAAACGACATTGGGTTACAAAAATCTTACCCAATCCTAATCTTGGAAGAACACCAAGGATATCTACTTAAGGGGGCTTTTGAAATCCAAAGACTGAGATCTATTGTCCTTGCCAGCAGTCTTCAATGCTATTAGACCCATTGATGCTGTTACCTGTGTATACATCCCCCAAAAGTAAAAATAATTCTTAAGGTGTAACATAAAGCACAAATAAAAAGGAAAGCAATTTATAAGAAAACAGTTGCATCTCAATATGAAAAAACTATTGATAAAACTATTCTAGAAAATTAATGAGAAAATCAGTTTTCCTACATGTAAAGGCACCATGAATATAACAAGTACAATTTCAGTGTAATATGACTGTACTGTCATGGCTTCCATTACTTATGGCATAAAGTTCAAACTCTTAAGCAAATAGATATTATCCTTGCTCATCTCTTCCCTATCTCTCTTCCTTCCACTCCATTCTTTATTCTGCTTGAATTAGCCACATGTAGACACTATCCCCTCAGTCCTCATACCACCACTCTTAGCCAAACGTCTCTCTCTCTCTCTCTCTCTCTCACACACATACACACACACACACTGCTCTTTCATGGCTTATTGCTTTTGCTTATGTACATGGAATCTTGGAATCATCCATCCAAGATTTAGCTCAGGCATTTTCATTTTCTCTATCAGGAGGCCTTCCAAGAACTCCTTCTCATGAAGAAAGCCCTGTATAAACCTGAGATACTTACCACATTTTATCAAAGTTACCTGTTTATCTCTGTCTCCTCTATTAAACTGCAAACCCTTCCAGTGCAGAAATGGCATCCTTCCACTGTGGGTCTTCAGGGCTTTGCCAGTGCTTTGCAGAGAATTCCTGGAATTAAGTGGTCCTGATAAAAAACAGCAAAGATACTGATGCTATTAGTTCTTATCCCTGCATCCCTATGATTCAGTTTACTTCTAGGTCACTCCCTAGCTACTGCTTCCTAGTTTTTTGCTAGAATGCTACAGCTATGATACCCCTTGTGAAGCAGGTTCACTGTGCACTGGTATCAATCCCAGGAGAGAATCCTAAAAATCTCATCCACTGCACCTTGAGCCGTGCCCATTTCTATCACTTGCCAGAGTCCAGTGAAACAGAACACTTGCCCACAAAGAGTTATGTGAAGGATGTTTATTCCTTACACATAGGCAGCAAGGGACAACAGAAGCCTAGGATTCATAGTGAACTGGTCTTTAAGATTCAGGTAAACTGCCCAGGGCAGATGCAGTCTTATCTCTGTGTGCCTCACTCGCATGGCAGCTGAGATTCTGAAAATCAGCCTGCTTTGGGTTTTATACCCTGCAGTGATGGGAATCACCTCTGCATAAAGTTTGGCACATTGGGTGGAACATTCATATCCAGTCTCAGTCAAAAGACGGCAATTGGCTGGGTGCGGTGGCTCACGTTTGTAATCGTAGCACTTTGCGAGGCCTAGGCAGGCAGATTGCCTGAGCTCAGGAGTTCGAGACCAGCCTGGAAACATGGTGAAACCCTGTCTCTACTAAAATACAAAAAATTAGCTGGGTGTGGCAGTGTGTGCCTGCAGTCACAGCTACTTGGGAGGCTGAGGCAGGAGAATTGCTTGAACCCGGGAGGCGGAGATGGCAGTGAGCCAAGATCATGCCACTGCACTCCAACCTAGGTGACAGAGTGAGACTCCGTCTCCAAAAAAAAAAAAAAAAAAAAAAGGCCATACGTTGGCCAGGTGGTGACTGCAGCCCAGTGGACCCCATCTGCTTGTTTTTCTCACAGGCACCAATAAACTATGTCATATTGTATAGGTATACACGTCTTGAATCTAGGGTTCCAGATATCTGTAGAAGGGGCCAAAGCATTCCCTATGGGTCACTTGGTCTCTTATAACAAGCTAGCCATTTATTCACAGAGCCGAGCAGTCCCTTTGCATCCTATCTGGGCCCGACCTTAAATGTCTCATTCTTATTTCATCGTTGACCTCTGCTAAACCTGTCCAACTTTATTGGTTGGGTTTTTGAGGCCCAAGAGAGATGGCCAGTTCAGGTCACAACTTCCCATGTGGCATGCCACCTATAAGATATTCAGTCGCCATCAGTACCAATAGCAAGCAAGGAGTTACCATTCAAAAGGGGATATATCTGCCTCAGGCAATGTATGAATCCAAACTCCAGGAATTTGGCATAAGCTGGTGGCAGTTTTCTGTTGCCACAGACTCCAGTCAATATGTGTGAAGGTTGAGGATACCTGTTAATTTCATCAGGTTAGCAGGCTCTAAGTGTTCCAAGGGTAATGCTTATGTCACCGCTTGTTGACAGCTTCCAAGACTTGGTGCTACAAAGGCCCCATTCAAAGTTGGTGGTTTTGCAGGTTACCTTGTCCAAGGGGGCCAAAAGAACACCTAGGTGGGGTACATGCTGTCTTTAGTACCCAAAAGGCCTACAACCTGTTGGGCCCCTTTTTTATCAGTGGGTGCCACCAGAGCTGATAATTTTTGCTTGACTGTATCTGGGATATTTCTTTGGCTTCTTGCCCAAATGTCTTGGATATTCATCCTTCAAGAGTCCATTTGTCAGTTTCCGTGCCCCATAGGTGTTTTTGACCAGCCAAATTGGACTGTTAGATTATGACAAAATGGGTTGCAACATTCTGTCTGTAGCAAGTCCTGAATTAACAAAGTAATGTCCTTTTTTTCCATTTAGTATGCAACACTGCTTTAGTGGAATTACCCATTGGGGCTTAGGTAGCTTAGGTTGCCAACAGGAATGGATATACCCTGCTGTTATGGATCAAATTCTTAGCTATGAAAGGCATATCCCCGCTAAGGTATTCTGTGTTAGAAGCAGCCAAAATGTCAATACCCATAATGCATTCAGAGGTAGAAATCACAGTGACTGGGACCCAGAATGGTCCAAAGAGCTCCATACATAAGCAGATAAGCACCATGGGTCACTGTGATGTCATCAGTTTATTTCTTCCACTAAGGTGACCTGGAAATATTGTCATGTAGGTTCCAGTACTCAAGAACCCCTAAAAGGTCTGAATTCTTCTCTTTTCTCGTTTTATCTGACAAGGGTATGGGGACACTGGACCTAGAGGCCTTGGCCTCATCTCTAATTGCACTATTCAGCTTGAGATGTCGGATCTGCAGTGTTCGTTTATCAGACCAACACACCAACCATGCTGCCTGAGATGTCCGTGGCTTTTCTCCATATCTGTTCTTTAGATCCTGAGTCCCCCTTTTGTGAAGACCTGCACTGTAAGCACTGATTCTCACTCAGATGCCTCAGGAGCCATCTGAGTACCCACTTCCTGAGCTCTTGGGCTCCAGGAATGGGTAATCACATAGGTACCCAACAACCAGAGGGTCATGAGACTTGCTCCCCTGTCTCCACATTTTTTATCTCTGCCTCAATCGATGTAGCAAGTCCGGGGGTGAACTACATCCCACTCATTACCTTTTCTTCTCCATAGATCATTCAGCTTCATGTATAGTCCCTGGTGCCCCAGGTTGGCGTCTCTGCCCTGGGCTGGGTATGGGGGCTATTGGCCTTCTTTCTTTGCCCTAGAGCCATGATTCTGTCAGACCAGACCCTGCTTTCTGTGTCAATTTTGCAAAGCAAGTTCACCAAGACAACTGTCCTGCACCCCTGTGCAGGATTTTAGGAACTTTTTTTAAATAACAAATTTCTTTGTAATATATATGTCATTGTGTTTTAACCAATGTGGAATAGAAACTAGGTGGTCAAAATTTTACTTTGAAAACCTACAATGAACTGAAGTCCACTTCATTTTTTTTTATTCTTAGAAAAATCCCTTTTTAATTATTTTTGGATAAGAAGCAGCAGTGTACAGTAGTTAAGAAGGCAGGGTCTAGAGTCTGATGGACGGGATCTAAATCCCGGCTCTGCCCTTTATAGCAAGGCACTTACGCTCTTTGGGAAGTGACTGAAGCTCTCAATGCCTTAATTTCCTCATCTGAACAACGGAGATAAAATTAGTACTACTGTAGAGAGTTGTGAGTATTTAATGAGTTAATACATGCAAAGCTTGAATCAGTGTTCATTAAATGTTAGCTGTTATTATTATTGTGAAGTGGCTTCCATGAGACCAGTGGACATGCCAACACAGAAACAAAGTACATCTGCAGAATTTCTATAAAGATTAATTAGGAATTTTTCTTAATTTAAGCTATTTTCAAAATATACAAATAATACAACTTTCTTCCCAAATTGAGGAGAACTCTAGGCAGGGGCTTTAGCAGAAGAAGAGGAGCTCAGATTGCAGGGACACACATGCTGAGAAGCAGAAGTGACCACTAAGTGTGGGTGGGAGGGATGATATTGAGCTCCTCTGCACACCTGCTGTGAGGATTTAATGGGAAAAGTCACCATTGAATGAGAGTTTGACCTTCCCCCCTGTGTGTTATTCGAGGGGCAAAGAAAAGTGTATATCCAGCTGATATAGTATGCCCTGTGTGCTGAGAATCTGCAGGAGGTGAAAACTCCCAGTAGAGCTGAAGGGGATGCAATAGCGGGGTTTCGTTGCAGGAGAACCATGAGTCCCCCTGCCGTCTTGGAGCAGCAGGTGGCCCCTTACTCTGTTAGGTCAAAAGAAGAATCCAGCATGTGGTCTAGCACAGGCTAGATGCTAGCCTGACATCCCATGTCACTGTGAAGGGTGAATGAAGAAATTCAAGCTAGTACCCCACATCAGTGGCACCAGATAAATATTCACTAACATCTATTGGTTTCTGGAATGTCTGCTAAACTGAATTTAGAATCTTGTTCTTTGTCTCCTGGGATTTCTTCCTTTCCTCTCATATATTCCAGTATCCATGCACACGAAGTGATTTTTATTGTTGAAATTGTATTTTCTGCTGAATGATAGTTATCTTTTGGTCTACCCAATAGGCACCTTGCCCACATTATATGCTTGATAAATATTTGTTGAATAAAAAATTAACAACTCAAGAACATAAACTCAAGGATTTAAAATTTCAGAAGATATAGAAGTGAAAAAGAAAATTCTACTTTTTCACCTTCTATGCCAACATTTTATCCCATTGCCAAAGGGTACCTACTATTAGTAGTGTCTTATTTTTCTTTACAGAAAGTATCTATAAATATAAAAGCATATATGTTTTTATTTTATGTAAATAAAACAAAGTTTCTATCTGTTTGTCTGTTACTATGTCATACAAAAATACCTGGGTGATATTCCATCACCTTTGAGAGGAATTCATTTAAGATAGTTTGCTTTAAAATATAGGCTATGTGACAGAGATGAAATTCATTTTGGAGAAGCCAATGGGTCATTCCAAAAAAGTAGGCAGTTATCCTCTAAAGCAACTGACACTGATGTACAGGAAGTTTGTGTTGTACTGCCAACTGGAAGAAGTTCCATACTGATTAAAAGATTAAGGACAGAGAAACCAGACTAGAATTTCAGATGTGGATCCCAATGGGAAATTCATGGGGATAGGCTCTTCAAATTGCAGCTACTAAGTTCTGATGATGATCTTTCCCAGGTGAGAGTTTTTTGCAGTACTCTTTATGAGGAGTAGCAACAGGGATTTATTTATTTATTCTTGGTTCCTAAATTTCTCCAACCACTCTGGGCAGGTTTGCCAATTCTACATTGATCCGTTCCTCCCCCACATATCTTATTTTGCAGTGTACACAGCAAATATATGCATGTCTACTCTGAGCCAGGCACCATGTTAAGTGATAGGGCTATAAAAGTAAACACTTGAATCTTGACCTCACAGAGTTCAAATTGAATTAAAAAAAATATTCCACTAATGGTTTGGAGGGTATATCAGATGTCAATTTTGAGCCTGTCAGATGCATTTTGAGTCTGCAGTTCTTAGCCTTGAAGGGAGGAGAGCACAGAGAAGGCATCCCCAGATGTCATGGATGAATTTTTGAATGGTCCTTTATGCATCCATGTTCATTCACTCAACAAATATTTATTTACTGCAAATATTTGTTTGATATGCCCTCGTAGGTCTTTCTGAAGACTTCAGCTTTTACTTTGGATGAGATGGAAGTGATTGGAGTATTTTGAGCAGAGGAATGACATGATCTGACTTGCAGATTGACTATGGCTACTGTCTGGAGCACAGAGTCTAGCGAGCAAGGGCAGAGAAACCAGGAGGCTATCACAATGATCCAGAGAGAGATGCTGGTGGCTTAGACCAGGATGTTGATGGTGGAGGTGATAAAAACCAGGGAGTTGATGGGGAAGGTGACAAAAATCAGTTGTGTTTAGGTTATATTCTGAAGACATGTTTGGTAATGGATTTGATGTGGGATATGAGCATGTTGTCAATTGAGAGTTGGATTTAACAAGGTTTAGGCTTTAGCCAAGCATCTAAGCTGTATGCTGAAGCATGATGAAGTAAGCATGAATACAAGAGAACTGATTATAATAATTGAACACAGAAGTTAAGTTACAGAAAGAGGGCTCTGAGGACCTTGATGAGGTGACGAAAAGTGAAAAGATGATAGAATCAATAGATTGTTGGCTTTGACATGGTCAGAAATCTTATCTTTGGAGACAGCGTTCTAAGAAAAATAGTGGCAGTGTGGTGGCTCATGCCTATAATCCCAGCACTTTGGGAGGCCAAGACAGGCAGATTACTTGAGCCCAGGAGTTAGAGACCAGCCTGGGCAACAAAGTGAGATCCTGTCTCTACAAAAAATACAATTAGCCTTGTGTGGTGGCATACATCTGTAGTCTCAGCTACTTGGGAGGCTGGATGGGAGGGTCACTTGAGCCTAAAAGGTGGAGGTTTCAGTGAGCCGAGATTGTGCCACTGCACTCCAGCCTGGATGCAGAGTGACATTGTTGGGAAAGAGGAGGGGAGGAGAGGGGAGGGGAGAGGAGGAAGGGAAGGGAGGGGAGGGGAGGGGAACGGAGGGGAGGGAAGGGAAATAGATGGTGGTAGGAAGATGGATGGTGCAAATTTAGGTTAAGGAAGAGTTGCAATTTTTGGTAATTTGAAGGTCTAAGATATACCATAAGAATGAGCAATGGTGGTGATAAACAGGATCCTGGAGAAGGGGAGGTAAAGGAAGTTACAGGCTAGAGTATTGGAAGGATCATCTATGTGGATTTTGAAATCACGAAGAATTAAGACAGCAATAATGTTGAAGAAGGTGACTGTGAGCTGTAATTGAAATCTGGTGGAAGACTGCAACAAGAAGAGGCAATGGTATCATCCAGTCAGGTGATATGAGATTCAAAGCTAGAGAGTTTTAGAGAGGATGAAAAGAGAATTATTTGGAATGAAAAAAGGAGGACGCCTACTTCTGTGTTATCTGCAGGCCCAATATTTTCAGAAATATGAAAGAAAAACAGCTACCACATGAGAGGGCTCTCGGGAGAGCCAAGTTTACAATAAAGCAAGAAGGTGAGAGAAATGTTGACAGAAGAGACTGAGAAAATAAGAGTTTGCTGATGACGGACTGTGAGTTCAAGAGGACATAAGTCTCCCTGCCTCCACTCCTTACTCTTGCCATTGGATAAGTAGAAGCTGAGAGCGTGATGGTCTTATTCTGAGATCCCCCTGGCAGGCATGAGCTTTCTAGCCTTTGATAAATCATGAATCATGGTATGTGCCAGATAATGGATTTTGGGTTTCTGCAGTGGAAATGCCTTTTGTATTTTAGGGTTAATACATTTTGTCTACTATAGGAAGCACCTAGAAGTAGAACTAATCTACATACCCATTACAGGTTTTCTGTAATGGACACCTGAAAGGACTAATCAGAAATTGAGACGGGATCTATCTAGATTGATAATGGCATGCTAAGACTAGAATTCTTGAGCAAACCATGGGGAACAAAGACTTCCTGAACCTCCCAGTAAGTCCCGTCTGATAAAGGAATTAACACTAAAACAGAAGAGAGTTGAGGTTCCTGAGAAATTTTGCAGTGCAAAACTGATGAATTTTGTAATTCTGCTGGGTAAAAGTTCAGCATCAAAGCCTACATTCATTACTTAGTTTTGCTATACTCACCCCCTTGCCTCTCTGCTATCTGGTTGGGGTGCCTGGGAAAGCCAGGGTTGTATACATCTGAAATTGATTAAATCCAACAATGCTTGGCACTGAGGTAGCACACTGTTCTTTTGATCTTAATAAGTATTCTAAGACATTAATTCAGAGTAGTAAATGGAGTTAGATTTTCTTTATAAAGCTTTTTTCATTAGACTAAATTACACTACATTTTACTTACATCCCTCAGACAAAATAATGAATAAATTTTTAAAAGCACCTTCTTCCACGATATGATATTTTGAGGTAAAAATTGATCTTTTGTTCAAGTAATTTCAAAAACATTCTATTGACTTGTTTCTGGGAGATTCCATTTATATATTCATAGAATAGAAATTGAATGGCATTTGATATACTTAAGCTGTACAGATGATATTTGCTACCCTTTATAGCCATCACTGGAAGAGCAGTAATAAAAACCGAGAGAATGTACCAATTATACACAACAGAATGCAAAATTTATTTTTCACCAACACCCATAACCTGCAGCACTGTTACTTATTGCTTAAGCACAATTTTGTCCTTAATTTTTTTTAGCATTTTTGTGCCTTGTCTGTATCAAAAATAGAATATTGTGATTTTTCATGGATCAAAATAGTTGTTAGGCTTGTATGTGTAGCAGAGACAAGTTTCACAGACACAAATTCATGTGTGCGAAAATGGCAACTCACTTTATTTTTCCATAACTAAATTTAATTTCTACTTCTAGCTCCTGTTTCCTCCTGATGGCAGAAAGCTTTATCTTGTTACTCGAGGTGAACTCAGGAGAATACAGTAATTTCCCAACTATTTAGGTTTAAATGAAGTCTAGTTCAGAGCACTTTCCTTTCTTCCCTTCTCCCAGGATGGCATCTCCTTTGGCGAGGGGGCATGGACTGGGGGTATCACATATGGCGTTGTGGCATTGGATAAGTGGAGAATTCTGCTCTGGAATTTGCTGAGGTGGCTGGTAATTGTGCATGCTCACGTACACTGGATCTGCATCTGGTCTCCTATTTGCACAGTCCACATTGGTATCTTCAGATGTGGTCTTTGTGGACTGTAAGATATTTGGGCCTCTGGCTGTTTCCTTTGTATAATTTATTCTCTGGAGTGAAGGGAAGGTTTGGTCAGCCTCAACCCTCTTTGGGGCTATGAACAACCCAGAGCTGCCATCAGGCTATCTGCCCCACTACTTCATCTCATTGTGTCCAAAGCACTTCTTTGAGGTCATCTGTGCTTCATTTTCAGAGTTGCAGATATGAAGCAGACACAAATTCCTTTATGGAAATCTCCCAAAGTTTTATGGTGGGCCTGGTATCCATCACCCTTCCCGAAGACCAGTTATTGGAGTGGGCAGGATAAGGACCTTCCATACAGACCTGTCAAGGACTAAGCTTTCTCCTTCTGCTCTTGAAACTTCTGAGAGGATGGCAAGTGTGTATTACTTGGCTCTTTATAAGAAGAAATCCCAGAACTCAGTTCTACAGCTCAATCTCTTAATACTCAAAAACGTATTAACTTCAAGAGCCTACTTAAAAATTCAAAATATGAGTGTTGACCATTTCTTTCTCCTTACCCCTGGAGGCAATGATGTCTTGACCAAGTTGGGGGAGGGAGAGCTACTTATGTAAGGAAGTGCTGGGGAATGGGCAGAGGATGAGGATGTAGAGGGGACTGGAAGACACATGGGTGAGTACCTGAAGCTATCATCCCACGGCCTCTACTCTGACCTAGTGAACACTGCCATTTGTATATTCCTCTCCAGGTTCTGTGACATTCATCTTTTTAAATTTTTTTCCTACATTTTTCATCAGTCTAAGTCTTTTCTTACCTCTTCAGTCACTTCTTTTCTTTTCTGTTGCTACTTTTGTCCCAAATAGTGAGACTCTGGTTTTGGCTCTCGATTGTTCTCCCTTTTTACCCTCTGCCTCTTTGAAACTTCAGGCGTTTCTATACCACCCCACCCTGTGGCATATCTACATTAACTAATGCCCGGTTACCATCCTGACCTCCAATCTCACATTTCAATGACCATGAAGAGATTTCTACTAGGATCTAGCATCACCTCAAAGTAACATGTCCAAAAGCATACTCTTCATCTTCTCCCCACCTTTCAGAACTAACCCTCACTTTTCTCCCTCTTTCTGTTAATGGCATTACCATTTTTCTGGTCACTGTGTTGACAAATATTCTCGTTTTTGGTTTCTAACAGTCATCGAATCTCATGCATTATTATTTTGAAATATCTCTTATATTTGCAACCCCATCTGCATTCTGACTCTCCCCAAGGGCCTGTGGCAGCCTATTAACCCAGTAGTTGCACTCTAACTTACGAATTTCCTACTGTTGCCTCCTTCTGCCCTGTCCATCTTGGCTGGATCTCTCGGTTACCTTTACCCTGTTTTGGCTCCATAGCTTGGCTCACACATTTCAACTTGCTTTTTAGATGAGTAAATAGATTTTGGATGTTCTAGCCTGGCTCTGGGTCTAAGTGTTTCACAGAGTATTTGTTTTTCAGTCTCTTGTTCTAACTCTAGATGTGACTTGAATGATGAAACTTCCACTTAATAGAGACTAGTTCTCACCTGACCTCTCTCTAACTGGGAAAAGACGAACTTGCCTTGCTGCCCACAATCTACTGCACACCATCCTCACATTAATGGTAGTCTGGTTCTTTGTCTTCCTTACTTCCTAGTCTGTGGGGATCCCTCATGTTTGTATATACAACATGTATATATACAATATGCAACATGTTTGCATATTGCAGGAGAATAAACAAACATGTTGAGTCTTACATGTAAGCTCCTCTGTGTTCTGTCACTAATGAGCTTTCTAGCTTTACTGCCAACAACGTTCATAAAAGAACCTTCAGCCAGGCCACTAAGTTGGTCTAATTACCGTCTCTCCACTACTTTTTGCTTTTGGCCGTCTGTCTTTTCAGATATCTGAAGTCCCTCCACCATACTCCCTCCCCCATTTCCCCTTGGAAAACATACACTTGCTTCCAATTTGATTTTATTATTTGTTTATCTTATTGATACATAATAATTGTACATAGTTATGGAGTATATATGGTATTTTGATACAAGCATACAATGTATGATGATTAAATCAGGATAATTAGGATAATCATCACCCCCAACATTTATCATTTCTTTGTGTTAGGAACATTCCAAATCTTCTGTTCTAGCTAGTTAGAAATACGCAATAAATTATTAACTTTTGCCACTCTACTGTGCTATCAAACACTGGAACTTATTCCTTCTATATAACTGTATGTTTGTACACATTAACCAATCTCTCTTCATATCCTCTTTGCCCCTACCCTTCCCAGACTCTGGTAACCATCATTCTACTCTCTTATTTTCATGATATCAACATTTTAGCTTCCACATGCAATATTTGTCTTATTGAATCTGGCTTATTTCTTCATGATATCAACATTTTAGCTTCCACATATGAATGAGAACATGCAATATTTATTTTATTGCATCTGGCTTATTTCACTTAGCAAAATGTCCTCCACTTCCATTCATGTTGCTGCACATAACAAGATTTCATTATTTTTTATGGCTGAATAATATTTCATTGTGTATATATACCACTTTTTCTTTATCCATTTATCCATTGAGGGACACTTAGGTTGCTTCTATATCTTGGCTATTGTGAATAATGCTGCAATAAACATGGAAGTGCAGATACCTCTGTAAATTTTTTTTAAAAAAATCATAGAGACAGGGTCTCACTCTGTTGCTGAGGCTGGATTGCAGTGGTGCAGTCATAGATCACTGCAGCCTCTAACTTCTGGACTCATGTGATCCTCCTCCCTCAGCTTCCCAAGTAGCTAGTGCTACGGGTGCTTGCCACCGTTCCTGGTTTTTTTTTAATTTTTATTTTTAGAGGCAAAGTCTTGCTATGTTGCTCAGGCCGGTCTTGAACTCCTGGTCTCAAGTGATCTTCTCACCCGGGCCTCCCAAAGTGCTAGAATTATAGGAATGAGTCACTGCACCGGGACTTTTTTTTAATGGATTTTTTAATTATTATGGGTATATAATAGGTACATATATTTATGGAGTCCATGTGATGTTTTGATATAGGCATACAATGTGTAATAATCACATCAGGGTAATTGGAGTATCCATCACCTCAAACATCCATCATTTCTTTATATTAGTGCCATTTAAATTCCACTATTTTAGTTATTTTTAAATATACAATAAACTATTGTTGACTAAAGTCACCCAGTTGTGTATCATTCATCATTAGAGAAAGGCAAATCAAAACTACAATGAGATATCATCTCACATCAGTCAGAATGGCTATTATTAAAAAGTCAAAAAATAATAGATGCTGGCAAGGTTGTGGAGAAAAAGGAATGCTTTTCACTGTTGGTGGGAGTGTAAATTAGTTCAACCATTGTGGAAGATAGTGTGACGATCCCTCAAAGACCTAGACACAGAAATACCATTTGATCCAGCACTCCCATTACTGTTCCCAATGGAACAGAAATCATTCTATTATAAAGACACATGCACGTGTGTGTTTACTGCAGCACTATACACAATAGCAAAGACATGGAATCAACCTAAATGCCCATCAACAATAGACTGGATAAAAAAGATGTGGTACATATACACCATGGAATATTATGCAGCCATAAAAGGGAATGAGATCATGTCCTTTGCAGGAACATGGATGGAGCTGTAGGCCATCATCCTTAGCAAACTAATGTGGGAACAGAAAACCAAACACCACGTGTCCTCACTTAGAAGTAGGAGCTAAGTGATTAGAACAGATGGACACATAGAGGGAAGCAAAGCACACTGGGGTCTCTCAGAGGGTAGGAGGAGGGAGAGGATCAGGAAAGCTAACTAATGGATATTAGGCTTAATACCTGGCTGATGAAATAATCTGTACTACAAACCCCCTTGACACACATTTATCTATGTAATAAACCTGCACATCCTGCACATGTACCTCGAACTTAAAAAAAATAAAGTCACCCAGTTGTGCTATTAAATACTAGATCTTATTCATTCTAACTGTATTTTTACACCCATTAACTATCCCCACTCTTTATTCTACTCCCTGCTACACTTCCCAGCCTCTGGTAAGCATCATTCTACCTTCTAGTTCCATAAGTTCCATTGTTTTAATTTTTAGCTCCCAAATATGAGTGAGAAAATGCAAAATTTGTTTTTCTGTGCCTGATGCAATATCTTCCAGTTCTGTTGATGTTGTTGCAAATCACAGGCTGAATAATATTCCATTTGGGGGTGTCCAACAGTTTAGCTTCCATGGGCCACACTGGGAGAAGAATTGTCTTGGGCCACACTTAAAATACACTAACACTAATGATAGCTGATGAGTTAAAAAAAAAAAAAAAAACAACCCAAAAAAACCCTCATGATGTTTTAAGAAAGTTTATGAATTTGTGTTGGACTACATTCAAAACCATCCTGGGCCACATGTGGCTCATGGGCTATGGGTTGGACAAGCTTGGTGTATATGTATGACATTTTCTCTATCCATTCACCTGTTGATGGATACTTAGGTTAATTCCAAATTTTGGCTATTGTGAATAGTGCTGCAATACACGTGGGGGTGCAGATATCTCTTGGATGTACCAATTTCCTATCTTTTTTAACCCAGTATTGAGATTGCTGGATCATATGGTACTACTGCCATTTTATTTATTTTCTGGTTGATTTTGGTTTTCCTTCCTTCCTGGTTTCTTTGTGTAAAACTGATTTTTCTCTGGTAGTATGCTTTAATTTCTTGCTGTTTTTTTTTGTGTGTATCTGTTGTAGGTTTTTAAAATTTGAGATTACCATGAGACTTGTAAATGATATCTTATAACTAATTATTTTAAACTCATGACAGCTTAACTCTGATTACAGAAAAACAACAAAAACAAAAAAACAAAGAGAAAACTAATAAAAGTTCTACACTTTAACTCCATTCCCCGACTTTTTAAACTTTTTGTTGTTTCTTATCTTTTTATACACTCTGCCTCTTAAAACTTTGTTGTAGTTATTATATTTGAGAGGTTTATCTTTTAGTATTCCTACTCAGTAGATGAGTGGTTTACACATCACAATTACAGTGTTAGAGTATTCTGTATTTATCTGTGTACTTACTCTTACCAGTGTTTTGTAACTTTGGATAATTTTTTATTGCTCATTAACAACCCTTTCTTTCAGATTGAAGGAGTCCCTTTAGCATTTCTTGTAGAATAGGTCTGGTGTTGACAAAATCACTCAGCTTTTATTTTTGTGGGAAAGTCTTTATTTCTTCTTCATGTTTCAAGGAATTTTCACTGGATATACTATTCTAGGATAAACGTTTTATTTCTTTCAGCACTTCAAATATGTCATGCCACTATCTCCGGGACTATAAGGTTTCCACTGGGAAGTCTGCCAGACACATTGGAGCTCTTTATATGTTATCTGCTTCTTTCCCTTTGTTGCTTTTAGAATCCTTTCTTTATCCTTGACCTTTGAGGGTTTATTAAATATCTCGAGATATTCTTATTTGGGTTAAATCTTCCTGGTGTTCTATGACCTTCTTATACTTGAATGTTGGTATCTTCCTCTAGGTTTGGAAAGGTCTGTTATTTATTTGAATAAGCTTTCTAGCTCAATCTCTCTACCTCTTCTTTAAAGCCAATAACTCTTAAGGTTTGCACTTTTGATGCTGTTTTCTATATCTTGTAGGCATGCTTCATTCTTTTTTATTCATTTCTATTTTTTTCTCCTCTGACTGTGTATTTTCATATACCCTGTCTTGAAGCTCACTAATGTTTTTCTTCTGCTTAATCAATTCTGCTGTTTAGAGTCTCTGATGCATTTTTTCAGTTTGTCAGTTGAATTTTTCCACTCTGGAATTTCTTCTTACTTTTTAAAAAACATTACAATCTCTTTGTTAAAAATTTTTGATAGAATTCTGGATTCCTTGTCTGTGTTATCTTGAAGTTTGTTGAGCTTCCTTAAAGTAACTATTTTGAATTCCCTGTGTGAAAGTTCACACATCTCTATCACTGCAGGTTTGGTCACTGGTGCCTTATTTAGTTTATTTGGTGAGGTCATGTTTTCCTGGATGGTCCTGATGCCTACGGATGTTTGTTGATGCCTGGGCATTGAAGAGTTAGGTATTTATTCTTATCTTCACAGTCTGGGCTTATTTGTACCCATCTTTCCTGAGAAGGCTTTTGAGATATTCAGAGAGAATTGAACATTGTCATCTAAGTCTCTGGTCGCTGCAGCTGCATCTGGACTAGAGAGCACCCCAAGCCCAGTAACACTGTGACACCTGCAGGCTCGAAGAGGGCTTGGGTAAGATCCAAAATAATCCCCTGAATTACCAAGCAGGATCTCTCATTTTCTTCCCTCATTTATCCCAAACAGGAGCTTCTCTTTCCATGCTAGGGGAGTTGTGATGCAAGTACTTCCCTGGCCACCATAGCTGGGACTGTGCTGGATCACATCTGAAGTCAGTGTAGTGCTATTATCTTGCTCAAGGCCCATGGTGACTATTGCCTGGCTATCAGTGATGTTTATTCAAAGACAACAGCTCTTTAGTCATCAGGTGGTGAATCCTGCCAGTACTGGGTCTTTTCCTTCCGGGCATTGGGTTGCCTTCTGGCACAGGGTCTGTCTAGAAATACTGTCCAGAAACTAGGGCCTGGAATCAGGGGCTTCAGGAATCTGCCTGATGCTTTAGTTCATTGTGGCTGAGCTGGTCCCCAAGTTGCAAGGCAAAGTCCTCTGTAATCTTCCCTCTCTTTTCTGCAAGTGGAAGGAGTCTACTTGAGCTGTACTGCTTGGAGTTGTTGGAGGGGTGATGTAAGCATTCCCTTAGCTGTAGCAACTGATGTTTCACTGGGTTGCTGCACCCCAAGTCCACTGACTTTGAGCCCAATGCAGCACCAGGACTTGCTTAGAGACTGCAGTCCTTGTGGCCTGACTGCCTTTCAAATATAGTCAGGACTCCAGGTCACTTTAATGAGTCAATGGTGGAGCTAGCCGGAACTTCTTTGGAGTGGAGGATCCTACTTTGGCTGAGGCTATTCTATATGCTCCCTCCGTGGGCAATGGCAGAATTCTTCCCTGTGCTAGGTTCCTCTGCAATAGGGCAGCACGGAGTTCCAATGCAAAATCCCACAATCACTTCACTCTCCCTCCCCCAAGCACATAGATTTTCTTTCCATGCATTTCCTGTGATGGGGGGTGGGTACTGTAGCCAGTGCAAGACTGTCTTTCCTATCCTCTTCAGTTCCTCTTTCCTTGATATCATGTTAAAACAAGGCACTGTGAAGGCTCAACAGATTATTGTTTCTTATGAAGGTGTTTTCTTGCAAAGATATTTGTTCAATTTGGTGTTCCTGCAGTGGGGACAATCACTGGAGGGTTCCATTTGGCCATCTTGCTTTGCTTCTTCTTCCAATATCTCTTTGGTGTACTGATTTCCTTTCTTTTTTGGATATATACCCAGCAGATCGTATGGTGGATTTATTTTAAATTTTTCAAGATTTCCATACTGTTTTCCATAGAGGCAGCACTAATTTACTATCCCACCCACAGTATATGAGCATTCCCCTTTCTCCACATCTTTGCCAGCATTTGTTATTTTTTGTCTTTTTGATAGTAGCCATTCTAACTGGGGTGAGATGATATCACACTGTAGTTTTGATTTGTATTAGTGGTAGTGAACACTTTTCTTATATTCCTCTTTGCCATTTGTATGTCTGCTTTGGCGAAATGTCTATTTAGATCTTTAGTCCATTTTTAAAATTGAATTATTTGTTTTTATCTTATTGAGTTGTTTGAGTTCCTTATATATTCTGTTTAGTAATCACTTTTCAGATGGATGCTTTGCAAATATTTTCTTCCATTCTGCAAGTTGTCTCTTAACTTTGTAGATTGTTTTCTTTGCTATGTAAAACATTTTTAGCTTGATGTAATCCCACTTGTCTATTTTCAGGTTTTACTGTGTGTGCTTTTGAGGTCTTACCCCAAACATCTTTGCCCAAACCAATGTCCTGAAGTGATTCCTCGCTGTCTTCTTTTAGTAATTTCATAGTTTCAGGTCTTATTTTTAAATCTTTCATCCCTTTATATTTGGTATTGGAATATGTGAAGGATAGGAATCTAGTTTTATTTTTCTGGATAACTAGATATGGATATCTAGTTTTCCCATGTATTGAAGAGATTGTTCTTTCCCCAAAGTATGTTCTTGGTACCTTTGTCAAAAATAAGTTGGTTATAAATACGATGTGGATTGATTTCTGGGTTCTCTATTCTGTTCCTTTGGGCCTAAGTGTCTGTTTTTATGACAGTACTGTTGTTTTTACTACTATAGCCTTGCAGTATATTCTGAAATCAGGTCATGTAATACCTCCAGCTTTGTTTTTTTTCTCAGGTTTGCTTTGGTTATTTGGGGTCTTTAGTGGTTCCATACAAATTTTAAAATTGTTTTTTTATTCTTCTGTGAATAATATCATTGGTTTTTGATAGCGATTGCACTGACTCTGTAGATTGTTTTGGGTAGTATGGACATATTAGCAATATTAATTATTCCAATCCATGAACATGGGATATCACTCCATTTTTTGTGAGTCTTCTTTAACTTCTTTCATCAGTGTTTATAGTTTTCCTTGTAGAGAGCTTTCATTTCTTCAGTTAAATTTATTTTTAGCTATTTCAATTTTTTGTAGCTATTATAAATGGGATTACTTTATTGATTGTTTTCAGATTGTTTCCACTGGCATGTAGAAGTGCTACTAATTCTTATATGTTGATTTTGTATCCTTCAACTTTACCAAATTTGTTTATCAGTTATTATAGTTTCTTCATGGAATCATAAAGTTTTCAAAACATAGAATCATGTCATCTGTGAACAAAGATAACTTGACTTCTTCCTTTGCAATTTAGATGTCCTTTATTTTCTTTCTCTTGACTAATTTTTCTGGCTAGAACTTCCAGTAATCTATTGAAAAAGTGGTGAAAATGGGGATCCTTGTTGTGTTCCAGATCTTAGAGGAAAGGTTGTCAATTTTTCCTTATTCAGTATGTTAGCTGTGGGTTTTTCACATATCACCTTCATTTTTTTGAAGTATGTTCCCTCTATACCCAATTAGTTGAGAGTTTTAATCGTGGGAAAAATGTTGAAATTTATCAAATACTTTTTCAGCATTTATTGAAATGATCATACAATTTTTATTTTTGATTCTGTCAGTGTGGTGTATCAAGTTTACTGATTTGCATATGTTGAACCATTATTGCATCTCTTGGATAAATCTCACTTGACTATGATGGAATGATCTTTTGTAATATGTTGTTGAATTCAGTTTGCTGATAATTTATTAAGAATTTTTGCATCTATGTTTATCAGTGAAATTGGTTTGTGGTTTTCTTTTTTAATTGTGTATTTGTCTAGTTTTGGTATCTTGGTAATGCTGGCCTTATAGAATGAGTTTGGAAGTATTCCTTCCTCTTCAAGATTTTTGAATAGTTTGTGTAGAATTGATATTAATTCTTCTTTAAATGTTTGGTAGAATTCAACAGTGAACCCATCAGATCTTGGGCTTTTCTTTGATGGGAGACTTTTTATTATTGTTTCCATCTCATTACTTGTTATTGGTCTGTTCAGGTTTTCTATTTCTTCCTGGTTTCATCTTGGTAGGTTGTAAGGGCCCAGGAATTAATCTTTTTTTTTTCTAGTTTTCCCAATTTATTGGCATACAGTTATTCCTAATAATCTGTAATGATTCTCTATTTCTGTGGTATCCATTGTAATATCTCCTTTTTTGTTTCTGATTTTATTTATTTGAGTCCTCTCCCTTTTCTCTGGTCTAGCTAAAGTTTTGTTAATTTCGTTTATTATTTCAAGAATGCAATTTTTGCATCATCAATCTTTTGTATTGTTTTAGTCTCAGTTTCACTCTACTGTCATCTTCATTATTTCTTTCCTTCTACTAATTATGAGTGTGATTTGCTTTTGCTTGTCTAGTTCCTTGAGGTGATCTTTAGGTTGTTTATTTGAAGTCTTTCTGCTTTTTTGATGTAGGCATTTATTGCTGCAGAACTGCTCTTAGAACTGCTTTGATATATTACATAGGTTTTCGTATGTCATGTTTCCATTTTCGTTTGTCTGAAGATAATTTTAAATTTCCGTTTAATTTCTTCATTGACCCATTCAGTGTTCAGGAGTATGTTGTTTAATTTCCATGAGTTTGTACAATTTCCAGTGTTCCTTTTTTAAAAACTGGTTTCTAGTTTTATTCCAGAATGGTGGAATAATTGGAATAATTGTGGTAAGAAATGCACTTGATATGATTTGGATTTTTAAAAAATGTGTCAAGACTTGTTTTGGGACCTAACATATGATCTGTCCTGGATAATCTTCTATGTGCTGTTGAGAAAAATGTGTATTCTGCAGCTGTTGGATGGAATGTTCTGTAATATCTGTAATATAAAATAAAATATAATATAGCATAACATAAAATATCTGTTATGTTCCCTTGTCTAGAGTTCAGTTTAACTCCAATGTTTCTTTGTTACTTTTCTGTCTGAGTGATCTGGTCATCACTGATAATGGGGGTGTTGAAATCTCCTACTACTATTTATTGTAGTCAATCTCTCCCTTTAGGTCTATTAACTTTTTTACATATTTGTGTGCTCCAGTATTGGGTGCAAATATATTTACAATTGTTGTGTATTGTTGCTGTACTGTCTCCTTTATCATTAAATAATGGCCTTCTTTTTTGTCATTCTGAAAATGACTCTTGGCTTCAAGTCTAGTTTGTCTGATATTAGTAAACCTATTCCTGTTCCTTTCTGGTTCCTATTTGCAAGAAATATCTTTTTTCATTCCTTCACTTTTAGTCTGTGAATGTCTTTATAGATTAAGTGAAGTACTTGTAGATAGCATACAGTTGAATTTTGCCACTCTATGTGTTTTGGTTGGACAATTTGATCCATTTACATTCAAAGTTATTATTCATAGTAAGGGTTTACTACTGCCATTTTGTTACTTGACTTCTTGCTGTTTTGTGAATTCTTCCCTTTTTCCTTTCTCACTCTCTGCCTTTGTGGTTAGGTGATTTCCTCTAGTAGTACATTTTTATTTCATGCTATTTATTTTGAGTATATATATTGTAGGTTTTTGCTTTATGGTTAACATGAGGCTTACAAAAACCCTCTTATATTTATAATAGGTTATTTAAAACTGATAGTGACTTATATTTTATTGCAAAGAAAATATAAGAAACAACAAACTCTACACTTCAATACCATCCTCTCACCACATTTTGACTTTTTCGTGTTTCAGTTTACTTTTTTTACATTGCGCATCTCTTAATAAATTGTTGTCGTTATTCTTTTTAGTGGTTTTGTCTTTTAATCTTCATATTTAAGATATAGGTCATTTACTTACCCTAATTTCACTATTGGTGTATTCTGAATTGGTCTGTTTTCTTTCTTTTACCAATGAGTTTCATACCTGCAGATTGTTTCTTATTACATGTTAGCATACATTTCTTTCAGATTGAAGAACTCTCTTTAGCATGTCTTGTAACACAGGTCTGGTGTTGACAAATTTCTTCAGTTTTTGTTTGTCTTGGAAAGTCTTTATCTCTCTTCTTGTTTTAATAGCTTTGCTGGACATATTATTCTTAGTTGGCAGTTTTTTATTTTTTTTCTTTCAGCACTTTCAAGCATCCCATTCTCACCTGGCCTGTAGGTTTTCTGCTGTGAAATCCAGTGAAAGCTGTATTGGTGCTTTGTTTAATGTAATATTTTTCTTTTATTTTGCTGCAGTGAGTATTTTTTGTCTCTGATTTTTTGCTAATTTGATTATGATATGCCTTAGGGATTACCTCTTTGGGTTTAATTTGATTGATGACCTCTGAGATTTCTGTATCTGAATGGTGTCCTCTTTCTCCATCTTTGGGAAATTTTCACCATTGTTTCGTTAAATATGCCTTCTAGGCTTTTTTCTCTCTTGCCTCCTTTGGGAATTCCTACTATGCAGAGGTTTGTTTGCTTGATCATGTGCCATAATTCTTAAAAAGTTCCTCTTCACACTTTCAAATTCTTTTGTCTTTTTTCCTCCTCTGATTAGGTAATTTCACATGTGCTGTCTTCAAACTTACTAATTCTTTTCTCTAATCAAGTCTGCTGTTAAAACTTTCTTTTTTTTTTTTTTTTGAGACAGAGTCTTGCTCTGTCGCCCGGGCTGGAGTGCAGTGGCTGGATCTCAGCTTACTGCAAGCTCCGCCTCCCGGGTTTACGCCATTCTCCTGCCTCAGCCTCCCGAGTAGCTGGGACTACAGGCGCCCACCACCTCGCCCTGCTAGTTTTTTGTATTTTTTAGTAGAGACAGGGTTTCACCGTGTTAGCCAGGATGGTCTTGATCTTCTGATCTCATGATCCACCCTTCTCAGCCTCCCAAAGTGCTGGGATTACAGGCTTGAGCCATCGTGCCCAGCCAAAACTTTCTAATGAGTTTTTCAGTTTAGTTATTGTGTCCTTTATTTCTAGGGTTTCTAGAAACAGAGAAATCCTAGAAATAAAGGATTTGTTTGTTTCATTTCTTATTTCTTTTATTTCTTTGTCAAATATCTCATTTTGTTACTGGGTCACTTTCCAAATTTTATTTTTTTTTCTATCCATATTTTCTTGTGATTCTCTATTTTAAGAGGATTATTTTGAATTGTCTGTTTAACATTTCCTAGATCTTCACTTCTTCTGGCTCCATTACTGGAGCTTTGTTGATTTCTTTTGGTAAGGTCATAGTTCTCTGAGTTTTTACAGTTCTTGTGGCTTTGCTTTAATACCTTCACATTTTAGGAGATAGCTACCTCTTCCAGTTCTTGCAGGTGTGTTCTTTGGTGTTAGACCTTTACTACTTAGTATCAGAACTTAACTGCTGATATTATTATTATTATTATTATTATTATTATTATTTTCTGGGGTGGGGAGAATTTATAGTGAGTACCAGAACTAAATCACTGCATTGGAACTAACTTTCGTCCTGCCACTGTTTCCTAGTCTGGGGAAAACTTATAGTGAGCACTAAGTTAACAATGCCCTGGAGCTATATTGCTGCCCTGCCACTGTCTCCCAGTTTGTGGAAGACTTAAGCAGTCACTGGAACTCAGTCCCAACGTTTCTAGTTGTTTCTGGTCCAGTAGAGGCTCCATGGGAACACCTAGTCTTTGTTGAAATCTGGCCAGGGATTCAGGCCTTCCCACAGACTGTGTCCATGAAAGCACTATAGTGCCAGCCAGTCTCTTCAATGTGGTGTCCATACTGATTGGAGTGAAGAGTAACGGCCAAGATCCACGTGCCAGTTGCTATGATCAGTGTCCCACTCTTTGTCTCAGTTCATCCCATGTAATTCAGCCCTCTGGCACTCCCATTGTTCCCATAGGATGGGGCAAAAGTGGGCTTCCTGAGAAGATTCCCAGACTGGTGGGGAGATTGTATGTCCACTTCTATGTCCACTTTCAACTCCTTCTTACCTCAGAAACCAGGAGTCTAGGAAAATTCTCTATGAGTGGCATTATGCCAGCTTGATGGAGGGGGCTGTGATGTCTGAAATGGCCATTTTTCTTACCTGTCACAGCTTCTCTCATTTCTGAGGACCCCAGAGGTTTCTTGAATTCTCCCTTGAATTGTGGTGAACTCAGGGTTGCGTTCTCATCTTTAAGTAGTTTCTAGTTGTATTTTTTTGGAGGGAGTGATAGTAGGGGATCTTCCATTTTTATCACCTTGCTGATGTTACTCCCTCATTTCAATTCACCTTAAATTTCTTCCTGAAGCTTTTCAACCTCTTAATTGAACCTCTCTATTGGAAACACAAAATAATAACAGGAAGTAAAACAAGGATTCATTATAATCATAAAACAGAAACATAAAATAGACAGCTATCTATCTATACCAGTTGCATGTAAGTAATTGTACTGGTTGTTGCAGAAATTAAACTGATGAGGCTCTGCATCCGTTTCTGTGGAAAATGGGGAATGATTTTTAATTGCAAAGATAATAATGACATTGGAATCCTCAAATCTAGCCCTGATTCCCTAGGCCTCTCCTTTCCTGATACTTGTTGCATGTACTCTCTTTACTCCTTCTCTCCTTGCAATTTTTTTCTTACTCGGTTTTCTTCAGCACACCTCCTACCTCCCTTTTGGTTCTTCTGCCTCACTGATTGCTTCCTTTCAGGTTGGCTTTTTTTTTTTTTTTGAGACTGAGTTTCGTTCTATCACCCAGGCTGGAGTATGAGTGCAGTGGCACGATTTCAGCTCACTGCAACCTCCACCACCCGAGTTCAAGCAATTCTCCTGGCTCAGCCTCCCGAGTAGCTGGGATTACAGGCGCCCACCACCACACCTGGCTAATTTTTGTATTTTTAGTAGAAATGGGTTTCACCACGTTGACCAGTCTGGTCTCAAACTCCTGACCTCAGGCAATCTGCCCACCTCGGCCTCCCAAAGTGCTGAGATTATAGGCGTGAGCCACCTTGCCTGGCCTCACATTGGCTTTTGATGTTTCTCTGCCTAAGCCCTGATCTGCAGGTGCTCCCTTTGTGGAATCATCACTTATGGATCACCTTATGACTTACAAATATTGATGCTTGCCCTTGACTCTTTTACTAGTAAGCTCAGTCTAGACCAATGGTTTTAGCTTGGAGGTTAAGTAAGTAATTCAAACTCTAAATGTTCGAGGCTGAATTCACTATTAGCCCCCACAACCCAATTTGTATTTACCATCTGTGATAAAAACAGCATCATCTTCTTGGTCACTCATTCTGAAATAATACTCAACTGCTCCTCAACAATTCCCCTTTTCTCAACACCAATTCACTCTCTGTCTTGAAACACTAAGAAGCACCTCATTACACTGAAAGTAATATAAATATTTAACAAAAAGAAAAAATTACCCCATATACCTAATAATAGGCAAATATATTCCAAAACTCTTTCTTGGAGAAAACCCACATCTTTTCTCAGTCCCTTGGAGATGTAAACCTTACTATGTCTTCACAATGTAAACATCCGAGGAGTTAACTAAAACAATTTCTATGCCTAGCCCAGCTGGAACTAAAAAAAAAAAAAAAAAAAAGTGGCTTAAAAACCAAACAACTCCAAACTATGAGTAGCACTTCCTTTCCCCCAATCTAGTTCATAGCCTCCATAAGATCACCTATGAAGAGCAAATAAAAAATCTTAAAAGTCTTCTCCACAAATATTTTTAAAAAGTCATCTCCAGCTGAGCAGGTAAACTTAACTTTTTCCATCTGCCTGAAACACAGTTTGGAACCAACTTTTCTTCTATAAACTGTGATAAACTAGTGAGTTCTGTGTTATTATACATGATTCACGGCTAAAATTTTAGAATGAAAGCTGTAATATCTCTGTTTGCATCTGGGCCATGTGTTTATGTATGACTGCGATTGCTGATATATATGATATTTTTTCTACCTCTGGATGGTATTGCCAAAAGCAACTTGTAAAAGAGCTCTATTTAATTGTCTTAAAGAAAAAAACATAAATGCTTGTATAGAGAGAAATATAGAGACTAACTCACATGTTTTCCGAGTTCATACGAGCTGGGATCATTTTTGGTAAATAAAGCTAGCTCAAGTTTGTTGGTTTAATAAAAACAGGTATGTCTTCAGGTTATCAATGTTAAATATAATTCAAATATACATTTTTTTTTCTACCTGGGGTTACTAGTCAAACAAGCCACATTATCTCTATTTGACATTTAAGTTTTTAAGATTATAAATTCAACTTAAAAATAAAACATACAGTAAAAGTAAATTTCTTAATGTATGTCTAGCATGATGGTAAAGGGGAAGAAAGCTATATGTTTAAATTTTCTGGTGCTTTGCCTCAATGATATCTGATGGTTGCCTAATAGGTTATAAAAACTGCCAATAAGAAAAACAGCTTAAAAAGAGGACTAGCTTTGTCTAATGTCTCATGGAATTTTCATGAGTAATCAAAACATAATTTTAAAGAATAAGTCAATTAAATACATGTAAATAGGATGAAAGTTTACAAATAAACTTTACAAGAATGATTATGTTTTATAAAAATGTATCTGCTTAAATATGGTTTCCAAAATCTTTCTGGAAATTTGAAATCTTAAAGTTATACTCAGTTAAGTTAAAAGATAAATATTAATTGAATATTTAGATCATTTACAAATAAGATGAAATACAAAAACATTAATTACTGAATATAAGTTCACCTACTTGAGCTTCTTAATTGATACAAAGACAAAAGATATTTGGACCTGTTAGTAATGTGTTCTTGTTACATTAAAATAATTATGCTATGAAGGAGGCCTATGCCTTCAGAAATTATAAAATGGTTTGTTCACAACTTGCCTAATCCATGACAGAATGTTAGTATACAACACAAAGTTCAAAATCGCTTATTTCTCGTTGTTACTGGGAATTAGGATTATTAAGGTTAAAATTCGAACAAAAATATGTCATAAAACGACTGGAAATAATAAGAAACAAAACTCTGTATGCAAAGAATGTAATGAAAGTAGGATGTGTTTTTGGCAAGAAAAGTTATGAGGCATAAAAAGATGAATTTTGTTGAGGGAAAAGGAGAATAATTTTGTCCTAGTTTAGAGGTTATTTAAGATTGTTTTGTAATTTTAAAAAGAGAAGAATAAAAGACAAAAATTAAGTCAATATAGAAAGTTGGGAAAAGAGAGAGGCAGAGAGAGAGCCAAGAGCAAGCAAGCAAGTGAGCAAACTAGAATTTGGTCTTTTCTCTGTTAAAATAACAAAGTTTTCTTGATGTTTGTACAAGAGTTTTCATTACCTGTCCAATCATCAAATTATCAAAATAATTTTTCGTGCTCCTTGTTGTCTTTATCAGGTCCTTGATTACTTAAGAAAACAAAATATTAACAGATTTTGAAAGAAGGCCATGCATGGTGAATCATACCTGTAATCTCGGTGCTAATTTAGGAGGTTGAGGTGGGAGGAATGTCTGATGCCAGGCGTTTGAGGCTAGCTTGGACAACATAGAAAGACCTGGTCTCTACCAAAAAATGAAAAATTAGCTGGGCATGATAGTGCACACTTGTAATCTCAGCTACTCAGGAGGCTAAGGTGGGAGGACTGCTTGAGCCCAGGAGTTCAGAGTTACAGGGAGCTATGATTGCACCATTTCACTCCAGCCTGGGCAACAGTGAGACCTTGTCTCAACAACAACAAAAAAGACATTACAAGAGCAAAGTTTTTTGTTTTTGTTTTTTTTCCCCGAGTCTCATCTTATTTATTTGTTACTCAAAAAGTTATTTCTGACTGGATTCAGACTTAGAAGTAGAAGCTCGCAGAGAGGAAAGTCTGCGTCTCTTCGCAATTTGTTCCTGGCACTTTCCCTTAGCCTCCTTCATTCTTTTGGCCAAAAGTTTAGCATATTCTGCAGCCTCTTCTTTGTTTTTCTTAGTACACTGCTTCTTCAGAGCAATACACCGCCGTTTGTGCTGCAAGACACGTGGAGTAACAAGACGCTGAATCTTGGGTGCTTTGGTCCTAGGTTTCTTACCTTCTTTGTTTAAGGGCTTTCTCACAACATACTGGCGGACGTCATCTTCTTTAGAGAGATTGAAAAGTTTGCGGATTCTGCTAGCTCTTTTGGGGCCCAGGCGGCGAGGCACTGTAGTATCAGTCAGTTCAGGAATATCCTTCTCTCCTTTTTTTACAATAACCAAGTTGAGAACACTCAGATTGGCATCCGCAATGCAACCACGAACTGATTTTCTCTTTCTTTCTCCCGTTCTCCTTGGTCTGTAACAGGAATGCCCCTTACTCAGCAGCAGGTGGACACGGCCATGGGTCAAGACACCCTGCTTCATGGGGAAACCTTGTTCATCGTTCCCACCACGGATTCGGACCACATAACCCTTCCATTCTTCACCCAGAGCATCAGCAGCAACTTCTGTGGCCATACGCTTCTCATAAAAAGTACGAAGTTTGCGTTCATCGTCCACTTCAATGAGTTTCTGGCAGCCAGTGGCTGGGAAGGAGATGCTCAGCTTCATCTTGAAGCCAAGAGCAAAGTTTTTGTTTTATTTTTACAAGTATGCAACTTTGTGTATTTGTCTTTGAAATCTTTTCACTAGATGATATGGTTTGGAAATCTGTCCCATGCAAATCTCATGTTGAAATGTGACCCCCTCCAGCCTGGCCAACATGGTGAAACCCCGTCTCTACCAGAAAATTAAAAAAATAGCTGGACATGGTGGCATGTGCCTATGGTTCCAGCTACTTGGGAGACTGAGGTGGGAGAATTGCTTGAACATGGGAGACAAAGGTTGCAGTGAGTCGAGATGGTGTCACTGCACTTCAGCTTGGGCAATAGAGTGAGAACCTGTCTCAGAGGAAAGAAAGAAAGAAAGGAAGAAAGAAAGAAAGAGAGAGAGAGAGAAGGAAGGAAGGAAGGAAGGAAGGAAGGGCAAAGAAGAAAGGAAGAGGAGAATGAGAGGAGAGAAGGAGAGAAAGAGAGGAAGAAAGAAAGAGAGAAAGAAAGAAAAGTGACCCCTGATGTTGGAGGTGGGGTCTAGCAGGAGGTGTTGGGTCATGGGGGCAGATCCCTCATAAATGGCTTGGTCCCCTCCCTGTGGTAATGAGTAGTAATGAGTTCATGCAAGAGCTGGTTCTTTAAAAAGCCCGGCCCCCTCCTCATCAACTCTCTTGCTCCCTCTCTTATGATGTAATATGTTGGCTCCCCTTTCACTTATCTGCAAGCTTTCTGAGGCACTCACCAGAAGGACATGTCAACACTATGCTTCCTGTACAGGCTGAAGAACTACAAGCTAAAATAAACCTCTTTTCTTTATAAATTACCCAGTCTCAGGTATTCCTCTGTAGCAACACAAACAGACTAATACAATAGATAACTGAATATTGTTTCAAAGTGATCTGTGATCCTGTTTTATCAAGAGTTTTAAACCTTTTGACATTTTTGAAAACATTTGAACTCCTAGGATCAAATTCTAAATAAAGTGCTTTTGACCTCAAAGTAACTTTGGGATTTTCCAGTGGGCCCCTGGAAAATCTCAAAAGATTTGTTTTTTATCTTTCTGAAAGAGAGATATTAAAATAATTAGGGTTATGTGTTATTTGTAGGAATATATATTATTAATATAAGTATTAAAGAAATTGTATAAAATTTCTAGAAATCTGGTATGTCCTGGTATAATGTCATCAGTCATAATTCTAGTTATTATCTGAAAATGTTGCATGCCACAGAAATAACCAAACTTTCTTATCAATTGTATTGTAATGATCTCTCATGAGATTTTTTTTTTTTTTTTTTTTTTTTGAGACGGAGTCTCGCTCTGTCGCCCAAGCTGGAGTGCAGTGGCCGGATCTCAGCTCACTGCAAGCTCTGCCTCCTGGGTTCACGCCATTCTCCTGCCTCAGCCTCCCGAGTAGCTGGGACTACAGGCGCCCGCCACCTCGCCCGGCTAGTTTTTTGTACTTTTTAGTAGAGACGGGGTTTCACCATGTTAGCCAGGATGGTCTCCATCTCCTGACCTTGTGATCCGCCCGTCTCGGCCTCCCAAAGTGCTGGGATTACAGGCTTGAGCCACCGCGCCCGGCCTCTCATGAGATTTTTGACCATGGCCATTTAAAAGCATTTGTCATTCACAGATAGTTGTTTTACTCTGATACTTTCCCAAAATCAACTACAGACAAAATTCCTTTATCTTTAAAGAGGTTCATGGAAAAGACTCTGACAAGTGCAGGCTTCTGATAACGTTAAGATCATACCACTGAGCTTGGTAAGAATTTCTAAAAATCTAACGGCTAAACTGACTGATTCACAAAACTTCTAACCCAGGATTAAGCAGAACAAAAAGTAATTAATGGGAGTAAATAAACTGATGAGGATGATTATTATTTTATGGCTTTATTAAACCATTATATTAATGCTTTAATATTTTGTTTTCTAGATTTAAAGAACACTTTTTCTGTTTTTTGTTTAAGCCAGTTACAGCTTGCAGCAATCTAGTAAAGTATACTTTGGAAACAGATTTGAAGCATTTATCTATTCCCTACCTGATCCCTCCAAAATTCAGAAACTCTTATTGAGTATTATTTTCATGACAATATAGTTATTTATATAAGTTCAATAAAAATATGCTTTCTTTGTAATATGATATAATTGGAAACATTGGTTATATTACCAAGGCTTTGACTAGAATGTCATATTGGAGAATTATGTGCCTAGGATCAGCTATAACCAGACAGTTTTAATGAACTAAGGTTGATTTTATGAACCCCATAAAGCCACTTAGAAAAAAAAAAAGACTAGTATCTGGCTTCAAAGGATCCCAACCTTACAGGTGAGTGAGGAATGTCACTTCCTGGTAGGCCCAGGAGGCTCACAGTATTTTGAGAGGCTTGAGAAATGAGGAATTCATCTAAGTCTATAGTTAGGTGAAGTCTAATGCAAAGTCCCTAGCTTAGCTTTCTAGCTTGAAGAGGCTTTTATTTTTATTTTATTTTATTTTATTTATTTATTTTTAGACAGAATTTCACTCTTGTTGCCCAGGCTGGAGTGCAATGGCGCAATCTCAGCTCACTGCAACATCCGCCTCCCAGGTTCAAGCGATTCTCCTGCCTCAGCCTCCTGAGTAGCTGGGATTATAGGTATGTGCCACCACGCCCAGCTAATTTTGTATTTTTAGTAGAGACGGGGTTTCTCCATGTTGGTCAGGCTGGTCTTGAACTCCTGACCTCAGGTGATCCACCCGCCTCAGCCTCCCAAAGTGCTGGGATTACAGGTATGAGCCACTGTGCCCAGCCTTTATTTTATTTTTTAATTCTATGTTTAACTATTTATGTATATATATTTACTGTAATTTTTTTAGAGATGATGTCTTGCTATGTTTCCCAGGCTAGTCTTGAACTCTTGGGCTCAAACAATCCTCCTGTGTCAGCCTCCTGAGTAACTGGGACTACAGGCGTGTACCACTGAGTCTGGAATGGAGAGGCTTATAAAAGTCTAATCAGAGATTCCTTATTAAAAGTTCCAGCAAAGCAGATTTAAAAAGTGTCTGTATGACCAGTCACTATTCTTGCTTTGCTTATTTAAATAATCAGGCCAAATTTAATGAGACTAGACTTATTTTACAAACAAATTAGTCTTACTATGATTAGGTTTGGTAAACATGAGGGTGACTATAGAGAGAAAAATTATGTGCACTATAGAAAACTAGAGCAATTCAATTCTAGCCTTGTTCATTGTCTTTGAGGTTTTGTTATCTTTCTGCAAACTGGACTGTATCCTGAATTCTTCTAGTTTCCTCCAATATCTGGCTGTGACTCTCCAAACTAACATTTCCAATTTTCTCCCACCTTTCTGACTTGAAATCACAAAAAATAAATCTGCCCCTTTCCCAAAACCTTGCAAGCTGAAGCTGGATGACTTGATATAAACTTCATAGAAATCACCACAAAAGCTCATATTTAAACAAGCTTCATGCCTGTTTCTGTGTGGGCTACTCATAAAGTTCACCCGTAACACCTGATGACATCACCAGAGACATTCAGACAGCAAAAGAAGATGCTTTGCGCCCAATACCTAGAAATCTGCTTGACTGGCTACCCTCTGGACTCATAAATAGATCTTTTGTTTGTTTGTTTGTTTGTTTCCAGAGAAATGCCTGATTGCTTGGACCATATAGAGGCCTAACTTTGGTAGGAACGCACCTGCAACATTGTCTCCTAAAGTGAAACACAACTGTTTGTTTAATGGAACTGACCTGTTCTCCAGGAGTAAGAGATTTTTGGTAAGATAGGGTTGCAATCTATCAACTCAGCTTCTGAACTATGAAACTTCTTGGGGAAGGTTCAAAGGAGGGAAATGAAGGATGGCAGAATATGCCATCTGCAAACACACCACTTTGGCATAAGGATTATTTTTGATATAAAGACACTTTAGAAAAAGAACAACAGTGGCTGCAAGAAAGGTGCTCTAATCCTCCCCTTTTACTTTCTGAAAGTTGAAGACAAAACCCCCATATGGAAAAATCCTTCTGCACCGGAAAGAAAGTTCTATTCTTATTTTCAGTAATAGGAAGTTGAGAGGGGGAGAATTCTGTACAAACAAACCTGGTTAAACTAACCCTTATCTTCCTAGTCACTTCTCTACCCAGTTAACTACCCTAGTCCAAGCCCCTTTGCCTCATCACAGTCTCATAATTTACTACTCTTTGTCCAATTCAGTATATAAGTGTTCGATTCTAACTCGGTCTTTAGGTCTTTTCTTATGAAGTCTACTGTGCCACATAAAACTT
Source organism: Trachypithecus francoisi (assembly GCF_009764315.1). NCBI lineage: Eukaryota > Metazoa > Chordata > Mammalia > Primates > Cercopithecidae > Trachypithecus > Trachypithecus francoisi. Next base: position 39,052,697 of record NW_022681457.1, on the reverse strand, counting down.
ATATTAAATAAATTTATATGCTTTTCTCTTTTATGTCTTTTTATACTCATTTCTTTTATGTCAATTTAATTCTCAGCCCTAGCCAAAAAGTCCTAAGAGGAGACAGGTAAAATTTTACCTTTCCTCCCTTCAATGTGCCTCCGCCCCACATATTGTCTGCTCCTTCATTGGCAAACACACCTTATAAGAACAGGCCTTTCCATTGCTTTTTAATTGTTTTTTCATTGTTGTATTGTTGTAGCTGCTTTTTAAAAATTGTTTTTTCATTGTTGTGGCTGCAGGTGCTTGCCAGGTGATAGGAACCCAATAAGTCTTCATGGCATTAAAAAAACAAGCTAGTCAATTATGTTGAATACAACTTCCCTTTCTGTTCTTACATTTTTTTCTTTAGCCTATTTTTTTAAGTAGCTTAAAAAATTTTTGTTTTAGGGACAGGGTTTTGCTCTGTTGCTCAGGCTGGATGCAGTGGCTCCATCATAGCTCCTTGCAGCCTCAAACCCTTAGGCTCAAGCAAACCTCCTGACTAACCCTCCTGACCAGTTGGTATGCAGGTGCAGGACACCCTGCCAGCTCTCTAGCCTGACTCTTATTACTTGAGACGCAGTGAAGGATATTCATTAAGTGTGCAAATTCAAGAGTAAGACTACTAGAGTTTGAATCCTAGCTTCAACATCTACTGGGCATGGAACCTGAGGCAAATTACATAAAAACTGTATACTCCAGTTGTACGTATGTAAAATGACAAAAATAATAACATCTGCTTTATAAAGCTGTTACAAGAATTAATGCACATAAATATATGATAAACAATTAACATAGGCACATAATAAACATTATGTGTTAGTTATTACTTTTCTCACATGAACTATTATCATGGTCTAACTATTTCTAGTTTCTTTATTGCTGTCTTCCTAAAATATACATTTGATCATATTACCTTGCTGCTTAATTTTTTTTTTTTTGAGACAGGGTCTTGCTATGTTGCCCAGGCTGGTCTCAAACTCTGGGCTCAAGAGATTCTCCCTGCTTAGTCTGTTGAGTATCTGGAATTACAGGCTCATGCCACCATTTCAGGCTGCTTTAATTAATAGCTGTGCACTATTCACAAGAAGAAGTTTAGCACTCTGGCAGAGAGCACATGTTTCTTCACAGACTAGTACCATTTCCTATTATTCAAGCCCATGCTCTCTGTTTCAGTTACTCGGGTTGCTCATCCTTCCTCAAAAGCTCACAACATGCCTTTCTCTGATTCTGTACATCTGCCTGAACTGCCCCTTGCCTCTTCCAAACAGGTCTCTTACTCCTTCTTATTCTTTCCTTTCCTGAAGATCCAGTTCTAATGTTGCCTCCCCAGCGAAGTCTTCCTGACTCCTAATAATAATTACAGCAATACTAAAAAAAAAAAGTGGCACTAGCTTTCCTTGAGAATTTACCATAGGCCAGACACTGTACTGAACACTTCACATTTATTATTTCATTTAATCTTTTTAACAATCCTATGTGATAGGGCTAATGTTAGTTTCCATTATAGAAATAAAGAAAAAAGTTAGCTATGTTAACTAGAATGAACAATTTATCCAAATTCCAGGAGGACTTCAGATATAGCTTTATTATGGCTCTAAAACCTTGTTAAACAATTATTTATTGAAGAGGCTGCTCTCTTTGGAAAGCAAGCAAACAACAAACAAAAAGGCTCAATTAAATAACATTGTTAACATATTATTCACATAGTGATTTTTGGTGGCAAGACATTTATTAATAGCCTCTCTATTTTTATTTTGTTTTTTGTTTTTTCTAGAGATGTTAATCATTAACTATGAAATCATCAGTGCCTATTCATTACAGGGATGTTATTCTCCCTGCTCTTGTGCTGAAAGTAATCCCAAACCATCTTCTGGAAAATTACTACTCATCTGGAAATTATAAGAGAAGGTTCTAAAGCCGAGAAATTTGAAATTCTTGCTTTTTAGTACCTAGTGATACAGATTTCATCTATGAAATTCTTTTGAGAAAAATTCAATTAGTGATACATTTTGTGTTGATTTCAAAATAATTCTTGTACTTTGCTTCTTCATTTGTGTTTCTTAGCTTTGGCTGGGCAAAAACAGAACTTCAACTGGCAAAGACACTGGGTCTTATTTCTGTCAAGGTTAGTGAATATTAAGGGCCTATCACAAGCTTTTTTTTTATAGATTGATGATCAAAAGGTATTAGATCTAATAGTTTAATAATGTGAGCTCTGGATAAGGAAGATATTTAACCATTATTATTTTACTTTTTTGTCTAGTGGCCTCAATTTATTCACTTAAATATTTCATTTGCCTGAAGTGTTTGAACAAGAGAAAAAAAAATCTGATCATTAAACTGAATTTGGCTAAATCAAGCAGAAAGAGCAGACCATTTCCAGCACTGAGCAGCTGCTGTTACCAGATATAAAAGGATGGAGAAATGTTAGTTATTTCTTTTAAAAAAACATTTAAAATGTTCATTTTTCTCCTGATAAAAAGGGGGTACGTCCTCTTTGTAAATAATTTTATTTCCTGTCTCTCACTGGAAAGTTCTCATTAAATTCCAAGCTGAAATTCCTTAGGAAAGCATTCCCTGACTATGTTGTATTGCCCTAGTGCATAATGATTTCAACCGGTATTTTGCCTAGGTTGAACTTATTACAATATAATTAATTAATAATTTGTCTGATCATCTGTTTAATCTGCCTTGTTCCATGAGGGCAGAGATTGTGTCTCTCTTATTCCCCACTGTATTCTCAGTTCCTAGCACATTCTTTAACACAGAGCAGATACTTAATGAATAACTTGAGTGACTCAGCGGATAAATGAAAATAGAACATGCACACTCTTAATACTCAGGAAAAACAACTGGATAACATTTTAGTAAGTTTCCTTCTTATATTTTTCTACTTTTTCATGGTTGGAAAATTTTCTATACAATTTTCTACACTATCTTTTCACTTAATATTAGCTAGTTTTACTCTTAATTATTTTTATTTAAGAAGAAATATAGATCCATAATAAAATGAACATAAATCCATGATAAAAGTTCAAATAACATGAAGAATGGAGAATAAAAGTCTTCTTCAACTGTTCATTTCCAAACCTCCAGTGAGGTAACCATGGTTAACAGCTGAGGTGCCTGTATTAGTTTCCTATTGCTGCCATAATAAGTAACCACATATTTAGTGGCTTAAAATAAAGCAAATGTATTATCTGGCACCTCTGTAGGTCTGAAGTCCAAAATGGGTTGGTAGAGCCATGTTCCTTCTGCAGGCTCTAGGGGAAAATTAGTTTTTTGTCTTCTCTAGCCTCTAGAAGCAACAGATATGGCTTTGCTACTGGTCCTTCATCACTGCGACCACTGGTTTGGTCTTCACAGCTCTTTCTCTTCTCTGACCCCCTTGCCCTCCTCTTATAAGAACCCCTGTGATTACACTGGGCCTATCCAGATAATTCATTATTATCTCCTTATCCCAGTATCCTTACTTTAATACATTTGCAAAGTCCCTTTTGTCATATAAGGTAACATATTCACAAGTTCTAGGGATTAGGACATAGACATCTTTAGGAAGCCATTGTTTTGCCTACCACAGTACATTTCTACAATTTTCTATAAAACACACACATTCCTCCCTACCCTTTCCATTATTCTAATATCTTCCTAAGAGAGATCTTTCAGGATGTCCCATACTTTACAATATGTGGTATGATTAAAATATCTACTAAATGTCCCTGGGATTTCAGAGTGTCACAAGATGCTTAATGAACAAAATCAATGTACAATTGAATAAAATTAATTACACTTGTAGAAAATTCTCAGCCTCATGTAGAACTAAACTCTCTATTGATTGGCTTTATGCCAATAGAGCCGGTGGTTTCTTGTTTAACAATGGAGAACTATACTCTTAATGAGACAGCAACTTTTACATTGCTAAAGTTTTTGACAGGACTTTATGTCCAGGTCATTATGGCATTTTATAATAGCACAGGATTTCAAAAAATGAGACACTGAAAGGCAGTTGCTCTGTTCTTGTATCGAAGCAATGTTATTATGACTTAGGCTGAAGTTAATGAGAAGGTCATGAGATGGAAATGGATTATAGCAGAATAACAAACTATTGTTAAATGGCTCACTGGAAGGAGGGAAGAAAAGTATTTCAGGCAAAACTGAAAAGGAATTTAAGGTGGTGCCATATCAAGATCATAATAGGAAATACATATAAATACAAGGAAATGATATAAATACACTAGAATGAAAGCCCTTTGGCTTTAATTACTTTTTTCTATTTGTATTTTATTACATATTTAATTTCCTTTTATTGAACTTTACCTTGCTCTGAAAACCATTTTTTTTTTTTTTTTTTTTGAGATGGCATTTCACTCTGTTACCCAGGCTGGATTGCGGTGGCACGATTTCGGCTCACTGCAGCTTCTGCCTCCCAGGTTCAAGTAATTCTCATGCCTCAGCCTACTGAGTAGCTGGGATTACAGGCACCCACCACCACGCCTGGCTAATTTTTGTGTTTTTAGTAGAGACGGGGTTTCATCATGTTGGCTGGGCTGGTCTCGAACTCCTGACCTCAAGTGATCTACCCGCTTTGACCTTCCACCGTGCTGGGATTATATAGGCATGTGCCACCATGCCCAGCCCCAAAAAACATTTTGACTGTTAGATATGAAATGCTTCCATAAAATAGTTTTAGCACAGACTTTTGTAGCAAACAGACTTGCCTGTAGCAATTGAACGATATAGTATAAAATACATTATAAAATCCTTCTCAGGGTCTATATTCTTATCCTGATTAAATGTATCTTTTCCACTCATTTTATTTTGTAACAACATTTATTTAGTAGTCACACAAGTATTTATAATAGGTTTATGTAAGATTTCCTTTCAAATTGCTCTGGATAAATATTTAAAGCAGACTTCACTTGTATATAAATCCTAAACCTCCTCCACTTCCTGTGGTTCCTATGCTTTAAAAAATGGCACTGCTGTGCATTCAGTTGTACAAGCCAGATATTTAAAAGTCGTCCTTGAAATTGTCCTCTCTCTTACTTCCCAAATACAATCTATCATTGTGTTCTTTGAGTTGTAATTCTAAAATCCCTATTAGTTCCCTTCACTTTTCATCTCCATTCTTAACACTCTGGTCTAAGCTACCATTGCCTGGACTGTGGCAATGGCCTTCCAAATGCTGTACCTACAGCATTTCCCAGTTTTCCTCATTGGAAGCAGCATAACCTTTCCCACTGTGATGCTTTCTTTTGCCCTTAGGATAAAGACCAAAATCTAACCTGACCCCACAAGTCCATGGAGAGAGGTGGCACTTGCTTAGCAATTCAACCTCTCCCCTTAGCAATTTAGCACTCTCCCCTTTGTTCTCTGAACTGCAAGACCAGTACAATTCTAGAAGTTCCTCTAATACGCCAAGCTCTGTTCTGCCACACATCTTTGGAGGGGCTGTTTCCTCTGCCTTGAAAGCTCTTCCCTCTTATCCATATCTGCCTCACTAACTCATTAATTTCAGCCCAGTCCATTTCCTCAGAGAAACTTACTCTGATTTTTCTTAAATGGTTGGATCC